>NC_092713.1:286283489-286922670 GCF_047496885.1 Scyliorhinus torazame
CCACGTGCAGCGTTGACACATTCTGCTGATCTCCGTCTATGGAGTTTCTTTTCGTACTGAAATGATAGGCACGTAAAGCGAGGGCAAGTGAAGTGAGATGCATGCTGATTTCACACAACATTGACTGGGAGAGCCGTGCACTCCCCCTGCTTCCAAAATGTATGTATTTATTTTGTTTTTAACCATTTGAAGTTAACATATAAATGATTAAGCATTTTCTATATCGTGCTGTGAAATATATCGGGTGTGTATTAAATACATTCAATCTTATTCATGAGGTTATGGTTAGTGGGCAAGCTTCTGGCCAACTGAGATGAAGGAGGGCCACTCATGCGGCCCACTCTCTAGCCTCGGCTGCCCATCGCTGCTCTAACTCTCCTTATCACCGATATGTGTGCACACTTGCGTGTGTGTGTGTATGCACATGGATATATGTGGAGACTGCATAAGGGTCAAATGTTTGGCATGATGATTTTATTATTTTGCTCTTCGGTTTAATGACTAAATTATTTAACTCAAGAAAATGTTGATTGATTGGCTCTGTCTTGCTCACTGCATAAATTTGGAAAAGGCATATCCTTGTGAAACAGAACTTAAGCCATGTTATGAGATCCCAGGAGGCTGAGTAGAGAGGAGCAAGTTCTCCTTCTCACCCAGTTGTCACAAATCATTTCAGATTGCAATGTGGAGAAATTTCTTTGGGGTTGTGAATCATTAAAATTTCCTACTCATCAATGTGTATATTCAAAGCTGGTGTTTGGGCTTTCAGAGAATCAAACGATACAGTGAGCTGGCTAAAGGGTGAAATTGATGCAGATGATCAAGCATAATTGCATTGAATGGTGCAGAATATTCACAAGACCATTTGATCTGTTCCTACTCCTGTTTCTTATCTTAGTTTTGCCAAACTGACATGACTGGGATAGTATCCGGAATAGATGCAGAGCAGCAGAGTAATGTGAATCTGGTGTGAAGGGCGTTTTCCGCACTCTTTCCACATTGTCGTTGACTGTACTCAATAGAAGGAACCTGCGTCAAGGAACCTGGCAATGTGACTTGCAACAGGGCCCTTATCGATCGGAATCCTGGGATCACCATGAAGAAAGCAGAAAAGGAATGGTTAAAATTAAGTCTCCCTCTTTCCACGTCTATCCTGGCTTTTGGTTGTTAATCTCCTCTTGCTAATGGCCAGGAACACATCTGTAAGGGTCTTGGGCCTACAGCCATACTTTTCTTTGCAATCCTTACAGGAGAAGTACAAGGTTGTTCTGAGGAGGAAAGCCCATGTCAGAGGATCATTATGACTGTGCAAGTGGCCAGGATCAGTGATAAACTGATCCAACCTTTCATTGGGACAGCAGACTTTCAACTCCAGCTTCGAATATGTTAAATGTTTGTCACTGCTGTAACTACTGATTTGCAAATCTCCACAATCACATCAAAAATATCAACTTATCCCTTTCAAACTTAATAGGTAGGATTTTTACTTACAAAGCCTTTAGCTGTTGCTTTTATTCTGTGTGTGTGTCTTCCACCTCCCACCGGACTGCACCTTCAACTCACATACCGTCCACCCGGAATTGTATCTCTCACATCCTAGTCATTCTTGTTAGAGAAGAGCTGGAGATCCATTTGGTAGACAACTGCAGTTTCAACCACTTGTGGATATATGCAAAAGTAGTGCCAGAAATGGAGCACCTCTTCCATTAAGTCGCATCCTTCTTTCCATCCTTAATTCAGCCAAGTGCAATGCATAGTCTTATGCTACATAATTCATTTAAACCGACAGTCAAAGCATCACAGCTGATTGTCCACATGTGACCAGAATGATGAAATTACCCAAAGCAGAATATTTAAATCCAATATCTGCAGTACACAAGGCCCTTAATTTAACTCACTGCCAAAATGCAACTGCACAGGTGACACAGTCGATTCCAACATTGTCCTTTACCTTGGGGACTCTTCATCTCAAATGAAATCAAACATTGATGATTACAATATTTTCATCATGCAAGAAAGCTCGCAAAGAAGGAAAATCCTGACAAAAAATCCTCTCTTTCTGATGACCTCACCTCATGAATTAAGACTGGTGTTACAACAAAAGAGCTCAACAGGTTTGTATAATAATCCTCTGCCTCCTGTGTTTAGTGGCGGTACCAATCTATGTAAACTTAAATCAATTAATACCTGCATTAAAATAGTGTAAAGTTTTAAAATATTGACGCAGTAATTTCTAAGCTCCCTGTGCAAACCACGACCTTCAATGTTCACTTCCTTCCCCACCGTCACACAGTGGCGGCAGCGAGTACCATTCACAAGATGCACTGCAGCAACTCACCACTTCGCCGGCACTTTCCAAACCCGTGAAGCAGGATTCTCTGTCCGCACGATCCTCCGTTTCGGCGTCAGCGCACTCACCCCTGTAGGTTTCCCAACGGCGCGGGGGTGCCCACAATGGGAAACCCCATTGGCCGGCTGCCAGGATGGAGGATCCTGCTGCCGGCGGGGCGCATCGGAGCAGGAAATGAGAATCCTGCCCATGATCCCTATCACCTAGGAGGACAAGGACTGCAAACACATGGGAACACTGCCATCTACAAGTTCCATTCCAAGCCACACACCACCCTGAGTTGGAAATGTATCACCTTCTTTCGTTGTCGCTAAAAGTCATTGTCCTGAAACTCACTCCCTAACAACACTGCAGGTGCACCTACACTAAATAGGCTGCAGTGCTTTAGTAAGAAAGCGCACAAACACCTTCTCAAGGACAATTAGGGATGGGCAGTAAATGCTGGTCTAACCAGAAACATTGAATCCCATGATTAAATAAATGTTTTAAAAACCTTTAACACATTCCATTGAATACAAGTCGACGTTGCAAAACTCCCCGTAAAGGGACAATAGCTGACAGTGTGATTCAGATATCACTACGTATAACAGATGTAACAGGGAGAGCAAGCATCTTCCGTGCTTAGCGCTAAGGTGCACTGTTGTAGAACTGTGGGGAGGGTTAATCGTGTCTCTTTCAAATACTATTCCTGACACT
Organism: Scyliorhinus torazame; assembly: GCF_047496885.1. Classification (NCBI taxonomy): domain Eukaryota; kingdom Metazoa; phylum Chordata; class Chondrichthyes; order Carcharhiniformes; family Scyliorhinidae; genus Scyliorhinus; species Scyliorhinus torazame. Next base: position 286,286,536 of record NC_092713.1, read on the forward strand.
TGGGAGCTCACTGTGGTTAAAAAAACAAAGAACATTTCTCACCAGTGACCTCACACATTTTGAATTAAAAGATACATTTTCACTGTCTCCATCTCATGCTCAAAAAGGGTGCTTAAAGGAACAGCTGTAATTATGGGTGACTTTAATCTGCATACAGATTAGGAAAATCAAATTCGTAACAATGCCGTAGAGGAGGAACTCCTGGAGTGTTTCCGGGATGGTTTTCTGGACCAAAACATTGAGGAACCAACGAGAGAACTGGCCATCTTAGATTGGGCATTGTGTAATGAGAAATAAATAACTGACAATCTATTTGTATGAGGCCGCTTGAGGATGAGAGAACATAATATGATAAAATTCGTAAACAAGATGGAGAGTGACGTTAGTTTTTCTGCAGTTTGACCTTTCACATCTTTTGTTCTCTCTGGGGACTGCCTTTAGCACTCCTTCTCCTTGTTTCTTTGGCTATTAGCACCCCGTTTCCCTGGGTTTCTGTGGCTATGACTCATCTTTCATTCTCACTCCACAGTATAAATATTTTCCACTTTCTCTGTCTTTAGCTTTGACAAAGGGTCACCTGGACTCGAAATGTTAGCTCTTTTCTCTCCCTACAGATGCTGCCAGACCTGCTGAGATTTTCCAGCATTTTATCTTTCGTTCAGATTCCAGCATCCGCAGTAATTTGCTTTTATCCAGTGTTTAACTCACTGCCACTTCTCTTCCAGGAATGCCTACCCTGATGAAGTACTGCTCTTCTCTCTGACAGAATTTCCGTATGTCCCTCCCCCACTCTCCACCTTCACTGCTTTCCATTTCTCTCTTGGCGTTGGACAATGTAGTTACTAAGTCTCGCCTCCACAGCCATATTTCCTTTCTAAATAACTGTCTTCGTCTCCGACTTACCCCACAGGGATTTCAACTTAAATTCCACCCTGCAGGTAACCTCCAGGATTACAGGTACCGCCAGGATATACAACATTCTTCCAACTGCTGCTCTCGCCGCATCCTGAAAGTCACACTCAGTGCCATGCGCCTCCACATGAAGACACTCGACATCTCTCTCCAGCAGCACCGTCTTACTCTCTCTCAAAGCTGTCCCTTTCCCCAGTTTCATTTCATCCTCCGCATCATTTAACGCCTGAACAAGAAACTTTTCCTGTTTCTTCCAGATGTTAAGGAACTCAAGGTTCAACAACTTATCAACACCACTGCCCATCCTAGGCCCTCCACCAGTCCCAATCCTCGTACCCCATTTCTCCCAGCCCCAGCCCTTGTCGCGTGTTCACCATACCCTCCGACCTTCCCCGCTCTGAGATTGAGCCAGCTGTTCTCAGCAAAGGACTCAGCTTTGTACCCTTACATCCCCACCTCAATGAATTCCGGGCTCGACATGACGTTGAACTCTTCTTTCGTCGCCGGGACAATTACCTGCCATCGATCTTTTCATTGAGAACTGTCGACGGGACATTGGCCATCTTAAGTTTTCTGCGCCTCTCGCCCATTCCAACCTCTCCGAACTTTCTGCTCTTCACTCCGTCAGGTCTAACCCCGACCTTGTCATCAAACCTGCCGACAAAGGGTGTGCTGTTGTTGTCTGGTGCACTGACCTCTACCTTGCAGAGGCTGAGCGCCAACTCTCAGATACTTCCTCTTACCTCACCCTGGACCATGACCAGACCACTGAACATCAAGCCATTATCTCCAACACTGTTAGCGACCTCATTTCCTCCGGATGCCTTTCCCCTGTGACTTCCGACCTCATAGTCTCACAACCCCGGACAGCCCGCTTTTACCTACTTCCCAAAATCCACAAAAAGGACTGTCCCGGCAGGCCCATTGCGTCAGCATGCTCCTGCCCCACCGAACTTATTTCCTCTTATCTTGACTCCATCCTCACTCCTCTGGTCCATTCCCTCCCCACCTACATCCGGGATTTGTCACATTGACAGCTTCCAGCTCGCGGGCCCTAACCGCATTCTATTCACCATGGATGTGCAATCTCTTTACACCTCCATCCCACACCAGGATGGCCTGAGAGCGCTTCGCTTCTTTCTCAAAAAGAGGCTTGGACAGTTCCCATCCACCACCACTCTCCTCCGCCTGGCTGAACTCGATCTATCTCTCAACAACTTCTCCGTTAACTCATCCCATTTTCTCCAAATCAAAGGTGTAGCAATGGGTACCCGCATGGGTCCTAGCTACGCTTGCCTTTTTATGGGGTATGTGGAACATTCCTTGTTCCAGGCCATCCCGGTCCCCTCCCACAACTCCTTTACCGATACATTGATGACTATTTTGGTGCCGCTTCACGCTCTCCTCCTGACCTGTAAAAATTCATCAACTTCACTTCCAGTTTCCACTCCTCCATCACTTTTACTTGGTCCATCTCAGACACTTCCCTTCCCTTCTTTGATCTTTCTGTCTCCATTTCTGGCAATTGACTATCTTCTAATATCCACTACAAGCCCACTAACTCCCACAGCTCTCTGGACTACAGCACCCTACATCCTGTAAGGACTCCATCCCCTTCTCTCAGCTGCTTCCCCTCCGTCGCATTTGTTCTGATGATGCCACTTTCCATAATGCTGCTTCAAAAATGTGGTCCTTCTTCCTGAACCGTGATTTCCCACCTACAGTTGTTGACAGGGCCCTCAACAGTGTGCCGTCCATCTCCCACGCCATTATCCTCGCCCCCTCCCCTCCCTCCCAGAACAAGGATAGAGTCCCCCTCGTTCTCACATTTCACCCCACCACACTCCGTAATCCTCCGCCATTTTCGCCAACTCCAGCGTGATGCCACCACCAAACACATCTTCCCTTAACTCCCTCTGTCAGCATTCCGCAGACACTGTTCCCTCCGAGATAATGTAGTCCACTCTTCGACCATACCCAACACCTCTCCCATCATCAATGGGACCTTCCCGTGCAATCGCAGAAGGTGTATCACCTGACCCTTTATCTCTTCCATGCTTAACATTCCAGGCCCAAAACACTCATTCCAGGTTAAGCAGTGTTTCACTAGTACCTTTTCCAATTTGGTCCATTGCATTCGCTGCTCCCAATGTGGTCTCTTCTATATCAGAGAGACCAAACGCAGACTGGCTGATCGCTTTGCTGAGCACCTTCGGTCTGTGCGCATTCAGGACCCTGACCTTCCTGTTGCTTGCCATTTTAACACAAGACCCTGCTCCCATGCCCACATGTCTGTCCTTGGCCTGCTGCACTGTTCCAGTGAAGGTCAACACAAACTGGAGGAACAACATCTCATCTTCCGGTTAGGCACGCTACAGCCCTCCAGTCACAACATCGAATTCAACAACTTCAGATGATTAGCTCACCTCGACCCATTTGTTTTCATCCCATTATATTTCAACTGTTTTTCACCATTTCTTTCCCTCTTATCTTTCTTTATATGGATTCACCCCCCAATCTTTTCCACCTTTCGTTACCCTTTCTCCCCTTTGCTTCCTCCTTCTCCCCACCCCCCCACATCTACATCTGTCACAGTTTACCCTCTGATGTTAGTTTCTCTGCAGTTTGGTCTTTCACATCTTTTGTTCTCTCTGGGGACTGCCATTAGCACTCTTTCCCCTTGCTTTCTGTGGCTATTAGCACCGGTTTCCCTGGGTTTCTGTGGCTATGATTCATCTTTCATTCTCACTCCACAGTATAACTATTTTCCACTTTCCCTGTCTTAAGCTTTGAGAAAGGGTCATCTGGACTCGAAACGTTAGCTCTTTTCTCCCCCTACAGATGCTGCCAGACCTGCTGAGATTTTCCAGCATTTTCTTTTTGTTTCAGATTCCAGCATCCGCAGTAATTTGCTTTTATGGAGAGTGACGTAGTTTATTCTGAGACTCGAGTCCTGAATCCTAATGAAGGAAACTACTGTGGTATGAGGTGTGAGTTGGCTCTGATGGATTGGGGATCATTACTTAAAGGGATGATGGTGAATAGGCAATGTCAATCATTCAAAGAGTGCATGGGTGAACTGCAACAATTGTCCATTCCTGTCTGGCACAAAAATAAAATGGGAAAGATGGCCAAACCATGACTTGGAAGGGAAATTAGAGATAGTATTAGATCCAAGGAAGAGGGATATAAATTTGCCTGAAAAAAACAGCAGACCTGAGAATTGGAAGCAGTTTAGAATTCAGCAAAGGAGGATCATGGGGTTGATTAAGAAAAAGAAAATAGATTCAGAGAAGCTTGCGGGGAACATAAAAACTGACTGTAAGTATGTGAAGAGAAAAAGATTGGTGAAACAAATGTGGGTCCCTTAAAGTCAGAAACAGGGGAATTTATGATAATGAACAAAGAAGTGGCTGATCAACTAAATACATACTGTGGTTTTGTACTCACAAAAGGAACACAAATAACATACCAGAAATGTTGAGGTACACAGATTTCAGTGAGAGGGAGGAACTGAAGGAAGTCAGAATTAATAGGGAAATACATTGTGGAAATTGATGCGACTGAAGACCGATAAATCCCCAGGGCCTGATAATCTACACCCTAAAATGCTTAAGGAAGTCAACCTAGAAATAATGGATACATTGATAATCATTTTCCAAGATTCTACGGACTCTGAAGCAGTTCCTACAGATTGGAGGGTAGCTATTGTAACCTAACTATTTAAACCCCAATCAGCCTGACGTCGGGAGTGGGGAAAATGCTGGCGTCTAAAATAGCGCAGAGCGCTTGGAAAACAGTGGCAGGATTTATGAAAGGGGAATCATGCTTGACAAATTGACTGGAATTCTTTGAGAATGTAACTAGTCGGGTAGACGAGGGGAGGCAGTGGACGTGGTTATTTGGACTTTCTGGAGGTGTTCAAGAAAGTCCCACATAAAATATTAGTGTGTAAAATTAAAGCACATGGGATTGGCGGTAGTGGATTGAGATGGAGAGAAAATTGGTTGGCAGACAGAAAACAAAGAGTAGGAATAAACAGGTATTTTTCCAAGTGGCAGGCAGTGACTAGTGGGGCACCCCAGAGATCAGTGATAGGACCCTAGCTATTCACAATACATATTAATGATTTAGATGAGGGAACTAAATGTAAGATCTCCAGATTTGCAGATGACACATAGCAGGATGGGAGCATGAAGTGTGAGGAGGATGCAGAAATGCTTCAGTGTGATTTGGACAAGTTGAGTGAGTGCGAAAATGCATGGCAGATGACGTATAATGTGGATAAATGTAAGGTTATCCACTTCAGTAGCAAAAACAGTAAAGCAGATTATTATCTGAATGGTGATAGATTTAGAGTGGGGAATGTGCAACAAGATCTAGGTGTCCTGGTACACCAGTCGCTGAAAGTAAGCATGCAGGTGCAGCAGGTGGTAAAGGGGGCAAATGGTATGTTGGCCTTCATAGCGAAAGGATTTGAGCAGGAGCAGGGATGTCTCACTGCAATTATACAGGGCCTTGGTGAGACCACAATTGGAATATTGTGTGCCCTTTTGGTCTCCTTATCTGTGGAAGGATGGTGTAGCTATAGACGGTGTGCAGCGAAGGTTTACCAGATTGATTCCTGGGATGGTGGGACTGACGAGATTGAGTTGGTTAGGATTACACTCACTGGTGTTTAGAAGAATGAGTGGGGATCTCATAGAAACCTTTAAAATTCTAGCAGAGGTAAACAGGGTAGATGCAAGAAGGATGTTCCTGATTCTGGGGAGTACAAAACCAGGAGGCTACAGTCTAGGGATATTGAGTAAAGCATTTAGGACTGAGTTGAGGGGAATTTCTTCACCCAGAGAGTAATGAGCCTATGGAATTCGCAGCCATGAAAACAGTTGAGGCCAAAATATTGTGGCTGGGATTCTCCATTCTCCTCTGCGATGATTGGGAATACCAATCAGGCGGAGAATCCCATGGCAGGGCAAACTCGGGATTCTCGCTGGGTCGCAAACCGGTCGCCGGTCTCCATGCCTGCCTCGTTGGCCATTGCGGGTTTCCTGATGGCTCAGTCGAGTTTACCACCCCTACTCGGTGGGATCATGCAAATGGCTCATTATAGCTATTTAACATATCATTGCCATCGGGACACACCATTCGCAAGCCAGCACCTCCCCCATTCCCGTCAAGAGTCCTGCCTACGTCAAGCGATGCAAGTATTGAGGAACGCACACCTGGTGACTTGCAATTCAAGAGGCGGAAAAGTGGTAAATATCACCCCCAACAATAGCCACCAGGGTGCCAAGGGGAATTCCTTCTGATGAGGCGGGGGCTTGTGCTGGGCTAGTAGGGCTCAGGTTGAGGGTCTTCCCTGGGATGGAGCTCCTTTGGCTGCTCTCCCCATCTGCAGCCTTTAAACCCATCAAATAGTCACTCAGTATGTAAAAAATAAAGTATACCCATTATTCAGTGAAAGTGTTATCTTTAGCCATAAAACCATTTGAACATCCATCAGTGTGCAAAAGTTAAAGTTTTCCCATAATAAAGTGAAAATGTGCACATCTGTGCACCTAAAGCATTTGAAGTCATTCATTATTTCATAAGTACACATCTCTGATAGTAAAGTGCAAATAAGTTCACCCCTAAACCCTTTAAACTGTAAATCAGCATGTAAGAAATAAGGAGGTTTTTGCATAATAAAATGTAAGTGATCCCATTTGTAAACCTAAATCCTTTAAAAGGATTGTCAGTATGCCAAGTTTAAATGTCGGTGAGATCAAGGTAAAAGCAATCCCTTTAAAGTAGTGGAAACCTATTAAGTGGTTTTCACACAGTTAATTTCATTGCCTTTTGAATTCAGTGTGCATGGCTAGGAGGTGAATGCTTTGAACTGGATTGTTTAAATTGAATTTCACACTCTGTTGCCTGCTAAAAGCTTTGCGATTGACAGTTCGTTGGACCTTCAATGGGAAGACTCAGATTGTGTATTTTTATAGCTCTGCAGGGATCCATTAAGTTAGGGTAGCAACTGTTTGAGTCTTTGATCTCGAGTGCTTCATAGAAAATTCACAGTTGTTCTTTCCTTGAGATCAAAGAGGCAGAATCATTTTTAAAAAATGCAGCAATGTCCCAAGGAAGGCTCCCGATTTGAGCCCCTCCAGGCCAGCAAGGGGAAACACGATAGCTCAGTGGTTAGCACAACTGCTTCGCAGCTCCAGGGTCCCAGGTTCGATTCCCGGCTTGGGTCACTGTCTGTGCGGAGTCTGCACATCCTCCCCGTGTGTGCGTGGGTTTCCTCCGGGTGCTCCGGTTTCCTCCCACAGTCCAAAGATGTGCGGGTTAGGTGGCTTGGCCGTGCTAAATTACCCTCCGTGTCCAAAAAGTTTATGTAGGGTTACTGGGTTAAGGGATAAGATGGAGGCATGGGCTTAGAATAGGGTGCTCTTTCCAAGGGCCGGTGCAGACTCGATGGGCCGAATGGCCTCCTTCTGCACTGTAAATTCTATGAAAACTATGAAGCACAAGCCTCCTTGACACCCAGCTCCCGGGAATGACCCCCATCGGACCCTGGCGCCGATTGTTAGGAGGTTACTTACCACCTTGCCACCCGATCGGACGGTAAGGTGCCAGTTTGGCACTGCCAGGAGGAAGGGCCTGAGGTGGGGATCTGAGGTAGTGAGATGGAGCTCAATGGACAGCCTGAGGGAGGGGTGGGGGGGGGGGGGGGGGGGGGGGGGACGGCTGAATGGCAGTTCTGAGGGGAGGGCCTTGCCAGTGGTTCGGTTGGGGTGGTGCCCTGCTTGAGGGGTGGAGGGTGGCGGGTGCAGCAGCAAATTGAGGTTGGAGTGCACTTTAAAAATAGAGCCCCCATCTCAGAGCTGCGGGACCTAACCGAGAACTTAGGGCCTGCCCCTCTCAGTTGCAGCGCGGACCCCGGCGTGTCATGGAAATGCACGGCAGAGCCGATCTCCAAAACTCTTTTTTCCAAGTGTCATGGAATGGCACGGAAGGGTAGGTCCTGGCGGCTGCAGAACCACTCCGATTTCTCTGCTGGCAGGAGCACTTAGACTCCGGAAAAGAGAATCCTGCTCTGCATGTTTTCACAAAGGAGTGAGATATAGCCCTTGAGACTAACGGGATCAAAGGATATTGGGGGTAAAGTGTGAACAGGTTACTGAGTTGGATGATCAGTCATGATCAGAATGAATGATGGAGCAGGCTCAAAAGGGCCGAATGACCTCCTGCTCCGATTTTCAACGTTTCTAAGTTTAAAAGTGCAAGTGTGAGCACACAGCTGCACTGTCCCTTTGTTTAGCCAATTCTTTTCAATAAAGGGCTGTTTTGTGGCACTGAACTCAACAGTAATACAGTCAGAACAATGACATATGAAAAATTGCATTGACAAACAGGGCCATGGGTCATATGGTCCAACTCTGCACAGCAACGTTAAACACGCACGTGCACCTTTGACAACATTATCGATCAGCAGTATGTCTGGGACTCCTGTAATTGGTATGCAAATACCTTGGTGAATTCCCTTGGAAAAGCTGTGAGAAAAGTGAGTTACTGTCAAGGTGCAGAAGATAAAAGCAGTCCATTCAAGCTAGTTGTTCATTACTTCCTTGGCAAAAGCTGACAGACTTTTAAAAGGAAGTTGCGTTCAATTCATCTTCATTAAAGAGTTAATTGTTCAGTGACCTTAGCATTCTTTGAAAGTACTTAAATTTTCAGATCAATAAGAACAAATGTGAGCTTGTTCAATATTTTCAGTTCTCTCTCTCTCCCTATTTCTTGCACTCTTCAATACACACCAGCTTTTCTAGCATTGTATCCTGACTACTGTTTTATCAACACCGTTAAGGAAGATACTCTGTTGTGTAATTGTTGCTGTCTATGGTCCAAAATCTAACGTATTTTCTGCAATTCTTCAATGGATATCAACATTTTATTCTCAACCTCATTTCCAAATCCCTCCTTATCGTCCCTATCTACCTCATCTCTGTGACCTCATCCGGCACCATAGATCTAAGATATCCCCCCACTCCTCCAGTTCTGGCCTCTGTACAACCCCGATTTCCACCATCCTGTCATTTGCAACTACACCTTCAGCAACTTGGGCCCTAAGCGCGGGAATTCCATGCGTATACCTCTCTGTAAAGGTGCACTTTCACCTGTAAAGGCTTCAATAGTGAACACAAAAGGACAGCATGGTAGCATTGTGGATAGCACAATTGCTTCACAGCTCCAGGGTCCCAGGTTCGATTCCGGCTTGGGTCACTGTCTGTGCGGAGTCTGCACATCCTCCCCATGTGTGCGTGGGTTTCCTCCGGGTGCTCCGGTTTCCTCCCACGTCCAAAGATGTGCAGGTTAGGTGGATTGGCCATGATAAATTGCCCTTAGTGTTCAAAATTGCCCTTAGTGTTGGGTGGGGTAACGAGGTTATGGGGATAGGGTGGAGGTATTGATCTTGGGTCAGGTGCTCTTTCTAAGAGCTGTTGCAGACTCGATGGGCTGAATGGCCTCCTTCTGCATTGTAAATTCTATGATAATTCTATGATTACAGCAACCTCATGGCTGAAGCTAGCTCCCAAAGTGTCTCTGCCTTTCTCAGGACGGGGTGATTCCACATGGTGCGTCCCTTATTCTGCTGTGTTGCCCTTAAAGGGACAATCAGCACACCCTCTCTCCTCAGTAATGATGTTCTTTTGATGAAGAATTTGATCACCTGTCCTGGGGCAGATAATATGGTGATCATGACGGGGGAGATAGTGGCATAGTGGTAATAAGACCATAAGACATAGGAGCGGAAGTAAGACCATTCGGCCCATCGAGTCCACTCCACCATTCAATCATGGCTGATTTCAACTCCATTTACCCGCTCTCTCTAGTGGCAATGAATTCCACAGACCCACCACTCTCTGGCTGAAGAAATTTCTCCTCATCTCTGTTCTAAAGTGACTCCCTTTTATTCTAAGGCTGTGCCCCCGGGTCCTAGTCACCCCTGCTAATGGAAACAACTTCCCTACGTCCACCCTATCTATGCCATTCATTATCTTACAAGTTTCTATTAGATCTCCCCTCAACCTCCTAAACTCCAATGAATATAATCCCAGGATCCTCAGACGTTCATCGTATGTTAGGCCTACCATTCCTGGGATCATCCGTGTGAATCTCCGCTGGACCTGCTCCAGTGCCAGTATGTCCTTCCTGAGGTGTGGGGCCCACACTTGCTCACAGTATTCTATATGGGGCCTAACTAATGCTTTATAAAGCTTCAGAAGTACATCCCTGCTTTTATATTCCAAGCCTCTTCAGATAAATGACAACATTGCATTTGCTTTCTTAATTACGGACTCAATCTGCAAGTTTACCTTTAGAGAATCCTGGACTAGGACTCCCAAGTCCCTTTGCACTTCAGCATTATGAATTTTGTCACCATTTAGAAAATAGTCCATGCCTCTATTCTTTTTTCCAAAGTGCAAGACCTCACACTTGCCCACGTTGAATTTCATCAGCCATTTCTTGGCCACTCTCCTAAACTGTCTAAATCTTTCTGCAGCCTCCCCACCTCCTCCATACTACCTGCCCCTCCACCTACCTTTGTATCATCGGCAAACTTAGCCAGAATGCCCCCAGTCCCGTCATCTAGATCGTTAATATATAAAGAGAACAGCTGTGGCCCCAACACTGAACCCTGCGGGATACCACTCATCACCGGTTGCCATTCCGAAAAAGAACCTTTTATCCCAACTCTCTGCCTTCTGCCTGACAGCCAATCGTCAATCCATGTTAGTACCTTGCCTCGAATACCATGGGCCCTTATTTTACTCAGCAGTCTCCCGTGAGGCACCTTATCAAACGCCTTTTGGAAGTCAAGATAGATAACATCCATTGGCTCTCCTTGGTCTAACCTATTTGTTATCTCTTCAAAGAACTCTAACAGGTTTGTCAGGCACGACCTCCCCTTACTAAATCCATGTTGACTTGTCCTAATCTGACCCTGCACTTCCAAGAATTTAGAAATCTCATCCTTAACAATGGATTCTAGAATCTTGCCAACAACCGAGGTTAGGCTAATTGGCCTATAATTTTCCATCTTTTTCCTTGTTCCCTTCTTGAACAGGGGGTGTTACAACAGCGATTTTCCAATCCTCTGGCACTTTCCCTGACTCCAGTGACTTTTGAAAGATCATAACTAAAGCCTCCACTATTTCTTCAGCTATCTCCTTTAGAACTCTAGGATGTAGCCCATCTGGGCCCGGAGATTCATCAATTTTTAGACCTCTTAGCTTCTCTTAGCACTTTCTCCTTTGTGATGGCTACCATATTCAACTCTGCCCCCTGACTCTCTGGAATTGTTGGGATATTACTCATGTCTTCTACTGTGAAGACTGACGCAAAGTACTTATTTAGTTCCTCAGCTATTTCCTTGTCTCCCATCACTAGGTTACCAGCATCATTTTGGAGCGGCCCAATGTCTACTTTTGCCTCCCGTTTGTTTTTAGTGTATTTAAAGAAACTTTTACTATCATTCTTAATGTTACTGGCTAGCCTACCTTCATAATTGATCCTCTCTTTCCTTATTTCTCTCTTTGTTATCCTCTGTTTGTTTTTGTAGCCTTCCCAATCTTCTGACTTCCCACTACTCTTTGCCACATTATAGGCTTTCTCTTTTGCTTTGATGCATTCCGTAACTTCCTTTGTCAGCCATGGCTGCCTTATCCACCTCTGATAACCTTTCTTTTCTTTGGGATGAACCTCTGTACTGTGTTCTCAATTACTCCCAGAAACTCCTGCCATTGCTGTTCTACTGTCTTTCCCACTAGGCTCTGCCCCCAGCCGATTTTCGTCAGTTCCTCCCTCATGCCCCTGTAGTTACCTTTATTTAACTGGAACACCTTTACATCTGATTCTACCTTCTTTCTTTCAAATTGGAGATTGAATTCTACCATATTATGATCACTGCCTCCTAAGTGTTCCCTTACTTTTAGATCTTTAATCAAGTCTGGCTCATTACATAACACTAAGTCCAGAATGGCCTGTCCCCTCGTGGGCTCCATCACAAGCTGTTCCAAAAAGCCCTCCTGTAAACATTCAATGAATTCCCTTTCTTTGGGTCCACTGACAGCATTATTTACCCAGTCCACCTGCATATTGAAGTCCCCCATGATCACTGTGACCTTGCCTTTCTGACATGCACTTTCTATTTCGTGGTGCATTTTGTGCCCCTGGTCCTGACCACTGTTAGGAGGCCTGTACATAACTCCCATTATGATTTTTTTGCCTTTGTGGTTCCTCAACTCTACCCACACAGACCCCACATCATCTGACCCTATGTCGTTTAGTGCTATTGATTTAATTTCATTCCTAATTAACAAGGCAACCCCGCCCCCTCTGCCCACCTCTCTGTCTTTTCGATAGGTTGTGAATCCCTGGATGTTTAAATGCTAGTCCTGAACCCCCTGCAACCACGTCTCTGTGATGCCTACCACATCATACCTGCCAGTCACAATCTGGGCCACAAGCTCATCTACCTTGTTCCGTACACTGCACGCATTTAAATAGAGCACCTTTAATTCTCTATTGACCATCCCTTTTTGTTTTCTTAGTGTGGTGGACCTTGGTTTACTGAGCCTTACCATACACTGTGTCATATTTTGTGGGATGGGGACTATCGTAACCTCTCCTGAGTTCTGTCTTTTCGTGCTTTTTTGTATTCCTAAGCAGCTACGCTTCCCACTGATCACTTCACCTCTTGGTTCCCTGACTTTCCCTTCCCCCCCAATCTCTAGTTTAAAGTCCTATTGGCCACCCTATTTACTCTTTTCGCCAGAACACTGGTACCAGCTCGGTTCAGGTGGAGACCATCCCAACGGTATAGGTCCCCCCCTTGTCCCAAAACTGATGCCAGTGTCCCATGAAAAGGAACCCCTCTTTCCCACACCACTCTTTCAGCCACATGTTAACTTCCCTTATTCTTGCCTCCCTATACCAATTTGCACGTGGCTCGGGCAGTAATCCGGAGATTATGACACTTGAGGACCTGTTTTTTAATTTGAATCCTAGCTATTTATAATCTCTAAACAGGTCCTCTTTTCTAGACTTGTCTATGTTGTTGGTACCGACAGGGACCACAACAACTGGGTCCTCCCCCTCCCTCTCCAGTATCCTTTCAAACCGATCCCGCACCCTAGCACCGGGCAGGCAACATACCATGTGGGTCTCTTTATCCTGCTCACAAAGGATACTATCTATCCCCCGATAATAGAATCCCCAACAACTACAACTTGCCTATTTACTCCCTCCCCTTGAATGGCCTGCTGAACCATGGTGCCTTGGTCAGCTGACTCATCCTTCCTGCAGCCCTACTGTCCCTGGACTAGTAATCCAGAGCCCCAGGTTGATGCTCAGGGGTACATCCCACCATGGCCGCTGGCAGAATTTAATTTTGATTAATAAAATCTGGAATATAGAGCTAGTCTCAGTGATGGTGACCATCAGATTGTCGTAAAAACGCATCAGATTCACTAAAGCTCTGAATTGGTTGACTCTTAACTGTTCTCTTTCTCCCTCCTAGGGCCTTAACTTTAATCATTTTCCACTTTGCAACTCTTGGTTCTTAGCGCCTGAACTGCTGGAACAAACCAAAAGGAACTCCAAGCTGTTTTCATTTACATAGTGTCACTCAGTGCTCAGCTTTCAACACATTTATAGGAACAATGAACCCTCCTCCCCAGTCCTCAACTAAATGTCCACATCCCATGAAGGAATATAAAGAAAGGATTTCTCAGCGCGTGCTCCCCTGAAACTGACAGCAACGTTGGGATAATGTGAAACCAGAAATTGCTCTCAGTGATTCTTGTCCTCCTCCGGGGCTGTCTGTTGATGTGCCTCCAGATGGGGAATGATGCGAGAATGAAAACTTCCAGTCTTGTGTTGTCAGTCTTGCTGGAAAAGCTCCTTGAAATGGTTCTACCTTGTTGAATGATGTGTAACTGGATTTCGAACAAATTATTGACTTCGCGATCATTACTAAACACCCTCGCTGGCCCTAAAGAGCAAACTTTATATTTGTGGAATGTCAATTTTTAATTAAAAAAATACCTTTTTTTGTACTTCAGAAGTTTGTTTCTCTATTTTAGGATCAATATTAATCCAATCAGGCATTTATTGTGCTACGCGAAACTTTAAATTGAAAGTTAAAGGGATTAATTCCTCTCATTTCCTGGTTTTCCATCGTAACCATACTTCAGGATGACCGTCTCTTTCTGACATCACACCTGAAGATCCAATGGATAGGGTAAGGGGGAATCCAATCACAGAGATTGCTGGATCCTTCCCAGAATCAGAATTGTTACAGCAATTCTGCACATTATGCCTTTTTGCCCAACCTCTTCAATATCAGTGGTGAGCAGGCCAGCTTGATCGGGCCGTCATCAGCACTCAGTCTCAGAATCAGATAATCCAGCCCCAGATCTCAACAGATTAGAGGATTAATGAACCATCACCCCACCCCCCAACTAAATGTGATCTCATCGGTGTCGTCACTTGGAAAGGGAGTTACATTTAGTGCCTGATCCCAGCTCCCAGCAGGTTCAGTCAGTCAGTGAAGTTCCCAGAACTTACATCCATGCCATCAGGATTCAGTTAGTGCAGTGTATACCAAACTGGGTTCCGCAGGAGGCTTCCAGAGGTTCTGCGGCAGGCCAGGCTGATATATTAAATTTTTTTAATGCTGCAAAAGCTGCTTGCCCAGTCAGAGGCTGGCTTCTCTAGGATCCAGTTTCCGAATGGATGAGCTGGAAACAGCATGGAACTCAAATTTCCAGGTCAGTGAGCATGGAGAGCGGAGTGATGGGGCAAGTGGGAAATTTGCTGGAAGGGGAAGCGGCCATTGGGCAGAAATGGGGGAAATGGCTTTGGAGCGGGAGTGAAGGAAGCGGACATCGGAGCGGAAGTTGGGGAAACGGCCTCGGAGCAGGAGTGAAGGAAGCAGATATAGAAGCAGGAGTGAAGGAAGTGGGCCTCAGAGCGGGAGAGGGAGAAACAAACCTTGGAGCAGGAGTAGCAGGAGCGGATATCGGAGCCCGTTTGCGAGAAACGGACATCAGAGCGAGAGTGGGAGAAGTGAACATCGGCAGTGATCGAAGCAGGAGTGCTCTGCGTCAGTGTTGGGGGAGGGGGCAGGATATTTGGGCTGGGGATGGTCGGTGGTCACTTTGGAAATCACTTCGGGGGCTTCGGAGATCCGGATCCCATTTAGCAATGGCGTCCCGATCTCTTGATACACTGGGGAATTCTGGCAAGCGGAGCATTTCAGTGGGACTTGGCCGCGCGGTACAGGCCCCGTGTACAATGTGAGTCACGTTGCACAGCCATGTGTTTTTCATGATTGCGAGCGCCAGCAAATACACGGCTAAACACACAGACTATGGGACTTTGCTCTCAATTACTTGAATCGCACACAAGATTTAGGTACTTTTTAAAAATAAAATAACTTTTTAATTCCAATAAGGTTATAGATATGAGAAATTGAAAGTACTTCTATAAATTAGTATGTCTTGTACCTATTGCATGAAAACAATCTTTGTTTTGTTGGTTTAACTGTTCAACACAATAAAAATGTTTCTCAGGAGTTCTGTCAGTACACTTGGAAGGACAAAAGGATTCCATGGCGGGAAAGGATTGGGAATCCCAGAATTAGTGCAATCCCTGGGATTTTGGGATTGCTCATTCAGTGCAGTTGCTCAGCACTAAATTGGTCTTGGTCCTAATAGTGATGGGCGTGGTTCCCGCACAATGGAACAAATTGACAATTTCTGGGGTCTTTGTAAGAATGTACTGCCCAGTCAGTGCGGTGTCAGTACCATGGAACGTTTTTGCGAGACAAAGGAATCAGTCAGCGTCGACCGAGACAATGTAATCAGTCAGTCAATGAAATCATTTGGGCGGCATGGCCCCTGATAAATGTAATTGTTCAAGAAATTAGTGGTGCAATGGTTTATTTTCCTTTTCATGTGACACTGGCATCAGTTTTGGGACAGGGGGGGGACCTATACCGTTGGGATGGTCTCCACCGAAACCGAGCTGGGACCAGTGTTCTGGCGAAAAGAGTAAATAGGGTGGCCAATAGGACTTTAAACTAAAGATTGGGGGGGAAGGGAAAGTCAGGGAACCAAGAGGTGAAGTAATCAGTGGGATGCGTAGCTGCTTAGGAATACAAAAAAGCACGAAAAGACAGAACTCAGGAGAGGTTACGATAGTCCCCATCCCACAAAATATGACACAGTATATGGAAAGGCTCAGTAAACCAAGGGCCACCACACGAAGAAAACAAAAAGGGACGGTCAATAGAGAATTAAAGGTGCTCTATTTAAATGCGCGCAGTGTACGGAACAAGGTAGATGAGCTTGTGGCCCAGATTGTGACTGGCAGGTATGATGTGGTAGGCATCAAAGAGACGTGGTTGCAGGGGGTTCAGGACTGGCATTTAAACATCCAGGGATTCACAACCTATCGAAAAGACAGAGAGGTGGGCAGAGGGGGTGGGGTTGCCTTGTTAATTAGGAATGAAATTAAATCAATAGCACTAAACGACATAGGGTCAGATGATGTGGAGTCTGTGTGGGTAGAGTTGAGGAACCACAAAGGCAAAAAAAAATAATGGGAGTTATGTACAGGCCTCATAACAGTGGTCAGGACCAGGAGCACAAAATGCACCATGAAATAGAAAGTGCATGTCAGAAAGGCAAGGTCACAGTGATCATGGGGGACTTCAATATGCAGGTGGACTGGGTAAATAATGCTGCTAGTGGACCCAAGGAAAGGGAATTCATTGAATGTTTACAGGAGGGCTTTTTGGAACAGCTTGTGATGGAGACCACGAGGGGACAGGCCATTCTGGATTTAGTGTTATGTAATGACCCAGACTTGATTAAAGATCTTAAAGTCAGGGAACACTTAGGAGGCAGTGATCATAATATCGTAGAATTCAATCTCCAATTTGAAAGAAAGAAGGTAGAATCAGATGTAAAGGTGTTCCAGTTAAATAAAGGTAACTACAGGGGCATGAGGGAGGAACTGACGAAAATCGACTGGGAGCAGGGCCTAGTGGGAAAGACAGTAGAACAGCAATGGCAGGAGTTTCTGGGAGTAATTGAGGACACAGTACAGAGGTTCATCCCAAAGAAAAGAAAGGTTATCAGAAAGGGGATTAGGCAGCCATGGCTGACAAAGGAAGTTACGGAATGCATCAAAGCAAAAGAGAAAGCCTATAATGTGGCAAAGAGTAGTGGGAAGTCAGAAGATTGGGAAGGCTACAAAAACAAACAGAGGATAACAGAGAGAGAAATAAGGAAAGAGAGGGTCAATTATGAAGGTAGGCTAGCCAGTAACATTAAGAATGATAGTAAAAGTTTCTTTAAATACATTAAAAACAAACGGGAGGCAAAGGTAGACATTGGGCCGCTCCAAAATAATGCTGGTAATCTAGTGATGGGAGACAAGGAAATAGCTGAGGAACTAAAGAAATACTTTGCGTCAGTCTTCACAGTAGAAGACATGAGTAATATCCCAACAATTCAGGAGAGTCAGGGGGCAGAGTTGAATATGGTAGCCATCACAAAGGAGAAAGTGCTAGAGAAACTAAGAGGTCTAAAAATTGATAAATCTTCGGGCCCAGATGGGCTACATCCTAGAGTTCTAAAGGAGATAGCTGAAGAAATAGTGGAGGCGTAGTTATCATCTTTCAAAAGTCACTGGAGTCAGGGAAAGAGCCAGAGGATTGGAAAATCGCTGTTGTAACCCCCCTGTTCAAGAAGGGAACAAGGAAAAAGATGGAAAATTATAGGCCAATTAGCCCAGCCTCGGTTGTTGGCAAGATTCTAGAATCCATTATTAAGGATGAGATTTCTAAATTCTTGGAAGTGCAGGGTCAGATTAGGACAAGTCAGCATGGGTTTAGTAAGGGGAAGTCATGCCTGACAAACCTGTTAGAGTTCTTTGAAGAGACAACAAATAGGTTAGACCAAGGAGAGCCAATGGATGTTATCTATCTTGACTTCCAAAAGGCCTTTGATAAGGTGCCTCACGGGAGACTGCTGAGTAAAATAAGGGCCCATAGTATTCGAGGCAAGGTACTAACATGGATTGACGATTGGCTGTCAGGCAGAAGGTAGAGAGTTGGGATAAAAGGTTCTTTTTCGGAATGGCAACCGGTGACGAGTGGTGTCTCGCAGGGTTCAGTGTTGGGGCCACAGCTGTTCTCTTTATATATTAACGATCTAGATGACGGGACTGGGGGCATTCTGGCTAAGTTTGCCGATGATACAAAGATAGGTGGAGGGGCAGGTAGTATGGAGGAGGTGGGGAGGCTGCAGAAAGATTTAGACAGTTTAGGAGAGTGGTCCAAGAAATGGCTGATGAAATTCAACGTGGGCAAGTGCGAGTTCTTGCACTTTGGAAAAAAGAATAGAGGCATGGACTATTTTCTAAATGGTGACAAAATTCATAATGCTGAAGTGCAAAGGGACTTGGGAGTCCTAGTCCAGGATTCTCTAAAGGTAAACTTGCAGATTGAGTCCGTAATTAAGAAAGCAAATGCAATGTTGTCATTTATCTGAAGAGGCTTGGAATATAAAAGCAGGGATGTACTTCTGAAGCTTTATAAAGCATTAGTTAGGCCCCATTTAGAATACTGTGAGCAATTTTGGGCCCCACACCTCAGGAAGGACATACTGGCACTGGAGCGGGTCCAGCGGAGATTCACACGGATGATACCAGGACTGGTAGGCCTAACATACGATGAACGTCTGAGGATCCTGGGATTATATTCATTGGAGTTTAGGAGGTTGAGGGGAGATCTAATAGAAACTTACAAGATAATGAATGGCTTAGATAAGGTGGACGTAGGGAAGTTGTTTCCATTAACAGGGGAGACTAGGACCCGGGGGCACAGGCTTAGAATAAAAGGGAGTCACTTTAGAACAGAGATGAGGAGAAATTTCTTCAGCCAGAGAGTGGTGGGTCTGTGGAATTCATTGCCACAGAGGGCGGTGGAGGCCGGGACGTTGAGTGTCTTTAAGACAGAAGTTGATAAATTATTGATTTCTCGAGGAATTAAGGGCTATGGAGAGAGAGCGGGTAAATGGAGTTGAAATCAGCCATGATTGAATGGTGGAGTGGACTCGATGGGCCGAATGTCCTTACTTCCGCTCCTATGTCTTATGGTCTTAAGAAGGTTAGAGGATGCTTGTTAACATTTTTATGAAACTGCAATTAGAGCAGTATCATTTCCTTTAAGAATTACTGCTGCAAAACCAACTCTGTTCTATGATATCTCACCTCTCTAAGGTCCTCAACCTGACAAAAAGAAATCTTTTGCACTTCAGCTACACAAAGCACAAATGCAATAATAATAATAATAATAATATTCTTTGGGACTGATTCTTTTGATCTGGCTGGTTCATCTCTGCATCCTTTATCTCTGTCTACTTACTAGAGCCCATGGGGTTGATTTCCGGGGGTCAATGTTTGGAGAACCACCTAATCGCCAGATTGGGAAAATGGAGTGTAGATTTGTGATGCTCAGCCTCTGTTTCTTTCACAATACCGACAAAAGATATCCCCATGGAAATGAGGCACAAAGATATATTTCTGATCATTCCAACCACATCTTTATTGGACCTTTCATCCCATGTCATCCATTTCCAGGGCCGCTAAAGAAGCTGGCAGTGGCTCTTTTGCCAGATCAATAGGCCTGAAGGGGTCAGGCAGCAAGGGAAAAGACAATCTAAATTTGTCAACTTTCTGTTCCAGCCTTTGAACAATCGTTCAAGCCTGGATGCCTTCTGAGTACTGTTCTTTCCTCAGCTGAGCATCTGTTGCTCTGCCCATTTCCCAGCACAAGGCTCTGCAAGGTGCCAACAGTATGACCTCCCCAGTTGATGACCTGACCTATCAGATCCAGGTGCCCTGAGGCTTAGACAGATGGCGTGTCTTTTTGGATGCATTCTGCTGTTCATGTGCTGTGCAAAATCCAGGGAGATGAGGAGCAAGGTGGAAATATTGAAGGTAGAAACACAGATCCCATTCGACAGCTGCTAAATCTTTGGCCAAAATGTTAAGGCCCAAGTCATTGTTCTTTGTTATGTGACTCAAAGAACTATTTATTTCTTCTGCTACAAATCATTTTTACAAACTGCAAGGTGAACTAATAATTTTGTTGCATCCTAAGCATTTTTTCTGTCCTCATAAATGATCCATTGCCTCTACTTTATGAATAATTAGCTTGTGACTTGACAGCGGTACCACTGAGCTAGGTCAAGCAGGGATCTCTCTTCTTTGTTCAGATAAAGCTGTCCTTTCCCTCACTCACTTCCATTATTCACGTGTACCACAAGTTGCTCTGCATGTCAAGCTTTTTTAAAATGCCTGCCTGCATGGCTTCTCCTATATTACTTGCAGTCAAATCATTGAGCTGTGACGAGACTCAAGAAGATAAATATATTCTCGTGGGGGTGCTGTAAAATGTCATGCATGACTTTAAAATAATCAGGGGAATTGATAAAAGTGGAAGAGAGATATTTGCTACAAAATCTGGACTGGAGAGAGCAAGGAGCTCAGAAAGTTACGAGCTGAGCCCATGTCACAAAGCACTTTTTTTTTACCATTTACAATTGTCAGCTTATGGAAAAGCTCCAGCAAAGACAACACTGACTGTGCTGGAATATCCTGAAAAGGATTGAGACCAATTTCTTTTTCAATAGAAAGGAGGAGCACACTGAGTGGCAAATAGATAAAAAGTAGGAACATTGAAGCAGAGACAGGATCTGAAAGTCAAGATGAATGGACTTTATCTTGGTTTACTACTTCAATCACACTATAATATGTAGTGCATCATAATAATGTGCTATCAGCTACTGACAGGTAGCTCCACTCCTATGAGAGTAGGAGGACTTGTGGTGTCGTGGTAGTGCCCCTGCCACTGCACCAGAAGCTCTGGGTTTGAGTCCAATGCCACGACTTGTTGGCCACGGGAGGAGCGTTCAACCCGGTTCAATGAGCTGATAATCAGCTCAGAAATCCTTCCGCTATTTCTCCCCCACAAGTCCCCAAATTGAAAAAAGAATGGTATATGGATGTGAAGATACACTGACAACAACTCCTGTGATAGATGTTGGTTTGTGAGTGTAACCAGATTTGATC
The DNA here is from genome assembly GCF_047496885.1 of Scyliorhinus torazame. Classification (NCBI taxonomy): domain Eukaryota; kingdom Metazoa; phylum Chordata; class Chondrichthyes; order Carcharhiniformes; family Scyliorhinidae; genus Scyliorhinus; species Scyliorhinus torazame. Next base: position 286,307,644 of record NC_092713.1, read on the forward strand.
TCTTTATCAACAGCACATTCACTCATGCTGTGATTGGTGGATAACATTGAGTTTTACTCTGACGCCACCCTTATTACTGTTCATTTCTGGGCATATAGATGCAAGTTGTAGTTTGTTTGCAGACAGTGCAGTGAAGAGCCACAAACTAAGAGCTACTCTGGGAAATCTGAGAGTTCTGTGGGAAGAAAGAAGGGATTCAGATTGAACATCCTAAACATATGCCTCAAGTGATGTTACAGAGGCAATACATCTAATAAATGGTACAGGGAAGGTTAATCTGCAAGAAATAAACCACATGGGTTATACAGAGAGACAGGCCTGGATTCCACCTTCGCTCCCCCCACCTCCCCTCCAAGCTGCCCAGCAGCAGATTTTCCAACGACAGATGTGCGCGATATTCCTGTCCTGCCAAAGTCTACGGGCTTTTGCATGGCACGGCCACCTGGCCACCAGAGAATCCACTGTCGGAGACTATTGTGGTGGAACCAGAAGATCCCGCTGGTGAGGAGAGGAAGGTGGCCGGATTGCGGAGGATCTTCTAGAACAGCGGCAAGGAAAGCAAGCACAAAGCAAGATGGTGTCGGAAGGTGGCCGTCTAGTATGGGGCCCTGACCAACAAGAGTTCCTGCGGCGCTGTGTGGAAGAACTTAAAAAGGAGATGAAGAAGGAGCTGCTGGCCCCAATATTACAGGCGATTGAAGGGCTAAAGGAGGAACAAAAGACCCAGGAGCAGGAGCTTCGGGTCGTGAAGGCAAAGGCCGCGGATAATGAAGACGAAATACAGGGCCTGGTGGTGAAGACAGAGATGCACGAGGCACAACACAAAAGGTGTGTGGAAAGGCTGGAGGTGTTGGAGAATAATGCAAGGAGGAAGAATTTAAGGATTCTTGGTCTTCCCGAAGGTGCGGAGGGGGCGGACGTCGGGGCATATGTCAGCATGATGCTTCACTCGTTAATGGGATCGGAGGCCCCGACGGGCCCATTTGAGGTGGAGGGAGCTTATCGAGTTATGACGCGAAGACCGAGGGCTGGAGAAATACCTCGAGCCATAGTGGTGAGATTTCTCCGATATAATGACAGAGAGATGGTCCTCAGATGGGCGAAGAGAACTCGGAACAGTAGGTGGGAGAACGCGGTGATCCGCGTATATCAAGATTGGAGTGCGGAGGTGGCGAGAAGGAGGGCGAGTTTCAATCGGGCCAAGGCGGTGCTTCACAAAAGGAAGGTCAAATTTGGAATGCTGCAACCGGCAAGACTGTGGGTCACACACCAAGGGAAGCACCACTACTTTGAGACGGCAGAAGAGGCGTGGACATTTATTGTGGAGGAGCAGCTGGAATAGGCGGGCCAGAAAAAGAACGTTTGGGACAAAGTGGTGGTGTGATTACGTGGGGTGAAGGGGGGGGGGAAAGGGGGAAGGGATGATTTCTCAAGTTGTTAATCTTGCGACCCTGTAACTTTTCTCTCTTCCCCATGTCGTGGGGGAGGGGGGGGGAAGATGAGGAATTGTGGGCGCCGGCCATTAGGGGTGGGGCCAAGTGGGAAACGCGGGCTTTGTTCCCGCGCTATGGTAATCATGGCGGGAACAGGGAAGCAGGAAGGAGGGGGCCTCGCACAGTGGGGGCCGAGGTCACGGGGGGAAGCCGAGGTCAGCCAGAGTTTGCTGACTTCTGGGAGCAACATGGGGGGTGCAATTACGCTAGAAGAGGATCTAGCGGGGGGGGGGGAGTGATTAACTCGGTTGCTGCTGCTGGGGAGAAGGGGGAGCTGGTACTGGGTGGGGTGGTCGAGGCGGGAGGGCGCCATCGGGGGGAGATACGGCTACGTGGGAACCGGGTGAGGAGCTGGATTAAAAAAGGGGATGGCTAGTCGTCAAGTGGGGGGGGTAAAGAGCCCCCCAACCCGGCTGATCACGTGGAACGTGAGAGGGCTGAACGGGCCGATTAAAAGGGCACGGGTACTTGCACACCTAAAGAAATTAAAGGCAGATGTGGTTATGTTGCAGGAGACGCATTTGAAACTGATAGACCAGGTCAGACTACGCAAAGGATGGGTGGGGCAGGTGTTTCATTCGGGGTTAGACGCAAAGAACAGGGGTTGGCTATATTAGTGGGGAAACGGGTACTGTTTGAGGCAAAGACCATAGTGGCGGATAGCGGGGGTAGATACGTGATGGTGAGTGGCAGATTGCAAGGGGAGGCGATGGTTCTAGTGAACGTATATGCCCCGAACTGGGATGATGCCAATTTTATGAGGTGAATGTTGGGATGTATCCCGGACCTAGAGGCGGGAAAGTTGGTAATGGGGGGAGACTTTAATACGGTGCTGGACCCAGGGCTGGATAGATCGAGGTCCAGTACCGGGAGGAGGCCGGCTGCAGCTAGGGTGCTCACGGACTTCATGGAGCAGATGGGAGGAGTAGACCCCTGGAGATTTAGCAGGCCTCGGAGTAAGGAGTTTTCGTTTTTCTCCTATGTCCATAAAGTATATTCACGGATAGACTTTTTTGTATTGGGAAGGGCGCTGATCCCGAAGGTGACAGGGACGGAGTACACGGCAATAGCTATCTCGGACCACGCTCCACATTGGGTGGACCTGGTGATAGGGGAGGAAAAAGAACAGCACCCGCCCTGGAGAATGGACATGGGACTATTGGCAGATGAGGGGATATGTTTAAGGGTGAGGGGGTGTATTGAAAGGTACTTGGAGCTTAACGACAATGGGGAGGTTCAGGTGGGAGTGGTCTGGGAGGCGTTGAAGGCAGTGGTTAGAGGGGAGCTGATATCTATTAGGGCACATAAAGGAAAGCAGGAGGGTAGGGAAAGGGAGCGGTTGCTGAAAGAACTTTTGAGGGTGGACAGACAATATGCGGAGGCACCGGAGGAGGGACTGTACAGGGAAAGGCAAAGGCTACATGTAGAATTTGACTTGTTGACTATGGGTAATGCAGAGGCACAATGGAGGAAGGCACAGGGTGTACAGTACGAATATGGAGAGAAGGCGAGCCGGTTGCTGGCCCACCAACTGAGGAAGAGGGGAGCAGCGAGGGAGATAGGGGGGGTGAGAGATGAGGAGGGAGAGACGGAGCGGGGAGCGGAGAGAGTGAATGGGGTGTTCAAGGCATTCTATGAAAGGCTATATAAAGCTCAGCCCCCGGAAGGGAAGGAGAGAATGATGTGCTTTCTGGATCAGCTGGAATTCCCTAAGGTGGAGGAGCAGGAGAGGGCGGGACTGGGAGCACAGATTGAGAAGGAGGAGGTAGTGAAAGATTGGGAGCATGCAGGCGGGGAAGGCCCCGGGACCAGACGGATTCCCGGTGGAATTTTATAGAAAGTATATGGACTTGCTGGCCCCGCTTCTGACGAGAACCTTTAATGAGACTAGGGAAAGGGGGCAGTTGCCCCCGACTATGTCAGAGGCAAAGATATCGCTCCTCCTAAAGAAGGAAAAAGACCCGCTGCAATGCGGGTCCTATAGGCCCATTTCTCTTTTAAATGTGGATGCTAAGATTCTGGCCAAGGTAATGGCGACGAGGATAGAGGACTGTGTCCCGGGGGTGGTACATGAGGACCAGACTGGGTTTGTGAAGGGGAGGCAGCTGAACACGAACATACGGAGGTTGCTAGGGGTAATGATGATGCCCCCGCCAGAGAGGGAAGCGGAGATAGTGGTGGCGATGGATGCCGAGAAAGCATTTGATAGAGTGGAGTGGGATTATTTGTGGGAGGTGCTGAGGAGATTTGGCTTCGGAGATGGATATATCGGATGGGTACAGCTGCTGTATAGGGCACCGATGGCGAGTGTGGTTACGAATGGACGGGGGTCTGATTATTTACGGCTTTACAGAGGGACGAGGCAGGGATGTCCCCTGCCTCCGTTATTGTTTGCGCTGGCGATTGAGCCCCTGGCCATGGCACTGAGGGGTTCCAGGAAGTGGAGGGGAGTGTTTAGGGGAGGAGAAGAACACCGGGTATCTCTGTATGCGGATGATTTGTTGTTGTATGTGGCGGACCCGGTGGAGGGGATGCCAGAGATAATGCGGATACATGGGGAGTTTGGGGATTTTTCGGGGTATAAATTGAACATGGGGAAAAGTGAGTTGTTTGTGGTGCATCCGGGGGAGCAGAGCAGGGAAATAGAGGATTTACCGCTGAGGAAGGTAACAAGAGACTTCCGATACTTGGGGATTCAGATAGCCAAGAATTGGGGAACCTTGCACCGGCTTAATTTAACAAGATTGGTGGAACAGATGGAGGAGGACTTCAAGAGAAGGGTCATGGTGTCCCTGTCACTGGCGGGTAGGGTGCAGGCGGTTAAAATGGTGGTTCTCCCGAGATTCCTCTTTGTGTTTCAGTGCCTCCCGGTGATGGTCACGAAGGCTTTTTTTAAGAGAATTGAGAAAAGCATGATGAGTTTTGTGTGGGCCGGGAAGACCCCGAGAGTGAGGAGGGGGTTCTTGCAGCATAGTAGGGATAGGGGGGGGTTGGCACTACTGAGCCTAAATGATTATTACTGGGCCGCCAATATTTCAATGGTGTGTAAGTGGATGGGAGAAGGGGAGGGAGCGGCGTGGAAGAGATTGGAGAGGGCGTCCTGCAAGGGGACCAGTTTACAAGCAATGGTGACGGCACCGTTGCCGTTTTCACCGAAGAAATACACTACATGCCTGGTGGTGGTGGCAACATTAAAAATTTGGGGGCAGTAGAGACGGCATGGGGGAAGGACGGGAGCCTCGGTGCGGTCCCCGATAAGAAATAACCATAGGTTTGTTCCGGGGAGAATGGATGGGGGATTTGGAGCATGGCAAAGAGCAGGGGTAGCACAATTGAGAGATCTGTTCGTAGATGGGACGTTTGCGAGTCTGGGAGCGCTGACGGAAAAATATGGGTTGCCCCAAGGGAATGCATTTCGGTTTATGCAACTGAGGGCTTTTGCGAGGCAACAGGTGAGGGAATTCCCGCAGCTCCCAATGCAGGAGGTGCAGGATAGAGTGATCTCAGAGACATGGGTGGGGGATGGTAGGGTGTCGGACATATACAGGGAAATGTGGGACGAGGGGGAGATCATGGTAGATGAGCTGAAAGGGAAATGGGAAGAAGAGCTGGGGGAGGAGATTGAGGAGGGGCTATGGGCTGATGCCCTACGTAGGGTAAACTCGTCGTCCTCGTGTGCCAGGCTAAGCCTGATACAATTCAAGGTTCTACACAGGGCGCATATGACTGGAGCACGGCTCAGTAAATTTTTCGGGGTAGAGGATAGGTGTGGGAGGTGCTCGAGAAGCCCAGCGAATCACACCCACATGTTCTGGTCATGTCCGGCATTACAGGGGTTCTGGGTGGGGGTGGCGAAGGTGCTTTCGAAGGTGGTGGGGGTCCGGGTCGAGCCAAGCTGGGGATTGGCTATATTCGGGGTTGCAGAAGAGCCGGGAGTGCAGGAGGCGAGAGAGGCTGATGTTTTGGCCTTTGCGTCCCTAGTAGCCCGGCGCAGGATATTGCTTATGTGGAAGGAAACCAAACCCCCGGGCGTGGAGACCTGGATAAACGACATGGCAAGGTTTATAAAGTTAGAACGGATCAAGTTCGTATTAAGGGGTTCGGCTCAAGGGTTCACCAGGCGATGGCAACCGTTCGTCAACTACCTCACAGAACGATAGAGGGAATGAAAAGAAAGAAAGACAACAGCAGCAACCCAGGGGGGAGGGGGGGGGGGGGGGGGAGGGGGGGGGGAGGATCCGGGCGGGCTCTTAGGGATGTCATTGTATATGTATAGACATTTGCTATAGGTAATGTATATTGGACTGTTGGATTGTATTTTTGGAGAGTAACTATTTTTGACAAGGCAGTTGCCATTTAGTTTTGTTTTTGTTTCTGTTTATATATTATTTATTTACTTGTTTAAAACTGGCCACTGTTATTTATATTGCTTTATTGTTGTTTAAAAGAAAAACCATGTACTGTTATGTTTGGCCAAAAAATCTTGAATAAAATATATATTTTTTAAAAAGAATGTCAAGGTGACGGGAAATTGCAACAGACTGATATCTAGCGATAACTATAACTTTACCACCAATGAAAAATGTACTAAACTATTTAAAAAGGTGCCCTTTATTAAAGCAAAGACACTGACTAAAGATGGCTGCCATGAGTCTCCCGATTGGAATTGGAATTTGATCTTTTCTGGAAAGTTGCTATATGGATTGCACTGCAGACAGGCCCTGACAATTTGCCCATGGAATTTCACATCTGGGAATGTCAAGGTCTAATTTAAAAGTGACTCTTGAAAGGAATGGACATGTCGTTTGCATCTTTATCAGCTCACCTCTCCAACAGAGACTGAGAGTCCATCAAAACAATCGGGAACTGCTAGCCAGCCAAGAGAGACTACCCAGAAACATTCAAATCCCTGTAAAAGGTGAAAGAATCCCATCTCTTGTTGGTTTGTCCTACCTTGAAATGTGACAAAGGATTCTGAGATGAAACATCAAAATGTTATTACTTTTTCAACACCAATGACTACCGCAGACATGTGCCTGAATCTTCTGGTCCTGCCCATGGTGGGAATCTGTATGGGTGGGAGCAGAAAATTTGGAAAGCAGCCGAACAGATGTTGAATCTACGTGGGTATTTCCGGTTGGGTGTAAATTACAGCCTTGGTAGTCAGGTTCCTTTGGAATGTGCAGTGAGAAAGGCTTTGAGACCTGAGTTTGCAAAGTCAACGAGAGGCAATTAGAGAGGTTTCGGAAAAAGTCTTCATCAGAGAAATGGGCTGAAGATCTCTCTCTCTGTGGCTGATGTTTTCCATGATGTGGAGGTGCCGGTGTTGGACGGGGGTGGGCACAGTAAGAAGTCTTACAACAGCAGTTTAAAGTCCAACAGGTTTATTTGGAATCACTAGCTTTCGGAGTGCAGCTCCTTCATCAGGTGACTCACCTGATGAAGGAGCTGCACTCCGAAAGCTAGCTATTCCAAACAAACCTGTTGGACTTTAAACTTCTGTTGTAAGACTTCTTACTGAATTTTTCCAGCCGTTTCCGCTGCTAGGACTTCCACTCGTGCTGATGGTGGTATATTGGGGAAAGGGTGGTTTACATGGAAAGCTCCTGGACATGTTTCCTTCCACGGCTCTGGCATCTATGGGTGTTGCCGATTGATTTTATCCTGCCCTTCCTCATCTTTGTGTTTCTCTTCCTCCTTTACATTTTGTTGATCAGGTGATGGCAAGGGCTGGCCATTCATTATCACCAAATTATGCAGCACCCAGCAGATAACCACAGGTCAAGATAGGGTCAGGGCACTTCCCAAATGCTCCAAGTAGTGGAGGCTTGTTTGATGATGCTAACCATTTCCGCAATAACATTTTGGGACCAGCATGGCTCTTATAGTACACCAACTCTGCAACCATGCTCAAGTTCCAGTTAAGAGTTAGGTCTGAACTGGGTCACCCTTGCCACCCAATAACCAGCTTGTAATCTGATGAAGTGGCTGGAAAAAAGGCTACAGAGGAGAACTGATGCAATGAAAGTGAATCATAAAACGGGTATGATGAGCTACCTGTGGTTGAAAATGAGCTGGACATTAAGTGAATGAAATTCCTTTCAGTCAGATGCCTTCAGTCTAGGATGTCCTGCACCCTACATGGCTGCAGTACCAGCAATTCACATTGTTCACTCATCTTCCTGTCCAATTGGAAAAACAATCGACTATTTCTCCTGGAGTAGTGTGTTAAACAAAGCCCTAAGATAACAGTTTTTAGCAATCTGAGTGATGTTGTTGATGTCATTTTCTGAATCCTGGAATGACCATGGAGTTAAGGGCCATGGCAATCTTGAGACCTATGGCAGTGTTGTCCATGCTCTAGTTTGAGGTTTCAGTACTGGCTGTAGGAGGCGGATCCCTCCATGGTGAAGTGAAGACACCTCACACATTGCTCCTGAGTGAAGTTAAGATTACCAGTTCTAGTACAGTCTCCTGCATATTGCCATCCTGCTCCTCCCTCATCTTCCAGCTGTTCTGATTCTATTTTGTCCACTTGGCTGTTAACCACCATTCGTCAACCAGAGGTTAACCAGCATCTTAAATGGCTGCACGGTAGCACAGTGGTTAGCACAGTTACTTCACAACACCAGGGTCCCGGGTTCAATTCTTGGCTTGGGTCACTGTCTGTGTGGAGTCTGAATGTTCTCCACGTGACTCCGTGGGTTTCCTCCGGGTGCTTCGGTTTCTTCCCACAAGTCCCGAAAGATGTGCTGTTAGGTGATTTGGACATTCTAAATGCACCCTCAGTGTACCTGAACAGGTGCCGGAGTATGGTGACTAGGGGATTTTCACAGTAACTTCATTACAGTGATAATGTAAGCTTACTTGTGACACTAATAAAGATTATATTATTATTAAATGACAAACTGACAATGGATCTGTATAGAACATGAGACCTTTAAATATACGAGTTGTGCCATAAGGTCAGGGACCTGAAACATTAACTTTGTTTCTATCTCCACAAATGTTGCCGCTGTGCTGAGCACTTCCAGCTTTTTCAGGTTTTATTTCAGATTTCCAGCATCTGGAACATTTTGCTTTTGCTTGAACCCTTTATATCGTGCTGTAATTGGCTCCTTTCTGCCCCTTAGCACCACACGCTGTTGAATGAGCTTTTCAGGCAACTAGCCAGGTGCGAGGATAAACTATTTCACAAAAGGGTTCTTCAAGCATTGTTCCAAATCTAAATATAAAAATGGAGCTTTGAGATGATTGTTGCACATGTCTTGACTGCTTACGGAGCAGCCGGATCCAATCAGGTGTGCTCACTGCCTACCACATTTGATCCTTCGGTGAGATCAAATATTTAATCCAGTGCTTGAGGAAAATCTCTTCCCACTATTTGCTATGCTTGTGATGTTATAAAAAAAGTCTCCAGGTGGAGGACTCGAGTCAAATTACTGAGCTGTTAAATAGTGCTCCTCTGATAAGATAACATGGCAGAAAGTTGTTGCTGCAAACAGGTCATTTAGCTAATGGATCTCACCTGGAACCATCTCATCATTGAACTCGCACTGCAATTCAGGAGAAGGGCTTCCTTGATATGCTGAGCAGCCTGAGGTAGACTAAAGGCAAATCAGAACAATTTTACTATCTACTATGGGATTCGAGCCTGGGACCCTGGAGCACTGTTCTAGGTTTGTGGTTTACCAGTTCAGAGCCCGAGGCCGCTAGGCAGAGGGAAGTGTGAAACAAAATCAATTATTTGAAGGATTTCAATCGGGTGAGAACAGATCTGGGAGGCAAAACGGTGACGGAACAATGGGTTAGATTTAAAGAGGGGTACATTCCCAAGAGCAGGAAAGGTAGAACTAATAAAACCAGAGTTCAATGGATGAAGCAAAAAATAGAGAGTAAGATGAAACAGTAAAAATGTGCATATGGCAAATGCCGGTTAATGAAACAAGGGAGAATCAGGCTGATGAGAAAAAAATTCAGAGCAGATATGAGAAATGTATTAAGAGAAGCAAAGAAATGGTGTGAGAAGAGACTGGCAGGAACAGCAAAGGGAATCTAACAGTCTCCCATTAGTATGTGAATAGTACAAAGCCTAACAGGAGGATTCTTTATTCTTTCACAGCATGTGGGCCTCACTGGCTGGACCAGCATTTGTTTCTCATCCCTAATTGTCCTTGAACTGAGTATCTTTCTGGGCAATATCAGAGGGCAGTTAACAGTCACCTCCATTGCTATGGATCTGGAGTCATGTGTAAGCCAGGCCAGGTAAGGACAGCAGATTTCCTTTCCTAAAGGACATTAGTGAGCCAGATGGCCTGCCTGGCACCCTGCCAGTGCCCCGGCCAGCCTGGTGCCACCCAGGCGCAGGCATTTGTTCCTGAGTCTCAGGAGAGTCTGCTGCAGACATATTTAAGTGAGCTGTCCTCGCTGGGTGGGATACAGATCGTGATGTCTCGCGAGATCCCGTTCAATTCCACAAAGCATTCCGAGAGATCATAAGATACCTCACGTGAGATTTAACGGTCCCGTCATGTCACTGAGTCGGGCATGATGACGCTGTTCGATTGCGCCCCTGATCTATTTTGATGACCTAGACTTGGGTGTGCACAACTTCAAAATTTGCAGATGACACAAAACTTGGTCATATTGTGAGCTGTGAGGAGGATAGAGATAAAGGCCTGGAGGACACAGGCAGGCTGGGAGAATGGGTGTTTGAAAGTTGATGTGGAGTAGGTGTGAATTGATACATTTTGGGAGGAAAGGTGAAAAGAGGCAGTATGAAATAAAAGGTAAAATTCTAAATAGGGTTTAGGGTCAGATGGCTCTGGGGCATATGTGCACTGATCATTGAAGGTGGCAGGATATAATTTGTCAAGGTGGTTAGTAAGGCACACAGGAACCAGGGTTCCTCCGGTCCCAACCACTGCTGGAATTATCGTGGGTGGGATGGAGAATTTGACAACAAACAAAAAAGTCCACTGATCTCGGGTGGGAATTTCTGGTGGATGTGGCCGGAAAGTCCCACTCATAGAGTAAAAAGCAAGGAAGCTATACTCAACCTCAGTATAAATATGAGCCAGCTTGCAGTGCAGACTTTGTTTGCACTGAGTGCTGAATTTAGGTGCATTTGAGTGCTATAGTGAGAGTTTGGTGACTGAGGGAGTTCGGTGAGGAGGGAGCAAGGTACTCCTTTCATTTTGTTTCCTACACTTCCTCAAAGAGCGTGAAGGGAGCCAGGGGTTTACAGAGAGTGCAGCTGACTGGGAGCAAAGTCAGGGGGCGGAGTTCCAGTTGGTTCACAGCGCAGCTACATTCTGTAAGGTCAGAGGGGATGGAGGCGAGGACAGTTGCATGCTCCTCGAGTAGAATGTGGGTGGTGAGGGAGACCACCGGTGTCCCCACTGACTACGCCTGCGGGAAGTACACCCAACTCCAGCTCCTCAGAGACCGCGTTAGGGAACTGGAGCTGGATGAACCTCGGATCATCCGGGAGGCAGAGGGGGTGATTGAGAAGAGTTACAGAGAGGTAGCCACACCCAAGGTCCAGGAAAAGAGTAGCTGGGTTACAGTCAGGGGAAGGAAAACAAAGGGGTAGACAGTGCAGGGATCCCTCGTGGCCATTCCCCTTCAAAACAAGTATACTGTTTTGGATGCTGTTGGGGAGCATGACCTACCAGGCAAGGCCCTAGCGGCCAGGTCTCTGGCACTGAGCCTGGCTCTGTGGTTCAGAAGGGAAGGGGGGAGAATAGAAAAGCAATAGCGATAGGAGACTCAATGGTTCGGGGAATGGATAGGAGATTCTGTGGTCGCGAATGAGACTCCCGGAAGGTATGTTGCCTCCCAGGTGCCAGGGATGTCATGGACCGAGTGTACAGGATTCTTAAGTGGGAGGGGGAGCAACCAGATGTCATGGTGCACATAGGCACCAATGACATTGCTAAGAAAAGGGATGAGGATCTAAAAAGTGACTTTAGGGAGTTAGGTTGGAAGCTAAAGAGCAGGCCAAGCAGACTAGTGATCTCAGGATTGCTACCGGTGCCACGTGCAAGTGAGGCAAGGAACAGAGAGCGAGTGCAGCTGAACACGTGGCTACAGGGGTGGTGAAGGAGGGAAGGCTTCAGATATGCGGATCATTGGATCATTGGGATATCTTCTGGGGAAGGTGGGACCTGTACATGAAGGACGGATTGCACCTAAACTGGAGGGGAACCAATATCCTGGGTGGGAGGTTTGCTAGAGCCCTTTGCGAGGGTTTAAACAAGTTTGGCAGGGGGATAGGAACCAGAGCTATGGATCAGAGAATAGGGGCAGGAATGGTTGTTAGATGTTCCGGGGTTTAGCTAGTTTAAGGACAATAGGGAGGGTGGTAAAAGAGGAAGGGGAGTAGCACTGTTAATTAGGGAGTGCAGAAAAGGAGGTAGTCGAGGAGGGTTTGCCAATGAGTCAGTATGGGTGGAAGTAAGAAACAAGAAAGGAGCAGTCACTTTACTGGGAGTTTTCTATAGACCCCCCAATAGCAGCAAAGAGATAGAGGAATAGATTGAGCGGCAGATCTTGGAAAAGTGCAGAAGTAACAGAGTTGTTGTCATGAGTGACTTCAACTTGCCTAATATTGACTGGAACCTCCTTAGTGCAAATGGTTGGATGGAGCAGATTTTGTCAAGTGTGTACAGGAAGGATTCCTGACTCAATATGTAGATAGGCCGACTAGGGGGGTGGCTATATTGGCCTTGGTGTTCAGTAACAAACCAGGCCAGGTGTCAGATGTCCCAGTGGGAGAGCATTTCGGTGACAGTGACCACAACCCCTTGACCTTTGTGGTGATATGCATCACTGCAAATACACAAGGGGTTAATGTAAAAACACTACTACTAAGTAATCACTAGAGGGAGCACCGGAGATGTCATGACATGCAGACATACAGCTAATGAACACATAGAATAGGACACGACCAATGGGCAGTCAAGACACCCAGAGGTGACACTACCACAAGGGGGCAACCCATATAAAAGGACAGGGCATACATGCTCTTTCTCTTTCCACAGACAACACTCAGAGAGAAGTACAGGAGCAGATCAGAAGCATCACCCCCACCGCCTGGCTTAGAGCAGACTGGTTAGTTAGACTGAGTTACTATAGCGAGATTAGCAGGAGAGTCAAACTCAAGTAGGAGAATTGTTAACTGTTCAATAAATGTGTTAAACTTATCTCCAAGTCTGAACCTTCCTTTGTCAGCGCATACATCAAGGAAGCAGCTTATGCTACATGAAGAAGCATAAGACAACATGGTACCAGTGAGTGCCTGTTGAATCTGTATAGTTCAACTCAAGATCCGTGACTAACAGCAACTGCATCCAAGCAAGATGTTCGAGATTCCGGTTCCTCAGCAGCTCAGGTACCACGGCAATCTAAGTGCCAACTGGCATGCAATCAAACAGAGATTTGAGATCTACAGGGTAGCATCCGACCTAGATGGCGTGGCCGATGCTGAGAAAAAAAAGCTTCTACTCACCATTGCGGGTGAAAGTGCAACAGAAATCTTCAACTCATTCAGGTACTCCAAAGGGCAAGACAAGAGAGACTTCCAGACAGTCCTGGACAAGTTTGAAAACTACTGCGAGGTGAACACAACAGAAGAGATCGGTAAAACTGGCGCCTATACTCACCACGAGGCAAAGGTAGGCTTGCAGCAGAGGAAAATGGCAGTTTGGTTTGGCAGTCATCTTGAGAAAGGAGCCGCACATGCGCAGTTCCCCAGAAGACGCAAACCGGCAAAACAATGTTTTGCCCATTCACGAGAAGCCGCGCAGTGCAGTTGCACAAAGAGTGCACAGTAAAGGAAAAGCAATCTGCGCATGCGCAAACCATTACTACGCTCTACGTCACAAGCGTCATGATATCAGAGGCCCCGGACCATGCCCACTTAAAGGGGAAATGTCCCAAAATAATTTTTTTAAAATTTTCAAGCCAGAAAACACAATTCTTTCACCTGGAACGACAGCACAATGCCTGAACTTCGACCAGTAGCTGAAAGTAACCTCCGCAGAACCCTGCAACAAGCAGTTAGCACCGCCCTAAGAGATGATTTAGTCCTTGAAGACTGCGACTCAGACGTTGATTTCTTCCTTGGACAGAGCAAGCACAATGACAGCACCGACACAAAAAGTGAAGATATGTCCTTGAAGACCACGACTCGGAAGACGATTTCATCATTGGACGTGGCGACCTCAGTACCAAATCCGAACTGCAACGAGATGATGTGTACATTGAAGAATCCGACACAGACATGGATGAGTTCTTTGGATTTGAGGATCCTCAGTCCAGTATAGATGACATCCCGCCCCGTGAGTACAGGATTATGCTGCGGCCTGAAGCCAAGAGACAGAGAGCGGTACAATCCCACAGAGAGCGGCCTGACGTCACACCGGTGGTCCACGCACCACGAACAGTGCCCCCCGCACCACGAAGAGTCCCCGACTCCACGCAGAGGGTGGTCCACGCACCACAAAGAGTCCCCGACTCCACACAGAGTGGTCCACGCACCACGAAGAGTCACCGACTCTGCACAGAAAGCAATGATAGACTCCACAGCGAGACCACTGCATGTCTCCACACAGAGAACACAGAAAGACTCCACAGCGAGACCACTGCACGACTCCGTTGACAGCGCACAGACCGACTCCACAGCGAGACCACTGCATGACTCCACACAGGGAACAATGCCAGACTCCACAGAGAGAGCGATACAAGTCTCCACAACGAGCTCATTGACAAATTCAACGATGGAAGCAATGCAAGACTCCAGAGCGCAGTCCTTGCATGAACAAGACCATGAGGGTCTAGCAACCTTATCTGAGCTACCAGCAGCAGACGATGCAAGTCTGCCATGCTCAAGTGCACAGCAAGACGAACATGACAGTCTACCACGCTCATGTGAACAACAAAAAGACTAAGACAGTCTACCCAGATTATTTGAGCCACCAGAAGAAGACTCTGACAGTCTACCCAGCTCATCTAACCGACAAGAAGACACTGAAGGTATACCCACTGTATGTGCGACAAGTGACAAAGGCTTCACAATTCCCATACAAGATGTGTGGCATCTCAGCGAGACTGACAGACCTCAGCTAGTATGTACAGAGGCACTCGACGATCAAAGTGAGGTTACTAGTGACTCCAGTGAGACCACGTTAATTCAATCCTCATCCACTCGAGCCCCTCCACAAGAAAATGCATTACTGAACGTTTTGACTCCGGACGGGGAGCATCAAGACACCTCGGATGATTCAAGTGACACCTCAGATGATTCAAGTGAACCGGACATGGCTCCAGACAGTGAGCGGCGAGGAATCAGAGACGGCACGCTCAATGGAACAGCAGATGCCGCAAAGGACACTGACACAAGTAACTTTGTGAAGGACTCGAATTCTCCACTCGGTGTGATCATTGAGCGCAACGAAAACAACAACAAAGACAACAACAAGAAGTGTACCACAGGCACCAACGTCAACAACAAGCACGACTAAAACAACAACACTGGAACAACGACTGGTACGACTCTGCAAATGCGGGACAATGTAACAGCACAGCTCCTAACACTGGCGAGTACCGCCATACCATGGCATGACAGCAAATCTCACCGATTCTAGTTTGCTCCACTACAAACAAGCAAACCATCTTCCAAGGCAGATGAGTTTGCTCCACTACGAATATGCAAACCAGCTTACAACACAGATGGCATACTGCATCGCTACCACAAGCATAGAAAAAAAGAGTCCAAATCAGACAACAAAGTGATTTGACCATTTGAACACCTCCTGATGACTTTTTGGTTCCTTAAGCACAGGGACACTGACGGCATTCACAAGGGAATGACAACATCAACATCGACACTTCAATAACAAAACAAGAAAGCCACTCGACCATATAAATTCATGAACTTTGGACTCATACATATTATTTGGGATTGTATAATCATCACTGCCATTATGACTTGTACATGTCATCACTTATCTACCTATTTTGTTCAACACTGTACAGAAAATATGTAAAACGAAAAAAAGGGGGGATATGGTGATATGCATCACAAGGGGCTAATGTAAATACACTACTACTAAGTGAACACTAGAGGGGGCACCGGAGATGTCATGACGTGCAGACATACAGCTAATGAACACATAGAATAGGACACGACCAATGGGCAGTCAAGACATCCAGAGGTGACACTACCACAAGGGGCAACCCATATAAAAGGACAGGGCACACATGCTCTTTCTCTTTCCACGGGCAACACTCAGAGAGAAGTACAGGAGCAGATCAGAAGCATCACACCCACCGTATGGCTTAGAGCAGACTGGTTAGTTAGACTGAGTTACTATAGCAAGATAAGCAGGAGAGTCAAACTCAAGTAGGAGAATTGTTAACTGTTCAATACATGTGTTAAACCAAGTCTGAACCTTCCTTTGTCAGAGCATACATCAAGGAAGCAGCTTATGCTACATGAAGAAGCATAACACAACAACCTTTACCATAGTCATGGAGAGGGATAGGAACAGACCGTATGGGAAGGTATTCAATTGGGGGAGGGGAAATTATACTGCCATTAGACAGGAGCTGAGGAGCATAAAGTGGGAACAATTGTTCTTGGGGAAATGCACAAACACGAAGTATTACTTATTTTGCTTTTTATTGAACAATGTTACATTTGGAACTTGAGTCACTTTTGCAGTCTACTTAGTGATGACGTCAGGGTATGCATCCAATTCTGAACAATGATTGAAGGTTACTCTGACAAAACCTGCCTTATTTTCAAAGAATACATCTTGCTCTCTCCTTCTGATCTCTCACACACACATCCCAGAGGAGATGAGCTCTAACTTCAAGCCCACAGGAAATGTGGTGCAATAGGTCACTTGCAGGTCAGAGGTGAGGGGGAAGGTGGATTGTGAGTACCCTCCCCCACTCCCTGCTCACCCTTCACAACTCACACCGCTCCATTCTGTCATAATATACAGCAGTATATCATGGTGCAGACACACACACACACACTGATGGACGTGCAGTGGGACCAATCAGCGTACACAACACCGCAGCCAATCACCAGTGAGAGCACATGCACTATAACGACAGGGGACAGGCGAGTTCCCACTCATTTTAGTAGCAGCCAGCTCGGAGCACCGAGCTCGCAGCCTGCAACACAGACATTCACCATGTGCTGAGTGCATCACCTGGTTAGGACTAGGCAAGGGTCAACAATTAAAGCTGGTATTGCATTTACCCACAGTTCAAGTATGTTAATAGAGTTAACCTTATAATAAAATAGAGTTGCACCACTTCCAGTGTTGGTGACCTGTTTGTGATCCAGAACACCCAACACATCACATTCCTCCTCCATCACCTTCAAGCTGTGCTTTGAATACCTTTGGCTAACAACATTCTCAAACTCCATTCCTCAAAAGACAGAGAGTAAAATTTGAAGGAGGCGAAGAAGGAAAAATCAAAGCAAAAGGCAGCAACAAATTAAATTAGCATCAATAAGAGGACACAAACATTACTTGCTACATGTGGCAAAGAATAAAATATTTGGCACCGATGAAAACACGTTAATTGAATCGCAGCATTCTGCTGATGTTGAGAACTGTTTGAGCTTCACTTTCACAGCTTATGAGATCATCAGAAACCCTTCATTCAATTACTGTCTTGGATCTCACTGTGAGACATCCATTATCCTATGTGCAATATATACAAGGCATGTATCTCCCCAGGAATAAGTAGTGAAATAAAACCTGGCATCAATGGAGTTCAATTCACATGGTACAGTAGCATTTCAGTTCAAATTATTTAATTCAATTGCAGTAGGCTGGTGAAGGCTATTATCTGCTGTGATATACAGACGCAACAAATCTAAAGGTAAAACTCACAAAACCAACCAGCACATTTTGGGGTCAGTTTCAGATAGGGTAAAATCAGAAGGTGAAATCATCGGGGTGGCGCAGTGGTTAGCACTGCTGCCTCACAGTGCCAGGGACCCGGAATCGAGTCTGACCTTGGGTCATGGTCTGTGTAGAATTTGCACGTTCTCCCCGTGTCTGCGTGGGTTTCCTCCGGCTGCTCTGGTTTCCTCCTCCCACAGTCCAAAGATGTACAGGTTAGGTGTATTGGACATGCTAAATTGCCCCTTAGTGTCCAAAGGTTAGTTGGGGTTATGGGGATAGGGTGGGAGATTGGGCCGAGGTGGTGTGTTCTTTTGGAGGGTCAGTGCAGATGCGATGGGCCAAATGGCCTACTTCTGCACTGTAGGGATCCTATGATATCAATTTGGCCACCCGTTATACACCCCAACTGATTTCTCCTTTCACTGATTATGGTTAATGGGTGACTAGTATGATAATTACTCCCTTCACGTAGACTAACATAAGACAGAATATATTTTCAAAATCGTGACACATCTTCGGCCTGAGACCCCATGAAACAACTGTGGTGGTTTGTGACAACATTTGAACCCTTCAATATATTTCTACTTTGCAATACCGCCAAAAGGCTACCTGTATGTCTTACCACATGATAAGGCACTTCCAGGCATTTCAATCAACAGGAAATCTGACATCTTGCCTGCCAGGTCTATTGGTTCAAACTTACATGTGACTCCTGTTCCACACTATAGGAATACTTTTAACCCCACCCATGTGGAAGGGAAATGATGGCATTGGGACAACTGCCCGCATTACATCCTGCCAGATACATTGATACATAGAAGATAGGAGCAGGAGGAGGCCTTTCAGCCCTACGAGCCTGCTTCGCCATTCATCATGATCATGGCTGATCATCCAACTCAATAGCCTAATCCTGCTTTCTCCCCATAACCTTTGATCCCATTCTTCCCAAGTGCTATATCTAGCCGCCTCGTGAATATATTCAAGGTTTTAGCATCAACTACTTCCTGTGCTCATGAATTCCACAGGCTCACCACACTTTGTGTGAAGAAATGTCTCCTTTATCTGTCCGAAATGGTTTACCTTGAATCCACAGACTGTGACCCCTGGTTCTGGACACACCCATCATCGGTAACATCTTCCCTGCATCTACCCTGTCTAGTCCCGTTAAAATTTTAAAAGTCTCTTTGAGAATCCCCCCCTCATTTTGCATCTCAGATGGTTAGGTTAAAATTATCCCCTGCATCACAGTCTTTTAAATTTTGTTAGCTCTCTCGGAAGAGATCGAACAAGCTACTCCATTGTAACCAACCACTACCAAACTGAAAGATAGCTGGAGAAGTAATTGGACAAACCTGTTGGTAATACCCTTTGCTCATTTTGATATCCTTCACAAGTTTTATTTTTATATTCTTTTATACACCGCTTAAGTCGTTTTTCTTTATCCCTCTGTTGCTTTCCTTCGCTCTCCCGGTTTATTGGATTTGTATTTTTCCTTGCATTTGTGCAAGCCTTTAAACTGAGTAATCTTACCTTATTCATTAACTGTGGCTGTTTAAATGCACAAGTGAAACCACTAACTTTTCAGGCACACACAGATTTTGTATCATGCCAAATATTTCTTTGAACACTTTCCAATGTATGATTTAGCTATTGATTGTTCATTATTCTGTCAATTCATTTATCATTGATTCAAAGTTTGTCTTCAGTTTAAAACCTTGGGACTGAACTTAATGTTGTGTGGTTTGTTGGCTCTCCAGCTCCGTCTGACCCCGGGGTCATTTTCTTGGAGGTGCGATGGATGGGTGACATTCAGTGTAATATTTTCTTAATAGAATTATGGTTTATTGTTTTCTATAAATTCAGCCAGGAGAAGAAGAATCAGGAATTGCGGCATGGATTTTCCTCTCCTGTTTTTCTCGGCCGGGTTTGGCGACAGGAGCAGAAAATCTTGTGAGAAGTCCAAAGCACGTTTCACACCACGTAAACATTGGGAACATAATTTCCACATATTAGCATATAATTATTAGGCCTCTAAGCTTGAATCATTCTCCCCGCTTAAGAAAGTTCATTCATGTTGGCGTGAGGAAAGATTGGCTGGAAATCCAGCTGGTCTCCCAAGGTGTATATCTGGCAAGCAGACCTCCCAGAGCACAGGTGAGTGCATCGCTCAGTGGGGGAAAGGATCATGCCTGGACACTGCCCGGGACAGCCCATGCAGTGCCATGGTGATGCAGGGAGGTGGATGTGATTGTCGGGGGGGGGGGGGGGGGGTCCTGGTGAAATATTGTGCACTTCAAACAAAGCAGGCCATCTTCAAAAAATGAAGTTGCAAGCAAGGTGGGTTCACCAGAGCCGCCCCGCCAGCGTTACATTGTGGGACCCATCCCTTGAGACCTTTGAGTCTACATCCCAGACAATACGGCGGAGAAAGTTGATGTTACGGTCAACGGCTTTCTTGCCTGCTATTGGTCTTTGTTGATTTGGGGGAAAATTCAGCCCTGGATCTTTTCTTAAAAAAACAAAGCACATCTTTGTAAGACATTATTTAAGACATTCACAGGCCACTACTCTTCAACATTGTGGCTACTATAGTTAAATTCGGGAGGCAGTGGCATAGTGGTATTGTCACTGGAGCGGTAAACCAGACCCAGATTCAAATCCTGCCACTGCAGATGGTGAAATTTGAAGTCAATAAAAGATCTGGGGTGAGATTCTCCGACCCCCCACGGCGCGCTGGTCGGTGGCTGCTGGCAGCGGGCCCCCCGGCGATTCTCCAGCTCGTGATGGGCTGAGTGGCTGCCCATTTTTGGTGGGTCCCACCGGCGTAAATCACAACAGGTCCTTACCGGTGGGACCTAGCTCCACAGGCGGCCTGCAGAGTCCTTGGGATGGGCGCGCAGAGATCTAGCCCCGGGGGGTGCCCCCAAGGTGGCCTGGCCTGCGTTCGGAGCCCACCGATCTGTGGGCAGGCCTGTGCCGTGGGGGCACTCTTTCCCTCCGCACCGGCTGCTGTCAACCTCCGCCATGGCCGGTGCGAAGAGGAACCCCCTTGCACATGCGCTGGGATGATGCCAGCACACCCTGGTGCTCCCGTGCATGCGCCAACTCGTGCCGGCTGGTGGAGGCCCTTTGGCGTCGGTTGGCGTGGTGCCAAGACCTTCCGCACCTACTGGCGCGGCGCCAAACACTCCGGCGCTGGCCTAGCCCCTGAATGTGCGTAGGATTCCGCATCTTCGGGGTGGCCCGATACCGGAGTGGTTCACGCCACCCCTCGGCGCCGGAGTGGTCCGACCCGCTTGTTCGCGGAGAATCCCGTCCCAGGAATTAAAAGTCTAATGATGACCGTGAAACTATTGTAGATTGCCGTAAAAACCCATCTGGTTCACTAATGTCCTTCAGGGAAGGAAATCTGCCCTCCCTACCGGGTTTGGCTCCATGTGACTCCAGGCGCACAGCAATGTGGTTGACTCTTAATTGTCTCCACATGGGCAATTAGGGATGGGCAATAAATGGGCACAGCCTGCAATGCCCAAATCCCATGAACGAATCAAAAAAACTCCTCTAGTTTTCACGAAAGGTTCCACCTAAAATATTAATTTGTTCTCTCCACAGAATCTAACTGTTTGATTAGATAGCATGTAAATTATTCTCAAATAACCATCATTGTATATATAAAAATGAGATTCTTACAATTAGATTGTTCATAGTTCTGCACCAGATATTTATTATACAACACATCAGTAATATAAACCCCACAGTTGGACTATTCCTTGTTACCCACACCAAAATTTCCATTTGCCTATGCAGGAACCATTCAAATCTCTTTTTATTGGATGACTGTCTCACACTTGACGTATTTCATAACTTGCACTGATTATATTACAATTGTTAATCTATCAATTTTTGCATTATCACTTCAGGATTAGATTAATTCCTGTAAAACAAAAACAGATTAGAGGGTAGCAGAGGTGAACGAACCATGGTTTTAAATAGTAAAATTGTGGATAGGTCAATATTGTCCATACTTGCATCGGGAAATGCAGGATGATTTGGAAACTATACAAAGAAAGCAAGCTAAAACAGGTTAAAAAAAGCAACACGAAGTCAAGAGAAAAATGGAAAACATGCAAGTAATCAAGAAAGATTTAGATCTTTTAACTAACTGAGCTAATCAGTGCAGATGAAGTCTAACAGGGAAGTAGTAGCAAGCAAAGAATTAAAAGGGGACTTACCTGTTAAATGGAAGAGTTGGAAAGTGTACTGATCCGGAAAAAGTTTACAAAGAATAAATTTATGAAGCTAACAGAACTGTGCTGAGTTTTTATTCTTAAAAAGGAGCGAATAAAGTACTGGCTTGCATTTAAGATACTGATAAATTGAAATAAAATACAGAAACCAGCATAAAGAAGATCTGGGGAATTAAAATTGGGTCTAAAATGTTAGTGTTAGTTTTTCTTGGAAATTAAGATATTGAAATATAAATCAATTGCATATTCCAAGATAAGAAAGGAAATTGGTGAAATTGATCTGAGCAAAGTGTAGGCAATGGTGAATGTTTCAAATACTAGGTGATACTCGTTAAAAATTAATGTCTGAAGAGAAAAATGAGAATTCAAGGTTGATAGAACACAGGGCTTCTATCGACCACACTGCTCTGTGGCGAGCAGCTTTTCGGCAGCAGCATGGCCATTAAATCGCATCCGAAGTGTCATTTTGGTTGGGTTTGGCAGGGTGTTTCCCACTGGCTCTTTCGGTGAGATCCACAGCGGTATTTACACACTTCGTCAATTTTCTGGGCTTTGGGGAGTTTATCCGTGGTCCAGCCCATACTTATGGCGCGATTCAACTAATTGGGAACAAAGTCCCATAGCAAGTGCATTTAGCCGCACTTAGTGTTTCCTGGCTCTCGCAGTGCGAAGACACACATGGCTATACAACATGGCTTGCATTGTATAAGGGGCCTTAGTGGGGAACCCGCGGCCAAGGCAGCACATTGCCCTGTTTTGTACACTGGGAATCTTGGCTCGCAGAACTCCCCAGTGTAGCGAGAGATCGGGACACCATTTTTAAATGGAGTCCTGGGGCGAAATTCTCCCGAAACGGTGCGATGTCCGCCGACTGACGCCCAAAACGGTGCCAATCAGACGGGCATTGCGCCGCCCCGAAGGTGCGGAATGCTCCGCATCTTTGGGGGCCGAGCCCCAACATTGAGGGGCTAGGCCGGCGCCGGAGAAATTTCCGCCCCGCCAGCTGGCGGAAACGGCCTTTGTTGCCCCGCCAGCTGGCGCGGAAATGACATCCCCGGGCGGCGCATGCGCGGGAGCGTCAGCGGCCGCTGACAGTTTCCCATGCATGCGCAGTGGAGGGAGTCTCTTCCGCCTCCGCCATGGTGGAGACCGTGGCGGAGGCAGAAGGGAAAGAGTGCCCCCACGGCACAGGCCCGCCCGCGGATCGGTGGGCCCCGATCGCGGGCCAGGCCACCGTGGGGGCACCCCCCGGGGCCAGATCGCCCCCCCAGGACCCCGGAGCCCGCCCACGCCGCCTTGTCCCGCCGTTCAAAAGGTGGTTTAATCCACGCCGGCAGGACAGGCAATTTATCGGCGGTACTTCGGCCCATCCGGGCCGGAGAATCGAGCGGGGGGCCCGCCAACCGGCGCGGCCCGATTCCCGCCCCCGCTGAATATCCGGTGCCGGAGATTTCGGCAACCGGCGGAGGCGGGATTCACGGCAGCCCCCGGCGATTCTCCAACCCGGAGTGGGGTCGGAGAATGATGCCCCTGATCTCTGGAGCTCCCAAAGTGACCCTCGTCCCTAGCCCAGCTCAAACGTACTATGGGGGGGTCCCTGGAACTTCCCGCACCACCAGGGCATCACCTTGCCCAAAGGGCATGCAGATGGGGGTCTCCGAGTCCCTGGGAGAACCCTCCAAGTGCTGTTCCATCTGGTCCCCATTTGTGGGGCCGTTGCTGAACGGTGCCCGCCCGAGGTCCCGGAGGTGAAAGGGATGAATCCGAAAACCTCATGTGCCTCACGAGTCTATACATTAGAGTGCTCTTTCCAAGAGCTAGTGCAGACTCGATGGGCTGAATGGCCTCCTTCTGCACTGTAAATTCTATGATCTATGATCTGTCTCGCTTTAATATGCAGATTTGCCAAAAGGTCATCCTGTCCACAATTGGCGGGATTTGCATCACAACATCTCCCGAGACCGTGTTGGATCTCATGAGGAATTGTGGGCCTGTTAGATCCCGGGAGCGGGGGCCCCCCGGGCTTTTAGCGGCCACATTGCGCCAAAGCAAGCTGCCTTTCGGGCGCAGCATGGCCGGTGGATCACGCTCACAGAAATTTCCTCAGCAGCGGGGGAGCTGACCTTGCCGACAAGCTCGGCTTCTCAGAGATTTTAAAAGATTGCCCGATCTCTAAGTGGGTTTGCGGGTCCCATTGGTCAGCTGCCGGAACGGAGGATCCCGCTGCCGGCGGGGGTGGGCCGCTCCAGAAAGCGGGGCTGGCGAGACCGAGAATCCCGCCCAATATGTTTTAAGCCCCTTTCAGCACCGTTAGGTAACTTGAACAGGGGCAGCACTGTAGCATTGTGGGTAGCACAATTTCTTCACAGCTCCAGGGTCCTAGGTTCGATTCCGGCTTGGGTCACTGTCTGTGCAGAGTCTGCACATCCTCCCCGTGTGTGCGTGGGTTTCCTCCGGGTGCTCCGGTTTCCTCCCACAGTCCAAAGATGTGCAGGGTAGGTGGATCGGCCATCATAAATTGCCCTTAGTGTCCAAAATTGCCCTTAGTGTTGGGTGGGGTTACTGGGTTATGGGGATAGGGTGGAGGTGTTGACCTTGGGTAGGGTGCTCTTTCCAAGAGCCGGTGCAGGCACGATGGGCCGAATGGCCTCCTTCTGCACTGTAAATTCTATGATAATCTATGACCAATTTATAATTTGTTCAATTGAAAAGCACACCCAGTGCAGAATTCTACTTTATTTTCTGTTCTTCAGTCTCACCGCGGCAACTATCTCCAGACAGAGCCTGCCAAAGGGCAGCCGTGACCTCGGCAAACTTTCTGATTTCATTGCTCTGAGGTGTTCAGTGAATTAAATGAAATGCCACACCAGCTAATTACATTTCCCATAGAAATTCCACAGGAATGACTGGAATATGCTCGATTCCCCAATTCCTCCGTTTTGGCACTGCTGGGTTAAATATGGAGCAGCTTTCCAGACTTTGAATATTTGAACAGCAATGCAACATGGGATCACGAAAAGAGCACTCCAATCAATTTCAGTACACATTAAAGCAATATTGCTACCAGAAAGACCCTTCAAGATTGCACTTAATTAATGCTGCGAGTTGCCTCCAGTTTATTATATTAAATGTTATATAGAATTTTTAACTCCTTTGACTTCTAATCCCCTGGAACCTGATAACAGTTTCGAAAAAAAATAAGGAACAGAAAATAATAGCTTGGAGCTACATTTTCTAATATTTCAGAATATTCAGTGTTTACCATTTGATATGGCTGGCACAGTCAAATCTCAAACTTGTTGTGCCACGTATACCTGATACCATGCTGTCATCAGAAGGGCACCCTGAGTGGAAGCCAAATACCTTTAACACAGGAAAGGAGAAAGTAAAATATCAGGACTAGGTAGACTAGTGGGCTACTGGCACTTCGGCCCTGGAGTGATTCCAGGTTGTCTCGTGGTGAGGATAGTGGATTTGTGAACCAGGGATTGTCAGCTCTCATTCTGATGACGGCAAGTTGTGACACTGATTACTGTGAACCTGTGCGCTAGTGCCAGAAAACAATCACAAAAGAAAACGGATTGTCTGTTTAAAAAAAAGCAATCGGCCCACTCGTGTCTTCCTGGAATGCCTTACAACTAACATGACTCCAGTTTCACACTTGTGATTGACTCTTTGTTACCTCAGGGCAACGCAGGACAGGCAAACCTTTCCAACATGAATAAACAAAAGAAAAATTTGCAAGTCTTGTGTTCATCCTAAGAAAACAATGTTTAACAAGAAGAGGAAAATGAAGAGACTAACACAAATGAGAAACAAAATTTACATTTTTGGGATTGGATTGTGAAATTGCAGGAATCGTAATTCAAATGTTAAGAGTGGTATAAGACTCAAATATATCAGAAGCTGCTTTATGGTGGTGAGTACCTGCTCCTCTCAAAAAAATCAGCAAAAACATAAATAGGCATGCTGTGCCGAGAGTAACATATGCATCCAAGTGGGTTTACGTGGTAAACGTCTACTTGCAAATAGGTGACAAGGAAGAACAAGATCATTTTGTTTCAGAATTTCCATTGTCATTTTCCCAGGAAGGTTTGGCCATTCTTTTGACCCATGTATATTTGTTTGTATATTTAAATAATAAGCACTGATGGCATACAACTTCTGATATTCTTGATTGATAAACAGGGGCGAAATCCTCCGGTATCGGCGCGATGTCCGCCGACTGGTGCCCAAAACGGCACAAATCAGTCGGGCATCGCGCCGCCCCAAAGGTGCGGAATGCTCCGCATCTTTGGGGGCCGAGCCCCAACCTTAAGGGGCTAGGTCGGCGACAGACGAATTTTCGCCCCGCTAGCTGGCGGAAAAGGCCTTTGGTGCCCCGCCAGCTGGCGTGGAAATGACATCTTCGGGCGGCGCATGCGCAGGAGCGTTAGCAGCCGCTGACGGCATTCCCGTGCATGCGCATTGGAGGGAGTCTCTTCCGCCTCCGCCATGGTGGAGACCGTGGCGAAGGCGGAAGGGAAAGAGTGTCCCCACGGCACAGGCCCGCCCGCGGATCGGTGGGCCCCGATCACGGGCCAGGCCACTGTGGGGGCACCTCCCGGGGCCAGATCGCCCCGCGCCCCCCCCAGGACCCCGCAGCTCGCCCGCGCCGCCTTGTCCCGCCGGTAAGGTAGGTGGTTTAATCTACGCCGGCGGGACAGGAATTTTAGCGGCGGGACTTTGGCCCATCGGGCCGGAGAATCACGGGGGGGGGGGGGGGGGGGTGGCCGCCAACCGGCGTGGTGCGATTCCCGCCCCCGCCGAATATCTGGTGCGGGAGAATTCGGCAAACGGCGGGGGCGGGATTCACGCCAGCCCCCGGCGATTCTCCGACCCGGCGGGGGGGGTCGGAGAATCTCGCCCCAGGTGCTAATGTATATGACAACAATATGCAATTGACTAGTTTAGCGCTGCATGCCAACCTTACACGAGCCTTAAACTGCACTTTATAACAAGTGAGCATCTCAGTTCATAGCTAATTATCCTGAATAATGAATGATAACAACACCACAAGAATCCATAGCTTTTGTTCATCGCACATTTCAATGGTCCAGGTTTTGATGTTAGAATAATGGTCAGATTACCAACACTAACCGTTATTTTGGACTAAATTAGACAATGAATTCCAATGGCCGATTTTGAATAAATAGAATGTGATCACCATCACATTCAAGGATATGGGATAAGTGCTGGTAAATAGGATTAGTGCGAAATTAGAGGTAGTTATTGTCGGTGCAGACTCGATGTGCCGAAGTGCCTTTTCAGCGCTGTACGACTGTGACTCTCGGATGTTGCTGTACAATTTACCCTGCTCCTTCACAGGTTTTGTTTTACTGGTACCCTGACGAGAGGCCTGGCATTAAAATATATGAAAATACAGACAGGTGAATTAGGAGCAGGAGTAGACCATTTGACCAATCACGCTTGCTCCGCCATTCAATAAGATCAAGGCTGATCTGATTGTGGCCTCAACTCCACTTACCTGCCTCCCCTGATAATCTTTCATTTACTTCATAGTCAAAAATCTATCTACCTCTGAGTGGTGATTTATGGTGATTGTTCCTTTTAGGGTCACCTGGCTTGGGGGACCAATGGGGGCTCAGAGTAAGGAAATCACCCCAGAGGGTGGAGCCCTCTCTCAGAATAAGAGACATATAGGGACTTTGCTGCAGCTGTGTGCCTGCTGCACAATTCTTCTCGTCAATAAACACTTTAGTATTTCTAATGAAGTCTGTGAAAGTGCATCATTACACTTTGTTTCAAAAACATTCAATGATCCTGCCTCCACTGCTCTATGAGGGAGAGTTCCAAAGATTCATGACCTTAGAGAGAGAAAAAATCTTCTCATCATCATCTTAAATAGGAGACAATTTATTTTAAAACTGCGACCTCTTGTTCTGTTCTCTCCCACAAGGGGAAACATCCACCCAGCATCCACTCTGTCAAGTCCCCTTACGATCTTCTATGTTTCAACAAGATCACCTAACTCTTCTAAACTTCAGTGGATACAGGCCCAGTCTGTCACACCTTTTCTCATAAGATAACCCCCAAGTATCAGTTGAATGAATCTTCTCTGAACTGCTTCCAGTGCATTGATATCCTTTCTTAAACAGAGGAATCAAAACTGTACACAGTGCTTCAAATGTGGGCTCCCAAAGTCCCTTACAAATAAAGCAAAACATCTGAATTTTTATATTACATTCCCCTTGCAATAAATGAAAAGATTCCATTTGCCTTTCTAATCACTTGCTGTAACCGCAAACTAAGTTTTTTGATTCATGTATCAGGACCCCCAGATCCCTCTGTACCACAGGGTCTCGCAATCTCCCTCCATTTAAAATTCTGCAGCTTTTCTACACTTCCTGCCAAAGTGGACAAGTTCCCATTTTCCCACGTTATAGTCCATGAGCCAAATTTTTGCACACTCACTTTATCTATGTCCCTTTGCAAACTCCTTATGCCCTCTTCACAACTTACTTTCCTGCCTATTTTTCTGTCATCAGCAAATTTAGCAACCATGTATTCAGTCCCTTCATCCAGTCATTGATATATAATTTGTAAATAGTTGAGACTCCAGCACTGATCCCGATCGCATCGCAGCTTGAAAATGACCCAATTATGCCTACTTTCCATTTCCTGTTAGCTACCTCATCCTCTGTCCATGTTAATATGTCACCATCTGCACCATGAGCTGTTATTTTGAAAATTCACTTTTCATGTGGCACCTTGTCAAATGCCTTCTGGAAATCTATGCGCAGCACATCCACAACCTCCCCATTATCCTTGCTGCTTGTTACTTTCTCAAGGAACCCTAGTAAGTAAGTCAAACATGCTTTTTCGTTCACATGTTGACATTGCCTGATTGCATTGAGATTTTCTAAGTGACCCATTATATAGCCCTTAATAATAATAATAATCTTTTAAGACTCTCAGATGAAATCGATCAAGACCTGGGGACATGTCAGATTTTAGTTTCAATACTTTTTCTCAGTATCCTTTCCCTGGTGGTTGTAACTGTTTTAAGTTCTTCCTTTCCTTTCACCTCCTGATTCACAATCATTTCTGGGATGTTATTTGTATTCTCCACAGTGAAGACTGATGCAAAATACCTGTCCAATTCATCTGCCATTTCCTTATTAATTCCCATTCTCATTCTCCAGAGGACCGATACTCAGTTTACTGTGTCTTTTCCTTTTTAAATACCTATATATTTATGTTTTATATTTCTAACTACATTTTTCTCAGACTCTAATTTTTCCCTCCTTATTAATCTCTCATTCATTCTTTACTGTCCTTTATATTTTGTCCAGTCTCCTGACCTGCCATGTATTTTTGTAGCATTTACTATTTTATTTGTATTTGATATAACATTTAACATTTTTAGTTAGCTAAGAAGGTGTGTCCTTCCCTTAGAGTCTTTCTTCGGAATGTGGTGACTAAGGGCTTTTCACAGTAACTTCATACTTGTGACATAAAAGATTATTATTATTATTAAATGTCTGCCACTGCACCTCTACTAATCTATCCTTTAATCTAATTTCCCAGTTTGCTTTCACTAGCTCTGACTTCATGCCCTTATAATTGTCTTTATTTAAGTTCAAAGCATTATTCTTAGATCCACTACTCTCTCCCTCAAACTGAATGCAAAATTCAATCAGGTGATGAATCCTGCTCCCTATGGGTGCCTTCACCATGAGGTCATGAATTAATCCTGCCTCATTACACATTACCAGATCTAGTACAGACTGCTGTCTGGTTGGCGCTGAAATGCACTGCTCGAAAAACTATCCCAAAAACATTCTGAACTCATCTTTCAGGCTCCTTATTTATCTAGACTATAAGTGGATTAAA
Organism: Scyliorhinus torazame; assembly: GCF_047496885.1. Classification (NCBI taxonomy): domain Eukaryota; kingdom Metazoa; phylum Chordata; class Chondrichthyes; order Carcharhiniformes; family Scyliorhinidae; genus Scyliorhinus; species Scyliorhinus torazame. Next base: position 286,337,215 of record NC_092713.1, read on the forward strand.
GTCGAAAGCTCATGATTATCGCCATACCTTTCTCACAAACCCCCATTATTTATTTCTGTTTAGCCTGACCTACAGTGTGGTTACTGTTAAGGGGCTTTTAAACCATTCCCACAAGTGACTTGTCTTTACTATTTCTCATATCGACCAAAACTGAGTCCACATCTTGATCTCCAGAACTAAAGTCATCTTTCTATGTAACAATATCATCCTTAATTAGCAGAGCTACCCCTCCACCCTTTTCTAGCTTCCTGTCCTTCCAAAATATCACATACCCTTGAATATTCAGGCCCCAATCTTTGTCATCCCTTAGCCATGTCAGATCACATGTATTTATTTCTGTTTGTGCTCTCAATTCATCCATTTTGTTGTGAATTAAGATACAAAGCCTTTTGTTATTTTATTTTATTTTTTAAAAAAAATTTAGAGTACCCAATTATTTTTTTCCCAATTACCCCTTAATCTGAATTCAATTTAACGTGGCCAATCCACCTAACCTGCACATCTTTCGGTTGTGGGGGTGAAACCCACACAAACACGGGGTGAATGTGCAAACTCCACACGGACAGTGACCCAGAGCCAGGATCGAACCGGGGTCCTCAGAGCTGTAGGCAGCAGTGCTAACCACTTCTTTTACTATTGTTGTAACATTTGGCCTTATCTGCTGGTGCACTGTTAGGCTTATACATTCTGTCCATTCCTGACATCTTCTGATCATCACACTGGGGTAGCACGGTGGCACAGGGTTATCCCCGTAACCCCACCAAACCTTTTTTTGGACACTAAGGGGGAATTTAGCATGGTCAATCCATCTAACCCACACATCTTTGAACTGTAGGTGGAAACCGGCGCCCCGGGAGGAAACCCGTGCAGGCACAGGGGGAAAGTGCAAACTCCACACAGACCAGTCACCCGAAGCCAGAATCGAACCCGGGACAACATGGAAACCATTAACTTCCTTCATTTGCGAAGCTTGTTTTCGTACAAAACGTTACACATGAGGTTTCGTACAACAGTTTGTATTACTGAGGCAGGTACGAGTAACTATACAATGGTTTCACTGTACACTATATCACATCTCACTTTGTGTTATATCGGACTTAGTTGACAATAACTCCGTATGTTCCAGCTTCAGCTAGTCAATATTTAATCAATCCCTATTATGCTGACGTTCACATGAAAATTTGATGCTTTATTCTCAGACATACTGCTTTTATATTTTAAGATCTGTCTATTGAATAAATATTTTATGTAATAGGTTCCCATCATACATCCTCCACATATACAAGCAATGCCATCAGTGAAAATTAAATGGTATTTTACTGCCCATCCTGTGTGGAATTTAATTTAGGTTACGGGCCTCTTTCCCACTGACTGCAAAGGTGGCGAGTGCCCCGGACATCATCTATTTTCGGGTAAGTCCGGCACATTAAACATAAATGAGGCACTTAAATGGACAGTAGCATGCTGTCCCTGGGATCAAGGACCCTGGGGGGGGTGGATGTCCCATTTGCTGAGAGCTGCTGGCGCATCAGAGGCTAACAGCTCTTCATTGCTTGGCAGCACTATCGGGGAGGCAGTGACTGCTGCCGTTATTGGACCCACCAGAGGCCCCAGATTGCCGAGGCATCTAGGTGATAGGTAAGTGATGGTGGCAGGGGGATCATAGGGTGGGGGTTGCAGGGGCAGGGACTCAGCAGCAAGGGCAGGGGAATGGCTCTAAGCAGCTCTCCCTTCCTTCCTGACACCAGCCGCTCGATCAGGAATGGAATCCTGGTGGAAGCCCCACAAAGACGCTTGGAAGCCCTCAAGTTACTCCGACAGGCTTCCCGCATGGCAAGTAGACTGCTCGCTGCTGGTTGAATACCAGTGGTGGTGATATGAAGCCCTTAAGTAGGCATTAATTGCTCACTTAAGGACCTCAATTGGTAGTGGGGTGGGAGGCTGTCCACAAATCTTCTCACCAGGGACCTATTAGGACAGAGGTGGGAAAGTGACAGGGATTCTATCTGCTACCCTCCCGCCTGCTTAACTACGCCCATCATCAAACTCGCCCAGAGAGCATTAAATTTCACCCACTGTCTTTGGAGCATTTATTGAGGTTCATTTGCACTATTAATCAGGACACTCTGATGGTAGAAATGGGATTAAAATCTTCTCTCTCTTGTTACTTATATTTTAAAACATAGCAAATGATCCGTGTACATTTCCTGTATTGTTCCATATTCCGAAAATGTTTCTCAGGACAAAATCCCTTTCTTCCCAGTAGATGTGACAAAGAATTCTACCCAAAATTCACTCCCAGAGTCCTGCAGACTGGAATATTCAAAAGCAGAGAGGATCTGTAAAGCTACAACGCTAATTTCCATTCCACTCAAAGTGCGCTATGAGAATCACCTGTAGCTTTTGGTTTTATACTGTCCAAACATGCATTACAAAGGAGCTGGTTACATTGGGCAGAATTGAACAGATTGACAGGGGTCGCACCCACTGGTTGGGGAAGCGATGGGGGCACCCATCACCTCTGTGCGGGAGGCCCAATAAATTATGCGTTCATCAGGCATTTAACTGGCATTCCTCAGGTTTGAGCACCTGGGGAAATGAATCCCGCTGCCAAGAGCAATGGCCAGAGGCCAGCAACTCCTAATTGCCTTCAAGAACACAGCCCACCTCCTGGCCATTCCCACTTCTGTCCCCAGCACCGGCAGGAGCCCCCCCCCCCCCCCCCCCCAGTTTAGCGGCACCACTGTCAGCAAATTATAGCGATGTTGGACATTTTCCATACCCCCTCTCTCTCCTTCAGCAGCCACGGCGCCTGTTTCACGATTTTTAAAAGCGCAAATGAACCTCGCCATCGGAAATTTGAATTGTGGAGGCGGAGCATCGCGAAGGCCTCCGAGAATACCGGGTCAGGCCCGCTAATGATATACCAATGGCGTTTACTGTACGTGCATTCTGGAACACATTGATGCCGCTGCCCAGGCACCAGAGAATTGTGATTTGGTGTGAAACCGACACCTGCCACGATTTTGGCGCCAAAACTGATTCTCTGCCCAATCCCGCTTCCTGATTCTGGGACCAGAATTTAAGAATCTGTGTTTTTCTCCTTCGATGACCGGGCAGATTGTGTATCCTGGGGACTGGGTTCTGTCATGATATGCACTCATGCACATAATGAGATACAGGCAGGCAGTGACAGACACCCAGTACAGTCAATCAACACACAGGGCAGAACACAACCAATCACCAGGCAGAACACTAGAGGGGGGCTTCCCACTGTAAAACTCACGGGGCATCAGCACTCTGCCTCTTTCCACTGGTGACAACTGTAGTGACAGTCAGGGCGTATATATCAGTCAGCACCTTCTACACATGGCTCAGAGTTAGTCTGGTCTAGTTAGTTATAGTTAGCACACTTAGATTAGTAGAGTGTCAACCCACAGCAAGCTGTGTGCACTGCTCCAGAAGTTCAATAAAACGTATTGAACTAATGTCTACGTTTGGGGCCTACTTTACAGTACAACTACATCCAGTTACAGTCCTTGTTACCCCAGGGTGAATAACACGACAGTTTCCTTCTGACTTTTCCTTGAGGTTGGAGTGCTTTATTTCAATGTCTTTTTTCCTTAGAGTTATTAGAATAGGAGGAATTGAGTGGTGGCGCGTGCCGGGGTGGGTTTGATCAATCCTTGACCTATTTGTTGAAGAGGGAGACTGTTTGCCATGCCTCTACATTGTTGGAGCCTTTCCCTTGTGTGGGCTAGGTTTGATGGGGGAGTTAGGCGCCCTCCTCCAGGTGGCTTTATCTGGTGGTTTCCTGAGTGTCCTCCTCATTGTGGTTGGGTTTTCCATGTGGAAGTAGCATTTGTGTCTCTGTTGAGGCAGTGCTGCCATATCCCCTAATACACTTTTTGTGATGCCATGCAGTGCGGGGCAGAGGCTAATATTCCTAGGTCAGCTTGGGTGTTCTTCCTGAAGGGTATTTTTTTCTTCTTCTCTTCATCTGGGATCAGTGTGTTGTTATAAATCCTGGTCTGGTCCAGTGGTCTCAGACAGGTTCCCCTTATAGTACCCATAGTACTGGGAGCCGGGGATTCAGAGCGCCCAATTATTGCGTGTCATGGCGATTCTTCTTCTCTTCGGTGAGGACACCTCCCTGGCTGGGGCTAGTGTAATATTTTTTTTTAGTGTAAATGAGGGTGGGACACTGCCTTGGGTGTGATTGATGAGATCCAGGATTGGCTGGGATCTAGGTTTTGTGATTTGCTGGAGGTCCTGTGGGTACTGATTCCTGTGTGTCAGAATGTACTGGGCTAGGTCAGGTCTGGTGCTGTGGTTGGTGTCCTGTTGCCCCTGCAGCTTGGGATATCCCTTCTCGCAGGCACGTCTTACGGACACCCTTGGAGGCTGAGCTTTGCATCTACTGTGCATGAGAGCCTGGGGTTGAGCCAAGTCCTGTACTTTGGTTGATACCCTGTTGTTCCCCCATTGGTCAGGACGCTTTCTTGGTTGAATGAGCAGCTTGTTTTCTTCTTCGTTAATGAATGATGGGCGTGCGCTGGGGGAACAGGGACCCACAGTGGACTTCTGATCATTTATCATCCTGTGATCCACTCCTGATAGTTCTAGTTCTGCTTCCTTTTTGTTTTTCATGGGAGGTGTTGGCGGCACTGATCATAATCCAAACACGGTGCTCTGTATAAATATGTGGAATGATGTTGGTTCTGTGCTGGGCCTGAGATTGTGGGTACATTGCATTGTGTGATATGTATGTAACACTCTTTTAGAACTGGAGTTCTTGCTTATTTTTGTAGTATGTTACCTTTCTTTTAAGGGTCAGTATAAAAAAAAAATCACTGAATGGTTCCTGCGCTGTTGCAGATGGGTCTGATGCCTGAGGGGAGGAAATTGTGGTGTGCCATTGGTGCCTCCTGCCACTGCTGGAGTTGAGGGAGATGCATATTGGTATGTGCCCAAACATGCTGCTAAAGATTTTTCCTGAACCTTCATGGTAATTACGAACATCTCTGCATGGGGAGGTGAGCACAATTTTACCGTGTTTCCATGGCCTTATCCTGTTTCTCCCTTGTTCTCTGGTTGGTCTGAAAGAGTCATTAAGTTATGTCTATTAACTTTATCGAGCGGGTTGCACTGCTGTTCTCCTTTCCCCCCCTGTATTCAAATGCGCTGATCTTTTTTTATGCTTGCTGTGCTGTATCATTCTTGTTGTTTTGTTGCATTATTTGTTAAAATGTAAAATCTACATAAACAATTTTTTAAACGGTAGCTGCGTTTGATTCTAAACCCTTGTTAGCTTGCGGACAATTTAAAAATCATCAACAAGAGTTTGTGTATTTAAATAAAGGTGATTATTTATTCGCAAACACCTCGAAAAATCTAAATGCTTCATCAGTTACACATCACTCACTCAAGAATACTAGAATGAAAGAGGGTAGTGCACTCCATAGAAACCCAACAGAATAGTTAACAGTTCATGTGAATGTGAAATTCCAGTGAGGAAGGGAGATTTTCCCCACTCTGGAATTGTAGTTCAGGTGAGTTCAGGTAGCTGGGGTCAAATCTAGATTAACTGCAGGGTTTCTTCAAATGGGCAGTTGTATCTGGAGCTGTAATTTCTTTCCAGGTGAATTTGGAACTTTTGGTTGTAGGCCAAGGGCCACTAAAAAGACTTTTAAGCCGAGTGTTTCTTGAAAGGGGAAGGTAGCACAGCTTTCTCTGCAGTTGTGATCTTGTTGGTGTTATTCTTCAGACTGACCTGATCACTCTGAATTTTCGGATAAACCAATTTCAGTATAATAGAATCAGTTTTGATCGCATGATTAATGGCCATTGATATACAATCAAAGGTTGATCGGGGTCTTTCAGTATCCAAGATCTAGTTGCAGCCACATCATAAAAGGGAATTGATGTTCAGTAGAAGATTAATTGCGCCTTTTAATTCTTAACTTGAGGATAACTGGCCTCATCAGCTTTCCTTCATTATATGAAAAATCTGAAGACAGTTCTGCATTCCATTGTCTCCATGTTTTGAATTAAGCTTCGACAATAGCAAAAGTAAAATTTCATGAAGGAGTGCTGTTTAGGCATGTCCATTCCAGGGGAAAGCCCTCACCAATTATAATGCAATTTGGACTTTGCTGAAGCTTAATGATCTGTGTTGAAGTTGCAAAGGACTTCTGACCCCTTGGCAGCCACGTTGACAGTTCATTGTGGTGATATGCATGTGCACAGTAGTGTATATAGTTATTTATTAATGTATGTAGCTATCTATATGACCTCTGACCAGCAGGTGGCGATAGAGAGCCACCATGTGGCTCCAGAGATCCAGCAGTTGGTAGTAAGTCATACTGGAGGACAGTCGTATTAGAAGTAACTCCAACAGAATTTACTTACTCGTTATCATTTGTATTATAGTTTGTTAGTTATCTTTTCACATGTTCATTTTGTTAATAAACTATATTACCAGTCAAAGAACTTGATGTTCTGTGTGCATCTTTACCACAGCCACAGCACAGAACATAACATTCATCCGTCTCCATTTTACAAAGAACATGGTTTTAAAAGTTGTAACTTCTTCATATCTGTACTGGCATGACAGTAATAAAACATCCCAAGCAATGTTCCCTCCAAACTGCACAAGTACACAGCAATGCAACAGCCTGACAGGTACCATGTAGGCTTTCTTCTGAGATTAGTAACCCTTGTGTGCAGACGCACAAAAGTATCAAAAGGGCTGTGCACTGAACAAAAATGGACCCCACACAACTGAACATAAAGGAAAAATTGGTGGCAAGACACATCATTGGAGCATTATCAAACAAAATTTGATTCTGAACACAAGAGCAGATATGAGGTTAAGACCAAAGCATTGGTCAATGACAGGTTTTAAGGAGCTTCCGAAAGGAGGAAAGAGCAATAGAGAGGGAAAGAGATTCAGAGAGGTAGTCCCACAGCTTAGAACATGGGCGACTGCTGACACGGTGGTCAGTGATGTTGGGATCAAATTCATGATTATACAAGAGGCCAGGTTTGGAGGAATGCTGAGACTTTGGAGGGTTGTGGGGCTGGAGGAGATTACCGTGATAGGAAGGGACAAAACCATGGAGGTATCTGAAAATGGGTTGGAATATTTAAAAATCGAGCATTACTTAACCGAGAGCGAATGTAGATCAGCGACCACTGGTGTTTATAGATGAAAGGGACCTGGTGAGAGTTTGGAAATGGGTGATAAAGTTTTGGATGACCTCAAGTTTAGAGAGGGCAGAATTGATCGTGTTCTGATAATGTGCCACCCTCTGCATCAAAGTGGACAGACGTTCAATAAATACTGAATACTTCTCATTTGTTATATGCTTCAGTCGGTTTTCTCAGGTGTACAGCATTTAAATCAGGTATTTTTGATGCAATTGCAGGAGGCTGCACCCAGCAGGTATGTTTAAAGTTTTTCTTCTCCTGGCCTACCTCATGTGGACCCATAGAGCTCTTCACAACTCCATGTTAAAACTGGGAACCACTGCTGACCTCGAGGTGACCCCCTTCCAGACTCATTCCAACTTCATGGGCAAGAATCCCAGTTGGCAAATATTTTAAAAATGATATCTTATTCTACTGCAGTTCAGGGTGATCTGATGAGATTGGGATTTTGACAACTGCTTTAATCTGACCTTTTATCAACATTTAACACACACCTTTAAAGAAAATGACTACAATTTTTAGAATAGAAATTTTTTAATGAAAAATGTATTCATCAATAAAAAATCTGAATGATCAGCATTTTTAATTTTACAGTTCATTCGCAAGAATGGTTCCAGGGATGAGAAACTTCATTTGTGGAGGTAAAATTGGAGAGTGTTGGGACTGTTCTCCTGGGAGAGAAGAAGGCGAAGAGGAGATTTGATAGAGATGTTCAAAATCTTCAGGGGGCTGGACATAGTAGATGTGGAGAAATTGTTCCTGTTGGTAAAAGGGGGCGGGATTCTCCGCAATCGGCGCGATGTCCGCCGACCGGCGCCAAAAACGGCGCAAATCAGTCCGGCATCGCGCCGCCCCAAAGGTGCGGAATTCTCCACATCTTGAGGGCCCGAGCCCTTACCTTGAGGGGCTAGGTCCACGCCGGAGTGATTTCTGTCCCGCCGGCTGGCGGGAAAGGCCTTTGGCGCCCCGCCAGCTGGCGCGGAAATGACTTTGCCGTGCGACGCATGCGCGGCAGCGTCAGCGGCCGCTCACAGCATCCCCGCGTATACGCAGTGGAGGGGGTCTCTTCCGCCTCTGCCATAGTGAAGACCATGGCGAAGGCGGAAGGAAAAGAGTGCCCCCACGGCACAGGCGTGCCCGCGGATCGGTGGGCCCCGATCGCGGGCCAGGCCACCGTAGGGGCACCCCCCGGGGCCAGATCGCCCCCCCCCCCCCCCCAGGACCCCGGAGCCCGCCCGAGCCGCCTTGTCCCGCCGTTCGAAAAGTGGTCCAATCCACGCCGGCTGGATTGGAAAAGCGGCGGGACTTCGGCCCACCGCCAGGGGTGGGCACGCAGACTGGCACAATTTCCGCCGACCAGCGCGGCGCGATTCCCACCCCTGCCAAATCTCTGGTGGCGGAGAATTCGGGACACGGCGGGGGCGGGATTCACGCCAGCACCCGGCGATTCTCCGACCCGGTGGAGGGTCGGAGAATCGCGCCCCTGATCTTGAACGAGAGAGCACAGGTTTAATGTGATTTGCAAAAGAACCAAATGCGATGTGAGAAAATCTTTTCCACACAAGTGGTTCGGGTCTGGAATGCACTGCCTGGAAGTGTGGCGGAGGCAGTTTCAATTGAGGAGGGTTTAACAGGAGGGACCGGCATGGGAACAGATGTGTGAGAGCTCCCCCCCCGCTGGTGGATAGAGAGGATCAGGAGCGGAGCCGGCAGACGCGCGTCCCCAGGGAAGAAGGTTGAGAAGGTCCGGGAGGACAAAATGGCGGCTGGAGAGGATCGGGAGGTGCGGGCCCAGTGGGCCAGAGAACAGCAGGAGCTCCTGAAAAACTGCTTTATGGAGCTGAAAACAGAGATGCTGGCCTCCATGGAGAGAATTGTGGTGACCCAGAAGGCGCAGGAGAAGGAGATCAAGGAGGTGAGGAGGAAGGTGGCGGAGAACGAGGACGAGGTCCTGGGCCTGTAGGTGAAAGTGGAGGCGCATGAGGCGCTCCATAGGAGATGGCAGGAGAGGCTGGATGACCTTGAGTGCAGGTCTCGGAGCCACAATCTGCGGATCCTGGGCCTTCCTGAAGGAGCGGAGGGGGTGGACGCGAGCACGTATGTGGCTACAATGTTGGGGACGCTGATGGGCGCGGGGGCTTTCCCGCGGCCCTTGGAGATGGATGGGGCGCACAGGGTTCTCGCCAGAAAGCCGAGGGTAAACGAGCCACCGAGGGCGATGGTGATACGGTTTCAGCGTTTGGCAGACCGGGAGCGAGTCCTGCGGTGGGCGAAGAAAGAGCGGAGCAGTAAGTGAGAGAATGGCGAGATCCGAATTTACCAGGACCTGGGAGCTGAGCTGGTGAGGAGACGTGCAGGTTTTAACCGGGCGAAGGCGGTCCTCCACGGTAAAGGGGTGAAGTTTGGGATCCTGCACCCGGCGAGACTGTGGGTAACATACCAGGACAGGCACCATTATTTTGATACCCCAGACGAGGCGTGGTCGTTCATCAGGCAGGAGGAGCTGGACCTGAACTAAGGGACTGCTGTATGGGGGTGAAATGTGGGGGTGGGGAGGGATCGAGGGGAGGACAGCGGGTAAAGCATAAGTTTATGGGCATGTCTGCTCTAGTTTGGTTGGGGGTTCTGTTGTTGTTTTGCTTGTTTTCCAGGTGTTTTGTTTTCCAGGTGTGCGGTGCTAGGGGCGTGGGAAACGCCCGGACGGGCTGTCCGGCGCACGGGGAGGTCCCAGATGGCGCTTGCCCCTCTACCCTGCGGGGGAGGGTGGGGAGGGTGGCCCGAAGGAGGCAACAAGTTAAGGGCTGGTATACAGAGGCGGGAGCGGCCGGGGTCAGCATGGGTGAGCTGACTCACGGAAGCACAATGGGGGGGAAACCAGAGCTAAGCGGATGCTTGGCTGGGGAGGTGGAGGGGTGCGGGGGGTTTGTGGGGGGGGAAGGGGTGCTGCTTTGCTGACTGAAGGGGAGCCAGGTGAGGGGTATGGATGGAGAGTAGGGCGAGGGGGCTGCCGGGAGGAGAGCTGGAGGAGGGAATCGGGGGCACGTGGTTGGCCAAAAAAGGGAGAGGCTAGTCGGCGGGATGGGAGGGGGGGGGTTTACCCCCCTGACCAGGCTGATCACGTGGAACGTGAGGGGCCAGAATGGGCCGGTCAAGCGGTCCCGCGTGTTCTCGCATTTAAAGGGGTTGAAGGCGGACATGGCCATGTTGCAAGAGACGCACTTAAAGCTCGCGGACCAGACGAGGCTGAGGAAATGATGGGTGGGACAGGTGTTTCACTCAGGGTTAGACTCAAAGATCAGAGGAGTGGCTATTGTGGTCAGTAAACGAGTGGCATTTAAGGCGGGGAGCATCGTGGCGGATAAGGGGGGCAGGTATATAATGGTGAGTGGCAAGCTGCAGGGGGCCCGGGTGTTATTAGTGAATGTACATGCCCCGAACTGGGACGATGCGGACTTTATGAGGCGCATGTTGGGTAGGATCCCGGACTTCGAGATTAACATAGAATTTACAGTGCAGAAGGAGGCCATTCGGCCCATCTGGCTCTTGGAAAGAGCACTCTACCCACGGTCAACACCTCCACCCTATCCCCATAACCCAGTAACCCCTACCCAACACCAAGGGCAATTTTGGACACTAAGGGCAATTTAGCATGGCCAATCCACGTAACCTGCACATCTTTGGACTGTGGGAGGAAACCGGAGCAGCCGGAGGAAACCCACGCACACACGGGGAGGAAGTGCAGACTCCGCACAGACAGTGACCCAAGCCAGAATCGAACCTGGGACTCTGGAGCTGAGAAGCAATTGTGCTATCCACAATGCTACCGTGCTGCCCTAAGATAAGTCACTTGATTATGGGAGGGGACTTTAATACGGTCTTGGATCCGAGCTTGGATCGTTCCAAGTCCAGAACGGGAAAGAGGCCGGCGGCGGCCACTCAGGGAAATTTATGTCCTTGTGGGAGTTCATGGACCAGATAGGGGGAGTGGACCCCTGGAGGTTTACGCGGCCAAGGACGAAGGAGTTTTCCTTTTTCTCCCATGTCCATAGAGTCTATTCGCGAATAGACTTCTTTGTGTTGAGTAGGGCGTTAATCCTGAGGTGGAGGGGGTAGAATACTCGGCCATTGCGGTCTCGGACCATGCCCCGCACTGGGTGGACCTGCGACTGGGGGCGGAATGGGGTCAGCGTCCTCTCTGGCGACTGGATGTGGGGCTGCTGGCGGACGAAGAGGTGTGCGGGCAGATAAGGAGGAGTATTGAGAATTATGTGGGAGCGAATGACACAGGAGAGGTGACGGTGGCAGTGGTTTGGGAGGCTCTGAAGGCGGTCATTAGGGGAGACTTAATCTCCATTAGATCCCATAGAGAGACGAAAGAGAGGGCGGAGAGGGAGAGACTGGTGGGAGAGATACTCAGGGTAGATAGAAGGTACTCAGAGGTCCCGGGGGGCTGTTGAACGAGCGCTGGAAATTACAGGCAGAGTTTGACCTGCTGTCCACGGGGAAGGCAGAGGCGCAGCTGAGGAAAGCGAAGGGGGCAGTTTATGAGGATGGGGAGAAGGCGAGTAGGATGCTGGCGCACCAGCTGCGCAGGAGGGAGGTGGCCAGAGAGATTGGGGGAGTGCGGGATAGGGAAGGCAACATGGTGCTGAGCCCAGAGAGGGTCAATGAAGTCTTCAGGGAGTTCTACGGAAGGTTATACAAGTCGGAACCCCCGGGGAGGGGGAAGGGATGAGGCGGTTCATGGACCGGTTGAGGTTAGGGTTAGGCAAGGGTGGAGGCAGAGTGGGTGCAGGGACTGAGGGCCCCGATTGGGTTGGAGGAGGTAGTCAGGGGGCTGGCAGGCATGCAGACGGGCAAGGCCCCAGGCCCGGACGGCTTCCCCGTAGAATTTTATAAGAAGTTCTCGGAGCTGTTGAGCCCACTCCTGATGAGAACCTTCAATGAGGCAAAGGAGAAAGGGATCCTCCCTCCGACAATGTCGCAGGCATTGATCTCGCTTATCCTGAAGAAGGAGAAGGATCCGCTTCAGTGTGGGTCCTACAGGTCGATATCGCTCCTGAACGTGGATGCCAAGCTGTTGGCAAAAGTTCTGGCCACCAGAATAGAGGACTGTCTCCCGGCAGTGATTGGGGGTAACCAGATGGGTTTTGATAAGGGCAGGCAGCTGAACGCGAATGTGAGGAGGCTCCTGAATATTATCATGATGCCCTCGGAGGGGGGGGAAGGTGGAGGTGGTGGCTGCGATGGACGCGGAGAAGGCGGACAGGGTGGAGTGGGAGTATCTGTGGGAGGCGCTAGGCAGGTTTGGATTTGGGGAGGGATTTATAGGGTGGGTCAAGCTGTTGTATCAGGCCCCTGTAGCGAGTGTGTCCACAAACCGGCTAAGGTCGGAATGTTTCAGGCTGCATCGGGGTACGAGACAGGGGTGTCCCCTGTCCCCGTTGCTGTTTGCCCTGGCAATCGAGCCATTGGCCATTGCGCTCAGGGCTTCGGGGGATTGGGGGGGACTAATGCGCGGAGGGGAGGAGCACCGGGTCTCCCTCTACGCGGATGACCTGCTGTTGTATATTTCGGACCCGTTAGAGAGGATGGGGGAGGTCATGCGGATCCTGGGGGACTTCGGAAGGTTCTCTGGGTATAAGTTGAACGTGGGGAAGAGTGAGCTGTTCGTGGTCCACGGTAGGGGCCAGGAGGAGAGACTGAGAGAGCTCCCGCTCAGGATAGTGGAGAGGAGCTTTAGGTACTTGGGGATACAAGTGGCCAGGAACTGGCATGCCCTGCACAGGCTCAACTTAACCCGGCAAGTGGAGCAGATGGAGGGAGAGTTTAAAAGGTGGGAAATGCTCCCGCTTTCCTTGGCAGGACGGGTACAGACTGTGAAGATGACGGTTCTCCCCAGGTTCCTCTTCGTGTTTCAGTGCCTCCCCATTTTCATCCCCAAGTCCTTTTTCAAGCGGGTGAATAATCATAGAATTTAATCATAGAATTTATAGTGCAGAAGGAGGCCATTTGGCCCATCGAGTCTGCACCGGCTCTTAGAAAGAGCACCCCACCCAAGGGCAACACCTCCACCCTATCCCCATAACCCAGTAACCCCACCCAACACGAAGGGCAATTTATCATGGCCAATCCACCTAACCTGCACATCTTTGGTCTGTGGGAGGAAGCCGGAGCACCCGGAGGAAACCCACGCACATACGGGGAGGATGTGCAGACTCCGCACAGACAGTGGCCCAAGCCGGAATCGAACCTGGGACCCTGGAGCTGTGAAGCAATTGTGCTATCCACAATGCTACCGTGCTGCGATTGTTATGGGATTTGTGTGGGCAAATAAAACCCCGCGAGTCAAAAGGGTATTCTGATGATGGAGGAGGGGGCGGCGTGGGGGCAGTTGGAGGCGGCGCCGTGTAGAGGCACCAGTCATGGGGCACTTGTTACGGTTCCGCTGCCGTTCTCGCCAGCGCGATACACCACTAGTCCGGTGGTGACGGCGGCACTGAGGATCTGGCGGCAGTGGAGGAGACACAGGGGAGAGGAGGGGGCCTCGGTATGGATCTCGATACGGAATAACCACAGCTTTGCTCCGGGTAGGTTGGATGGGGGATACCAAGGCTGGTATAGGGCAGGTATTAGGAGGTTGGTGGGCCTGTTTATAGACGGGACTTTCCCTAGCATGCAGGCGCTGGAGGAGAGGTTCGGCCTGCCCCCGGGAATGCATTCAGGTACCTTCAGGTTCGGGACTTTCTTAGAAAACAGGTGGGGACATTTCCGCTGCTGCCCCCGCGTAGGATCCAGGACAGGGTGGTGTCTGGGGAGGGGAAGGTGTCGGACATATATCAGGAGCTGCAGGAGGTGGAGGAAGCCTCAGTGGAGGAGTTGAAGGGCAAGTGGGAGGAGGAGCTGGATGAGGGCCTGTGGGCCGACGTCCTGGGCAGGGTGAACTCCTCCTCATCATGTGCCAGGCTCAGTTTAATTCAGTTTAAGGTGGTGCATCGGGCGCATATAACGGCAGCAAGAATGAGTATGTTTTTTGGGGTGGAGGACAGGTGCCCGAGATGTGCAGGGAGTCCGGCGAACCATGCCCATATGTTTTGGGCATGCCCGACGCTTAAAGAATTCTGGCAGGGGTTTGCGAGGGTGACGTCTAGGATTTTAGACACTTGGCCCCTAGAGTCCAGCAGTAGCGATATTTGGGGTGTCGGAGGATCCGGGAGTGCATGAAGCGAAAGAGGCCGAGGTACTGGCCTTTGCGTCCCTGGTAGCCCGGAGACAGATTCTGTTAATGTGGAGGGACTCGAAACCCCCGGGTGTGGAGACCTGGGTTAGCGATATGACGGGGTTCCTCAGCCTGGAGCGAATCAAGTTCGCCTTGAGAGGGTCCTTGATGGGGTTCTCCTGGTGGTGGCAACCTTTCCTTGACTTTCTAGGGGAGCAGTAAGTGTCAGCAGCAGCAGCATCCTGGGGGGGAGGGGGTTCAGGTGGGGGGGGGGGGGTACTGTTGATATAATGTGAGTTGGGCATGGAGACAAAACCCACCTTGTTCTGTTTAAAAATAAGGAAAAACTTTTCTGTTTTGTAAGTAGTTTCACTGTAAGCTTTGGGATATGTTGATTGTTATTTTTTATTATCTGTATTTCTATTTTTGTTATGTAAAAACGCTCTTTGGAAAAACTTTAATCAAATATTTTTTTTTTAAAAGTCACAAAATTCCTGAACAATCAATTCCACAAAGTCCTATAACTTAAATGGTGAAAGCACAAACTTGTATTCATTGTTTTAAACTGGTTCATTCTGTTCAATTGACCATTAAGGGCTACGGATGATAAACTCTGAGGTAATGGTAGAAATACTAAATAATTACTCTGCCTTGGTATTTACCAGGGGCACTAACATGATGTGTATGACATTGCAAGAAGATATCAAAAAATATTTCATGACATTTAAGATAGAAAAGAGAAATAATCTATAAATTAATCAGACATGATAAAACCCCTGTTCCAGATGGATTGCATCCGTGCATAGTAAAGGAAATTAGTGAAAAAATAGCAAAGGCATTATTACACAAATATTCGTCCCCACTCATCAAGGTATTGCAATACCAAATGTAAAGGGAACAACAATTTATACTTCATGAGAAGAGAGTGTTGATTGATTGGTAAGTGGACTCTGGTTGGTAGAGGCATTACCATGAAGAATGGACCAGTTAACCAGTCATCAGTTCATTCAACCCTTTGAGCCTGCTCCACAAAAGGTTTCTGGCATTAGGGATTAAGTAAACAAGATCTAAATTGTGTGTAAAAAAATTAAAAGTTATCGAATTGAAACATCTAAAATTCGGACGTAGCTTCATATGGTAGACACTGAAAAATGTTTCCCCTGTCTAAGCAATCCAGAATATTGGGTTGCAAGACAGAATAAACTGTTGGCCATTTAGGAGGGAGATGAGGAAAAGTCATTTCACTCAAAAGGTTGTGATTATTTCAAAGTCAGCCCAGAAGTGAAGGCTTCAGACTTGGCACCAGCCCTGCCAGTTGCAGGTTACAACCTAGGAAGAGATTCTAAAGTGAAGATTAGTTGGCCATTCAAGCGCCGCAACTGGCCCACGAGTGGGTAGGTATGCTGAGACTTTACATTGTTGGTAAGATTTCAGTGAGGGGAAGGGCAGGCGACACTGTGTCCAATGTTATGACTGCTTGCCAACCAACCCCTTGACAATTGCTTAAAATTCAGCCCAGTGTTCCAGTATTCTAGGTCACCCCTAACAGATTTAATCGAAAATTTTGATAAAGTGACCAAGTGTGTAGCTGAAGTAAGTGCAGTTGATCTAGTTTAGCTGGATCTTAGCAAAGCCTTTGACAAGGTCCCACATGGGAGACTGATTGAGACTGTTGAAGCACGTGGAATTCAAGGAAACCTGGTGAGATGGATCTGAAACTGAGTTAGAAAGAACACGAAAGGTGGTGGTAGAAGGCTGCTTGAGTAACTGGAGACCGGTGTCCAGCGGTATACCACAGGGATCAGTGTTGGGTCCCTTAATTGTTTATTATATATATCACTTGAGTAGAATGATAAGTAAGTTTGCAGACAAAACCAAGATTGGTAGGGTGGTTAACAGTGAAGAAGAGGGCATAAGTTACAGGAAGATATAGATGGGTTGGTATAGAAGGCGATGTACTTCGGAAGAAGAAACAGGACAAGGGAGTATGTAATGAATGGCAGGACACTTGGAAGTTCAGAGGAATAGACAGATCTTGGGGTACTTGTTCACAGATCCCGGAAGGCAGCAGAACAGGTGAATGGCGTAGTTAAGAAGACGTATGAGACACCTGCCTTTATGAGTCATAGCAAAGAATGCAAGAGCAAAGAGGTTATATTGGAACTGTACAAAATGTTGATTAGGCCACAGCTGGAGTACTGTGTGTCTGGTCACCTCACTATAGGAAGGAGGTGATTGCAGTGGAGGGGGTTGCAGAGGAGGTTCACCAGGATGTTGCCTGGGATGGAGCATCTGAGCTGTAAAGAGAGACTGGATAGGCGTGGATTGTTTTCTTTAGAGAAGAGAAGGCTGAGGGGGGATAATCAGAAGGGGGCATAGTTTTAGGGTGAGGTGCAGGTGATTCCGAGGGGATCATTTAGAGGGTGGTGAGATTCTGGAGTGCACTGCCTGGGAAGGTAGTGGAGCCTGGAAACCTCACAACCTTTAAAAAGCAGTTGGATGAGCACTTGAAACACCATCACATTCAAGGATATGGGACAAGTGCTGGTGAGTGGGACGAGTGCAGGATTTGGGGTAGATATTGTCGGTGCAGACTCGATGGGCGAAAGGCCTTTTCTACACTGTACGATTCTATTACTTCATGACTCTATAACCTCACCAATACCTTGTAAAACTGTAGTCGGCTTCTTCACCAAAGTGGAAAACTTCACACTTCACCAACACTGTATGCCATCTGCCCTGTACTTCTCTGGCAGCAGGAGGAACTCAGCCAGAGCCAGCTGGGGAAACCATCAGGGTTGTCCTGGCAGTCTCCTCATTTGGTGGAAGGCAGCCCAGAAACTGGTAAAATGCCAGTGCAGGCAGGAAGAGGCTTTTAATTGGCCACTTAGGTGACTTATTTGGGCTCCAGATGAGTGGACTGTCTTCTAACTTTCCCGCCACGGACAAAATGGCACGGTGATGAGAAGATCTTAGGCACACTGTGTCTCCATGCCAATGTGCCAGCAATCCCATGTCTCAGTCTGTCCCCAAAGTGTTGGTAGAATTCAGCCCACTTTACTTGAAGAAAAAGGATTAGAGGTGAAAAGCTGTTATGCCTTGTGGTTCCCAGATGTTCTAAATAATCCCACTTTTAAACTCGAATACTGGAGCATCATGAAGGGATATTCTCAGACCTCCAATGTGCTGCAGACTGATTCGTTGTTGCTTGCCACCTGGCGGTAGTGCAGTAGTGATGGATATGTCTCTCTGGATAGTTATGTATACATACGCATGGACATATAGGGGGGGATATTGCGCCTGTGTTCACCGCAGGCGCAAATGGCAGCATAGGCGTAAAATCACGCATGAGCCCAAAATCAAGACTCACTCCGGCGAGTTCTTGAGTTCTGGTTTTCCTCACCTGCCCGCCAGTGACATAAAGAGTTTCCAGCTCAGGAAGGTCGGAACCTCATTTCAATACATTTAAATATCATTCATTAGCAGGCTTCCCTGCTGTATCGTCCCCTCAAGCTGGGAATTCCTCCTCACCAGCGTGACCTCACGTCGGTGAGGTTGACAATAGGTTTTTCAAAATGTGAACGTGAAGGGAAACTGCCTGAGCCGGAGGGGGGGGGGACGGCGGAAGAGGCACACACAGGCAGCTCCCTGGTGCAGCACCCATCTGTGCCTGGGAGCTCCATGGGTTGGGGTCCTTATGTGCACAGGGCGGATCTTAGATTTCCTTGATTCTGGAGATCTTGGAGTTTTAGAAATGGCGATCTGATCTTTGGACAGCCAACATTGCCTACTCTTTCAGCGTGACGGGATGAGACGTGCCACCAGCAGTTTTATTCTAAGTGTTGGACAGTAGGGATTGAAAAGCCGGCTGAGAAGCAGACTTACCATTGTCACAGGAGTCGCTGTGCCTCCATGTTTTGCCCGCTGCCATTGAGATGCGCCGGTCTCAGGAGGGGGGTTTCAGAAGAACCGGAGACTGCCATTGTCACCTTGTTGGAAGGCCCAGGGTTGGACTTCAGTGCTTTTTCCCCCCTGAGGGTGTCCATAGCACCCTGGGCGACTCCATGGGAGGAAGGGGCAGCTGGAATGATCTTCAGAAGCCTCTGAGTCATCTGGCACTGCGAGTCCTGGAGGTTCCCCATTGTCTGCACCATGGTGTCAACGCCCTCAGCAATGGTTCTCAATGACTAGGCTATGCTCTGGAGTGCCTGTGTCTGGAACATGTCCCTCAGCGACTGGGACATGATGTCGAGGCCCTCAGCCATGGTCATTAGAGACTGAGCCATGCCTTCGCCACCACCACTCAGGAGCAGACATCGTGATCCAGGTTTCCCACCATGGTCGCCACCCTAACAGTGTTGGCCTGGGTGCCACTCATTCCCGGCACCATCTCCTGCACCTGAAGGCTTTGAAACTCCTCCAATTTGGCCTTGCATTCGCTGGGATGTTGCTGGCACTCTTTCCTGAATATCATGGCTGTGTCCTATCATCTGCATCAGCTCTGGGAGAACCTTGTCCAGAGGCTTGACATCTGACTCAGACTCAGTTGAATTCTGGGATCCAGCAGGTCTCCGACTGCTGTCTTCCTTGGACGTTCCTGACTCCACATGATGTGCATCAGAAACTGTGTAGTGCTCACCAGCTGGCGACCCGAAGCCTGTCCACTAGTGTCGCCCATTGAGGCGTGTGTCTCTGCGCTGGTGAATGGTGCAAGTAATAGCTGTGATGTATTGCCAGTATTCTCCTCTGAGGTGTTATCTTGGGTGGTGTTGGGGAGGGACGATTATGGATGGTCCAGCCTCATCAGATGGTGATCCTGCAAGACAATGGACATGTGGTCAGTGAGAGGGAATGGTAATTTTGTGGGACATCACAACTCACTTGAGACAGATCATCTGTATGAAGGGGCAGTGGATCCTCACATCTCTGGTGCAGGCTGGCCTCACTGGCAGGCACTGTTCTCTCCTTGGGCAACAACGTGATCTCCAGAGCCCATTTGTCATAGAGGGTGAGGACTCGAATCTCTGGGATTCCTACCCCGGTTTTCACCCTTTCCCTCTTATTATGGGCTAACTTCTCATACAGGGACAAATAGAAGGCCTTGTGAGCCGCACGCTTGATGGGTCAGGGAGGAATAAGTGTGTGGGTATGAAGGGGTTCTGCTGGGGGTAGCCAGAGATCAGATGTGGGGATGATGCGAGGTGTCAGCCAGTTGATTGGGGCGGAAGAGGGTTTTTGGGGGGAATTTAAGGGGCCACAAGTGGGACTAATGCCATGAAAGATGTGGTAACTTTCCCTTGCAGGAGGTTGTCTGTCTTCTTCTGGCCTTGTATGGTGGTCCTCCTGATCATGCTGCCTATACTCACTGCAGCTGCCACTGCCTCCCAGGCGACATTGCTGATCTTGCTGCTGGTTCCATGACCCCCTCGGGTAAACAGGGTGCCCCACCTCTCATCCATAGCGTAAGGAAGCCTGGTCAGGTCGGCATCCCCAATGCGAGGAACAGATCTCCCGCGTTGCCACCCTCATTTCTTGACTTGGAGTGAGTGCTGAGAGAGCGTTTAAAGACAGCTCTACCTTGTTAGCGGTGAGCAGCTGAGGCATGAGTTGGACAAATCAGATGGCGAGAGAGCCAGGCATGGCGAGAATCATGTGCGGGTTCGTTTTGGAACTAAGTGCGGGTGAATACAAGCCATGATCTTGCCATTGCAGCCGATGCAAAAGACCTCAGCAAACCCAGCAGAATGACACTTTGAAATTTTTTGGGTGAAATGGAATTCAGTCTGCAAACAATGGTGGAAATAAAATGACTCTTAAAAGTAAAGTAATTGAGTTTAATTACAAACTACATAAAGAACAAAGATATATGAAGCAACTGAGCAAAATTGCCAAGATGCACAGATGTGGCAGAAGACTTATTTGTTCCTCCCATTAAATTACTGAACTCTGCCGAATTTCCAGAGACATAAGCCTTGATGCTTCTGCAGAGATGGAACATTACCCTCATCTATTACTTAGTTTCTCTCTGAATGACAATGACAGATGCCTGAAAGCTGCTGGTCTGATGAAGTTGGCAACTTTGGTGTATCAAGATTGGAGCCTGATAGTGCCCTGACTCCTCTTCCTCCCCGCCCACACAAGCATGCACTAACTTCAACTGGGAGTAATCGGGATCTTCCCTGGATCATCTCTTTGTGTAGCTCAAGATGGCCTTGGCAGCAACTTGGTAACAGGTTGCCTGCCTGAACGCTTGGCTTATGAGAGAAATGTGGAACAGACACGGAGACAGGAGTGAAATGGCTACAAAATAAATCAGAGTTGACATTTTTTAATTCAATTAGCCACATACTTGGGTTACTTGGCAAATAAACCTTCAGATTTTAATATTGAACAACTGAGTCAAGACGGAATCACACTCCAGGGAAAAAGAAAAAAAAAGAGGTAATATTTTATTCCAATCATCTTAATTCATTTTAATGAATCAATTACAAAATCAATGTACTAATTGTACCTTTTAAAAGTATTTAATATTTTTGTGGGATTTGGCTGCATTCCAGTCTGGGGAGTATAAATGGTGATTCATGCTTCTGGCAGCTGTCTGGAGGAGTCTGGATACTATTGCAGCCTCGCATAAAGAAAAATAGTCCAAAGCATAGGGTTTAGCCTCACTAAACATCGTAATTGGAAGCACAGCGGAACTGCATACTTCAAAAATACAAATCACACTTCACGTCATCTTTATCCTCCCTCATTCAGCCGCATTCTCAAAAAACTTGCGTCTTTGTGTTAGAGGAGAATAATACATCATTGCTTTATCCCTATAGAAGTTCAATCAGCTGTGCTTCTAAGATTTTCAGTTAACCTAATTCCCAATACTGAGCATAAACTTGACCATGGCTCAAGAGCTAATTTCTTCAGAGGGGACCTGTAACGAGAGTTTAGTATCGACATAGATTTGCAGCATGGAGGGAGGAATTTTGTACAGTTGCAGTGGATTTTGGTCGAACGTATTGAATCGCTTAATTGTCTTTGTTTCCGCTCTGACAATTGGTCAATCCAGCACAATGCACTCTGACCGCGCAGATAGGTAAAGTGGAGGAAGGAAGTATTTCCACACTCACAAAAATCCTGATCGAATCCCCTAAAAACTAACACGCCTTGACCAGCAGGAGCAATTTTTCTTGGAAATGAAAATGATGTTGAGGTGCCAAACTGTTCAGCCAGCAAATCCATTGTGAGGCCTCAGGAAGTGAAGGTGTGAAAAATGGTAATGTTATCTGCCTGCACTGGAGAGCGTTTCCTCTCGAGGGCAGCAGTGCAAATACAACATCAGTGGAAAGAGGTTTGCCGCAGCAAAGGCCCATTTCTTCCAACAATGGTATTGGTGAGACAATACAAGAAATCTCTGTAGTTCCACTTGCCTGCAGTCTAATCTGACTACAGTTAGCAAAAGTGATTGCTCATATTACTGGGCACAGTGAGGATAAGTGTTCTTTTTACCCTTAACATCAGTACGCTTATATTGATGGAACAAACTGGCAAGCCAAAAATATGCAGTAGCGTAAAGCATTCATAGTAAGTAAAGTCACCATAGTCCCAAATGACCAGAGGCTGCTTTCCCCTTTGAGGGGTGGAGCTGACCCGTGGTGAGTTAACGTGAGGATCATCACACCTCAGGTGAGGGGCAAGGTTAAGAAGGCAGGGCCTTCATGAATAACCTCAGCCAGAATTGACCCAGCACGGTTGGCCTCGCTCTGCATCACAGACCAGCTGTCCAGCTAACTGAGCTAAACTGGCATAAAGCATTCATATAATACATGTAAATGTTCAAACAAAACTCATTGGAACCACTTTCCTTCTTTATAAATGAAGACCCGCAGAATTTGATCGGATTATTGATAAATGACGATACCACCAGGCATATTCCCATCAGCCATCGCGGGCAGGAACACAAACTAAAAGTGTTCTTTTTCTGACCCAGGTTGCTCAACCTCTGGCAAGGCACGTTTTAAGGTTTGCAGAGCAGTGAAATGATTTGCCCTTTCAGGTTGCTTTGCTAAACATTCCTCAACATGGGTGAAATCACCTCCATAACAAAGTCTTGTTTACATGCACTGTGGGATGCAAGAGAGTGTACAGGGTCATTTAAAGCACGACATTGTAGCAGAGATCAGATCATACGCGAGAACAGCACAATGGATGGTACCTGCATCTCTTGTTCTCTAATGGTGTCAGCGTACCTGAGCTTCCCGAAATGCTTTTGGCATTTTGGGATATCTTTTTAAATTGACCTGTTACTCATTGAGAAAGGGAAAATACGGTTCATCTTCTCATCTTGCAACAGTAATGTAATCTGATTTCCAGCTCCAAGACCACATAATCAGCTTCTAATTAAGCATTCTGAATTAATGTTTAATAATGCAAGTGTTGTAATAATCCTCTAGTGAACTCATGTCAACAAAAGACAAAGCTGAAAGGACTTGCCATATACTGAAACAATGGGAGAGGTCATCTGCTGATCACGAAAGTCAATGATTGATGCTTTATTGGGTAAAGGCCACCAGTAGGTAGTGCCCAAAAGTGACATCATGCTTATTGTTGAGAAATATACATTAAAAATTAATAATCATTTCCTGCTAATGGTTGAGAGGCAGTAAATAGCAAAGTTGGATGAATCTGGAAGATCTAAAGTTTATAATGAGTTGATTTCAACTGGTTGATGCGACCATCAATTCACACGAGACAGAGAGTTGAAGTGAACAGTGGCTTTAATCAACTAGAACAGTGCCTGCCTGCGACTGCTCTGCAATGAGAGCCGCCTGGAGGGCAGCTGCTCTTTATATCTCCTCTCAAGGGGGCGGAGCCAGGGGCGGAGCCCACAAGGGCACCAACATGATACAATCGGTGCAGTACAGTATAATGGTCCATAGGTTGAGCCCACATGGGCAACAGCGTGGGTACAATGTAGTATAGTGGTGAATGGTTACTATAATACATTCACCACACTGGTGTACTGGTAGACATGGTACAAATGGTCTCGGCATTTCCCTGTTGGGAAGTGGAAAATCAGGCAGTGGTTTAGGGACCAGACTTAGGGTTGTGTGAGAAGAGCCTGGCACAACATTAGCCTGCCATTCAGGGGGATTGAATTTTGGACTGTTTGCTTCACCGGCAGTGACCTTCACGTGAACCCTGAAGAACAAGGGATAAAAGAAGAAGCATTGGCTGACCACAGACAACAGGAGTGCTGAGCGACTGGGAGGAGATTTACATTAAAATATTGTGCACATTTTTGATTGCGAAGCTTGCCAGCAAAACCTGAGTGTAGCTCCCTTTTATTGAGGGTCTTTAAAGAGGTGTTAGGCTTCTTGTTAACATAGATAAGGGAACAAATGCCTGAAAATCATCTGAGACCAATAGGGTGTCAGATGTTTGTCAAGGCATTGATCATTTTTATCCTCCTCATTTTCCTGGTTACCGATTCTGTTTCACATTGCTATCGAGGAACCTCCGCCGAAAGTGCAAGTGTGCAGTTTTCAGTGAGAGATATATTAGGCTTGCTTGATCACACTGCTAATGGTCATGGACCAGACTTAAACAGAATGGTCACTTCAGCAAGGTGAAAGATGATTGGCGTAGTCAAATCACACTTCAGTGACCTCAGTCGGAAATCCATCTGGTTTAAATCTGGCAATGAAATGAGAGATGTTTATAAGCTATGGGAACTGGCAAACATTCAATGCAGAGGAGCAATGGGAGCCGTTCATTCCGATTGCTCTTCAACATGAATGCCACTTGACATCGACAACATGCATTATACCAAATCTTTGGACTTCAATGAGCAGCTGGGACAAAACCGAACTCAAAAACAATATAACAAAGGTTCAAAATAATGGTTCAGTACCATTTAGTGCAATTTATATAGGGCTACAGGAGGTTTTAGGCTCTGGATCTGAGCCAAGTTGGAGCTGCATTGAAAATAACCATGTTCATTATACATAGCACCAGAGAGAAGTGAATTTCATAAGTCAGCTGTGTAATCAAAGTTGGAGGTGAAAGGACATTGTTATAACCAGGAATGTTACAGTGCCCTTCACAGAGTCAATTTACCATTTTCCAATTACATAACTGGTAAATTCTTTGTGACTGAATACCAAGCACAAAATCTTAGGACGGAATTACAAAGGGCTTTCAATTTACTTTCTGCCCAGAGACCTTGCCAATGACTTCACATGTTCAACAGAATTTTCATCCACTAATGGTGCAGTGTTACAAGAAGCTTAAGATTTTTCTTCCTTATTTATTGGCAGGAAGTGGAAAAGAAGTTTAAAAATGGCTTTGGTCGTTTTGCTTTGGGCAGCTTTTCCATTACATTCCAATAGGAAGTCCTGTACTGTATCCCTGCCATTTCTTTTATTTTTCTCAACCTTTTTACTCCTCTGATTATCGAGTCAGGTTACACCTCTTTAGAAAAAGAGAATCATCCCTTATTTACACAATGAACATGTGCTAATAGGAAAATAAATCACAAACCCTTGCACTAAGTGTAGTGCCCACAAAGATGAAAAAATTATTATTTGTAAAATTCCACACAATGCTAGCTGTATTTATGCAGAGCGAAATGACCAAATGGGTCAGAGTAAAAATTATGTCCCAATTATTATCATTACAGATACCTGTGACAGTTATGAAGATAGAACTTTTCTTTCTTTTCTTTCTAATCCTTATTGGCACAAGTAGGCTTACATTAATGAAGTTACTGTGGGAGGAAACCAGAGCACCCGGAGGAATCCCACTCAGACACGGAGAGAATGTACAGACTCCGACAGACAGTGATCCAAGCCGGGTATCGAACCTGGGACCCTGGAGTTATGAAGCAATAGTGCTAACCACTGTGCTATCTTCTTCATCCTACTTTGGGTAAACTCACATTTCTCGTTTCTGACTACCATTTGTTCATACCTTCCGATCATCGTCCAGGTCTTGGCTCTAGTAAACCTTTCACCCTCGTGTCATGTATTTTATGAGGACAGCAAGAGGTGCTGAGATAGAGTCTTTCAGTGATCCATTCTTTACATCTGAAATCTGGGGCGAGATTTTCAGATATCGGCAATGGCTGATTTTGGGCGGGGAAAGTGGCGTTGAATCCTCTGATAGCATTGGCGACATTTCTGCCATATGACCTGGGGCCTGGAGGAAAAATATTGCAGGCATGGGTTCCACAATGCATCACTGGTAGGCGGCCTCTGATTCGCCCGCCCCATCAGCCACTCGATGATCCGGTCAACATTTTTAAAGGCTGCCCCAGCATGCATCAAGCAAACCAGGCAACTTTCTTCACCCATGGGCACACCTGGCACCTGCCCCGGCACAAACGGGAGTGGAAAATGCCGGACCTGGGTTCAAAGTCAATTCGCATAGAGGTGATAAAAATCTGGTTGTTTTCTCATAGCTGTAAGCGGCTGAAGGAAATTGAGTTTGTGTTGTCTCAATCAGTTTCTTTGGAATGTGAGCCACAGTTCAAACTCAGCACAGCTGACATGAAGGTAATTCCCTGTGAAAAGCCACGAGGATGGGTGGGAAAGGAAATAGAAACATGGTAAACGGGGTGGAGGAGTTGCGCTACTGGTTCGGGAGAATATCACAGCTGTACTGCGGGAGGACACCTCAGAGGGCAGCGATGCGTGATGGGTAGAGATCAGGATTAAGAAGGGTGCAGTCACAATGTTGGGGGTATACAATGTGGTAGTCACCGCTGATGTATATATTGTATATATAAGATGTTGATATAGGTGCTTTAAGGTAAGGCCCCTGTACTACAGGTACGGGGGTAGATCCCTG
The DNA here is from genome assembly GCF_047496885.1 of Scyliorhinus torazame. Lineage (NCBI taxonomy): Eukaryota > Metazoa > Chordata > Chondrichthyes > Carcharhiniformes > Scyliorhinidae > Scyliorhinus > Scyliorhinus torazame. The sequence goes on from NC_092713.1 coordinate 286,363,487, forward strand.
CCTGCTGGCTCCGCCCAGTAGGCAGACTATAAATATGGGTGCTCCCAGTACAGCAGCCATTTCATCAGCTGCTGTAGGAGGCCACACATCTCAGTGTAATAAAGCCTCGATTACATCCTACTCTCGTCTTTGTGTAATTGATCGTGCATCAATTTATTACGCTGAGTTTTTCAGAAGATGGAACTCCGCATCAAGCCGGATCCCCTGCAGCTGGATCCGCAAGCAGACAACGACAAAGACATTGAACATTGGCTAGCCTGTTTTGAAGCGTACATCGGGTCTGCGCCAGATGAAATTCCAGAAGCACAGAAGCTCCAGATCCTTTCCAGGCGGCTGAGCTCCAATGTCTTTCCACTTGTCCAGGACACGCCGACCTACGCAGAGACCAAGGCGCTACTAAAGGAAAACTACGCTCAGCAGACTAACACACTCTACGCCAGGCACCTCCTCTCCACGCGGCGCCAACTTCCCGGTGAGTCGGTGGAAGATTTCTGGCGTGCCCTGCTCCCCCTAGTTAGAGACTGTGACTGTCAGGCCGTTTCGGCCACGGAACACTCGAATTTGCTAATGAGAGACGCATTTGTTACGGGCATAGGGTCTGACTACATCCGCCAGCGCCTCTTAGAGGGGGCCACACTCGACCTCGCGGCAACCAAAAAACTAGCGCTTTCACTTACGGTCGCATCACGTAACATTCCCCCGACCGTGCGGCCCATCCCCCCTGTGCATCGTGAACTCCGCAGACGGCCGTCCCATCGTGGACCCCATCAGCGACCGCCCTCAGCCAATCCCATGCCTGTGCCGCACGGCAGCCAACCAACCCCAGGGGGCCCAAATGCTACTTCTGTGGGCAGTCAAAACACCCCCAAAAGCGCTGCCCGGCGCGGGGCGCCCTCTGCAAGGCCTGTGGCAAGAAGGGACATTTCGCTGTAGTGTGCCAGGCCCGCTCAATCGCCGCTATTGTCCTGGCACCCCCCAGGTGGGTGCTGCCACTTTCCTCTCCCAGAACCTCGACTCGCAACACGTGCGGCCCGTGGGCACCGCCACCTTGTTATTCCCAGGACCAACAGGTGCCGCCATCTGGCTTTCCCCACGACACGTGCGGCCTGTGGGCACCGCCATCTTACCCAACTCAGGACCCATGCCCGTCGGGCACCTCATCCGGCTGCTCATCGCCTGCAACCGCCAACGACCAGCCTCGGTCACGATTGACCAGTCTCGACCACACAACCTCGTGACTGCTTCAACTAAAGTGAAGGTGAACGGGCACGAGATCGCCTGCCTGCTGGACTCCGGGAGCACTGAGAGCTTCATTCGCCCTGATACGGCAAGGCGCTGCTCCCTCGCAGTATACCCCGCTAACCAGAGAATCTCCCTGGCCTCCGGGTCCCACTCCGTGGCGATCCAGGGGTACTGCATCGCCACTCTCACTCTCCAGGGCGAGGAGTTCAGCGGCTTCCGCCTCTACGTCTTCCCCAACCTCTGCGCTGCCTTGCTACTCGGCCTGGACTTCCTGTGCAACCTCCAGAGCCAAACCCTGAAATTCGGCGGGCCCCGACCACCCCTTACTGTGTGCGGCCTCGCGACCCTTAAGGTCGACCCACCTTCGCTTTTTACAAACCTAACCCTGGATTGCAAACCCGTCGCCACCAGGAGCAAACAGTACAGCGCCCAGGACAGGACCTTCATCAGGTCTGAAGTCCAGCGGCTGCTTCGGGAAGGCCTGTGGCAAGAAGGGACATTTCGCTGTAGTGTGCCAGGCCCGCTCAATCGCCGCTATTGTCCTGGCACCCCCCAGGTGGGTGCTGCCACTTTCCTCTCCCAGAACCTCGACTCGCAACACGAGGCCAGCAACAGCCCCTGGAGAGCCCAAGCGGTAGTGGTCAAAACTGGGGAGAAAAACAGGATGGTCGTTGACTACAGTCAGACCATCAATCGGTACACGCAGCTCGATGCGTACACCCTCCCACGCATATCTGATATGGTCAATCAGATTGCACAGTACCGGGTCTTCTCGACAGTAGACCTGAAATCTGCCTACCATCAGCTCCCCATCCGCAAGACGGACCGCCCATACACTGCGTTGGAGGCAGATGGCCGCCTTTACCACTTTCTTAGGGTTCCCTTTGGCGTCACCAACGGGAGATGGACCGAATGGTTGACCGGTACGGGCTGCGGGCCACTTTCCCGTACCTGGACAATGTCACCATCTGCGGCCACGATCAGCAGGACCATGACGCCAACCTTGCCAAATTTCCCCACACCGCCACTCTCCTCAACCTCACGTATAACAAGGAGAAGTGCGTGTTCAGCACGAACCGCTTAGCCATCCTCGGTGATGTGGTCCAGAACGGAGTTCTGGGGCCCGGCCCCGATCGCATGTGCCCCCGAATGGAACTCCCCCTCCCCCACGGCCCTCATACGTTGCCTGGGGTTCTTTTCGTATTACGCCCAGTGGGTCCCAAACTATGCGGACAAGGCCCGCCCACTCATTCAATCCACTGTTTTTTCTTTGACGCCCGAGGCTCACCAGGCCTTTAACCGTATCAAGGCCGACATCGCCACGGCCGCGGTGCACGCGGTCGACGAGACGCTCCCCTTCCAAGTCGAGAGCGATGCATCAGACGTCGCTCTGGCTGCCACCCTCAACCAGGCAGGCAAGCCCGGGGCATTCTTTTCCCGCACCCTCCATGCCTCTGAAATTCGACACTCCTCCATCGAAAAAGAGGCCCAAGCCATTGTTGAAGCTGTGCAACATTGGAGGCATTACTTGGCCGGCAGGAGATTCACTCTCCTCACTGACCAACGGTCGGTTGCCTTCATGTTTAATAACACAGCGGGGCAAGATCAAAAATGATAAAATCTTGAGATGAAGGATCGAGCTCTCCACCTACAATTACAAGATTTTTTATTGCCCCGGTAAGCTCAAAGAGCCCCCCCCCCTCCCCCCCCCCGATGCCCTGTCCCGAGGTACATGTGCCAGCGCACAAGTGGACCGACTCCGGACCCTGCACGACAACCTCCGTCACGCAGGGGTCACACGATTTTACCATTTCATCAAGGCCCGCAACCTGCCCTACTCTATCGAGGAAGTCAGGGCGATCACCGGAGACTGCCAGGTCTGCGCAGAGTGTTAACCGCACTTCTACCGGCCAGATCATGCGCACCTGGTGAAGGCCTCCCACCCCTTTGAACGCCTCAGTGTGGCTTCAAAGGGCCCCTCCCCTCCACCGACTGCAACATGTACTTTCTCAGTGTGGTTGATGAATATTCCCGATTCCCCTTTGCCGTCCCATGCCCCGACATGACATCTACCACCGTCATCAAAGCCCTCAACACCATCTTCGCTCTGTTCGCTTCCCCGCCTATGGCCACAGCGACCGGGGATCCTCATTCATGAGCCATGAGCAGCACCAGTACCTGCTCAACAGGGGCATTGCCTCGAGCAGGACGACCAACTACAACCCCAGGGGAAACGGGCAGGTGAAGAGGGAGAATGGGACGGTTTGGAGGGCCGTCCAGCTGGCCCGACGGTCCAGAAATCTCCCGGCCTCCTTCGGTCGCTCCTGTGCACCGCGACTAATGAAACCCCCCATGAACGTCTCTTTGCCTTCCCTAGGAAGTCCACCTCCGGGGTTTTGCTCCCGACATGGCTGGCAGCTCCAGGACCCGTTCTCCTCCGTAGATACGTTCGACTCCACAAGGCGGACCCGTTGGTTGAGAGGGTACAGCTACTTCACGCTAACCCGCAGTACGCCTACGTAGCGTACCCTGACAGCCGTCATGACGCAGTCTCCCTCAGGGACCTGGCACCGGCTGGGTCCCCACCCTCCCCCCCCCCCCCCACCGCCCCGGCGCCACCCTCCCCTCCCCCGGCGCAACCCACCGCAGCCCCCGCTCGGGGACAATCCGTCCTCCCCTTGCTCACACCCGGTGATGAAGAGGATTTCGACACGTTCCCGGAGTCACCGAAGACCAAGCCGCCGCCGGAGTCGCCACCAGCACTGCGGCGCTCTCAACGACAGATCAAGGCACCGGACCGCCTGAATTTGTAATATTATCTGCACTTTTAAAACACAACTTTCTGTATATAGTTCTCCACCACCCCCGCCAGAGTCATTTTTAACAGGGGGTGAATGTGGTAGTCACCACTGATGTATATATTGTATATATAGGATGTTGATATAGGTGCTTTACGGTAAGGCCCTGTACTACAGGTACGGGGTTAGATCCCTGCCTGTGTGCTCCCAGTAGAGCAGCCATTTCATCAGCTGCTGTAGGAGGCCACACATCTCAGTGTAATAAAGCCTCGATTACATCCTACTCTCGTCTTTGTGTAATTGATCGTGCATCACACTGCAGGCCTCACAACAGCCAGTGGGAGATAGATGAGCAGATAGGTAGACAGATTTTGGAAAGGAGTAAAAGCAACAGGGTTGTTGTGATGGGAGACTTTAACTTCCCCAAAATTGACTGGGACTTACTTAGTGCTAGGGGCTTGGACGGGGCAGAGTTTGTAAGGAGCATCCAGGAGGGCTTCTTAAAACAATATGCAGATAGTCCAACTAGGGAGGGGGCTGTACTGGACCTGGTATTGGAGAGTGAGCCCGGCCAGGTGGAAGAGGTTTCAGTAGAAGGCAGAGAGTAGCAATGGAAGGATGCTTTTCTAATTGGAGGGCTGTGACCAGTGGTGTTCCACAGGGATCAGTGCTGGGGCCTTTGCTCTTTGTAGTATATATAAATGATTTGGAGGAAAATGTAACTGGTCTGATTAGTAAGTTTGCAGACGACACAAAGGTTGGTGGAATTGCGGATAGCGATGAGGACTGTCGGAGGATACAGCAGGATTTAGATTGTTTGGAGACTTGGGCGGAGAGATGGCAGATGGAGTTTAATCCGGACAAATGTGAGGTAATGCATTTTGGAAGGTCTAATGCAGGTAGGGAATATACGGTGAATGGTAGAACCCTCAAGAGTATTGAAAGTCAAAGAGATCTAGGAGTACAGGTCCACAGGTCACTGAAAGGGGCAACACAGGTGGCGAAGGTAGTCAAGAAGGCATACGGCATGCTTGCCTTCATTGGCCGGGGCATTGAGTATAAGAATTGGCAAGTCATGTTGCAGCTGTATAGAACCTTAGTTAGGCCACACTTGGAGTATAGTGTTCAATTCTGGTCGCCACACTACCAGAAGGATGTGGAGGCTTTAGAGAGGGTGCAGAAGAGATTTACCAGAATGTTGCCTGGTATGGAGGGCATTAGCTATGAGGAGCGGTTGAATAAACTCGGTTTGTTCTCACTGGAACGAAGGAGGTTGAGGGGAGACCTGATAGAGGTATACAAAATTATGAGGGGCATAGACAGAGTGGATAGTCAGAGGCTTTTCCCCAGGGTAGAGGGGTCAATTACTAGGGGGCATAGGTTTAAGGTGAGAGGGGCAAGGTTTAGAGTAGATGTACGAGGCAAGTTTTTTACGCAGAGGGTAGTGGGTGCCTGGAACTCGCTACCGGAGGAGGTGGTGGAAGCAGGGACGATAGTGACATTTAAGGGGCATCTTGACAAATACATGAATAGGATGGGAATAGAGGGATATGGACCCAGGAAGTGTAGAAGATTGTAGTTTAGTCGGGCAGCATGGTCGGCACGGGCTTGGAGGGCCGAAGGGCCTGTTCCTGTGCTGTACATTTCTTTGTTCTTTGTTCTAGGGGAGCATTTCAGTACAGTGACCACAATTCAGAATGTTTTAAAGTGCTGGTGGACAAGGATAAGAGTGGTCCTAGGGTGAATGTGCTAAATTGGGGGAAGGCTAATTATAATGATATTAGGTGGGAACTGAAGAACCTAGATTGGGGGCGGATGTATGAGCGTAAATCAACATCTGACATGTGGGAGGTTTTCAAATGTCAGTTGAAAGGAGTTCAGGACCAGCATGTTCCTGTGCGAAAGAAGGATAAATATGGCAGATTTCGGGAACCTTGGATCACAAAAGATTTTGTAGGCCTTGTCAAAAAGAAGAATGAGGCATTTGTCAGGGCTAGAAAGCTGGGAACAGACGAAACCTGTGTGGAATATCAGGAAAGTAGGAAGGAACTTAAGCAAGGAGTCAGGAGGGCTGAAAGGGGTTACGAAAGGTAATTGGCAAATAGGGTGAAGGAAAATCCCAAGGCTTTTTACACGTATATAAAAAGCAAGAGCATAGCCAGGTAAAGGGTTGGCCCACTGAAGGACAGGGGAGGGAATCTATGTGTGGAGCCAAAGGAAATGGGTGAGGTATAAAATGAGTTTTTTGCATCAGTATTCACCAAAGAGAACGGTTCAATGCTGGGACCTTTGCTGTTTGTAGTATATATAAATGATTTGGAGGAAAATGTAACTGGTCTGATTAGTAAGTTTGCAGACAACACAAAGGTTGGTGGAATTGCGGATAGCGATGAGGACTGTCAGAGGATACAGCAGGATTTAGATCGTTTGGAGACTTGGGCGGAGAGATGGCAGATGGCAGATGGAGTTTAATCCAGACAAATGTAAGGTAATGCATTTTGGAAGATCTAATACAGGTAGGGAACATACAGTGAATGGTAGAACCCTCAAGAGTATTGAAAGTCAAAGAGATCTAGGAGTACAGGTCCACAGGTCATTGAAAGTGGCAACACAGGTGGAGAAGGTAGTCAAGAAGGCATACGGCATGCTTGCCTTCATTGGCCGGGGCAGTAAGTATAAAAATTGGCAAGTCATGTTGCAGCTGTATAGAACCTTAGTTAGGCCACACTTGGAGTATAGTGTTCAATTCTGGTCGCCACACTACCAGAAGGATGTGGAGACTTTGGAGAGGATGTAGAAGAGATTTACCAGGATGTCACCTGGTATGGAGGGCATTAGCTATGAGGAGAGGTTGAATAAACCCGGCTTGTTCTCACTGGAACAGCGGAGGTTGCGGGGCAACTTGATAGAGGTTTACAAAATTATGAGGGGCATACAGAGTGGAGAGTCAAAGGCTTTTTGCCAGGGTAGAGGGGTCAATTACTAGGAGGCATAGCTTTAAGGTGCGAGGGGCAAGTTTTAGAGTAGATGTACGAGGCAAGTTTTTTACACCGAGGGTAGTAGGTGCCTGGAACTCGCTGCCAGAGCGGGTGGTGGAATCAGGGACAATAGTGACGTTCAAAGGACGTCTTGACAAATACCTGAGTGGTTGGGAATAGAGGGATACAGACCCCGGAAGTGTAGATGATTTTAGTTTAGACGGGCAGCATGGTCGGCGCAAGCTTGGAGGGCTGAACGGCCTGTTCCTGTGCTGTACTTTTCTTTGTTCTTTGTTGTTTGCGTGCAATGGGTTATTTTAATAGTTTGTGAGGTAAGTAAGTTGTTGAATGGTGCATAAGGATTTTTTTCTTGGTCACATCAACAATTACAACTTATACTTATATTGTGCCTTTTATTGGAATAAAATGTCCTCATTCATGTCACAGAAATGTTGTCAAACACTATCTGATACCGAGCCATAATATGGAAATATGAGGACAAATGGCCAAAAGCGAGCTTTTAAGAAATAGCTTAAAAGAGGAAAGAGGTAGAAAGGTGAAGAAGTTAAGGGAGGGAATTCCAGGGCTCAGGTCCTAGGCATTTGAAGGAATAACTGTCAATATGTAGGGGTTAGTATTGGGTATGTGCAAGAATCCAGAATTAGAAGAGTGCAGAGATAGAGGGTCGAATTCTCTCAAGCCCCCGCCAGCATGTTTGATGGTGGGCATGCTGGGAGAATATGGGAGGAGGGCCAGAAATCTGCTTTCACGGCGGCATGAATTTACCGCAGGATCTTCCACTGGTGCCCGCCATAGAGAGTCAGAAAACCCGTCGGACGGCGGTGTGAACCTCATTTGCATCCTGTTGATGGGTCACAGATGAAGGCCTAACCCTCCGCACTAGATTCTTCATGATGCCAGAGGGAAAACACGCGCATGCGTAAAACTCATTCATACAACGTGTTGTGCAGATGTGGAGACTGATCTGAACAATGCCTGGGGCTGTCTCCAGAGTTCAGGATGGAGGCCACGCGCTACCCTTGTCTCTGGAACACCACGGCAGGGGGTCAGGGGTGCATCTGTAGGTGGATCTTCCAAATTCAGTGTCCTGGAGGAGGTCCATCTTCCAGCCTCAGAATTTTCCTGTAGGTCTATCTCCACTCTCTGGAGGTTCATCTTCGGATCTCAAAGTTCACCCTGAGAACCATGTTCAGTTTTCCAATGGTCCATCTTCTTTCTTCAATAGTAGGTTAGTGATGCTGGACGCCATTTTGCTATGGTACCTAGACACAATGGCAGACTATGCACCATCTAGGCCTGCCCTGGCACTGAATACAGTGTGAAACACCTCGGTGCATAATGAATTAGGTAGGGGTTGGAAGCTTTGTCATGTTTGTCCATCAGCAGCTGCGGCAGGAAACATTCCATCTTCCCGCACCCACCACAGTACTTAGTTTCAAAATGGGAGAATATTGTCCAGAGTCTTCGAGTCATTGGGCAGGTTTCTCTGTCCCGCCGCACCAGAAGTGTGATTCACCGAAATCGGCGCGATGGCCCGACGCCTGCGTCAAAAACAGCGCGACCCACTCTGGCGTCGGGCCGACCGGAAGTAGTGGAATTCTCCGCAATTCCAGGGGCCAGGTCGACGCTGGAGGGGTTGGCGCCACACCAGCCGGTGGCGAAGGGACTATGCGAGTTAGCGCATGCGCAGAACGCCGGCGTATTCTGCCGCATGCGCAGGGGCAGCCCCACGCCGTTGGGAAACACCCGGGCTGCCAGCAAAACGGAGAATCCCGACGGTGGAGAATTCAGCTCATAAATGTCCGAAAGGAGATTGCTTGGCCCATCGAGTCTGTGCTGAGATCTTGGAGGATTGTGGGACTGGAGGAGATGACAGAAGTAAGGCGGAGGAGAAGCTATGTACAGATGTGAAAACAAGGATGCGAATTTTTAAAGTAAGGTGTTGCAGGATTTAGAGCCAATGTTGTCCAGTAAGCATATGGGTGAGTTGATAAACGGAGATGATACGATTTAGGCTACAGACAGCAGAGAATATAACTCCTTCTGTACGTTCCCTTGCATGTCTTGATGCTGACACCAGGTGCAAAGTCCAGTGAGTGTTATTATCTCCCATGAAACAAAACAGAAATGGAGAATTTAATGGGATACCCGTGCTTTCTGGGACATCAGCAGAAGCTCTGGAGAAACATCGCGGTCTATCTCTCCAGGGTTTTTGCTCATGTTCCACCTAAGTTATTGTGGGAGATCGAGAGAACCTCATAGAAATTCACTGCTGGAATCTGCACAGATCAATCAGCACAAGGAAGAAAAAGGCTGTCTTAGGTGAGGCAGAAATGTTTTTTGTTTTATCTGCATTTCCTTGTTATTACCGTTATCCCTTGCCTTGATTAAAAAAAGTAGACCCGCCAACATATAACTTGATGTTCCTCTATTGGGAGAGCAAAGGCCTATTAATTTTGTCTCAACCCTGGGCGGGATTCTCTGTTCCTGAGGCTAAGTGTTGACGCCATCTGAAACGCCGTCGCGTTTCTCGACGGCGTCACCACCGCCCCAGGATCAGTAATTCTGGCCCCTACAGGTGGCCAGCAGGGCGCTGGAGCGGTTCACGCTGCTCCAGCTGCTGATCCGACCGAGGAATCCGTATGCGCAGTGGGTCCGGTGTGAACCCGCGCATGCGCAGTCCCACCAGTGCGATTTCTACGCAGGCGCGGTGTCTCCCTTGTCCACGCTGGCCCCGGCCCAACATGGTGTAGGGCTACAGGCGCCGGCGTGGAAGAAACAAGGCCCCCAGCCCGAGTGTCCGGCCCGCCGATCGGTGGGTCCCGATCGTGGGCCAAGCCACAACAGAGGCCCCGCCCCCGGGATCGGACCCCCCCTCCCCCCCACAGGCCGCCCCCTCTGACCCTTCCATGCCAAGTTCCCGCCAGCTGAGAGCAGGTGTGTACGGCGCCGGCGGGACTCGCCGTTTTTATGACGGCCGCTCAACTCATCCCGGGCTGAGAATCGGCGGGACGGCCGCATAGCACTGCCCACGACCGGCGCCGCGCCAACCACGCCGCCGGCAGTGGCGCCGATTCTCCGCTCTGCGGAGAATCACGTGCCGGCGTCAGGGCGGCGTGGCGTGATTCCCGCCGATCGCGGGGATTCTCTGGCCTGGCCCCAGGTTGAGAGAATCCCGCCCTCTGTTTGTGCACATTCCTGACCAAGATGCATTATTTGAGCTGGCACTCAGCAGAGGTTTTTCAGCCCCAATAGGGGCAAGCACAGAGACAGGCATGTGCAGAAATCTGTGCCATGTGTCAGTTTTCCATCACAATTCTGCCTTCAGACCATTTTCCCGGAGGTGGGATTGGGGTGGTGCAGCAGGCCTACGTGCCGTTTAAGGACCTATGAAGATCTACTGTCAGAGGCGAAGTGGAACTTTCCAGTCTGGCAGGCCCCAGAGAGTCCACCCTTCCCACTTGGGTTCTGGTGCCTCCATGTTTTCCACTCATCCCAGGCTTGTCTGATCATTGGCAGGCAGCTCTTGGCGGCAGGATCCTGGGATTCCCATTGGGACTTCCTGAAATGGTCTTGACAAGGTTGCCATCAGCTATCTGGCTGGTGGATGGGGATACCGCTGCGACCATGAGATTCAACCCTAAATGTGTGTCGAAGAAGCAGTGGCATTTCTTTTAAGGACTGATCTATGCATCACGTTTTATGCTAGTCTCACAAACTTAGAATCAAATTAGTGTAATTGCAAAAATAGAAGGCAGACTAAGTAAACAGTCACATTTTATGTAATTCAATACATAGAATTACAGTTTGTTGTCAGTGAGTAACAAGGCTGCAATTTATTCAATAAAAAGAAAACTAGGCCGATGGTAGTTATAAGCTATTATGCTGACTGAAGACTATAAAAGAGTATTTTGATAACCTGACTGCAGAATGATAATATCTACCAATACACCGGAGAGTTTAATAAAGAGATAATAGATATTTGAAGTGATGGAATATTATGAATAAAAACTGAAAATTCTGGAAATACTCCGCCGATCTGGTAGCATCTGTGGAGAGAGAAACAGAGAGCCCGGTTCGCCCCCAGAATTTCTACGTCCGGTTTCGGGCACATTTAGCGGGCTGCTTCTCAGCGGCTGCAGTGCCGAGAAACATCTCACTAAACAATGACACTTTGTCCTTTGTTTTGGCCTTGGGGATATTTCCTCTGCCAAGGCCGCACTTAGAATGATTTCCTGCTGGCGAACTTCAGCTCGCCAGGAGGAAAGGCTTCTTGCAGATCGTTTTGTCTGACTGCCCCAATCTCCCCCACTATTTCTGACCTTCCCTGTCCCTCCCAAACGTGGGGAAGATCCTGGGAATCCCCCCTTCACCCTCCTCCACCTGGTAAGGCCCCCTGGCTTGATCTCTGGCATTGCCAACCTGGCACCCTGGTACTGCCAGCCTGTTACCATGAAAGTGCCCTTGCCAGCCTGGTAGTGCCACACGAGCACCCTGTCAGTCAGGGTGGCACTGCCAGAGTGGCACTGCCAAGGTTCCCAGGTGGCACTTCCAGGGCAGCAGGCTGGAAACCACAGTGCCCTGGAACTAGGCGGACGCCAGGGTGCCATTCTTCCCTGTCCCAACCACCTTGGTGTCTTCAATGGCCTGGGTGACCCCCCAGGTGCCATTACGACTGGCCCACGTTTGTGTGAACCAGTACTAAACGGCGCCCTGGCGAGGTCTCCCAAGCATGGCCCTTGAGTACCGGGCGGCGGGTGAATCCGGCAAACGTATATTTAAACGAGCCGTATGGTTCATTTAAATATGCTGATCTGGGTCATGCCCAGTTAGGGTGAGATCCAAAATGCAGCGTCTCACAAGATTCCATTGGATTTCGCGGGAGGTTTTGAGCGTCGCAAAGTCGGGCCTGACGAGGCCGCTGAATCGTGCCCAGAGTTAACATTTCAGGTGAAAAGCTAGAGACAATAACAGGTACTAAGCAAATACAGAGGCAGAGAAAGGACTGAAGGGAGGGGAAAAACAGGCAAGATCTGTGATAAGGGGATGAACAGTATACGTTTTTATAGTTACTGGAGGACAGCAGTGATCCCTGAGAATAATGCAGATTTAAAAGACACAGCATGAAACTGCGCTTTCCTCTGCCTCAATATCAGCAAAAATAGTGATGACCATGCCAGCTTATGAACTTGTGGCAACAGAATTCCCAGATACAACTATTAGGAACATAGGGAGCATGGTCAGAGAAAATGCCATTTCCATCCATCACGCCATCCTCAGGCTTCACAAGCAGAATACCAAGTTTACTCAAATTTACTGCCAATATTTCTTAATTCTGATGAAAGGTCATCAACCTGAAACACTGGGCTGGACTTTTGGAGAGTTGGGGAAACTCCGCGGACCTTTTAAAAATTACATGTGGGACTCAATTCCGGGATTCCCAGCCCAATTTCTTTCGGGGGTGTGGGTTGGTTTGGATCGCGAGCTCGCACCCTACACTCCCAATGTGGGTGACTCCATTGCGGGGTAGCATGTCTTGGTCCTCCGCAGTTTTCATGGAGTCTGATCAGGTTTTCAAAGAACGATGGTTCACACATCGCAGGAGATGTTGTGATCTATAGTCTGCATGAGGGAAACATTTGAAAGGTAAATTCAAAAGGCTCTTCCTCCTGCCCCTTATGCCAAGGGATAACTGGCCCAGTAATGGCTCCTCATGTCCCCATGACAAAGTACACCTCTACCCCTCCTCTATGACTCATCATGCCCATGCCAAGATGTGCCTCCACCCACCCACTATGGTCCCCCATACCCACATGTGATGTTATTCCTCCCACTCACCCCTAATGGCCCCTCATACCCTTCATGCCTTGCCATGTCACTTCCATAACCATTCACCCACTATACACTTTACAAAATCAATGAACCCTACATTGACAATAGGATGTGAAGAAAAAACCTTGAAAAAACAATCGTCCATTGAAATTGCTTCATTTTCTGAAAGAAAAAATAATTTGTTATACAGGCCAATAAATGTATTAATCATCAATTATGCAATTGACAGTATAGACCAGAGAGACAGAGCTGTCAATCAAACAATGTTTTCCCTGGGGTTCAGGTGCTTTAGTACTCTAATGGTTTTCTAGGTTCTAATAGATGTAAAATGACACCTATTAGAGCACTGAAACACCTGGGCCCAAGGGAAAACATTTCTTGATTGACAGTTCTGGCTTTCTGATCTGTGCTGACAATTTCACAATATTTATTTACAAAAATGTTAAATATTTCAATGTTTGACGTTTCTTCTATTGATACTTCTTAAAGGGTCTAAATGAATTGCACTTTAATTAGCTTGAAGTAAAAAGGAGTATCTTTTTAAAGAAAGTTGAAAGTTGCGAAAGATTTTAGATTTAGATTTATGTCACGTGTACTGAGGTACAGTGAATAGTATTGTTCTGCGTACAATCCAGGCAGATCGTACCAAGTATGAAAAAACATGGTACATATGATAAATACAGAATGTAAATACATAGGCATCGACATTGGGTGAAGCATACGGAGTATAGTGCTAACAACAGTAGAGAAGATGCATAGAGTGATCAGTTCCGTCCAGAAGAGGGTCATTCAGGAGACTGGTAAATGTTTTTCTGGTGAATTTAGCGAACATTCTGTTGAATGTTTTAAAAAAGTTTTTTTACACGCTCTATACTAACTATAGTGTTCATTGGTTCTATACATTCTATAGAGAATGAATGGACATGAATGTGCCACAGCATGATACGAGGGGCCACAGGGGGAGGATAGGAGCATACGTTTCTATTGAGAGTATGAAGGACTGGGGGTTAGGTGGAGCGCAAGAGAGGTGACATGTATTGGGCGTGGGTACTATGTTGGGGGCGAGGGGGTGTGACGAATTAGGGCCTTTCTGTTCTTATTCTAACTGGGACAAAGTGCCCCCGCACAGAAGCGAGCCTTTTGAACATCCTGCCTCGGCACCGAGCATTTTCCCAAGTCAGCTGGTCCAACTACCTGCCCCCAGGGAAGGAAATTCCCATCTTTTCTGACACTTTCTCCAGAGGTTGGTGGGCTGAGCAGGATATTTTCCCGACTCCGGCTACTCACCTCCAGGATGAAAATCCAACCTGTGTGACTCTTTTTCACTTTCCACAGATGCTACCAGACCTGCTGAGTATTTTCAGCAATTTGTTGTTTCTGTGTCTCAATAGTATGATATAAATTGCATACAATTTTACTTCAAATTTATTGTTGTTAATATCTTTAGTTACCCTCCTGAGACATCCATATCAAACATTCACCACCCTTGTGTGAAACAGTTACATCTGATCTCTCTTCCCTGCTCTGAACTTCATAAAAGCTATGACAGAGATGAGTTTGTGACTTTGTACATCTTTTGTCCAAATAGGTGGAGAGCTAACCAAAACATGGCTGATATTCTCTAAGAGAATAAATATGTTATACTTGAATCAGAACATGTATGATTTTGTTCCAGTTATATTGTTGACACTTTGATATAATTAGCCAGAGGGTTGTGGCATCTGTTCATTCAAACTACCCAAAGATTCTGTGAGAGTTAGGCAGGAAGTAAAATATCTTTAAACATCTACTTACGTTCCTGGATTCAATTCCGAATAGTTGTTTTTCTCTTTCCTTTTTCAACTCTACCACTTATCATTGAATTTGTTTTGCTTACTGTCATGATATTCAAGTGAACATCACAGCACATAAACACATACATAATGATAGACAGAGCAACGGACCAATTAGCACACATAACACGACAGCCAATCACAGACAAGAGCATACACAGTACAAAACAAGAAACACGACACTTCCTGGGCAGTCCATTATGAGACGGCACAGGGCAAGGACCTCAAAGCCAGACACTCACACTATCACCACGTGCTGAGTACCATATTTGTTGTATAAATAGTTTAACAGAATAAAACCGCGTAGTACCAATCGCAACCATGTTGGTTCGTCTGCATCTCAGAGCACCCAACACTTCATGGTACCAGAAATGAATCAAAACCTACCCACAAATCTACCATCCTGTGCCATGGACACCGTCAACACACCGCAGCCGTTGCAAGTCGCTGGGAACCTGGGAATAAATTGGACGCTTTTCAAGCAGCGCTTCAAACTCTTTATGGAAGCCAATGAAAAACAGGGCGCCTCAGACAAAAAGAAGATTGCCATCCTCCTCACCACCGCAGATCAGCATACCATCCATGGATACAACTCCCTGGTGTTCGCGGAAGGCGAGGACAAATCTAAGTATGACACGGTCCTCCTCAAGCTCGACCAACACTTCAACGTTGAGGTCAACGAGAACTTTGAAAGGTATGTCTTCCAGCAGCGCCTGCAAGGTAAGGATGAGCTCTTTCAGTCCTTCCTGATGCATCTCCGCATACTCGCGCAGTCCTGCGGCTACAACACCACCTCAGAGTCCATGATCCGGGACCAGATCGTTTTTGGGGTTGCCTCTTGCCGCCTACGCCAGCAGCTTCCAAAAATAAAAGGCCTGACCTTAGCATCTGCAGTTGAAGCCTGTGTCCTGCATGAGAACGCGACTAGCCGCTATGCCCAATTTTAGGCGACCGAATCGGCACGGAGGGGGTCAGCCTCCACATTACGACATCAAAACCGATGACACCGATGACGAAGACGCCTTCCGGGTTGCGGTCATTGATGGGAACCGGGTCAACACAATCAATCCGGGCGATGAATGGTGTGTCAACCCGAATACGTCGCCCACCTACTAGACTGGACTTATGAGACTGTCTACACATTGAACTCTTGCAACCACTGTTTTAACATGTCTATGTTTTTCTCGTTACAGGCATTTGTTTTATCGTTCCACATTTCCACGTTGTTTTCTTTCTGTTATGGTACAACCTCGTTAGCATGTCACACCCGACATCGCCCCTTGTATATAGTTAAGCCCCATGTACATGCTGTAAATATTACACGCACACACACATTTAGCTGCACTCAGGACACATTTCTATTTATAACCACGTAGGCACATAATCTTGTAAAAAATTAGGAGACGGCACAGGACAAGGACCTCAAAGCCAGACACTCACACAGTCACCACGTGCTGAGTACCAAGTTTGTTGTATAAATAGTTTAACAGAATAAAACTGCTTTGTACCAATCGCAACCGTGTTGGTTCGTCTGTATCTCAGAGCACACAACACTTCACTTACATTTTCTCCCAGTTTATTTCCTCCCATCTTAGATCTCCTTCCACTTAAGTGCAACATCCGTTAAGAAACAAGACGTACATGGTTCTGGGCAGAGGCCGTGGTGGCCATTTCCTGGCAGGCCCAAGAGGTCCGGGCCTGCAGGGAACTCATCAGAGTGACAGGCTCTGTTCTTCTTTAGTTTATACTAGGTAAAGGACTCAGCAATCTGGGATGTTGGCCGCGTGCCTAAGTAGAACAAATACAATGATCACGACACCCAGGTTTGGCACTGTAACAAGGAAAGTCCCGGGCCCAAGAGAAGGAACCCAGAGAGAGAATCCAGGGCGAGGACCCAGAGCAGGAGACTGCCAGTGAAGGAGCCAGCAGAAGGAGCCACTGGCAGGAACCACTGGGAGAGAAACCACTGGAAAGAAGAACAAAGGAAGAAACTCCAGGCAGCAAAAATGTTACTGTAGGCAGCCTCCAGTGCTAAAAAGGCAGCAGAAGGTTGGTGACTCTGTTGCTCCAGGTCAATAAGGCAAAGGTAACCCTTTGGAGCAGTGGTATTCTGCTCAGTGTGGCTGAAGGGCTGGGGCTGTTGCTGTGAGTTGGTACTGGAGTGCAGTCTCAGGAATTCAGGGGAACATTGTCTCAGGAGAAGAGATTAAACCATCAGGAGGTGATCAGTCTTTGATGCATTCCAAGTTGGAGTGACTTCTGGAGGGTGTTCAGGAACTGGATCTTTGAAAGTTAAGACTTGAAATCCTTCATGAGGGTGATAGAGTTTCAAACGAGATTGCGTAACTCACAGTGGACGGTGACGTCTGGTTCTGTGGGTTGCTGAGAAATTTGTGGGATCGTCTTTAGTTGCATCTGTCACGTAGCATGCAGCTCGCCTATTAATTCATGTGCACCTCATGCTAATTCTGAGAGCTAACGTATAAGAGAAATATTGTATATTGTTTCATATTTCTGACTTTGTCTAGCAAAATTTGTTTTGTTTGTTTAAAAACAGTGCAAGCTTATGACTTGATTCTCTTCGTAGGTATCTGGAATTTCAATCTTTGTCTCCAGATATATAGAATATAGATATATAGATACATAGAAGACAGGAGCAGGAGGAGGCCTTTTGGCCCTTCGAACCTGCTCTGCCATTTATCATGATCATGGCTGATCATCCAACTCAATAGCCCAATTCTTCTTTCTACCTATAACCGTTGATCCAATTTGCCCCAAGTGCTATATCTAGCTGCCTCTTGAATATATTCAATGTGTCAGCATCAACTACTTCCTGTGGTAATGAATTCCACAGGCTCATCACTCTTTGGGTGAAGAAATGTCTCCTCACCTTTGTCCGAAATAGATTACCCTGAATCTTCAGACTGTGACCCCTGGTTCTGGACACACCCATCATCGGGAACATCCTCCCTGCATCTGCCCTGTCTAGTTCTGTTAGAATGTTATAAGTCTCTATGAGATCCCCCCTCATTTTTCTGAACTCCAGCGAGAACAATCCTAACCTAGGATTGTAACATAAATTTGGGATTCTTGGTGGGCTTTTGAATTCACAGAGAGGTACCAATGTTGAGAACTCCGGAAGTTAAGGCTGAAAAGATTTCCATGGTGAATTATATATTTACTGAAAAGCAGGAGAGTTGAAATTAGATTTCAAAGTAGAGGCTAAGAAGACAGACAAAGTCAATGTCCTAGCACAGTGTTAGAAGAAGAAAAGCCTGACACGGGTATAATGCAGCTTAAGTTTGCTAAATTTCAGTTGCAGAGAAAGCAGCTTGAAATAGAAAAATAAATTAAGCAGCTTGAGATTGAAATAGATTGGGAAAAGTAAAAACTTGAACTTGAAAAAGAAAAAGAAAAAAAAAACGTGAACTTGTCAAAGAAGGAAAAATGCAAATGCTTCAGCTCCATCTTTAAAGAGAGAAAGAAATTAAACAGTATGATCCGATAAAGAAAACCATAGGTTATGTGGCTTAAGAGAAGCTGTTCCAGTCAATAGAAATGATAGTACAGAGAATAAAAGTGATGTAAAGGAACCAGTGCATTTCCATTGCCATACAACAGGTACACAAAAGCAAATTGTTGGAAGTGAAACGGTAAACCAGTGACCGTGATAATGTTTAAGGTGTCTTTGGAAAAGACAGAATGGATGTTAAATAGAAAAGTTATAATTGAAATGTGTTCTCTCAGAACCTACTGGAAAGGGGATATGGCTCAGGATAGTCAATAGTATTCTTCCTTAAATAATGATAAGCCAAGTCAGGTTGCTGGTGGTTACAGAGATTGTGTCATAAGGGGGAAGTGCTCCATTATTCCTTCAACAAAACAAGTGAAAAAATTTATATTTTCAGAGCCACTGGGGCAGGTCATTCACTGATGGCAACTGATGGTACAATTTGTGTTTCAGATAGTTTCACGAAAGAGAAAGTAATAATAAGGGGTCTTTATGAGACTTCGGAACCTGTTCCCTTATGTAAAATAAATTTAGGAAGTGACTTGTTAAGCACAGTTGTTAATATGCCATTTTTTCTACGTTTACCTATGGAAGGTGTAGAATTCATACTCAGTAATGACTTGCCAGATGGGAAATTATTTGCATCCTTGAACGTTTTGAGAGACCCAGTTGAGGTGAGAAAAAAACACAAGCTTTTGCAGGAGAAAGATTCTGGAATGTTTCCCAATTGTGCAGTAGCTAGACTCTAAGCTCATACGGCTGGATTAGATGAAAGGGAAAAAACAACTAGCCCATGACCAAAAAAAGTTAGAATCAAAATGTAAGAATGTCAAAGGCTGCACGAAGAACTGGGCTCTGATGAGGCAAGAAGGATCAGTGCAGAGAGCCAAATTTAATGCATGAAAAATGAGTTTGCTAATAAAAATCAAAACTGGTGAAAACACTTAAGCATCAGTCACAGGAAGGGAGATACTTGAATAACGACTTTAAACATTTAAATCAGAGTTGTCCAACAAATGGCCTGTAGGCCACAATTTGGCTTACCATGGCTCCATATCCGGCCCGCAGAGCCTGTGTTCAAGATTCTGCAAGGATGTAGTCCTCCAATCAAAAGCTATTTCTCTCCCGTGTAAGCCTATCAACAGCAAATGCAGAAGAAAAGCAGTCTGTGGTCTGAGGAGCACCGTATGGTGTCAAGGTGAGTGGCTTCATTCATTCTGAGGTGAGACGCTTTCAGAGTGAAGAGAGCGGGGGGTGAAAGAGAGAGTGCTTGGGTGGGTTGGGGGAGCAGTGGTGCTGTTGGAGGGATAAAAAGACTGCCGGCTGGGGGAGTGGGGAAGATTAGCTTACTGCCCGGGGTGTGGGGGGGGGCGGGGGGGAGCGGTGTAAAGGCTAGATAAGAACCCCTGAAGGTTGACAAGAGACAAGATAGCAGAACAGGAGTCACAGCAACAGTGGGACTCCGCGGAGACAGCTGGAGTGTTAGACGGAGTAGGGATAAACAGTAATTATACTCTCACAGCTGTTCTGAACACCTCCCCAGCATTGTAATCTCCAAACCACCTAGGCTCCATGGGCAAGAGTGATTGTGTGTGTTTGTCTGTCTGTGTATGAGTGTTTGTGTGTCTATGTGTGTCAGAGAGAGACAGAGTCTGTTGGTGTGAATGAGTGGGTGTGTGTGAGAGTGAATGAGTGAGTGTAAGGGAGTGAATGAACGTTTGCGTGAGCATATGGGCAGAAACTTACCAGAATTTGGCAAATTGACAGGATCACACAGAAAACTTAACTCTGCAGTTGCACAGACCACAGTTTTCTCTCCAAATATTGAGCCCCTTAGAGAGAAAGAAAATGAGTGACCCTGGTTTACGGCATCGCTATGGTGGGGCAGGGCCTCATATAGCCTGCTCCACAGAGATTGGGATGCAATCTTTGATCAGCGCTGCAGTTTAACGGCCTTCAGACCTCATTCCGGGACCACCAACACTGCAGAAGTATAGCCGGCACTTCCCCACCACCAACCTCAGTGTCGGCTCTTCCCTCCCCACCACACATTAATGCAACCCCTTCCCTATAGGGCTCCCACTAGGGCCTGACCCTGGCACTTCCCCTGGCATAGGTTGGCACTGCCAGGTTGGGACTATCCATCTCCCTCCCCCACCCCCTCCCCACCTCCACAGGGGCTATACTTAACTCTGTACCACTGGAGAGATCCCCTCAACTGCCTCACCCTGGCCAAACCTGTTGTAAATCTTGCCGACATCACGTCAGCGAGGTATGAATATTTAGTGAGGGGGGTTCATTTAGGAGGGGGCCGCTGATAAGATTTGAATTGATGTAATCTATTAAAATGACATGTCACTGGCAGGGGCTGTCGAAAATTGGAAAACACTATCTCTCCAATGAGAATTGCAGTTCCCTGGGTATAAATATTTAGTGAGGGGGGGACATTTGGCAAGGGAGGGGGAGGGGGAGTTGCTAATAAAACCAGAGAACAATTATAGCACAGAATGAGGCCATTTGGCCCATTTTGCCCATGCCAGCCCAAGTGCATCCAGGTGCTCTTTCTAATCCCACCTTTCTGCACCGGGTCACAGCCCTGTAGCTTAGAGCATGTGAGGACCAGATCCAGGTTCTTTTTCAAAGAGTTTAGGGTCATTGCCTCCATTACCAACTCGGGCAGCGACATCCAGACTCCCACTACACTCTTAGTTAGACCACACTTGGATTATAGTGTTCAATTCTGGTCGCCACATTACCAGAAGGATGTGGAGGCTTTAGAGAGGGTGCAGAAGAGATTTATCAGGATGTTGCCTGGTATGGAGGGCATTAGCTATGAGGAGCAGTTGAATAAACGCGGTTTGTTCTCACTGGAACGACGGAGGTTGAGGAGCGACCCGATAGAGGTCTACAAAATCATGAGGGGCATAGACAGAATGGATAGTCAGAGGCTTTTTCCCAGGGTCGAGGGGTCAATTACTAGGGGGCATAGGTTTAAGGTGCGAGGGGCAAGGTTTAGTGGATGTACAAGGCAGGTTTTTTACACAGAGAGTAGTGAGTGCCTGGAACGCGCTGCCGGAGGAGGTGGTGGAAGCAGGGACGATAGTGACATTTAAGGGGCATCTGGACAAATACATGAATAGGATGAGAATAGAAGGATACGGACCCAGAAAGTGTAGAAGATTGTAGTTTAGACGGGCAGCATGGTCGGCACGGGCTTGGAGGGCCGAAGGGCCTGTTCCTGTGCTGTACTTTTCTTTGTTCTCTGCATAAAAAAGTTCTTCCTCATGTCCCCTCTAATCCTTCTGCCTTACCTTGAATCTATGCCTCTGGTTCCAGAATTCTCCACCAAAGGAAAGAATTTGATCCTGTCTACTCTATCTCTTGCCCTCATAATTTTGTACATCAATTAAATCACCCCTCAGTCTTCTTTGTTCCAAAGAAAATAACCCTAACCTATCTAATCTCTCCTGGTAGCTACACATTTCTAGCCCTGGCAGCATTCCTGAAAACCTATGGGGTGGCTGGTGCAATTGCGGGAAGGTGTTTGGGGAATCAAAGAGCTGCCTCTCTCGATCTAAGGATAAGACATTCTTCTGTCTCCTCCCACAAGATGTTCCATGACCTGTTTAGCCAGGACCAAACACAGTAGCCCTCATATATTATCTACACCCAATGATCTCCAAACCAAAACAATATTCCATTAACTCGCTATCTGTAAACAAGGACATTATTCTCAAATCTATCAGCAGAATTCACCCCCTGCAAAATCAAGGATTACTTCACTTTTACAACACCTTAATCACAGCTTTAGCAGACATACTGTCTGTATGTATTTTACAGCATGGGCAGCACGGTAGCACAGTAGTTAGCACAGTTGTTCATTGCTCCAGGGTCCCAGGTTCAATTCACGGCTTGGGTCACTGCTGTGCAGCGTCTGCACATTCTCCCGTGTCTGCATGGGTTTCCTCCAGGTGCTCCGGTTTCCTCCCACAATCCAAAGATGTGCAGATTTGGTGGATTGGCCATGCTAAATTGCCTCCACAAAAAAAGGTTGGGTGGGGTTACTGGGTTACCGGGATGGGATGGAGGTGTGGGCTTGGGTAGGGTGCTCTTTCCAAGGGCCGGTGCAGACTCAATGGCCGAATGGCCACCTTCTGCACTATGAATTCTAGGATTCTATGATACCCAGATTTTAATGACATCAAATATAACAAATATAAAATATAATAATTTCTTACATTCATCACACACTATATGATATAAATGACTTTTGCATTTGTTTCTCAATGGTAATTTAAAAGAACATTCCAACGTTAATGGAAAGGTACCTTCAGTGAATCCTTTTGTTCTCAAAACATGTATGTCTATTGACAACCAGCATCAAAATTATGTTCCACATGCACATCCACCAGAACAGAATTTGTCGATTCAGTGTTTCGATCAACACCAGACAAATAAACCTACACGAGGGAGTTTCTCTCCCTTTGCTCAAGTCTAATCCTAATTGATCTGAGAGATGCGCCACAGCCATTATCTGAGCACACATTCATAATCATCTCGCTAATGCTCGTAAGATGGGACTTCATTTCACTTTGGTCACAATTGTCATCCAAATATTTTTTTACCTTTCTCATTTTCCAGTTCTCCCCCAAGTTTATTAATCTTTTCGTTAAGCTCAGCAACTGCTCTGGTGAGCCTTTGATTGAGAGCAATCTAGGAAAGTTGGTCATGTTCACGTGGGAATTCTGTTCATTGTGGGAATCTTTACTCCATGGTCACTGACTGCTTCTTCTTCGACTTTTTCAATTCACTCATTCGATCTTCTCTACAAAATTTCTTAACATTTTCCTTTGCTGTTTTAAAGTCTTCTGTGCTACACATCTCATCCTCTTTGTTCTCCAGAATAGGTTGGAGTTCGAGAATTTCATTGCTGTATTCCCGCCCAAAGTTCCAGTAGTTCATCAGTCTTCGTTTTTCATTCCACATTCATCAGAAATTCCTGCGCAAAGAATTTTTCATGGTGCTTTAATAGAGACCTCTGATACTTGACGTTCATTTAGTTTGAATTGAAGATTAAATTTGCCTCCACCAGTTCATTATTTAGACCAAGGTTTTGTGTGAGGGGCCACATTTCACTTCTTTTTTTCTCACATAGAGGCAGATGAGGAAATTTCAGAAAGATATGTTTTGGCACAATTAAACATGAATTTCAAAAAAGAAATTGCAGTATGAACATAGAAACAACTTGCTAAGCAAGAAAAAAACGGCAAAGCAATAAATAGATTGTTTTTTAAATGAATAATTAATCAAGATGATAATTAGATTGAGAGTGTAAGAATGTGAGTGTCTCCAGGTTTTGGGTGCTGCACTTACTTACCCTCAATCACAACCACTGTGTGAGTGGTGTGTGAGACTAGCGAGTGAGCCAGACACGCACACACTCTCCCCTCATTCTCTCTCACGCACACACAAAATCATTCTCTCACAAACGCTCACTCACTCTCACACACACACTCACTCATTCTCTCACACACACTCATACTCTCTCAGACACACACGCACTCACTTTCTCACCCACAACCTCGTACTTTCTCTGACACACACTCACTCACACATACACTCATTCTCTCTCAGACACACTCACTCACTCTCTTACACACACACTCATAAACTCTCACCCACACACTCACTCATTCTCTCACCAACACACTTGTACTCTCTCAGACACACACTCACTCACTTAAGAAATGCAAACGTCGCTGGATCCAAGCGGAGGCTAATGATTCCATTTCTCGACAGGTCTAAGAGTCCCTGTCATGTGTGCAGTGGGGCAGGGTGACAGGCTGCACATGCTCCATTCTAGTTTTGTTTATTTTAGTTAAAGGGCTTGACCATCCGGGCCAATAGGAGTGTGCCTGCCAATAGCAATGATCACAGGGCCTAGCTTTTGGTGCCACAACAAGGGGAGTCACAGGACCAAGAGAGGGGACCCAGGAAGGAGTACCAGAGAGAGAGAGAGCACTGGGGCTGGAGCCACCAGGAGGAGACCACGAGTAGGAACCGCTGTGATGAGGAATCTTTGGGGGAAAGTGTAAAGGAAGAGGTCCCAGACAATAAAGGTGCTGCTAATGGCAGGCTCCAAGTAATCAGGACTTGGGAGAAACCCTAGAGAGCTGAAAAAGCAATGGAATGTCGGTGACTCTGTGTAGCAGGCTATTGAGGTGAAGGTAGTTCTTTTGACCAATGGTATTCTGATCAGTGTGACAGTGCAATTGTGCCTGTAAGTCAGTGCTGGAGTTCAGCTTTGGGAAGCCAGTGGAATATAGCCTTTGGAGAAGAGATTAAACCATCATAATGTGACCAGTTGTTGAGGCACTCTGAGTTGGAGAGACTTTTGTCAGAAATTCAGAGGCGAGATCCTCGGAAGTGAAGACTTGAGTTCAACTCTTTAGCCTATGTTTGGATCTAGGCTATAATGCATTGAGGAGCAGAGTGGCCCTGACGGAACCCAAACTGAGTATTAGTTAGCAGGTTATTTCTGAGTAAGTGCCACTTCATAGCACTGTCAACAACAACTGCCATCACTTTGCTAATAATTGAGAGTAGACTGCTGGGGTGGTAATTGGCCAGGTTGGATTTGTCCTGCTTATTATGGACAGGACACACAGAGGCAATTTTCCACATTTTACGGGTAGATACCTCTGTTATAACTGGGCTGGAACAGCTTGGCTAGTAGCACGGCAAGTTCTGGATCACACATCTTCAGTATCACTGAAATATTGTCAGACACATTGCAGTATCCAGTGCCTTCTTCAGCCTTTTCTTGATATTACATGGAGTGAATTAAATTGGCTGAAGACTAGCCTCTATGATGCTGTGCACCTCCGGAGAAGGCCGAGATGTATCATCCACCTCCAGCTGTATAAGGCTATCAATGCTTGAGCCTTACCTTTTGCACTGGTTCACTGGAATCTGAGTATTTGTGGAGCCTCCTGCTCCAGTTAGTGGTTTAATTCTCACCACCATTCCTGACTGGGTGATCCGTTGGTTGTGGATAAGAGAAATATTGAAAATTATTTCACTTTTCTGACTTTGTATCGTAACATTGATTTTGCTTGTTTAAAAACCATGCAATCTTGGCTTTATCCTCTCAGTAAGTACCTGGGATGTCAAACTTCACCCACTTCAGACAAAACGTTACTGGTACCTCACTTGATGGTAGCATACCTTAAAGATGTGTCTGCACCCCCATTCTAGGTTTCTGCCAGTGTCACTCTGTATGTTCACCATTTGAGAGGTAACGAGAAGAGACCAGAATGAATTAATCATTTTCCCTATTAAATTTGGGACTTTTCTTTTAAATTCCCCTTGTATTCTCAGATGAGATACTAATTCTTAACCTTGGCAAAATCTCTTTGAACACAGTCTTTCTTACAAACTTGTTACCTCAAAATCTGATTTAGAATGCAGGCAGCTGGCCTGTTAGTTAGACATTAGTTAATTGATATATAAAACGCAAAACTGCTAGGAATAGGCAAGGCCACTCACTAAGTTTAAATTCTTACCTCCAAGCGAAAAAGCATTTAAATAAGGATATTGTTTCTGTCAGGTTTTGTGATTCACCCAGCATTAAAGACTGAGGTACCTTAAGCGCAAGATGCGTTCAGCGTAAATTGAATTTCCACAGTGTTTAATGCTGGTTTTGAACACATCTCCTGAAAGCCAGTCCAGACCCAAAAGCATGCTCCCAGAATGAATTAATAAGCATGGCTAGATTGCAACCTTTCGATGAACCTCTTCAAATTAACTTGCTTTTATTTGGGCGCAAAGGCATCTGTTTTCAAAATTATACACATTAAAAAATACTTAATTTAGTAACTTAATTAGCAACTTGACTGGTGCACACCAACAGCACCAATAAATGGTTCTGCATTTTTTAAAAACAGTAATTTTCAGTTGTTTAAGATCAGATTACTTGCTAGTAATGGACTCAAAACTGATCTAAAATCCTTATTTTGTGTGATTAACCTAATTTTAACTGTATTAATAAAAATGTATCAGCTTTCCAATTGATCAATACGCCAATTAATTTGGGTTTTTTTGTTTTGTTTTTATTTATTTTTTTTAATTTAGAGGACCCAATTTTTTTTTTTTCTAATTAAGGGGCAATTTAGCGTGGCCAATCCACCTAACCTGTGCATCTTTGGGTGGTGGGGTTAAAACCCATGCAGACATGGGGAGAATGTGCAAACCTCCCATGGACAGTGACCCAGGGCTGGGATTCAAACCCGGGCCCGCAACATCGCAGTCCCAGTGCTATCCACTGCGCCACATGCCGCCCTTAATTTGTTTTTTTAATGCAAGTGAGGAGAATTTTTAAAAAATACATTCTGTTCTGCTTCCCATGCTCTGGTTCATGGAAGATTTTACTTTTGTGATGAGGTAAAATAGGTTTGAGCAGTCACCTGAACCATAACTTCACTTCCTTAGAGATTGGAAGAATGAGAGGTCATCTCACTGAAACTTGTCAAATTTCAAAGGGACGTGGTGACATGGAGGACATTTTCTCTGACTGAGGAGTCTAGAGATAAGGGTTGCCACCTCAGAATAATGGGTGCACCAGTTACGATGTCTAAGAGGAAACATTTCTGCACTCAGACAGTTGAGAATCTTTGGAATTTTGTTCCCCAGGGGGATGTGAACCCGTTGAGTATATCCAATGCAGAGATTGCTAGATTTGCTCACTGAGGGAACAAAAAAATAGGAAGATAGTGTAGAAACCTGCAGCTGAGGTAGAAGACCAGGCATGATTTGTTGAATGGTTCAACAGGCTCGAAGGGCAGAATGGCCAACTCCCACACTTATTTCCTATGGTTTTGTTTCAATTTCGAAAACACGGCCAGTTTAATGCTCGCTCCCTAGGCGGAGACTCTCTGACCTCGAGTTCATTTGATAACAAATTTATATTTAGATTGCATTGTATTACATCCATCAAAAGTATTTCAAAATGTTTCACATTCAATGAATGCTGATATCATCTCGCAAAATTCCATGGTCATAATGATAATAATATGTTGTGCACAGCAAGATCCCATGTGCAGCCAATCCCATAAGAGATTAATGGAGCCCACCCAGTAGGCCCATTTTTTTGATGTTTCGCAAGATAGATTTATTGACCAGGATACAGGGTGCTTTCTCTTCAATATATATTTATTCCTGAGATATGTGTGCCCTATTGCCCATCCCTAATTGTTCTCGATCATACTATAGCACTTTGAGTAGTCCCAGGAGCTAGTTAGTGTCTACTGGAACTGACAGGAACGACAACAGGTTAACACCTCGTCCAAAGGATGGCATCTCAACAATGCAACACTCCTCAGGAAAACACTAAAGTGTGTTGAAATGCTAGAGGGGACCTTCAAACTGCAAATCTCTGTGTCTGAAGTGAAAATTTTATCAACTGAGCTAAAATGATAGAAAGGTGAAGAGAGAGATTGCATTGCTAATTCATGTGAATGCAGACGTCTGATTAAAAATTGAGAACACAAGAGATTCTGTACGGTGTGTTTCTGACCGTTGGGTACAGCGTTCTGTAAAGTTCCAGCTCTTCATCTAAGATCAGCCCAACTCTCTGCTGAAATGGATGTCATGAGGAAGTGGGGTGGAAGAGATGACCCTGTCATTCATAGGTTGGATGGATTGTTTAGCATTACCCTTCCCCACTTGCAGACCTACCCACCCACCCACATTTGTGCTGTATTAAGATGAAATGCATTAATAACATTGCGAATCAAAACTAAAATGCTAATAATTTTGCCAATGCATCATGCTCGATTTTATGTTCCACTGTTGGCAGATTAAAAGGGAGTAGAGATGTAAAATTCACTGGGTGGCTTCACTGCCGCCTATCCACCCGCCTTGACCTGTCTAAAACTTTATGGTGGGTGGAAAAGGTGTTGGGCGACACACCTGTCATTGTGCTTACTAAGACCCTGTGTGAACAATTAATGGCCACTTAAGGGCCACAGCCACACCCTCCCCCACCCACTCAGTTGGTATTTTGTCCATGGCAGGGAGAGGTTGCAGGGCAGTTCAACAGATTTAGATGTGTGGACTGATGTCCTACTCATTGGCATTAAATTGCCGTGGAGCAGGTGTTGGGATGGTGGGCAGCCTCCCTGGCGACCATTTAGGTGGCATGGGTGTAGTATAAGGTTCTGGCACATGCAGGCTTAAATGTGGGACTGAGTACAGTACAGTCAATACCGTGATGGCATAAGGCACATGGCCAGGGTCAGTGTGTTGTTGAACAGAGATGTGTAAAGACCGAAGCATGGAGATGAGCACAAGCCTGTGCATGTGGAAATAGCTCTAGTATTAAATAAAGATTTATAGATAACCTACAGAAGACTACAAAGACTTCTTTAAGACATACCGTTCTGTAATCAGCACCTTCCAAACAGTGGGAAGCAGGGATCACAGCATGCCTTAAAATCCTGCCCATCCATCTTAAAATCAAAGATCGTTTAAATTTTTAACACAGTTTGCTAGGGTTCTCTGAATAGTTAAGTTACTCTGCATTTGTCAAATTCGCTTTTTCACTGCTTGCAAGGGAATGAACATCGCAAGACACATTCACCAGTCATAAATCAATTCCATTTTCTTTTCCACTGTCAAACCTCTCGGAATCTTCCTTTGAGATACCACCTGGGATGGAATCCACTGCAATGCTTTTTATTTTGCTTAATGTTTGCCAATGCAACCTGATGTGGCAGCCTATGTAATTGTGCTTGATAGTGAGGTTGTACATCAGCACTGTCAGTCAGTCCTAGAAAGGAAAAACATAACCCGAGGGCAGGTATTGCCCTGTGGATTACAGAACCCTGACATCAGAATCAAATAAGGGTCAGAGGCCTGTACTATGTGGTGATTTAACACCCTGCTGTGATTTTCCCCGAATTGGCCAATTCATGGTCGGAGGGTGGGCTAATAGCCCTCCAAGTGAGAACATTGGGAAGGCTGTTGAAGTTGGAGGACCAAGAGGAGGCCCTTCAGGCCAAAGGAGCAGCAGTCTGCCTTCTCAGATTAGGGAGAGTGAGCACACCCCAAGATGGAGGTGCTCTCTCTCCAACATTTCTAAAATAAGAAAATAGCCCTTGACAACCAGCTAGGCCGCCACCGTGAGAGGAAACGATTGGGAGGGCCGCAAAGCCTGCACCGCGGAACACTGGCCTCCAGGTCTGCCATCGGGATGCTGCCTCCAGGCACGTACACTGTTCCCTTCCCGCTGGCATCATCAGCTCCTGGCAGGCCCCCAGGAATGCCCACCTCCCTCTCTTCAACCACTGGCCTACTGGTGGTGGGATGATGCCCTTATGTAGCCCTGAATTTGGCCACTTAATGTCTGTAATTGAACTTGGGGCGGGAAGGCTATGCTTGAACCTGTCCACGTCTGATTTAATTGGGCAGGGTTGGGGAAACAACGGTATTTCCACTCCATGCCTTCCTGCGAATCAATGGTACCCCCCACATGCCATCTCTCCATCAGGGGCATTAGCGTCTGCCCTGGGCATCAAAAACTATCTGGTGCAGTTGGGGAGTTGCAGGACTAGAAATGTCAGAGTCCTGTCTGGCAGATATAATTTTCACTACCCTGTTAGAGGAGTTTAGCTCTCTGCTTATGGGTACCTACAAGGGAAAGAAAAGCTGTTCAGGCAACAGATCACTTCGAACGCAGAGAAATACTGTAAGGTCGGAGTCACCACAGAATATTGGTGCGAATACGGCCAAGTGTTTAGGTTCGGGACTGAGAACAAGCACATCAATTGAAGGGATTAGAGAATTTGTGGAACCTGATGGCCAAACTCTGCTTAGACCTGACCCTCCTGGTGAATCAATAAGACAAGAGTTGATTGTAATGGACGTAGATTACATTCTCCTGTTTGGAGTTATGTAGACAGGTGGACATACTTGCACTTGGACGGAATAAAATAAACCGAAACGAAGAATAAAAATAATGAAGGGTAAAAAACTTAGGAACCCCTTGCAGACAGTGCGATGCCAGCTTCTAATTTGGTCACTCTCAAAACAATGGATATGGGACACAGGGCCAAAGTGCAATACCATCCTCAACAATCTCTCCCAGAGATCCAGTCGGATGGGAAATTATGACATCATACTGTTTCATTTTCTGAAATTGGCATTTGAGCGTGCCTGGTTACGACTGCTGAAATGAAGGGCAGCACAATAATGTTAAGAGGTTACCTTTGCAGTACTACCACATTTACAAAGCAAATTTCATGGTGAAAAAGCCAACCAGAGCCCTCCACTCCTTCAGTGGACGTTGGTGCATGGAGCCCATATATACTGCTCCAGGAAAGTTATGTTTTTAATCGGCACCTGAGTGTTAAACCTATAACTTTGCTGTTTATCACATCCTGTCAAGTTCAATAATGGTAATCAGCAATTAGGACTAAATTTGTGTGCTAAATCCTGACTTTCAAACAGGCTCGCCTTGCTAATATGGCGTCCATTTAGAATCTATTCTCACTGTTTGGTTAAAATAACCCCCAAGATCTTACTGAAGTGTTTTCTGAGTCATTAATTGCATAGCAATTAGTTTATGTCCCAGATTCAAAGGCATAGGGACCCACATGTGTTCAGAATAAGTGCATCTGCAAACACAGGCATTGCACTTTATTACAAATGCTAACAATTTTAAATTGCTGTTTGCTTTTTCGCTGAAGCCTGAAACTGACCAGCGCATCCCAATTTGCAACATCTTTTGACCAAATCATAATCAAACACCGACTTGTTTGACGTTAGTTTACTTTGTGGACTTAGGGTGCAGTGCAGGGGGAAGGAGGTGGGGGCTGTTGTATGGGGTGGGGTGAGGTGGGGTAGGGGCAGTTGCATGAAGTGGGGGGGGGGAAGGTGTTGTATGGGCTGGGGTGACGTGTGTGTGAAGGGAATGTGTTCTGCTTTTACTTTTTTGTATTGGGGCAGCCTTCTAGAAGAGCGCCTGATCGTAAACAAAAACAATTTGCTGGTGCGGCAGGCTCAATCAGAGCATAACGTCGTATCATAGTCATAAAGTTTTTACAGCACAGAAAGAGGCCCCATGGCCCATTGTGTCTGCACTGGCCATCAAGCATCTATCTACTCTCCAGTACTTTGCCTGTAGCATTGTATGCTATGGCATTTCAAGTGCTCATCTAAATACTTGTCAAATGTTGTGAGGGTTCCTGCCTCTACCACCCTTTCAGGCAGTGAGTTCCAGATTCCCACCACCCTCTAAACTTCCTGCCCATTATTGTAATTCTATGCACCCTAGTTATCGACCCCTCCATTGAGGGAAACAAATAGGAGAACAACATCACCCTGTCTGCTCAAATGCAGTGGTTTGAAGTATATTTGTTTCAACACCAGAAGTATAGCGGGTAAGGCAGATGAACTTAGAGCACTTATTAGTACTTGGAATTATGATGTGGCGGCTATCACAGAAACATGGTTAAAGGAAGGGCAGGATTGGCAGCTGAACATTGGAGGATATAGATGCTTCAGGACAGATAGAGGGGGATGTAAAAAGGGTGGGGTAATAGCATTACTGGTTCAGGAGAATATTAAAGCCATACTGCGGGAGCTCACCTCGGAAGGCTCATACATTGAGGCAATCTGGGTAGAGCTCAGGAACAGCAAGGGGGCAATCACAATGTTGGGGGTTTATTACAAGCCCCCCAACTGTCAGCGAGAGGTAGAAGAGCAGATAGGTAGAGAGATTTTGAATAGGTGCAAAAGTAACAGGGTTGTTGTGGTAGAGGATTTTAATTTCCCCTATATTGACTGGGACTCACTTAGTGCGGGGAGCTTGGATGGGGCAGAGTTTGGAAGGTCTATCCAGGAAGGCTTCTTGAATCAATATGTAGACAGTCCAACTAGGGAAGGGGCAGTACTGGATCTAGTATTATGGAATGAGCCTGGACAGGTGGTTAAGGTTTCAGTAGGGGAACATTTTGGGAGTGGTGACCACAATTTCATAAGTTTTAGGGTAGTTTTGGATAGGGATGAAGGTAACCCTTGTGTTTAGGTGCTAAACTGAGGAAAAGCAAATTACAAAAACATTAGACAGGAATTGAAGAATTTGGATTGGGTGCGGCTGTTGGATAGTAAACCAACATCGGACATGTGGATATCTGAGTGACAGTTGATTAAGATTCAGGGAAGTCACGTTCCTGAGAGAATGAGGGATAAATATTGGAAGTTTAGGGAGCCTTGGATAATGAGGGATATTGTGAACCACATCAAAAAGAAAAAGGAGACTTCCGGGTGCGGTGATGACCAGCTAAGCCGCACGTTTCGGCAGCTCCCGTTGGAACGGACTTTTGGGCTCTTGATAAGAGCCCCAACGGCAATTTTAAACGGCCAAAATCACTGTGCGGTGAAATAGAAGGGAATCCCCCGGACGTTGATGGACAAAGGAGAGGATAGCGGCAGGATTGCAGTGGATCCTTCGGAGCAGCGGCAAGGAAGGGACGCTCGAAGCAAGATGGCGTCGGAAGGTGGCCGTTCGATATGGGGCCCGGAGCAACAAGAGTTCCTGCGGCGCTGTGTGGAAGAGCTGAAGAAGGAGGTGTTGGCCCCGATGCTACAGGCGATTGAAGGGCTAAAGGAGGCGCAGAGGACCCAGGAGCTGGAGCTTCAGGTCGTGAAGGCAAAGAATGCTGAAAATGAAGATGAAATTCAGGGCCTGGTGGTGAAGACAGAGATGCACGAGGCGCAGCACAAGAGGTGTGTGGAGAGGTTGGAAGCCCTGGAGAATAATTCGAGGAGGAAGAATCTAAGAGTCTTAGGTCTTCCCGAGGGCGCAGAGGGGGCGGACGTCGGGGCATATGTGAGCACGATGCTTCACTCGCTAATGGGATTGGAGGCTCTAACGGGCCCTTTGGAGGTGGAGGGAGCTTATTGAGTTTGGCGCGAAGACCAAGGGCAGGAGAAATACCTCGAGCCATAGTGGTGAGGTTTCACCGCTATAATGACAGAGAGATGGTCCTAAGATGGGCGAAGAAAACTCGGAGCTGCAGGTGGGAGAACGCGGTAATCCGCGTATACCAGGATTGGAGTGCGGAAGTGGCGAGAAGGAGGGCAAGTTTCAATCGGGCTAAGGCGGTGCTTCACAAAGAGAAGGTGAAATTTGGAATGCTGCAACCGGCGAGACTGTGGGTCACATACCAAGGGAAGCACCATTACTTTGAGACGGCAGAAGAGGCGTGGACATTCATAGTGGACGAGAAGCTGGAATAGTCTGGCAAGAGAAAGAGCTTCTGGGGCAAAGTGGTGGGGTGACTATGTGCTATGTGGGACGAGGAAGGGGGGGGATGATTTTTCAATTGTTAACTCTTTAATCCTGTAAATTTTCTCTCTTCCCCTCGTTTGGGTGGGGGGGGGGGGGGGGGGTATGAGTATGAGGAACTGTGGGCGCCGGTGGGTAGGAAAGCGGGGCTGAGTGGGAAACGCGGGCCTCGTTCCCGCGCTATGGTAATTAAGGCGGGAACAGGTACGCAGGAAGGTGGGGGTCTCGCACAGTGAGAGGCCGACGGCAAACGGGGAAGCCGAGGTCAGCCAGAGTTCGCTGACTTCTGGGAACAACATGGGGGGTGTAATTACGCTAGAGGGGGATCTAGCGGAGGGGGGGGAGGGAGCTAACTGGGTTGCTGCTGCTAAGGGGAAGGGGGAGCTGTTATGGGGCGGGGTGGTCGAGGCGGGAGGGCACCGTCGGTGGGATATACGGGTACGTGGGAACCGGGTGAGGAGCTGGGGTAAAAAAGGGGATGGCTAGTCGACAAGGGGGGGGGGGTAAAGAGCACGTGAACGTGAGAGGGCTGAATGGGCCGATTAAAAGGGCGCGGGTACTCGCACACCTAAAGAAATTAAAGGCAGATGTGGTTATGTTGCAGGAGACGCACCTGAAATTGACAGATCAGGTCAGACTACGTAAAGGATGGGTGGGACAGGTGTTTCATTCGGGTTTGGTTGCGAAGAATAGGGGGGTGGCTATTTTAGTGGGGAAACGGGTACTGTTTGAGGCAAAGACCATAGCGGCAGACAGTGGGGGTAGATACGTGATGGTGAGTGGCAGACTGCAAGGGGAGGCGGTGGTTCTGGTGAACGTATACGCCCCGAACTGGGATGATGCAAACTTCATGAGGCGTATGTTGGGGCGTATCCCAGACCTGGAGGCGGGAAAATTGGTAATGGGGGGAGATTTCAATACAGTGCTTGATCCAGGGCTGGACCGGTCGAGGTCCAGGACCGGGAGGAGGCCGGCAGCGGCCAAGGTGCTTAAGGACTTCATGGAGCAGATGGGAGGAGTAGATCCTTGGAGATTTATCAGACCTAGGAGCAAGGAGTTCTCATTCTTCTCCCATGTTCACAAGGTATATTCACGGATAGACTTTTTTGTCCTGGGAAGGGCACTGATTCCGAAGGTGACAGGGACGGAGTACACGGCCATAGCCATCTCTGGATCTGGAGGTAGGAGAGGAAAAGGAACAGCACCCACTCTGGAGAATGGATATGGGCCTGTTGGCGGATGAGGGGATATGTCTAAGGGTGAGGGGGTGTATCGAAAGGTACTTGGAGCTTAATGACAATGGAGAGGTTCAGGTGGGAGTGATCTGGGAGGCGTTGAAGGCGGTGGTCAGAGGGGAACTGATATCCATAAGGGCACATAAAGGGAAGCAAGAGAGTAAAGAAAGGGAGCGATTGCTGAGAGAACTTCTGAGGGCGGACAGGCAATATGCAGAGGCACCGGAGGAGGGACTGTACAGGGAAAGACAAAGGTTACATGTGGAATTTGACCTGCTGACCACGGGTAAGGCAGAGGCACAGTGGAGGAGGGCACAGGGAGTGCAGTATGAGTATGGAGAGAAGGCGAGTCGGTTACTGGCCCAACAATTGAGGAAGAGGGGAGCGGCGAGGGAGATAGGTGGGGTGAGGGATGAGGAGGGAGAGATGGAACGGAGAGCGGAGAGAGTGAATGGGGTGTTTAAGACATTCTATGAGAGGTTGTATAAGGCTCAGCCCCCGGAAGGGAAGGAGGGAATGATGCATTTCCTGGATCAGCTGGAATTCCTGAAGGTGGAGGAACAGGAGAGGGCGGGACTGGGAGCACAGATGGATGTGGAGGAGGTGGTAAAGGGGATTGGGAGCATGCAGGCGGGGAAGGCCCCGGGACCGGATGCGTTCCCGGTGGAATTTTAAAGGAAATATATAGACCTACTGGCCCCGCTCTTGACGAGACCCTTTAATGAGGCCAGGGAAAGGGGGAAGTTGCCCCTGACTATGTCGGAGGCGACAATATCGTTACTTTTGAGTAAGGATAAAGACCCGCTGCAGTGTGGGTCCTACAGGCCCATTTCCCTTTTGAATGTAGATGCGAAGCTCCTGGCTAAGGTAATGGCGATGAGGATAGAGGATTGTGTCCCGGGGGTGGTCCATGAGGATCAAACTGGGTTCGTTAAGGGGAGACAGCTGAACACGAACATACGGAGGCTGCTAGGGGTGATGATGATGCCCCCACCAGAGGGGGAGGCGGAGATAGTGGTGGCGATGGATTCCGAGAAAGCATTTGACAGGGTGGAGTGGGACTACCTGTGGGAAGTGTTGAGGAGATTTGGTTTTGGTGAAGGGTTCATTGGATGGGTGCAGCTGCTATATAGGGCCCCGGTGGCAAGTGTGATCACGAACAGACAGAGGTCTGACTACTTCCGTCTTTATAGAGGGACGAGGCAGGGGTGTCCCCTGTCTCCGTTACTGTTTGCATTGGTAATTGAGCCCCTGGTCATAGCACTGAGGGGCTCCAGGAAGTGGAGGGGAGTACTCAGGGGAGGAGAAGAACACCGGGTATCATTGTATGCAAATGATTTACTGTTGTATGTTGCGGACCCGGTGGAGGGGATGCCTGAGATAATGCAGACGCTCGGGGAGTTTGGGGAATTCTCGGGGTACAAATTGAACATGGGGAAGAGTGAGTTGTTTGTGGAACATCCGGGGGAGCAGAGCAGGGGAATAGAGGATTTACCGCTGAGGAGGGTAACAAGGGATTTCCGGTACTTGGGGATCCAGATAGCCAGGAGTTGGGGAACCTTACATAGGCTTAATTTAACACGATTGGTGGAACAGATGGAGGAGGAGTTTAAGAGATGGGACATGGTGCCCCTGTCACTGGTGGGGAGGGTGCAGGCGGTCAAAATGGTAGTCCTCCCGAGATTCCTTTTTGTGTTTCAGTGCCCCCCGGTGATGGTCACGAAGGCTTTTTTCAAGAAGATCGAGAAAAGCGCCATGAGTTTTGTGTGGGCTGGGAAGACCCCGAGAGTGAGGAGGGGGTTCTTGCAGCGTAGCAGGGAGAGGGGGGGACTGGCACTACCGAGCTGAAGTGAGTACTATTGGGCCGCCAATATTTCAATGGTGTGTAAGTGGATGGGAGAAGGGGAGGGAGCGGCGTGGAAGAGATTGGAGATGACGTCCTGCAAAGGAACCAGCCTACAAGCACTGGTGACGGCACTGCTGCCGTTCTCCCCGAAGAAATACACCACAAGTCCAGTGGTGGTGGCAACACTGAAAATTTGGGGGCAGTGGAGACGGCATAGGGGAATGACGGGAGCCTCGGTGCGGTCCCCAATAAGAAATAATCATAGGTTTGTCCCAGGGAGAATAGATGGGGGATTTGGAGCATGGCAGAGAGCTGGGATTGTGCAACTGAGGGATCTGTTCCTGGACGGGATGTTTGCGAGTCTGGGAGCGCTGACGGAAAAATATGGGTTGCCCCAAGGGAATGAATTTCGATACATGCAACTGAGGGCTTTTGCGAGGCAACTGGTGAGGGAATTCCCGCAGCTCCCGACGCAGGAGATTCAGGATAGAGTGATCTCAGGGACATGGGTGGGGGATGGTAGGGTGTCAGATATATACAGGGAAATGAGAGATGAGGGGGAGAACATGGTGGATGAGCTGAAGGGAAAATGGGAGGAAAAGCTGGGGGAAGAGATTGAAGAGGGGCTGTGGGCAGATGCCCTACGTAGGGTAAACTCTTCGTCCTCGTGCGCCAGGCTTAGCCTGATACAATTTAAGGTTTTGCACAGGGCACATATGACCGGAGCAAGGCTCAGTAAATTTATCGGGGTAGAGGATAGGTGTGGGAGATGC
Organism: Scyliorhinus torazame; assembly: GCF_047496885.1. Taxonomy (NCBI): domain Eukaryota; kingdom Metazoa; phylum Chordata; class Chondrichthyes; order Carcharhiniformes; family Scyliorhinidae; genus Scyliorhinus; species Scyliorhinus torazame. Next base: position 286,400,904 of record NC_092713.1, read on the forward strand.
TCGAGAAGCCCAGCAAACCACACCCACATGTTTTGGTCATGCCCGGCACTGCAGGGGTTCTGGGTGGGGGTGGCGAAGGTGCTTTCAAAGGTGGTGGGGGTCCGGGTCGAGCCAGGCTGGGGGCTGGCTATACTCGGGGTTGCAGAAGAGCCGGGAGTGCAGGAGGCGAGAGAGGCTGATGTTTTGGCCTTTGCGTCCCTAGTAGCCCGGCGAAGGATACTGCTTATGTGGAAGGAAGCCAAGCCTCCGGGCGTGGAGACCTGGATAAACGACATGGCAGGGTTTATAAAACTGGAACGGATAAAGTTTGCACTAAGGGGTTCGGCTCAGGGGTTCACCAGGCGGTGGCAACCGTTCATTAACTACCTCGCAGAACGATAAAGGAAATGGGAAGGTAACAGAGGGGGGAATCTATGTGTTGAGCCAGAGGAAATGGGCGAGGTACTAAATGAGTACTTTGAATCAGTGTTTACCAAAGATGTGCAGGGGCTGGTTTAGCACAGGGCTAAATCGCTGGCTTTTAAAGCAGACCAAGGCAGGCCAGCAGCACGGTTCGGTTCCCGTACCAGCCTCCCCGAACAGGCGCCGGAATGTGGCGACTCGGGGCTTTTCACAGTAACCTCGTTGAAGCCTACTTGTGACAATAAGCGAATTTCATTTTCATTCATTCATTTAGTTTCATTTCATTTTCAAGAAAGGGACTTTGTGGAAGATAATTCTTGGGTAGAGTGTGTAAAGTCTGGGTAATGTTAACATCGAAAAAGAGGAGGTATTGGGTCTATTGAAAGATATTGAGGTCGATAAGTCTCCTGGGCCGGATGGGATCGACCCCAGAATCGTGAGGGAAGCAAGGGAACAAATTGCTGGGGCCTTGACTGACATCTTTGTATCCTCATTGACTACAAGTGAGATTGCAGAGGACTGGAGAAAAGCTAATTGGTACCGCAGTTCAATAAAGGTAGCAGGGATAATCCTGGAAACTATGGGCCAGTGAGCCTCACGTCAGTAGTAGGTAAATTCTTGGAGAGAATTCTCAGGGACAGGATCCATACCCATTTGGAAACAAATGGACTCATTATCGATGGACAACATGGTTTTGTGAAGGAGAGGTCGTGCCTCACCAACTTGATGGAGTTTTTTGAGGAGGTGACAAAGATGATTGATGAGGGGAGGGGGTGTATGTTGTTTACATGGACATCAGTAAAGCCTTTGACAAGGTGCCTCATGGCAAACTGGTACAAAAGGATAGCAGTATATAGAACATAGGACAGTACAGTACAGGCCTTTCGGCCGATGATGTTGTGCTGACCATTTATCCTAATCTAAGATCAACCTAACCTACACCCATTCAATCTACTGCTGTCCATGTGCCTGTCCAAGAGTCGCTTAAATCAGGCATTATCAAACTCGGGGACGCGACCCGTGGGTGGGTCACGGGCAGGTGTTGGGAGGGTCGCGGAGCAGTCCTTCGCGGCGCTCCCGATCACGCAAATCCGCGCAACAGCTGCAGCAGCCGGCTTTTAATAATGCCGGCTGCAAGTGGCCTTCAAAATGGCTGGGAACAGATCTTAAAAAAATTCAGCCGCACTGCGCATGCATGCCCGATCATTGGTGCGCATGCGCAAAACTATGCGCATGCGCACCGATGATCGGGCATGCATGCGGAGTGCGGCCGCATTTGTTTTTATATGATCGCAGTCTTTTTTTTTTCAAGTTCGGGGGGCCAGAGGGACCGAAGGGACAAAGGAACCATTGGGGCCAAAGGGACCCAAAACCATTTCTCCATTTTTGTCAGCAACAAACAAGGTAAGAGAAAATGGTGGGTTGCGCAGGTCGGCCGGCGTGGGTCGCGAAGGTCGGCCGTCGTGGGTCGCGAAGGTCGGCCGGCATGGGTCGCGAACGTCGGCCGTCGTGGGTCGCGAAGATCGGCCGGGTTGCGTCTTGAAGGTTGGCCGATTGGTAAAAATGGGTCCCCGGAAAAAAAGTTTTCAAAACACTGGCTTAAATGTCCCTAATAACTCTCAATCCACCACCTCCGCTGGCAGTGCATTCCACACACACACCACTCTCTGTGTAAAAAACCTACCTCTGACATCTCCCCCATACCTTCCTCCAATCACCTTAAAATTATGTCTCCTCATGGCAGCCATTTCCACCTGGGGAATAGTCTCTGGCAATCCACTCTATCCATGCCTCTCATCACCTTGTACACCTCTATCAACCTCCCCTCTTCCTTCTTTGCTCCAGTGAAAAAAGCCCCAGCTCCCTCAGCCTTTCTTCACAAGACATGCCCTCCAGCCCAGACAGCATCTTGATAAATCTCCTCTGCACCCTCTCCAAAGCATCCACATCCTTCCTATAATGGGCGTCCTATAATGGACACCATGGGCGTCATTCTCCGACCCCCCGCCGGGTCGGAGAATGGCCGTAGGCCACCGTGAATCCCGCTCCCGCCCCCGCCGAAGTCTCCGGTACCGGAGATTGGGCGGGGGCGGGAATCGGGCCACGCCGGTTGGCGGGACCCCCCACTGGATTCTCCGGCCCGGATGGGCCAAAGTCCCGCCCAGAAATTGCCTGTCCCGCCGGCGTAAATCAAACCTGGTATTTACCGGCGGGACCAGGTGGCGTGGGCGGGCTCCGGGGTCCTGGGGGGGGACGCGGGGCGATCTGACCCCGGGGGGTGCCCCCACGGTGGCCTGGCCCGCGATCGGGGCCTACCGATTCGCGGGCGGGCCTGTGCCGTAGGGGCACTCTTTCCCTTCCGCCTCCGCTACGGCTTCCACCATGGCGGAGGCGGAAGAGACTCTCCCCACTGCGCATGCGCGGAAAACTGACAGCGGCCGCTGACGCTCCCGCGCATGCGCCACATTTCCGCGCCAGCTGGCGGGGCAACAAACGCCATTTCCGCCAGCTGGCGGGGCGGAAATCCCTCCGGCGTCGGCCTAGCCCCTCAATGTTGGGGCTAGGCCGCCAAAGATGCGGAGCATTCCGCACCTTTGGGCCGGCGCGATGCCCGTCTGATTGGCGCCGTGTTTGGCGCCAGTCGGCGGACATCGCGCCGTTGGGGGAGAATTTCGCCCCATATTCCAAGTGTTGTCTAACTAGGGTTTTATAAAGCTGTAGCAAAGCCTCGCAGCTCTTAAACTCAATCCCCCTGTTAATGAAAGCCAACACAACATACGCCTTCTTAACAACCCTATCCACCTGGGTGGCAACTTTGAGGGATCTATGTACGTGGACCCAAGATCCCTCTGTTCCTCCACACTTCCAAGAATCCTACCTTTTACCCTGGATTCAGCATTCAAATTCGACCTTCCAAAATGAATCACCTCAGACTTCTCTAGGTTGAATCCCATCTGCCACCTCTCAGTCCAGCTCTGCATCCTGTCAATGTCCTGTTGTAACCTGCAACAGCCCTCAACATTATCTACAACTCCACAAACCTTTGTGTCACGGCTAACCCACCCTTCCAGTTCCTCATCCAAGTCATTTATAAAAACCACAAAGAGCAGAAGTCCCAGAACAGATCCCTGCGGGACACCACTGGTGACCGACCACCAGGCGGAAAACTTTCCATCCACTGCCACTCGCTGTCTGCTTTCGGCAAGTCAATTCTGTAACCAGACAACCAAATGTCCCTGTATCCCATGCCCCCTAACTTTCCGAATGAGCCTACCATGGGGAACCTTGTCAAATGCCTTCCTGAAATCCATATACACCACATCCACTGCCCGACCTTCATCAATGTGTCTCATCACATCCTCAAAGAATTCAATGAGGCTTGTGAGACATGACCTGCCCCTTACAAAGCCATGCTGACTATCTTTAATCAAACTATCATCAGCACTGTAGCACAAGTGGATAGCACTGTGGCTTCACAGCGCCAGGGTCCCAGGTTCGATTCCTCGCTGGGTCACTGTCTGTGCGGAGTCTGCACGTTCTCCGTGTGTGTGCATGGGTTTCCGCCGGGGGCTCCGGTTTCCTCCCACAGTCCAAAGACTTGCAGGTTAGGTGGATTGACCATGATAGATTGCCCTTAGTGGCCGAAAAGATTGGGAGGGGTTGTTGGGTTGCGGGGACAGGGTGGAAGTGAGGGCTTGGGTGGGTCGGTGCAGACTTGATGGGCCCAATGGTCTCCTTCTGCACTGTAGGTTCTATGTTCTTCTGAATAATCTTAAATCCTATCTCTCAGAATCCTTTCAAATATTTTGCTCACCACAGGCGGAAGGCTGACTGGTCTGTAATTCCCAGAGATTTCCTTATTCCCTTTTTTGAACAGAGGAATAACATTCACCTCCCTCCAATCATCTGGTACTACTCCAGTGGAGAGTGAGGACGCAAAGATCATCGCCAACAGCGCAGCAATCTCCTCCCTCGCTTCCCGTAGTAACCTTGGGTATATCCCATCTGGCCCAGGGGACTTATCTAACCTGATGCTTTTTGAAATTTCCAGCACATCCTCCTTCTTAAAATCAGCTGGTGTGAGTCTATTAACCTGGTTCACACTGTTCTCATGAGCAACAATGTCCCTCTCTCTCGTGAATACTATAGCAAAATATTCATTTCGGGCCTCCCCTATTTCCTCAGACTCGAGGCACAAATTCCCTCCACTATCCCTGATCGGCCCTACTCTCACCCTGATCATCCTCTTATTTCTCACATAAGTGTAGAACGTCTTAGGGGTTTTCCCTAATCCTTCCCGCCAGGGCTTTTTCATGCCCTCTTCTAGCTCTCCTAAGTCCATTTTTGAGTTCCTTCCTGGCTACCTTATAACTCTCTAGAGCGTGCCAGATCCTTGCTTCCTTAACCTTGTGTAAGCTTCCTTCTTCATCTTGACTAGAAGCTCGACTTCTTTTGTCATCCAAGGCACCTTCATCTTACCATTCCTTCCTCGTCTCAGTGGGACAGAACTATCCAGCACTCGCAGCAAGTGCTCCTTAAACAATCCCCACATTACTGTTGTGCATTTCCCCAAGAACAACTGTTCCCACTTTATGCTCCTCAGCTCCTGTCTAATAGCAGTATAATTTCCCCTCCCCTAATTAAATACCTTCCTATACTGTCTGTTCCTATCCCTCTCCATGACTATGGTAAAGGCCAAGGAGGTGTGGTCACTGTCACCAAAATGCTCTCCCACCGGGACATCTGACACCTGCCTGTTTCGTTGTCAAGCACCAAATCCAATATGGCCTCCCCCCCTAGTCAGCGTATAGTCAGGAATCCTTCCTGTACACACCTGACAAAATCTGCACCATACAAACCATTTACAGTAAGGAGGTTCCAGTCAATATGAGGGAAATTGATGTCACACATGACAAAAACTCTGTTACTTCTGCACCTTTCCAAGATCTGCCGCCAAATCCGTTTCTCCATCTCTCTGCTGCTATTGGGGGGTCTATAGAAAACTCCCAATAAAGTGACTGCTCCTTTCTTGTTTCTGACTTCCACCCATACTGACTCAGTAGACAAACCCTTCTTGATTACCTCCTTTTCTGCAGTTGTGATGCACTCCCTTATTAACAGTGCTACTCCCCCTCCTCTTTTACTTCCCTCTCTATTCTTCTTAAAACATCTAACAACCATTCCTGCCCCTGTGAAATTCATGTCTCCGTAATGGCCACAACATCGTAGTTCCAAGTACTCATCCATGCTCTAAGTTCATCTCCTTATTCCTGACAGTCCTTGCATTGAAACAGACACACTTAAGCCCATTCCACTGAGTGCAACTTTGCCCTATCAACTGTCTGTCTATCCTTCCTCACAGACTCGCTGCGTACTATTTCTGCGTGTTCAACAGCTACCCTGTCCTCTGAGCCATAGCTCTGGTTCCCATACCCCTGCCAAACTAGTTTAAACCTTTATTGTTTGCACTGAGTGCTGAATTTGGGTGCATTTGATGATGTAATGAGAGTTTGGTGACTGAGGGATATTAAGGGTTCATTTTTATCTGAAGTCTAGTCTTTCTTTTATTTAGTAAATTAACTTAAAAGTTGCTGTTTGGGTTAGAAGTAGTTTTAAACCAGCTTTAAGCAGAGCTCATTCAGGCTCTACTTGCAGCCGCAGCTTGTTAATTAATTAATCCCTCAGTCAGCAAACTCTCACTATGGCACTCAAATGCACCCAAATTCAGCACTCCAGTCCAAACAAAATCAGCACTGTAAGATGGCTCACCTTTATACTGTCTGACTCTCGCCTCTGAAAACTGACCTCATCCAATCAACTAATTAACAATGGCAAAACTCTTAAGAATATAGAATGTCAGAGAGATCTGCGCGTGCAAGTCCCCAAATCTTTGAAGGTGGAAACACTAGTGGATAAGGTAGTCAAGAAAGCAGACGGAATGCTTGCCTTCATTGGACGGGGCATCGAGAATAAAAACTGGCAAGTCATGCCACAATTGTATAGAATCTTGGTAAGGCCGCACTTGGAATATTGCGCACAATTCTGGTCGCCACACTACCAGAAGGATGTGAGGCTTTGGAATGGGTGCAGAGGAGGTTTACCAGGATTTTGCCTGGTATGGAGGGTGTTAGCTATGTGGAAAATCTGAATAGGCTCGGACTGTTTTCATCAGAAAGACGGAGGTTGAGGGGTGACCTGGTAGAGGCTACAAGATTATGAGGGACATTGATAGAGTGGATGGGCAGGCACTCGTTCCCAGGTTGAAGGGGTCAGTCACCAGGGGCATAGGTTTAAAATCCGTAGTGCAAAGTTTCAAGATGAGCGAGGCAGGTTTTTTACGCAGAGGGTGGTGAGTGCCTGGAACTCGTTGCCAGGGGAGGTTGTGGAAGCAGATACATTAATGGAGTTCAAAAGGCAATTTGACAAACACATGGATAGGATGGGTATAGAGGGATACAGCACAAGGAAATGCTGAGGGTTTTGGCAAAGATTGATATCATGACCATTACAGGCTTGGAGGGCCGAAGAGCCTGTTCCTGTGCTGTATTGTTCTTTGTTCTCTTTGTGCCTTCCTATCCACCCTATCTATGCCCCTTATAATTTTACACACCTCAATCAGGTCCCCCTTCAGCCTTCTCTGTCCAAGGAAAACAACCCCAACCTAACCCTTCTCTCTTGACAGCAAATGCTCCAGCTCAGGCAACATCCTGGTGAATCTCCTCAGCGCCTTCTCAAGTACAATCACTTCCTTCCCATGGTTTGGCGACCATAACTGCACACAATACTCTAACTGTGGCCTAACCAGTGTTTTATACAGCTCCATCATAACCTCCCTGCTCTTATATTGTATGCCAGAAATTTGGCTGAAAAGGGTACTGCTTCCAGGATTCACTGCTGTAGCTGGAGTGGAAAACCTGCCACTCGAGACTAGGACAAGGGCCATGCATGACCAGAGTGACAAAACACCCACTCATGTAAGTTTACTCAGAGACTTGGTGCTGGATGAACCAAGGAGTACTTTACCATCCTGGGGAGCTGTCATGAACATACCAATTTGGGATTAACATAGTAATAGTAGTAGACTGTTATCGTAGTATAGTGTTACCCTCATCAATCCTCCATGTTATTTCCTCAAATAATTTTATCACTCACGACCTTCCCTTAACTGATCCACGTGGAATGTCCGACATTAATCGGTGCCTTTTTAAATGACGATTTGTACTAACTCTTTGAATTTTTTCCAATCATCTGCCCACCACTGAGGATGTTCTGATTTGCCTGCAATTTCTCGGACTATTCCTTCCACCTTTTTGAAATCGTGATACATTGTTGGTAGTCCTCCAGCACCAATCAATTCAACTCTTTCTTTTTTGCCCCTTTTCAGTGAAGGTGACCTTCTCATGTATCTTCTTATTGTGCTCGAGCTTGCCCACAAGCAATCTCCCAAGGACATTCAAGCCTGACTACCTGACCATGTTCCCTTCATTCCAATCTGCATTTTATCCTTCTCCTCGAGTCAGCCTTCATCTGAAATCTCAATGAAGATTGCAAATGTATCTCAAAAGGATTGGATAGATGGGGGTGAGTGGGGAAAGTGGATCAGCTATTAGCATGAATGTATGCACCCATTACATTTTTTAGGCTTTATTTAAATATTTCACCTGTACTCTGCAGCTGCAAAAAAACCTCTTGTAAAACATTCCCAATCATTAAAACCAAAGTATGCCTTTACAAGCACAATAGCTGTTAATATGTGTTGCTCAGGGGTCAGGCAAAAACCCTCATTACTGTCACAGTTAAACAAACTGCCAACAAAACGCTTATGTTTCAATAGCAGAAACATAATACACGATGAGACCTATGAGTTAACCTGTAAGCTACGAAGTAGATTTATTAAAATTTGAGGTGAACAGCAATATAAGGCAGCCCCAAAGGATCCTCTTGGGCCTCGAACTCCCAACGTAGATTTCAACTACAAAAATGTTGAACAGTGAATATCTTTGCTTACTAATGGTGAGCTTGAACTCGTGGCCTTCATCTCAAAATTATACATGAAGGGGCTCCGGGAGATTTTTCAAAATGGAGTCATACCGCTGTCGCTCATTTTAAAGGAAAATTACATTTACTGGTGGCCTGTAGAGGGCAGTACAGGAGGATTTCCGGGATGTACTCGGGTGCTTATTCTCATTCAATTAAGCATTGGTATCAAACCTATGCAAAATGGCAAAAGAAGGTGAGTTACCTGGAAGCTTCTGTCCATCATATAAAAATATTGGGCGGGATTCTCTCAGCCTGGGGCCGGGCTGGAGAATCGCCGCGACCAGCGCGAATCGCGCCACGCCGCCCCAACGAGATATGCGGCCACCCTGCCAATTCTCGGCCCGGGTATTGCCGAGCGGCCGTAGCAAAAATCCCGAGTCCCGCCGGCGCGGTTCTAACCTGCTGTCAGCCGGCGGGACCTCGGTGTGGAAGGGTCCGTGAGCAGCCTGTGGGAGGAGAGGGGGCCCGACCCCGGGGGGGGTGGGGGGGGCCCTCCGTGGGGGGGGCCCTCCGTTGTGGCCTGGTCCGCGATCGGGGCCCATCGATCAGCGGGCCGGCCTCTCCTGCTGTGGGCCTCATTTCTTCCATGCCGGTCCCTGTAGCCCTACACCATGTTGCGTCGGGGCCAGTGCCACTGCACATGCTCGGACCCTGCGGCGCCCAGTTGACACCGGGATCAGCAGCTGGAGCGGCATGGGCCATTCCAGTGCCATGCTGGCCCCCTGCAGGGGCCAGAATTGCTGATCCTGAGGCCATGTTGACGCCGTCGGGAAACGCAACGGCTTCAACACTTAGCCTCAGGATCACAGAATCCCGCCCATAGTTCAGCCTGCACCGTGATAGCACACTGGGGGATAAACAGTACAAGAGTAACAGGGCGGATCTCTTCCCATTCACTCTCAACTAAGTTCACCACATGTCTGAGTGACATTTTTATTTTCAGTAGTTCCTCCCAAGGACAAGTCCTGTCCGTATTTCTCCAGGTTTTGCAGTCTTACACTTTTCTCCTCAGTTGCTTGTGGGAGCTTCCCATTATCAATTTGAATGATCAATATGAATAGGGAAAGGAATACATCAGGTGGTTTCCCACTGTGTTTCTCATGTGTGCTTAAAAGAAACACAAGTCCTCTTCCCAAATGATCCTCCAACTGTGAGCAGCTGTATTTGTCCCCTTAAGGTTCCAGCTCTTCCGTTATCACCAGCGAAAACTTTCTATCACTGGTGAGGCCAACATTTATTTCCCATTTTAATTGCACTTGAGAAGGTGGTGATGATCCCTGGTTAAGATGCAGCCCCATTTTCTGTTCCATTACTCGTCCCATTATAAACCCCATTTGCTACTTAATTCACTCTTGTCTCCTATCTTATCTCCAACCTTCCCTTTTGTTCTTTCCTCCTCTCTCTCTTCCCCTGACTCTGTGCTTGTTTCTTTCCTCCCAGATCCTACTTGAGTTTCTGAGAATTTCCAGGATTTCTGCGTATGTTTCAGATTTCCAGCATCAAAAATATTTTGCTCCATGCCTGAGACGACGATTACTCAGGGCCTGACCCTCCCCCTCCTGACCCTATCAATGGTACGTGAGCATTAAGACCAGGCTCCCCCGAGGCCAGCTTCAGAGATACAACTAGCAGCGCCAGTAACAAATTATTAAGTGATATTGGTTAATTCATTCCCATGAACTTTCTTTCGTCAGCCATTCACCTCCTCCAATCCTGGCCTCAAAGAACCCCCTAAAAGAAGCAATAAATCTAAATAATTAGGCACCAGAAGCATGGGGCACGATTTAACTAAATGGGAACAAAGTCCCACAGCGAGCGTGTTTAGCCACATGTTTCCTGGCGCTCTCAGCATTGAGAAACACAATGGCATAAAATAGCACTCACGTTAGATAGGGGACCTCAGCGGGAAACGTGCGACCAAGGCTGTGCATAGCCACGTTTTGTGCACTGAAGAGCTCCGCTCACTGGAAGTCCTCAGCGTTGCGAGAGAATGGGATGCCATTTTTAAATGCCGTCCCAATCTCTACAACCCCCGAAGCGATCCCCAACACCTTCCCCAAGCCCCAACACACTATGGGATGGTCCCCAGGCCCCTCATATCTCCTCCAACCCGATCGGCACTGCATGAAAAATGCCAGCTTGGCACTTTGTCAGTACCAATATTGTATCCTGGCAGTACCCTTGCCAGCTGGCAATGCTAGCTGGGCACCTTGGCAGGACCAATTGGTACCCTGACAGTGCCCCTGCCAGCCAGCGAGGAAAATGGGGAGGAGGGATTGTTTTAAAGGCTTCCAAGTGTCGCAAACAATTTCCGGCCAAATTTCCTCCCGATAAGATTTTACTTTGCCATTTATACACTACTCAGTGCTCTCAGAACAGCAAGGAAATTTAGCCTTGCTAGTTTTATCTCATCACTGCAGACTTGACAAGCCATGGGTTGCAGTGTAATAGTCGGGGGGAAGGTTGATGAGTAGTGACTCCCTTGGGGAGATCAGATAAGGATTAACAGATAACCATAATTATACTGATCGCTCAGCAGAAGGTCATTCTGAAGCACTTTGGCCAAACAGCTGAACCAACAGCTGCATCAAAGTAAATTTAAAGTGACCACCCATCTCCCACAGATAAATACGAAACATTGATCGAATGCCACAGCACCAAATCAGGTCATTCCTCTTTCAACAAATCTAATGTGTCTTTTTCCACAAATGTTGCCTGATCTGCTCAGTCTTCACAGTTTTACCTAATTTTTATTTCAGGATTCCAGCAACTGCGGTATTTTATCATTATTTTTGTCCTCAAATAGGGGACGGGATTCTCTGCTTGCAGACGCCGATTTCGTAATCGGCGATCGGGCGGAGAATCCCTTTTTCAACCGAATCGGGGGCAGTGCCTGTTTCTGGACGCTACGCCCCTTCCAAAACGGTGTAATCTGCGAGTACGCCGTACGCCGTTGGGACAGCATCAGACACTTCCTCCGGACATAGCCTCAAAATTGGAGAATCCAGCCCAGTTTCTTTCATCAGGCAAAATATGATGAAGTTTCTTATTCATCACATGGTATGTCACGTTACTCTGTGTTTGAATGGAAAAACCAAAAGGAAAGAACAAAAAACAAAGACTAAGGTGGGATATATCACAGATGAGTAAAAATTAAAGATAGAATTATCATGGAATAGACAATTGTGACAATGACAGTTGTCTGTCAGAAGTTGCAGAAAGGATTGAAGGAGGTTGTGACGTTCTGGAAGTAGACCAAAAGATTATTTACTGAGTTCAGAGTTTAACATGGTTGGAATCTAAGAAGCTTTCATTCTGCACTGGCGTGCCAACACATTGTGCCATCTGTATCATTGCTTTTTTTAAAAACTGAACAATCCAACTTTGCTGAATACCACTGCTGTTAAATTCCACATTTATAAAATTGACTGACGAACAGATTTGAAAAAGAATATTGCTGCTTTAAGTTAATAGCTCCACAGTCCGTTAACTATCTCTTGACAGCTCATGCTCTCTTGTAATGCGTAATATTAGGATTGATTTCTGTGTGTTTTTATCTTGTATGAACATTAAATCCATAGGTTGACAAGTAACCCCATTAGATACTTGCCTTGTAAAATGGTCCGTTACCTCACTGTTCAATGCCCAGTGCAATTCTTTACCCACAGTCAGCATGATTATTGTAGAATATAGGAAATGCAAGACAGTATTTTGCTGTTCCCAAATGGGCTCCCTCAAGCCATCAATATGGACAAACTATCTGCGCTGATGTGACACGAGCTGACCCCACACTGACTTGGAGCAGCAGTACATACATGTAAATTAGAGACAGATAAATTGCACATTTTCTTCTCTTGTTTTTCCAGTTACAATCGGCCCTGAAGCAACGTGACTGTTGATGCAGAATCTCATACCCTAACAATCAGACATCAATCAAGTGACCATGTCCCTCCCATATCCCCTTCACACTCATTGGCATGAATTTCACCACCCACCCCCACCCCTCCGGTGGTGGAGAACGGGTTCCCGATGGCAGGAAATGAGGGTGGGAACTTGTGATCCCGACCATGAGGATTCCTACCGTAGGCTGTCAGGAACCCTACTAGCCTTTCAGGAAATAGAATGAAAATGAGCAGCTGACTGGGATTTTCTCCCCCATCCCTCTTCCCGGCATATCATCCACTCTGTTGGCAGGGGTTTATGCTGGTCCAAAGCACAACTGGACCGATGAGGCACCAGGAAGGTCCCACCACCAATAAGGCACACAGGTAGAAAGGTGTGTGTCAACTGGGGCTGGCTGCTAGAACATGAGAGGAAGGTGGCCGGGGTGCTGGGGTGGGGGTGCCTAGGAAGGCCAGGGGGAAGTGGGGGAAAATATAGAAGCCTTGCAGTGCAGGGTGGGGCAGAAAAGGACTCAGAAGCAGTTGAAGGGGTAAACCAGAGGCGTTAGGGCTGGGAATGCATGGGACAACAGTGAGGGGCAACAGTTCTGAAGAGGTCAGCAGTGTCGATGATAGAATCTTGGGGGGGCAAACTGAGGTTACTGATGATGGGGGGATACTGTAGCTATTAGTCAGTGGGCTAGGTGGAAGGGTGAGAGTTTATTTGTGGTGGGTGAAGGGCTAGTCTGGGTGGTTAGATGGGGCATGGAGATGTACATGTATCTGAAGGGTGGGCAGAATCAGGGTAGGCAAGGGGACAGTGACTGGCATGGAGTCTTCAGGGAGCGAAGGTATGGGGAGGATTATGGTGATGGATTGAAGGGTGATGGCGAATAGGGCTCAAGGGTCACAGATTATAGGGTGAAGGTAACACTGGGTGGGGGATAGAGTTCAATGGTGATGGCCGGGGGAGGGTGTGGGTTACAGGAGGAAAGTAGAAGTAGTTGAAAGCGATTTGAAAGCTCACGCGCACCATCCTCATGCAAAGGCACAGCACTGAGACCACACCCTCGTTGTCCAGCTCAAGAAAGGCTGCTTTGTAGGAAGGTCATTTGAGTGGGCACAGTTGAAGGTCAACTCAACTGGACAACGCACGGGGAGTCATAATAAGCTGTCCGGACAAGGTAAAGGTAATTCTATAGACTTAGACTTAATGAGGCTGTGAAGGGAAACTTTACGCAAAGGTTACAACTATGGTTGTAACTTCAGCATCGCAAACATCCTCACTTCTGACCTTATGATGGAAGGAAGGTAATTGATGAAGGAGCTGAAGATTGTTGGGCCTAGGACACTACCCTGAGGAGCTCCTGCAGTGATGTTGTGGAACTGAGATGATTGACCTCCAACAGCCACAACCAACCTCCTTTGTGCAAGGCGTGACTCCAAACAGTGGAGATTGATTCCTGATTCCCGATGCCCATTGACTCCGGTTTTGCTAGGATTCCTTGATGCCACGCTCAGTCAAATGTGACTTTGATGTCTAAGGGCTGCCACGCTCCCCTCACCTCTTGAGTTCAACTTTTTTCTCCATGTTTGAACTAAGGCTGTAATGGGGTCATGTGCTGAGTGTCTCTGGCAGAACCCAAACTGAGCGTGAGTGAGCAGGTTGCTTCTGTGTAAGTGCGACTTTATAGCGCTGTTGACAACCCTTTCTAGCACTTTGCTGATGATTGAAAGTGAACTGATGGGGCAGTGATTGGTGAGGTTGGATTTGTCCTACCTTTTGTGGAAAGGACATACTTTGGCAATTTTCTACATTGCTAGATAGATGCCAGTGTAGTAGCTGTACTGGAATAGCTTGACTGAGGGGTCCACTAATTCTGGAGTAGTAGAATGTTGTTCGGCCCATAGCCATTGCTGTATCCAGTGCTTTCAGCCATTTCTTGGTATCATGTGTAATGAATCGAATTGGTTGAAGACTGGTATCTGTGGACCTCCGGAGGAGGGCAGGATGGAGCATTCACTCGACACTTCTGGCTAAAGATTGTTGCAAATGCTTCAGTCTTATCTTTTGCGCCGATATGCTGGGCTCCCCCATCATTGAGGATGGGGATATTTGTGGAGCCTTCTGCTCCAGTTAGTTGTTTAATTGTCTTCCACAATTCAGGACCGGAAGTAGTAGGACTGTAGATCTGAGCTCTGTTAGCTCTGTTCTATCACATTTTCACTGTTTGGCATGTTGTAGTGTTGTAGCTTCACCAGGTTGACACCGCATGTTTAGATATGCCTGGTGCTGATCTTGGCATGCTCTCCTGCACTCTTCATTGAACATAGGTTGAGTCCCTGGCTTGATGGTAATGGTAAAGTGAGGGTCTGCCAGGCCTTTAGGCTACAGATGTTGTTGTTTCCAGTTCTGCTGCTGATGGCCCACGGTACCTTATGGATACCCAGTATTGAGTTGCTGGATCTGTTCATAATCTATCCTAGTTTGCATGATGGTAGTGCCAGGCAACACAATTGAGGGTACCCTAAATGTGAAGACAGGACTGCATCTCCACAAGTACCGTGCAATGGTCACTCCTGTCAATATTTTCATGGGCAGGTGCATTTTCAACAGGTAGATTGGTGAGGACAAGGTCAAGTATGTTTTTCCCTCTTGTTAGTTCCCTTGCCACGTATTGCCCACCCAGTCTAATACTATATGCTTTAGGTCTCAACCAGCTCGGTCAGCAGTGGTGCTACCGCGTCACGCCTGGTGATGGGCATTAAAGTCCCCTACCCGGAGTACATTCTGTGCCCCAGCTAGCTTCAGTGCTTACTCCAAGTCGTGTTGATGGAGGAATATTGATTCATCAGCTGAGGGAGGGTGGTAGGTGGCAATCAGCAGGAGGTTTCCTTGTCCATGTTTAGTCTAATACCTTGAGACTATATCGGTTCCAGAGTCAATGAAGAGAATTCCCAGGGCAACTCCCTCTCGACTGTATGCCACTGGGCCACCACTTTTGTGGGTCTGTTCTGTGGTTCAATTTGTACCGCATTAAAAAAAAACATATTTTAAATGAACAAGAAGAATGTTTTTCTGGCTAATTAGGGCATGACAAGTTCATTGATAGAAATGTACTTTTAGTCAAAGCAATGTCGGGGCAGGAAGCGGGATGGAAAATCAAAATCAAATGGTCACAATAAGAGGACATATGGCTTGTGAATACTGCTGCTACTGCAATCATGAACCCCTGCTCCCTCGATTACCACATTCATTACAAGTTTCATGTTGTCAGGAAATGTCAATTCTGACTGTCTTGTTTGAGTCCTGCATTGTAAACCACTGCTTAACATTGTGCAGATAATCAAGAGTCAAAAAATTGACAGCTGGCAAACACAGGGCCAGATGCCCGCTATTTAATGATGCCCTGTAGCATTGCCAACAATGAGAAAGGGAAGGATTGCGCTTGTTGATAGCCATTTTAAACCAGGCAGGGATCATGTTATTAGGCTTAGATATGTGCTGCGAAAAAATATTTGATTACAATAGCATAGATTTCATACGGCAAGTAGAATTTGATTGGATACTCAGAATACCAAAGAACACGTCAAAGGAAAATTTGAGAAAACATTTCTTTCCTCTTTTCTTTTGCTGTGCCCCTTTCATGTTTATAACTTTGTGTTTCCGTGCTCAGGACTGCCTGTGGTGTACAGAAGAATGATAAGAATGTTTTGGAGGGCTTTCTGGGGCAGGAAATGATTTCCACTTTGTCGCGGTTTGTATGTGTAGCACATGAACAGTAGGTGCTGCGTGACAATCACTGCACGTTCACTAGGCTCACCGTTCCCCCGCTGAGCTCCTAAATTTCATGAGGATTGTTTTGTGTGCTGGGAATGAGCAGATTGGTGAGATTGAACTGGAATTTGAAGAAAGACAGCTATAGTGCCAGGGAAGGAAATTTTGACCAATTATAACACACCAATTTCTTCAGGTTGGCAAGAATAATGATTTCAGATATGTACGAGCTCCAGATGTCAAATTGTCCTCAATACTTTACGCCAGTTTCATCTGTGCAGAGACTTATTATGACTTATTTTTATTTCAGCTTTGGTTTTTGGGGAAGTCCCTCGATGCTGGTATAGCAATGACACTCTGATGGACCGAGAGTGCAGGATATGGGGGCATGGTGCAAAAGAAGAGGAGAAAATAACAAACATCGTCTTCTGTATGTTCTCGCCATGGATTGAATTAACGGTGCATTTCTGTTCATATTTGGGGGGAAAAAGCACACGGGCAAGCATGTACAAATACATTATTTAAACGTCATCTATTTTTTATGTATCAAACGTTCAACAGAAATCATTCAGGACGCAGGAATATATCCTCTAATGTCTTTCAACATGGTGGTCGGAGTCTGTATTATTCAGTTTGCATCCGACAGAAAAAAGGTATTAAAATAGCTCAAAGCACATTGAGGTTTCACTGTTATTATACTGGATAATACAATGGCATAATATTTCGTCACGTACCATATGAAAAAAAATGAACAACAAATCAAAATGCATGGCCGAACCTATCAATTGAAATAATGCTCAAGGAAGTCAGTCCAAGCGTTTTAACCACTTGGCTGCAAAGGAAGGAATTAGGCTCATTTGTGCAAAGGAAGTGAACTATGAGCATTATTTTCATGCTTAATCTAACCAGGGATCTACCCGGCTCATCACGCCTCGTGAGATCTAACGCGATCGCGCGAGATGTCGCAATGTGAATCCCCCCCCCAACCATTGTCTGCGGGATCATCTTTTGGCAAATCTGCAGATAATGCATTCCCAGGATCTACCCAAGGCGTTGGGATGTAACCCCCATGCTTCAGGGATTTTAGGGCGAGCGCTGTTTAGTGCTACTCTCTACAGATGGGGACCAGATGCAACAGCACTCATGGGGCTCTCCCAGGAGATTGGAGGCCCCCAGGTGATTGCCCTCTGGGCAGGGTGACACCCTGGCACTGCTGGTGCCACCTTGGAAATGCCAGCCTGGCACTGCCAAGGTGTCCAGGTAAGCTGCCAGGCTGGTATTTTTCCCATGATGGGGATTGGGCCCGGGGGGTGTCTCGTACTGGATCAGGGGGGCCTGAGGAACCCCTTCT
The DNA here is from genome assembly GCF_047496885.1 of Scyliorhinus torazame. Classification (NCBI taxonomy): domain Eukaryota; kingdom Metazoa; phylum Chordata; class Chondrichthyes; order Carcharhiniformes; family Scyliorhinidae; genus Scyliorhinus; species Scyliorhinus torazame. Next base: position 286,418,356 of record NC_092713.1, read on the forward strand.
AGGTGAGTTGGTGCTTTGCGGGAGGAGTTGGGGATCTCGCCAGGAGGTCGAGAGATTGGGACACCATTTAAAAATGACATCCTGATCTCCCCCTGTACAGAGGAGTACCGGCGATTGGAGCTCCTCAGTGCAGAGAACAGGACTAAGTCCGGCCTCCCCGGGGCATTCCCCACTGAGGCCCCGTATCTACCCGAATGGGGCTTCAATAGCATGGTGTTTCTCAGCACTCTGAGAGCCGGGAAACACCCGGCTAAATGCGCTCGCTACGGGACTCTGTTCCCAATTGGGTAGATGGGCCCCACATAACTCAAACCCGATGAAGTTGCAAAATAGCTGTAATCAGCTTCCCGGATTGAGAGAAGCGCAAACAGTCATGTTGTATGAGAAATCTGTCACTCAAATTCAGATTTTTAAAAAATATATATCAGCCACTAAATTATTCCATTCCACAATGAGTGAAACGTGATTGCCCCAGCCTTGTCAACCTGCAGAGTTCCGAGAATCCAGATTCTCCTAGAACTGAACTCGTGGAGTGCGAATCTTGAGTGAGCAAATGATGGTTTTCTGAAAGAGGGTTGAATTTCTTCCCTTGTAAAGTGGTATATTGTGGGACAGAAAGAATGGTAATCTTCAGGTGAGAGGCATAATGGTATCCATTGGGATTCAGCAAACAAGACATTGGCTTTCCAATTAGCAACGATCTTTTGGTGTACACACTGGTTGGTATATTAGGAGGGCATTTCGCCATTTATCCCGGTTTAGCTGGCGGTTAACAGACTTTGTGCCTGCGCTGTTTAATAGCCTGCAGCCAGAAGCAGTCCCAAAGGGAGAACACTGGAAGCCTGCATAGAAAGTTCTGCTGCCGTTCAAAAAAATTTAAATTCTTTGAAATAAAAAGGGAATTCTTCTGATTGTAATCTTGAGAAAGCTACATAAAACAATTCCGCTCACATACCTAATAATTTAGTAATTAGAATAAGTTTGATTTTGCACATTACTGCAGACACAGACATTTCCAATTTAAACAGTACCATCTTTAATAGTTCACTTCCATATCTGGTATAAACATATATTCCATAAACGGTTCCCTTCCAGCCCAGTGGCTCAGTGATTAAATGTACTACAGAGAGCAATACATACAGAGTAGACCTGAGATTCTATCAGCACTATATGTCCAGGCCCAGTTCATACGTATTATAGTTCCTCCATTCCTCAGCATCAATTACATGTGCAAGGTACAAATTAATTCAGGACTGTAAGGCTTTTGCTTATCTGAAAGTCAGTTTCCTTATCAGAAGTGCACACAGCAGGAGAAATGAAACCATTCACTCAACTGTTATATATGTGCCTTGAGCACATCTGTTTCAACTCCTGCATATACACCTGCAAAAGCACAATAGCTTGCTCGCATCCTTGACTGGGAAGCTTGTGTTTAATCGTTACCTGTGCAAGCATGCCGTCTACTGGATAATCAGTCAATCCGGAATAATCTGTGTCCTGCTTCTTCAAAGCAGGGACAATCTGTAAAGGATGTTTGGCAACATGGATGGATTAAGCATCCTTAGGCATATGATGTACATCTTCTATTTAAATCCTTCCTTGTGCGAAAAAACACAGAGCGTAAGAAAACTTAGAATCAAGTGGGTTTGCAAACAGGAGGAGGTCATTTTGTCCATTTTGTATCCCGGCATCAGGCACATTTTGCTACGACTGTGAGCTTTCTACAGCGTGCACATTGCAACTATCACTAACAACCTTACTCCTAAGAAGCATTTCAGTCTCAAACCTATCCAGATTGATGTTCATCCATAAAACTGGTCAAGTGACCACACTGTTGAGTCTTTTTCTTAGTCCCAAAGTACAATATTAACCCACAATGAGTCTCAAAGAAGAATTGATATGCATACACCCAGCATATGGCCATCAACTTGGAATGTCAATCTTTGCCAAGACTCAAACTGTGACTATGAAGGTGTAAGACAAGCACCCTACTGCAAAACACTGCCAGCTTGCGATCACTTTCGTAACCCTGCTTTGAAATCAGATGATGGAATTAAATAAGTCTTACAGATTGTAGCACTTTTTGTTGCATAGAATTTAGCTTCAATTATGAGATATCTTAATGTAACTTTTATTTTAATGATTAGACTCATTAGAAGAAGAGTCAAGTGGTTCAAATGAGATGCTTTTAAAAGCAAACTGTTAAGTAATGGAGGGAATTTACTAATAGCGTGAGCACAGCTGGTATAGGCTGGGGCAGTTAATCAGATAATCTCTCTTTTCCTGAGGCTTTTTATAAAGCTCAATTTAAATCTATACAAAATTAAAAGTACATTGCCTCCTGCATGGATCCATATAATTGCTTCCTTTGCCTTGTTTTTTTTTGTGGCTGTCTTTTTCTTCTCTTCTCCCTCACATTTTATTTGATAAACTGAACAAAACTTATTGACAAAATGACTCAACGGTCGAAGCACAAGCAGGATCAGTGAAATTCTGAGTGAAATAGGTGGACTGGAAAATGGTACATGTTGTCAAGAATCAAATGTGCTCTTTACTGCAGTCTCTTAAAAAAAACACGAACAGCTGTTTTGCTTAAAAGCTGTTTAGATATTTACCGCAGTTACAGAATGTGGCAGAACAGTGTGCAAGGTTCTATCTGGAACAGGAAAGTGTTGCAGATGACTCTGGGTAAAATTAGAAAGACGGCAGTTGTTCCACGTGGCACTTTAACCCCCTGCACGTGATGTCAACTCATTTTATGTCAGTGTAGATATTTATGGCATGCAAGCTTTTTCATGCATGGTGAAGCATCTCAAAGTGATTCAGAAAGGTGAGGAGAGAGGAATAGCTGATGTGTGAGGGAAGTCAGCTCAAAGCTACACGCAGGCATAGGATTTGAGGTGATTCTTCATTATTGGGAAATACAAGGCAAGAAGGTGGCATATTAGCAATGGAATGCAGGCGTTTAGTTTTGCGATCATTGGAAGTTGTACCACTAAACTGTACGCCAAAGAGAACAATGGACTTAAAAGAGCAGAGGTTGTGAACTTTGACATACGGCTGAAGAAGGTTGTAAAGGTAGGGTGGAGCAATGCTTCGTAAATAAGAACAAAGACTTTGAACTCAATAACCTGAGCAATGGGAATCAATGGAAGTTGTGGGACGACTAGGTTCACGTGACCTCGGGCCAATGCTGTTCATCTGTGCCTATGGAAGGGACTGCCATTCATGAATCAACGACATATTCATTACAGAAGTAATATACCCTGGGTTCAGTCCATCATCTCCTGAGATGGACAGATGTCTAACTAACTAATGCCAGAGGGATATGGAGTTGGTATCAGCATTCTGGAGGAGTGCCAATTGTGCCAGTTGGACTTTGGTAGGTTGGTTAGTTGGCTGTTGAAAACATTGAGCTTAGACAGCACGTTGCAGACATTAACAGGGATGTTAGACTTCCAGCGCAGTCCAAATCTGTTGTCAGAACCTTTGACATTGGAAAGATGGGAAGGGAGATTAGTACATTCACTGAGGAGCCAGTTCAGCATTTAACACAATTTAATATGTAAATGTAATCAGTAAATCTAAAGTTGGCACTCACTTATAACTAAACTTGTGCAAATACACTTTAAGATAGAACTGGATGGGTGAAGCTATGTGTTATCCTGGGCATGTGGAATCTGCTATAATGACCAGAACTCAGAATGTAAATGAATTGGTCAAAAAACTAAAAATCTGGGGGTACATCAGACCTGACTATGGGAGTAGGAGGAGGAACCGCTTCAGAAAATCTTTTTGGTACATTTTTTGCAGGTCTATTGAAGAGGTAAATGGAGGAGAATGTCAGACAGAAGATAATGAACAAGGAAGGATTGTAAAGCAACAATGAAATTACACAGGGAATTGAACTTGAGATGATATTAGTTGGTGTGGTCCAATGAGAGCTGCAGACATGGGAGATTGCAAAGTACTTGTAATGATAAGGTGTGTAGCAGTTTAACAACTGTACTGATGTTGTGGTGGGTGGTCTGTGGTGGGCGGACATAAATACATAAGAAATAGAAGTAGGAGTAGGCTATTCAGACACTTAAGCCTGCTTTTCCATTTCCATAAGATCATGGCTGATGTGAATATGGCCTCAAGTTCACTCTCCTGCCTGCCCCCATAATCTTTGGTTCCCTTGTAGATTAAAATGCGTCAAACTCATTTTTAAATATATTCATTGACCTAGCTTGACTGCTCCCTGGTGTAGAGAATTCCAAAGATTCCTTCTCCTCTCTGCCTTAAATGGAACATCTCTTAATTTGAGACTGTACCTTGGTTCTAGATTTATCCATTTGGAAAAATATTTTGCCAGCATTTACCCTGCCAAGCTTCCTCAGAATCTTTCATATTTTAATGAGATCACCTTCCATTGGGTATAAGCTCAGCCTGCTTAACACTTCCTCATCATACAACCTCTTCATCTCATCTTCACCCGCTCAAAACGGAGGCATGATAATGAGATTCCTCAATTCAATTCAGGTGGGAGAACATAGTCCCCCAAATGGAGACTTTCGCACATAATCTTCAAAAGTGAAATGTTTTGAGGGTGACAGAATTTCATTGAGAATGGTGGACTCACAGGGCTGGATTCTCAATTTGGGAGATTATGGGCAGGATTCTCCGTCCCAGGATGTGAGAATGCATTCCCCGATCGGATGAGAATCCAGCGTTGGGGGAAAGTCAAGATCGGCGCTGAGTGCTGATCCGAACGCAATGCTCAGACCGCCCCCCCCCCCCCCCCCGCCTTACCCCCCCCCCCCCCCCCCACCACCCCCCAACTGGCAGCGTGAATGAGGTCCACTACACCCCTGCCAACGGGGATGTAAATAAATGCAAATGGGTCTTAATGACGCATTTGCATCCATTCAACAGGCCCGGCACCCTCTGCTTCGGCCTCCCATGGTTCTCCAGTCCCGGCAGCTGGGAATCCCATGATCGCAGATCACATGTGGTCTCTACCAGCGTGGTCCTGGCATGGTGGACCTCATGATGGGCCAAGGGGCTCACGCCCTGGCCCGAGACCATTCAAGCCCATCCAAGGGGCACCAACCACCCTCAACAATGCACTGCCTGCCCATTCCTCTAGCTGACCCCCGCACTCCTCTCCCCCCCACCCACCCCGGGATCCCTGTGATAGGGAGACATCCCACAAGGGACCTCTGTAATAGGCAGACCACCACAGGAAATGAAATGAAATGAAAATCGCTTATTGTCACAAGTAGGCTTCAATTAAGCTACTGTGAAAAGCGCCTTGTCGCCACATTCCGGTGCCTGTTCAAGGAGGCTGATACGGGAAGGCTCCCTTTAATAGGGAGGCTCCCTATTAAAGGGTCCCCCATTAATATGGAGACCCCTTACAGGGTGATTCCCCACAGGGACCCTCTAATAGAGCGTGTTTACTGATTGATGGGTGGTTTGTTGCGGAATCTGTGTGGTCTGACTTGGTCGCATCTGCTATTTGTTGTGTGATGTGGTGTGTTGACCCACAGTTTGCCTCTTAATTCAATTTACCTCACGTTAATCCTGAATGTTTGTGTATAAGATACATATTGTAAATTGTTTTATTTTTCTGATCTTTTATAGTAAAGCTTATTTGGTTTATTCAAAAACTGTACATCTCTTAGCAAATACCTAGGATCTCAAACTTTGTCTGCTTTTAACAATATGTAACTGGTCCCGGATCAGATTGTATCAAATATCTGTGGGTCCACAGATATAACAAAATTAAGTGGTTTAACTAGCTAATTTATAAATTTAATCCAATGTTTATATCTCTCCGGGACCCATTTGGAAATGAAAAAAATATTAAAATTCACCAACTCATCACCGACCTGCTTACCTAATTAATGCTTCTGGGCTTCCGCTCTCACATCCTGTTTCTGGTTCTTTTTCTCAGCCCACTCCTCTCGTACAAGAGGTCAGACCAGCACCTCCTCCCTCACTGCACCGAATTCCCTTCTCCAGCAGGAAGTTTCTTTATCCCTGACGTATCAGTAAATCGTACTTTACACGCTAAATGCAAACTGGTCTAGAATTTAGAAAGAAATTAACTCTTAAAATTAACCCTTAAAATTCCCTTAATTACCAAATTCCCCAGCTCACACGCTGTCTCAAGCTGCACTCAGTGGCGAGCTGTTATCTTTGCGCTTGCTGACTTACAGATTTTTTTTAATACTGACTCACATGATTTGGGAATTGCTGGATCTGTCAGCATTTATCCTTAATTACCCTTTAATTGCTCACAGCTTGTTGGAGCACTTGGGTCAGAGGCGGGGAAGGAGGTGGATGGGGGAAGAGTGCTCTGATCAAGAATGGGAATGCACATGCGTATATAGATTTAAAATGGTTGGGTCAGGTACATGTGCTATACTTGGCTATACCAATTCAGATTCATGGGTGGCATGGTGGTTAGCACTGCTGCCTCATAGCACCAGGGACCCGGGTTAAATTCCAGCCTCGGGTGACTGTCTGTGTGGAGTTGCACGTTCTCCCCGTGTCTGCGTGGGTTTCCTCCGGGTGCTCCGGTTTCCTCCCACAGTCCAAAGATGTGCAGGTTAGGTGGATTGGCCATCATCAATTGCCCCTAAGTGTCCAGAGGTTCGGTGGGGCTACGGGAATAGGACGGGGGGCTTGGGCCTTGGTAGGGTGCTCCTTCAGAGGGACGGTGAAACCTGATGGGCTGAATGGTGTCCTTCAGCTCGGTAGGGATTCTATGATTCTATTTCCAGGACAGATTGGCAGAGGAAAAGAGACACCTGCTGGAAATATAGCTGCTGTTTTTATTGTTAATCAGGTTATTGTCGATCACTCACAGCACAAGTTTGCTCCTCCTTGGAATACATCTTTATTATCTAGATAAGAGAACAGTGTTTCAGATAAAGTCGGATAGTCCATAATGCTTCACGTTATGGATGATTCACTGGAACTGTACAATCAATGGGGCCATTTCACCCCATCACCATTTCCTCATATCATTCAAATTGTGAGCTACAAATAAAATTAGCATAGATTCGATTTGAGCGTCAAAAACGCTCTGTTATGAAGAAGATTAAAAATTATATTTCCTTTCGTAAGGTAAAATGGCAACTGCATCAACTCGAAAATAAATGAATAACAGAGCTTCAGTTCATCGTTGGGTTAAGATTGTGGTGGCGGATATCACAGTGCAGACATGATAAATCTAAAAGGTGACAATTTTTCATATTTTTGCTTGTAAGAAACAACACAGATTCCTCCAGACCTCACTCCAGTCCTGTTATCATGTGTTTGATATGTTATTGCACAACAAAGTCACAAGCAGACTTGATCCACAAGCTTATGACCTGTGAGATTATGATTGGACTTTTCTAAATCCTTGCAGGGCAATGGAAAACATTGGTTTTGACATAAATCATAACACTTCCACAGAGTAACAATTTGTAGGCAACTGAGATTTACTTGATTAATTTCATTTAAACGCTGAACTAAAATGACTATAATTGACGGTTACTTATGTATCATTGGATTATTTATCAGCCAAAGTAATAAATAATTTGTGGTTAGAAAGTGTTGCTGATTTTGAAATGACCAATATGCTTCTTAACCATAAATCCTTTGCCTGAACTACAAATGGCTATATTTTCTTCCTCCTGCCCTTTCTTGCTGGTTTATTTCACAGCCTCAATTCTAAGGTGCAAGCAGCCCTCTGATAAATCTGGCATCTGCAGGTGTACAGAATGAATGTTGGCAGACCTTCTATCCATGGAAGCCATCACTCCTGAGTGTGATCTTATCCCCATTGAATATCATCAATGTCCAAAAATGTGCAGGTTAGGTGGATTGGCCATGCTAAATTGACCCTTCGTGTCCAAAGGATTAGGCGGGGTTACTGGGTTACGGGGATAGGGTGGAGGCATGTGCTTAAGTAGGGTGCTCCTTCCGAGGGCCAGTGCAGGCTTGATGGGCCAAATGGCCTCCTTCTGCACTGTAAATTCTGTGATTCTATAATTCTAACGTGAATGCCTTGTGGAGAATAACAACCCCAGAAAGGGGAATCTTCCAATTGTTCCAGACACAGGCTTGAAAGGTTCCTTCCCAGTTGTTGTATGTGAGACCATTCAATTCAATCAGACCTCTTGGTCCATCTGACTCAGTTCCACAGTGCACTTAACAATTGAGCCACCAGAATTCCTCGGCACTTTATGTTCTTTCTTCGGGGAATCTCACATATTGGTCCGGAGTTTGCAGTGAAACAAGGGCACTTGTTGCTGGCCATGAAGCAAGTCTCACTGGCAGATGTATTGATCTCTGGCGAAAATTTCACCTCATCACCGTACAGCGATAGTGCAAGCAATTTCAGCATTCTATACTGGACTTTACAGGAGCAGCAGCGATATCATTCAGATGCTCAAAACACCAATCACATGAAAGAATTTTCACAGACATCCAACCAGAAAACAAACAGCAATAAAATAAAATCACTTCAAAAGATGTTCTCCAAAGATTAGCAAAAGAAAATCTACTAAGAGCACTTTGCGAATATCGAATTATTTTGTCTGTTATTCATCTAATTTTATTGATCACCCACCGTTAAAACTCCAATTACTAATTGAACAAGGTGTAACTTCTTACAGGGTTTCCAATTAGCGATGTGGGAGCAGGAAAAGTTGAAATTCTCGTGCTTTCACTGATTGCTGGCATTGGGGGTTCTTCCACAACGGAGTGTGTGTGTGTTAGAACTCTGAGTAACAGACCTCAACTTTGGGCTTTCTGTGCTAAACTGCATCTGTCCAACCTCCTGGAGTTGTGACCAATTTCAGAGAGGTAATGTGGAGAAAGCTGATCATTTCCCTTCAGATCCCCTGCCCCCAATTCCACCTTTGCAAAATCTGGATCATTGTGATCGTATTCATTCCTTTCCTTACCATTGCCTTTAATCCTCAACACTTTCCAATTCAGGGGCGCGATTCTCCGACCCCCCACCGGGTCGGAGAATTGGCGGGGGCGGGCGTGAAACCCGCCCCCGCCGTGTCCCAAATTCTCCGCCACCATAGATTCGGCGGGGGCGGGAATCGCGCCGTGCCAGTCGGCGGGCCCACCCCCAGCGATTCTCCGGCCCGCGATGGGCCGAAGTCCCGCCGCTGTCAACCCTCTCCCTCCAGCGTGGATTAAACTACCTTTTGAACGACGGGACAAGGCGGCGCAGGCGGGCTCGGGGGTCCTGGGGGGGGCGGGGCGATCTGGCCCCGGGGGGTGCCCCCACAGTGGCCTGGTCCGCGATTGGGGCCCACCTATCCGCGGGCGGGCCTGTGCCGAGGGAGCACTCTTTTTCTTCCACCTTCGCCATGGTCTTCACTATGGCGGAGGCAGAAGAGACCCCCTCACCTGCGCATGGATGACGTCAGCAGCCGCTGATGCTCCCACGCATGCGTCGCCCGGCGAAGACCTTTCGCCGCCGACTGGCGTGGCGCCAAATGCCTTTCCTGCCAGCCGGCGGAGCGGAAACCACTCCGGCGCGGGCGTAGCCCCTCAAGGTGAGGGCTTGGCCCCTAAAGGTGCGGAGACTTCCGCACCTTTGGGGCAGCCCGACGCCGGAGTGGTTCCCGCCACTCCATCACGCCGGGACCCCCAGCCCCGTTGGGTAAGGGAGAATCCCGCCCCAGGTGTGGGCAGACAACTGTCAATATCCCCTCAAAGGTAGCAATTTCTTATTTTCCAAGTCAATTTCCTTTCCTTTCATGCCAAAAGACATGCTCTGTCTATCTTTAACTGTCCCCATGTGAAGGAATAAAGGTCAAATAAAATGGAATTAATATAGGGACGTTAGGTTAGATGTTACTTCGGGTAAACTCACAGTGAAATTTATATTAGCAGATGTCAAAACTGGCATGCAAAAAAATAAGGTTAACTCTCTTCCCAATGATGTGAAGTTGCTAATAAGAATTATACATATCTAAAAAACAATGGGTGGGATCCTCCGTCCGCCGTTTTCTGATGCGGCGTGCCCCTGCCGGCACCAGGATTCTCCGTCCCGGCAGCTGTCCAATGGGGTTTCCCATTGTGGGCAGCCCCACACCATCAGGAATTCCACAGGCGTGAGTGTGAAACGGACTATCTCGCCGAATGAGAATCCAGCAGAATGTCTTGGAGATTCTTGCTTTGCAACTAGCATGTTAGCGAAAATACTAGCTCTGATAAGTAAAAGCACAAAACAGATAGAACAAAATACTAGGTCCCAATCTTTATGATGTTACTGGACACAGTGGGCAGAATTCTCCAGAGTTTCCTTTCCCGCCGTCAACGCACTTCCACCCATGGATTTCCCAGCAGGGTGGGGCGGCGTCAATGGGAAATCCCATTGTCGGCAGTGAATGGCACGCTCCTGAGAAACATGCGGACGGGGGCCCAGAGAATATACCGGCAGTACGGCAGCACAGTGTTTAGCACTGTGGATTCACAGTGCCAGGGTCCCTGCTGGGTCACTGTCCGTGTGGAGTCTGCCTTACAGCGCCAGGGACCCAGGTTCGATTCCGACCTCAAGTGACTGCCTGTGTTGAGTTTGCACATTCTTCTTGTGTCTGCGTGGGCTTCCCCGGATGCTCCGGTTTTCTCCCACAGTCCAAAGATGTGCAGGTTAGATGGATCGGCCATGGTAAATTGCCCTTAGTGTCCAAAAAGGTGAGGAGGGATTATTGGGTTACGGAGATAGGGTGGAAGTGAGGGCTTAAGTGGGTCGGTGCAGACCTGATGGGCCGAATAGCCTCCTTTTGCACTGTATGTTCTGTGTAATCCTGCCCAGTACCTCGACAAAGCAACATATTCCAACATGACTGTTAGGTAAAGTGCTGTTTTCAGGAATAAATTCAAAGTAACTTTTTCTAGAAATTTGACGGGCACCTCAATGTAAGAGGTGGTCCTGACGCTAAATATACAATGCTAATTAGGTGTGGTCTATTATTGATCGAATGAACATTTTCCACAAAACCATTTATTTTAAATATCTGAACTCAAACTCAAATCCTCAGATTTGTTGCATTCTCATAGATCGATTTTAGTCAGACCTGTTCTGAACCTAGTGAATTTCACATACCCGACGATTATGGTAATATCACATTAATATTTAGTGGATATCTATACTTTCTCTTCTAAATCTCGCATCTGTAACAAGGAAAAGTTCCAAATTTTGGATTCTCTTATAGAAATGAGAACTGATTTCTTTTCTTTCTGGGATTTAGTTAGTGAGGTACCCTCAATAACGACGCTTAGAGTGTGAACGGTAAAGAAGGCTTTAATAGACTAAGAACTATGCTAGAGCCGAGACGTGTGCTAACTGCTGCACAGCCCACAAGGCCGCCCCTTATATATGGCTCACAGATAGGCGGAGCCAGAGGCGGAGTCCCCAGGGTTCCAAGCCCGGTCTTAAAGGGGACATCACATTACATGATGACAAGGCAGCAACCGTTCATCACATTCACCCCCTGTTTAAAAAAGAGTCCGGCGGGGATGAAGTGCCATTATAGGTCCATCCGTCTCAGTGGCCGGATTGTCCTCATCGACCTCCTCAGTTCGGGCGGTGGTGCGGCGGGCACGGCCGTCTCGGTTGAGGGTACATCCGGGAGCACAGCGGTCGGAGCTTCGGTCCGGGTCGGGGCAGGGGAACTAGGCAGGGCCTGGGGTAGCGGTGACGGCGCCGGCGGGGTGTTTAAAGGGGGGAGGCACGGTAGGTGCTCACCAACGGGGGGTGGGGTCGGGAGGGGGCGTGTTGTAGGGGGCGCCGGCGGGGCAAGGGGGGGGGGGGGGGCACGGTAGGTGCTCGCCAACGGGGGGTGGGGCCGGGAGGGGGCGTGTTGTAGGGGGCGCCGGGTCCTGCAGGGGAGCGGCGCGGGAAGGGGCGTCTGAAGTGGGGGATCCAGCGGGTGCCAGATCCCTGAGGCAAACCGTATATTGCCTGCCGTCGGTGTACTCAACGTAGGCGTAACTGGGGTTGGAGTGGAGCAGTCGGGCCTTTTCAACCAGGTGGTCCGTTTTATGGCTCCTCGTGTGCCGCCGGAGAAGAACAGGTCCCGGAGCCATCAGCCGAGGTGGAAGCGAGACCCCGGAGGTAGACTTCCTGGGGAAGACAAACAATCGGTTGTGAGAGGTCTCATTGATGGCCGTGCAGAGGAGTGACCTAATGGAGTGTAGGGCATTGAGTGTAGGACCTCCTGCCAGCGGGTAGTTGGGAGACTTCTCAACCATAGGGCCAGAAGGACAGCCTTCCACACTGTGGCGTTCTCCCTTTCCACTTGCCCGTTTCCCTGCGGGTTATTACTGGTCATTCTGCTCGAGGCGATGCCTTTGCTGAGCAGATCGCTGTGAATATAAGCGGGGAAACCGAACAGATTGAAGATGCTGTGCAGTGCCTTAATCACAGTGGCTGAGGTCATGTCGGGGCAGGGAATGGCGAATGGGAAACGGGAGAACTCATCGATAACGGTGAGGAAATGGGCATAACGATTGGTGGACGGGAGGGGCCCCTTGAAGTCCACACTCAGTCGCTCAAAGGGACCCGAGGCCTTCACGAGCCAAACCTTGTCTGGCCAGTAGAAGTGCGGTTTGCACTCCGCACAGATCTGGCAGGCCCTGACCATGGCCTTGACCTCCTTGGTTGAGTAAGGTAGGTTGCGGACTCGATAAGACGGACGAGCCGGGTAACCCCCGGGTGGCAGAGGTCATTGTGGATGGCTTGCAGGTGGTCGTCCTGCGCGTTGGCACATGTGCTGCGGGACAGGGCATCTGGGGGCTCGTTGAGCTCCCCTGGACGATATTTGATATCATACGTGTAGGTGGAGAGTTCGATCCTCCACCTCAAAATTTTATCATTTTTTATTTTGCCCCGTCGCGTGTTATCGAACATATTGGCGACTGACTGTTGGTCGGTGACGAGGGTAAACCTCCTACCGGCGAGGTAGTGTCTCCAGCGCCGCACAGCCTCCATAATGGCTTGTGCCTCCTTTTCGACTGCAGAGTGTCGAACCTCGGAGGCGGTGAGGGTTCGGTAGAAGAACGCTACTGGTCTGCCTGCCTGATTGAGGGTAGCAGTCAGGGCGATGTCTGATGCATTACTCTCTACCTGGAAAGGAATGGTTTTGTCCACCGCGTGCATAGCGGCCTTGATGATGTCGGCCTTGATGCGGTTGAAGGCCAATTGAGCCTCAGCCGAGAGGGGAAAAACGGTGGTCTTTATGAGTGGGCGGGCTTTGTCCGCATACTTGGGGACCCACTGGGCGTAATAAAAGAAAAGCCCCAAGCACCGTTTGAGGGCCTTGAGGCTGCGGGGGAGAGGGAGTTACTTAAGGGGGTGCATGCGGTCGGGGTCGGGACCTAGGACCCCGTCTTCCACGACATAGCCGAGGATGGCTAGCCGGCTGGTGTGGAAAACGCAGTTTTCCTCGTTATAGGTCAGGTTAAGGGCTCGGGCGGTCTGGAGGAACTTTTCGAGGTTAGCGTCATGGTTCTGCTGGTCATGGCCGCAGATGGAGACATTGTCCAAGTACGGGTATGTAGCCCGCAAACCGTACTGGTCCACCATTTGGTCCATCGCCCTTTGAAAGACGGAGACCCCATTTGTGACACCGAAGGGGACCCTGAGGAAGTGGAAGAGCCGGCCAGCTGCTTTGAAGGCAGTATAGGGGCGGTCTTTTGGTCGGATGGGGAGCTGGTGGTAGGCGGATTTGAGGTCGACCGTGGAAAAGACTCGGTATTAGGCGATCCGATTTACCATTTCCGCGATGCGAGGAAGGGGGTATGCATCAAGCTGCGTGAATCGGTTTATGGTCTGGCTATAATCCACGACCATCCGTTTCTTCTCCCCGGACCGGACTACCATCACTTGCGCTCTCCAAGGGCTGTTGCTAGCCTCGATGACCCCCTCTCCCAGTAAACGCTGGACCTCAGACTTGATAAAAGTCATATCTTGGGCACTGTAGCGCCGGCTCCTGGTGGCGACTGGCTTACAGTCGGGAGTGAGGTTCGCAAATAGCGAGGCGGGTGCGACTTTCAGTGTCGCAAGGCAGCATATCGTGAGGGGGGGCAATGGTCCGCCGAACTTCAGTGTCAGGGTGGGCAGAACGGTAGCATAGTGAATAGCACTGTGGCTTCACAGCACCAGGGTCCCAGGTTCGATTCCCCGCTGGGTCACTGTCTGTGCGGAGTCTGCACGTTCTCCCCGTGTCTGCGTGGGTTTCCTCCGGGTGCTCCGGTTTCCTCCCACAGTCCAAAGGTGTGCTGGTCAGGTGGATTGGCCATGCTAAATTGCCCTTAGTGCCCAAAAAAGGTTAGGAGGGGTTACGGGGATAGGGTGGAAGTAAGGGCTTACGTGGGTCGGTGCAGACTCGATGGGCCAAATGGTCTCCTTCTACACTGTATGTTCTATGTTCTATGTCAGGCTTCGGTGGCTGCACTGGATATCCAGTCCGAGCAGCAGGGGGGCACAGAGGTGAGGGAGGATATAACATTTGAAATGGGTGTATTTGGCACCCTGGATCGAGAGATGCACAATAAGTACCCCTTGATTTGTACCGAGTGGGACCAGATGTGAGGGCTATGGTTTGGGATGCGGGATGGGTGCGTAGGGAGCAGCGCCTTACCGTTTCAGGATGGATAAAGCTCTCCGTGCTCCCGGAGTCGAAGGGGCATGCAGTGTCGCGCCCGTTCACCTGTTCCTGCATCATAGAGTTCTGCAGGTGTTTTGGCAGAGTTTGGTCGAGGGTGATCGCTCCCACTCGCGGGTAGTCCGAGTCCTCAGCCGAGTCGGACTCGTAGAATGGCCACTGTCGGGTCGAGAAGAAGGCCCCCGACAAGATGGCTGCTCCCATGATTCACACGAGGCTGATGACTCGGCAGAAGGGGGCGTGTCGGGTCGGTGTGCAGCCGCATTGCGAGGCCTACGGGCCTGAGAGCCTGATTTTCGGGCCGGCTGTTCTTTGTTTGTCTGGCCCCTGGGTCTGGCCAGGCAGACCCTCGCAAAATACCCCTTCTACCCGCAGACGCTGCAGATCGCGGAGCGGGCTGGGCAGCGTGGGCGTGGATGCTGGCCCTGCCCGCAGAAGTAGCACGGTGTGACCCCATGGTGAGCGGGTCGCTGCGTGACGCAGGCCTGTAATACAGCTGAGTCTGAGGAAGTCCGGGGGGGGGCTCGCAGAGTCCGCGGGGTATGTACCCAAGTTATGTTGGGCCACCTCCAGCGAGGAGGCGAGCGTTAGCGTGTCCTGGAGGTCTTTTGCCCCGTTTTCGAGCAGCTGCTGCCGGATGTAGGTCGAGCGGATGCCGGACACGAAAGCGTCTCTGATGTGCAGGTTCATATGGACTTCCCCTGTCACATCCTGATGGTCACAGTCCCTAGCAAGCGCGGTGAGTTTCTCGACGAATTAGTCTAGCGATTGCCCCGAGCGCTGCCGGCAGATAGAGAGCAGATGCCTGGCGTGTAACTCGTTGATGGGTTTGACAAACTGCTTGCGGAGTAACTCGACCGCCTCTTCATAAGTCGTCGCCTTTTCGAGCGTGGCGGAGATTCTGTGACTCACCCGGGCATGGAGTAGGCGCAGCTTGCGTGGCCCCAGGATGGGAATCTCTGAGGAGTCCAGGTAGGCCTCGAAGCACCGCAGCCAGTATTTTAAAATTTCCTTTGCCTCAGGTGTCCGTGCTTCCAGGTTGAGCTTCTCTGGTTTTAGGCCTGCGTCCATCCTGGTCTAGTTTAGTCTATTAAATTGAGGTAACCTCAATAACGACGCTTAGAGTGTGAACGGTAGAGAAGGCTTTAATAGACTAAGAACGATGCTAGAGCCGAGACGTGTGCTAACTGCTGCACAGCCCACAAGGCCGCCCCTTATATATGGCTCACAGATGGGCGGAGCCAGAGGCGGAGTCCCCAGGTTCCAAGCCCGGTCTTAAAGGGGACTTCACCTTACATGATGACAAGGCAGTAACCGTTCATCACAGTTAGCTTTGCAAATTATACTCTTTGTATAACCACCATGTTGCATGCTTTCTTATTATAATAAATTTGTGTGCCTACTCAAAACTTGAATTGTCCCACCTAATCTTCCATATCTAACACTCAGTGAAAACAACTCCTACTCCCTTGTTGGTGGGGGAATATTTACTCGGAATTTTACCCGGACCTTTAGAATATTCCGGAATATTATATGATATGGTTAAAATATAATTGAAGTTTAGTCTACCGGTAAGACGGTAAATCTCTTGATTGGATTTATTCTTTTGGGGAAGAGGGGATCGGGGGAGGGGTGGGGGGAGGGGGCAAGCTGGATTCAGTGTGCCCAATTGTGTGTCCTTGAGTCTAGCTCCCTCTGGCGGAGGTTGAGAGAAATTAATTGAGGGGTACGCCTGATTTCAATAGCTCCAGGTAGAGTTAGGATTATAAAACATCGAACTTGGTACTGGAATTCTTTTCAGCAATTCCATTTTTTGTGGTCAAGCTGCTTTGCTTTCCAAAGAGCTAACAAATGATTTGTGCTTTCGGAGGTGTGACAGGTTCGACCTCCCTACAACCATTCCCAATGACAAGTGAGAAATTCACAAACGTTTACATGGTAATCACCTGCAAAGAGGGTCACTTAACATCTTCTATTCAGATGCATTATTTGCTAGTATCTGACAGACTGTACTGTGTGTCAGAATTGTCTTGATAAGGTTCATTCTTCATCGGTTTAGGACAGCTAATTAGGTAACGGGATATTCTTGGCATCCTGCGTGCTTTTATATATGTTTGCAAGACTGAATCCACCCCCCCCCCCCCCCCCCCCCCCCAAACAACTGGCTTGACTGGCTAATTTATTGATCGATTATGCATCATACAACATGTTTGAAAGGTTCTCCTGTTTTTTTCTCCTTTTGCCAGCTTTGAATGTTACCTCCCAGTGTGATTATGCGTTGCATTTTTTGTTTTGTTGGTTTGACCATGTAAAGCTCACCAAATTAACAAGTTAAAAAATAAAGTGAGCAGGCAGTTGATATGAAGTGTGCATTTTTCTATGGAAAACAGTTCAGATCTCGTTTCCTAGCATCCATTCGTAGGAGAATCATGTTTCCATTGTGCCTCTCACACACCACTATAATTGCACTGCTTGTGGCTGAGGCTGGTTAAACAATCTTTCAGAGCCTTGGTCACAGTCAACAATACCAATTTGACTTGTAGCAAGTTGAATGCAGCAGAAGATACTTCACAGGGGAAAATAAGTAAGTGAGTAAGAGTTAGGAGAAAGGTTAGAAGAGGAAATAAAGACAAGTTTATTGCGATAAAGGCAGGAAATGCTGGAAAATCTCAGCAAGTTTGGCAGCATCTGTAGTGAGAGAAAAAGAGTTCACTTAGAGTGCAACTTGGCTCTTTTTCGGACCTGAAGAGAGGTAGAAATATGATGGGTTATATGCTGTTGAAATAGGAAGGGGGGTCTCGTAGAACAAAAAGGTCAGGGATAAATTAGAGGATGGGAGAGACTAAATTACAAGATTGTCAAGAAACAAAAGGCGAAAGGAATAGTAATGGTTGAAGTAAAAAAAAACAAAGCATCCGCAATAAATACTGATGGCAGAATACAACTATATGTGAATGGAAAAATATGAAAAAAGATAGTCTGGCACTTGGTCAAAAGAAAATCAAAATGGAGGACAGAGTTTACTGTCTGAAGTGTCTTTTGTCCAGTGCTAGTCCGTATCTTGTGTTCATGCTTTTGCTTTCACTTATAGCTGTCCTTTATTATTGCTTTAACATTTTGGACCAATGCTTTGTTTCTTTACTACAACTCCCTTTGCCTTTTGTTTCATGGCATCTTTGTCATTTAATCTCTTCTGCCTTCTAACTTATCCCTGACCTTCCTTTTTATTCTACCTGATCCCCCCAGGCCCTGCTCCGCCTTTTGCAACAGCATAAAACCCTATCTAATTTCCACCTCTTTTCAGTTCCGAAGGAGGGTCACATTGGACTCACAATGTTAGCCTTGTTTCTCTCTCCACAGATTCTGCAGGACCTGCTGAGTTTTTCCGGCACTCTCTGTATTTACTTCAGATTTCCAGCACCTGCAGTATTTTGCTTTTTCATTTAGTGAGGCAGCTTTTGAGTTGACTTTTGAAGGTGGAAGAGATAAGACCATATGGCAGAGGAGCAGATGTAGGCCACTCGGCCCGAGTCTTCTCCACCATTCAATCAGATCATGGCTGATCTGATATAATCCTTAACCCCTTTCCCACTTTGTCCCCATAGCCCTTGACTCCCTCACTGAATAAAGGAGAAGGAGAAATGTAGCAAAGGCGAAGGGTTTAAGAAGGAAATTCCGAGCCACATCCATGATCTGATAGTAATTATAACACAATACATAGTGGGAAGGGGCACTTTAAGCCGGAATGGATAGCATAAACTGGGATACCGGGCTACCTTCAGGATTGGCGCTTTGAACTTAGTGTGGTTCTTGAAATTATAGGTCAAGTTAAGTATATCACACATATCTCGATGACAACCAATCCTTTACATTGTGTCTTGGGTTTTGCTGTGGAAGTTCTATTCAACTTCAAAATGTACCGGTAATTGACCTCCTGCCGTTTGCAACATACTGATACTTCCTAATTCTCTGGAGGCAGGTGGCATTACGGCCTTGCTCGGAGTTTAAGGAAGAATTCTATCTCAATTGGAGATAATTATATATTCACTTTGATTTCGCAAGCTTCATATATATTCAAATATATATATATGTATGATTGTCCTTTTTGAATTATTAAACACATTGAACATGTTTATTGGCTGGGCTCCAGGAATGCATTTAAAGGTGCTTGGCGAAACTCTTGGATTCATTCCCCCATCTCACCGCATTTGGGATGGGAGGGCCTACAGCTGCTATGCATGTCTGCCACTGCCTGTGCATATTGATTATCCTCTACTTTTCATCTGTGCGTGATGTCCATCCATTTGTCCACCTCAAATACTCATTTAAAATGATTGTTTTAAATGTTAATCTGCTCAAGACTTTGCGTAATGCAAACACCATGATTTGTCCTGGTCAGAAGCATCCACATCATACTAAACATGAATAACCTCCAAGGTTCTCCTTGACTTTGTCCTTGATAAGATGTTCACCACAATTGAATTGCTTATTGTCCTTAAAATTGTTCACTATTTCTGCTTGAGTTATTCCCCCTAACTGTTCAAACCTACACTTTCTTGTTCTGGGATGAACCTCTCAAAGTGAGGTTGTATCCTTTACTCCATCTTTAATTGACATTCTCTTGAAGATATCCAGTCTGTGATAAAAGTGATGAGTATCTGTTCTCCTGTTTTTTGGTGCCTCCTTGTAGGCGGTTGTGAAGGGCATCAAGGCAAAAAGAGTCAGCAATGGACCCCGAAGCTGCACAAAACATTTTCAAGGCCAATATCAAGAAGGCTGACGTGGCCAGTGTCTCCAGCATTAGCCACAGAACCTGAGCTGAACACAGAAAGAGGTTCAATCACTTCACAAGAGCAGAAAAAGAAAGTGCAACTCTTCATCTCTCCAAAACTCGCAGCAGCATTCTTTTCATCCCCGACCATGTCCCTCCTAGCAATCACATCCTTCAGCATAATGGCACAAGGGCACACTGCAACACCGCTCTCTAACATTTCATAGTAAGAAGTTTTACAACACCAGGTTAAAGTCCAACAGGTTTGTTTCGATGTCACTAGCTTTCGGAGCGCTGCTCCTTCCTCAGGTGAAGGAAGGAGCAGCGCTCCGAAAGCTAGTGACATCGAAACAAACCTGTTGGACTTTAACCTGGTGTTGTAAAACGTCTTACTGTGCTCACCCCAGTCCAACGCCGGCATCTCCACATCATGGCTATCATTTCATACACACTGACACCAATCAAATCACCTCCTCCTTTCCTCTCTTCACTTTACTAAAACAATTGTCTTCTCACAGACTATTCACCTGCACACCACACAGTTGTCTTCACATCACCATTGTCAAGTTCTCTCTCCCAATAGTCTGGCATAAGCAAAAGTATCAGGATCAGGGAAGGCAGAGTTTCCAGCGTGTCACAATTCTTCGCATTGCTTATCATTGTGGAAAAGTTGATGCAGTATTCTCAAGATTATATCCTGCAAACTGCCCCACTTGTATCTGCCATCCTAACCTCAGCCCTCTTCCAGGTCCTTCTTGGCAGAAAGTCCTGCGTAGGAAAGCACATCAAAGAAGGACAATCCTCCTGTTGCATCATTGGCAGGTACTAGCTTCTTGCTATCTTCTGGTAGTCCCACTTGCTGCTAGCGCTGGTTGCTGAGGCTGTTGCTTTCCTTCTACAAAGGTTAAAGTAGCAATAATTAGACAGAAAATCCTCTGAACGTGAGGAGGTGGAGGTAGAAACTCTCCTTGAGTGCTAAAGAGCGAAAAGCTCAATATCTCTATCTGCAGCATCAATAGTCCTGAGACACCAATCCCACCAAGCTTTACGAACAGGTCTAGAGCTGGGCATGGCTGCCCAGTTAAAGTCATGTGAAAGTCTGCTCTATGTCATCATGATGCTGCTTCCTGCGTGTGACAAGCATCTGCTCTGACGAAAAGGCTGATAGTTCGTGACCCCTGGTTGTGCTCGGTGGCACTCATTGAATGCTGAACTTGCTTCATTCTTTTTTTTATAAACTTTTTTAGAGGAGCCAATTATTTTTCTTTTCCAATTAAGGATCAATTTAATGTGGCCCATCTACGTAACAAGTACATCTTTGGGTTGTGGGGGTGAAACCCATGCAGGCGTGGGGCGACGTGCAAGTGGACAGTGACCCAGGGCCAGGATTCGAATCCGGGTCCTCAGCGCCACAGTCGCAGTGCTAACCACTGCGCCACAGGCTTCATTCTGGAAATGATCCAGCCATTTGGTTCCCAAAGCCAAATTTGAAAAACATGCCCTAAATAAATCAACATAGTTAAAATGGCAGCCAGTATCAAAACAGCAGGGAGTGCATGTCCATGAACCTTACTGGATTGAGTGACATTTTCATTTATTTCACTCAGTATTTACAGTGTGATTTTGGAATGTGTGAAATATGACTAATTAAATAAATATGACTCATCACTATAGTTCAGGAGGAGGCCATTCAGCCCATCAAGTCAGCACTGATTCGCTGAAAAAGCACTCTACCTCAGCCCATTGCCCCGCCCTATCCCAAAGCCCCATCTAACCTGCAAATATTTGGACACTATGGCGCAATTTAGCATGTCAATCCACCTAATCTGCACATCTTTGGACTGTGGGAAGAAATCGGAGCACCCGGATGAAACCCACGCAGATATGGGGAGAACATGCAAACTCCACACAGACAGTCACCCAAGACCGGAATTAAACCCGGGATCCTGGTTCTAGGAGGCAGCAGTGCTAACCACTGTGCCACCGTGCCCGCTAATATATCGCATACATCTGAGTACTGACAGAACATAAAATAAACCTATCCCCTACTTAACTCCAAACTGCCTCCACTTACCATCCAAGTGACATTTTAATCAACCACCAAAGCATACTTTTCATTAATCTAATCTTCCAAATCGTTGCTGTATGTTTCTTGCAATGTCTGCAGATGACCTTTGGACATGACATCTGAGTTATTATAGCCCAGATTTTGTGGCAGAAATAATCTTGAATCAGCATTCATTGTTACTGAGGAATTGATGCGACAGCTACTTCCTGCACCCAAAGATATAAATGTCGCATGGAAATGTGACAAATCCTAATTACTAACAACTTAGATCGCTGACACTGAAGTGCAGAATCTCATCCCTTCAATTTTTAATTATTTTGGGAGATTTTTTTCTTCTTTTTGTATCTCTCTTCTTTCTTGCTCTCTCTTTACTTTACTTTCTGAATATGAGTTTGAACAAAGAACAAAGAAACAAAGAAATGTACAGCACAGGAACAGGCCCATTGGCCCTCCAAGCCTGTGTCGACCATGCTGCCTGTCTAAACTCAAATCTTCTGCACTTCTGGGGTCCGTATCCCTCTATTCCCATCCTATTCATGTATTTGTCAAGATGCTCCTTAAACGTCACTATTGTCCCTGTTTCCACCACCTCCTTCGGCAGCGAGTTTCAGGCACACACTACCCTCTGTGTAAAAAACTTGCCTCGTACATCTCCTCGAACTCTTGCCCCTCGCACCGTAAACCTATGTCCCCTAGTAATTGACCCCTCTACCCTGGGAACAAACCTCTGACTATCCACTCTGTCTATGCTCCTCATAATTTTGTAGACCTCTATCAGGTCCCCCCTAAACCTCCGTCGTTCCAGTGAGAACAAACCGAGTTTATCCAACCTCTCCTCATAGCTAATGCCTTCCATACCAGGCAACATCCTGGTAAATCTCTTCTGCACCCTCTCTAAAGCCTCCACATCCTTCTGGTAGTGTGGCGACCAGAATTGAACACTATACTCCAAGTGTGGCCTGACTAAGTTTCTATACAGCTGCAACATGGCTTGCCAATTTTTATACTCAATGCTCCGGCCAATGAAAGCAAGCATGCCGTATGCCTTTTTGACTACCTTCTCCACCTGTGTTGCCTGTTTCAGTGACCTGTGGACCTGTACACCTAAATCTCTCTGACTGTCAATACTCTTGAGGGTGAATATACCATTCACTGTATATTCCCTACCTGCATTAGACCTTCCAATATGCATTATCTCACATTTGTCTGGATTAAACTCCATCTGCCATCTCTCCGCCCAAGTCTCCAAATGATCTAAACCCTGCTGTATCCTCATTGCTATCCGCAATTCCACCAACCTTTGTGTTGTCTGCAAATTTACTAATCAGACCAGTTACATTTTCCTCCAAATCATTTATATATACTACGAACAGCACTGATCCCTGCGGAACACCACGAGTCACAGCCCTCCAATCAGAAAAGCATCCTTCCATTGCTACTCTCTGCCTTCTATGACCTAGTCAGTTCTGTATCCATCTTGCCAGCTCACCTCTGATCCCGTGTGACTTCACCTTTTGTACCAGTCTGCCATAAGGGACCTTGTCAAAGGTCTTACTGAAGTCCATATAGACAATGTCCACTACCCTACCTGCATCAATCATCTTTGTGACCTCATCAAAAAACTCTATCAAATTAGTGAGACACGACCTCCCCTTCACAAAACCGTGCTGCCTCTTGCTAATACGTCCATTTGCTTCCAAATTGGAGTCGATCCTGTTTCGAAGAATTCTCTCCAGCAATTTCCCTGCCACTGACGTAAGGCTCACCGGCCTGTAGTTCCCTGGATTACCCTTGCTACCCTTCTTAAACAAAGGAACAACATTGACTATTCTCCAGTCCTGCGGGACATCACCAGAAGACAATGAGGATCCAAAGATTTCTGTCAAGGCCTCATCAATTTCCTCTCTAGCCTCCTTCAGTATTCTGGGGAAGATCCCATCAGGCCCTGGGGACTTATCTACCTTAATATTTTTGAAGACGTCCAACACCTCGTCTTTTTGGATCTCAATGTGACCCAGGCAATCTACACGCCCTTCTCCAGACTCAACATCCACCAATTCCTTCTCTTTGGTGAATACTAATGCAAAGTATTCATTTAGTACCTCGCCCATTTCCTCTGGCTCCACACATAGCTTCCCTCCCCTGTTCTTCAGTGGGCCAACTCTTTCCCTGGCTACACTCTTGTTTTTTATGTCCGTGTAAAAAGCCTTGGGATTTTCCTTAACCCTATTTGCCAATGACATTTTGTGACCCCTTTTAGCCCTCCTGACTCCTTGCTTAAGTTCCTTCCTACTTTCCTTATATTCCACACAGGCTTTGTCTGTTCCCAGCATTGTAGCCTGACAAATGCCTTTATTTTCTTTTTGACGAGGTCTACAATATCTCTCGTTATCCAAGGTTCCCGAAATTTGTCGTATTTATGCTTCTTCCGCACAGGAACATGCCGGTCCTGAATTCCTTTCAACTGACATTTGAAAACCTCCCACATGTCAGATGTTGATTTACCCTCAAACATCCGCCCCCAATCTAGGTTCTTCAGTTCCTGCCTAATATTGTTATAATCCCAATCTAGGTTCTTCAGTTCCTGCCTAATATTGTTATAATTAGCCTTCCCCTAATTTAACACATTCACCCTAGGACCACTCTTATCCTTGTCCACCAGCACTTTAAAACATACCGAATTGTGGTCACTGTTCCCGAAATGCTCCCATACTGAAACTTCTACCACCTGGCCGGGCTCATTCCCCAATACCAGCCCCTTCCCTCGTTGGACTATCTGCATATTGTTTTAAGAAGACCTCCTGGATGCTCCTTACAAACTCTGCCCTGTCCAAGCCCCTCGTACTAAGTGACTCCCAGTCAATATTCGGGAAGTTAAAGTCTCCCATCACAACAACCCTGTTGCTTTTACTCCTTTCCAAAATCTGTCTACCTATCTGTTCCTCTATCTCCCGCTGGCTGTTGGGTGGCCTGTAGTAAACCCCCAACATTGTGACTGCACCCTTCTTATTCCTGATCTCTACCCATATAGCCTCGCTGCCCTCGGAGGTGTCCTCCTGCAGTACAGCCGTGATATTCCCCCTAACCAGTAGCGCAACTCCTCCACCCTGTTTACATCCCCCTCTATCCCGCCTGAAACATCTAAATCCTGGAACGTTTAGCTGCCAATCCTGTCCTTCTCTCAACCAGGTCTCTGTAATGGCAACAACATCATAGCTCCAAACTCTAAGTTCATCTGCCTTTCCTGTTATACTTCTTGCATTAAAATATATGCACTTCAGGCCACCAGTCCTGCTGTTTTCAGCAACATCTCCCTGTCTGATCTTCCTCAGAGCCATACTGACCCTATTCCCTAGTTCTCCCTCAATTTTTTCACCTTCTTACCTATTGCTCCGGTACCCACCCTCCTGCCATACTAGTTTAACCCCTCCCATGTGACACTAGCAAACCTCCTGGCCAGGATATTTATGCCTCTCCAGTTTAGATGCATCCACAGAAGCGCCTATCTGTGCCCCTGACTATAGAGTCCCCTGTGACAATTGCTCTTCTGCGCATTGATCCTCCCTGCTGAACATCAGAGCCAACCGTGGTGCCACTGCTCTGACTGCTGCTGTTTTCTCCTGATAGGCTATTCTCCCCAACAGTATCCAAAGGGGTATATCTGTTTGAGAGGGGGACAACCGCAGGGGTTCCTGCACTGACTGCCTGCCCCTTCTGGTGGTCACCCATCTCTCTGCCTGCACCTTGGGTGTGACAACATCTCTATAACTCCTATCTATGATGCTTTCCGCCACCTGCATGCTCCTAATTGCATCCAATTGCTGCTCCAACCGAACCACGTGGTCTGTGAGGAGCTGCCATTAGTTATACTTGCTGCAGATGTAGTCGACCGGAATGCTGGAAGCGTCACAGATCTGCCACATTTCACAGTTGGAGCACTGCACCCCACTGAGTGATATTTAAGCACTAATTAATTAATTTAAAATAAACACTTAAATTATTGTTAGATTGAGTTACAATTAACTATATGGCCCTGACTCTAGATGATTTTTACTGTAAAATTAAATGCTAAATGCCGATCACTGCCCTCAGGTTTAGTTACTCCACTATCTTGTTAATCAATTAGATTTTATTTGCAATATTATTATTTTTTCAAATTTAACAGATTCCCAACCAGCCAATCAGGTCACAGCTTTACTGTGATATCACTTACAGTCCCCCCCCCCCCCCCCCCCCACACAATTTGAAAATGTAATAAAAATAAAA
Source organism: Scyliorhinus torazame (assembly GCF_047496885.1). Taxonomy (NCBI): domain Eukaryota; kingdom Metazoa; phylum Chordata; class Chondrichthyes; order Carcharhiniformes; family Scyliorhinidae; genus Scyliorhinus; species Scyliorhinus torazame. The sequence continues at coordinate 286,444,136 of NC_092713.1, forward strand.
ATCACTTACCTTCCCAGGATGCTCTCTGGTTCTCTCCCTGCAGATTGACAGTTACAGGCCAGAAGAAAGAGAACAAAACGGTTGGGAAAAAGCAGCTTCTCCCACTCTGCACCAAATTAACTCACTGCACCAAATTACCAAGTTTCAATGTAATTCAACTTTGCATTGAATTAAATATTCTACCTTGTACTTCCTGGTTGAGCATCTACATGCATTGGTTGAAGGTAAACACTTTTGCTTGCTATATTCACACATTTCTACTTAATGTCTATGAGAATTGTGTGACCACCTGTAAGTGGAATGATTGGCAAGTGTTTGTTACTTGCCATATACTGCGGAATGTGGACAAATATTTTGCAGAAACAGTCGTAACAGTGCTGAAATGTTAATATTTGCAATCAATTTGGTCAAACATAATTTGTTTACATTTCCAAACTCCTGCCGTCACTGGGAGTGACTTTTTTGATTCCACCTCTACTTCAGACATTGGCACTTAATCATTAATTCATTAATACATATTCCTCATATCCAAGAATGGCAGCAGTATATTATGATAGAAATAAGTGTCAAGTTGCATTGAGGAATTTGAGCAATTTACACAAATCGGCCACTCATTCATCCTCCTCAATCATAAGCTCAGTTTGCTTTCCTACTCCGTTGGAATAGTGAAATTCTCTCCTGCATGAATTTCTCCTTTGGAACAACTCCAACTTCAGTTCCAGTACTTGTTGTAATGCATTGAATGCGCAGTGAAAAGTAGCTCATTTCCATTCCTTATAAATTGAAAACACATCTGCTTGAAACTATTATACCTTGGAATCAATCGCAATGTGTTTGAGCTTTGACCAGATGCATATGGAATTATTCCAAGGCCAATTGAAAGCAAACACATTGTTAACCACCACATACTGTGCTTGAGCACATGTATCCAAAATGGAAACTAATATTACGTCTCAGTGTTACCTGAAATGGGTAGTCAATCAGAACATGTCCTGCTATATCGAAGGTGCAAGTTCAAATCTGATGGAATGAAATATCGGCTCTCTGTGGGCTGTTACAACTCAATCGAATTCCTAGTTGTTGTCAGGTGGTGGTGGCTTAGTGGTATTGTCACTGGACTAGTAAACCAGAATCCAGCGTAATGCTCTGGAGACCCGGGTTCGAATCCTGCCACTGCAGATGTCGAAATTTGAATTCAATAAAAATCTGGAAATCAAAGCCTAATGATTTTTTGTTAAATTTAGAATATCCAATTAATTTTTTCCAATTAAGGGGCAATTTAGCATCACCAATCAACCTACCCTGGGTTGTGGGGGCAAAACCCACGCAAACGCGGGGAGACTGTGCAAACTCCACACGGGAGCCGGGATCGAACCTGAGACCTCGGCACTTTGAGGCAGCAGTGCTAACCACTGCGACACCATGCTGCCAATAAAAGTCTAACGATGACCATGAAACCATTGTCGATTGTCGTAAAAACTCATCTGGTTCACTCATGTCCTTTACCTGGTGTGATTGACTCTTAACTGCCCCCTCAAGGGTAATTAGGGATGGACAATAAATGCTGGCCCAGCTAACGAAGCCACATTCCAGGAACACATTTTGTAAAAAAGATCTTGCGGCACCAATCGGCAATTAGCCATTTATTGTACAGCAAGATGGTTGCTAACGTGAAAATGTTACCTGATTGCGGTTGAGTTCTAACTGTAAGAATTAAGGCACAATTTAGTGCTGGATTCAGTATGGCCAAACCCATTTCTCTCAGAACACTTAGTGCTGTCACAGTTTCGCTGTTGCTTTCCTTGATGATCTTCGATTAGCTCAAATGAGAGTTCAATGCCACTGTATAAAAATATTAATATTCCTGTGTCAACTCATTTTGGGCAACTCCCTGGCAGTCAATGGGAATGTTTGTTGCTCCAGCAGGGAACACATCTCAGATTGTGACCTTATTGGGTGTAAGAGTTAGGCTTTTAGGCAAAACTGAGTAGCCACCTTGATTGGAAATGCCTCTTTGAGAGTGAAGAATTTCCTTGCACCCGGTGCAGGAAGAAATTCCTGATAGTCCATACTCATGCTTGAAACAACCAGACCTTGTCCGTCAGACTCAAGAAGAAAAGAAAAGACCGGAACAGTGTTTGATGTCTGCAGTAACAATTGCAAGATCTTATTTTCATGCTAAGCCATTTTGCAACAGAAACTGAAGTCTCTTTTTTCCGCACATTCCCACTGCACCATCTTGAACTCCGCCAACGGCTTGTCACATTTCTCTTCACTGTTAAAGAGTGGATAAGTGTGGCCTTTTCTCTAGCTAAAAACACACCTCACTTGCCATTAAATTGTACTTAGGCCTTGCATTGCACATTTGTAGCTGTCACTGTCTTGGATAATCTTCTATATATCATGAATTCTCACAATTGACTGGTTACATTTATAAGCTGCAGATTCAGTTACCTTTTTCTCAGGGCCCACAGCTATGTGTCAAATGCATTCTGAATGTTCTTTTATAGATCAGATATATGTCTAAGATTTTCCGATATGTACCCTTCTATATATAAACTATCTCAACTTCTCATTTATAGATTCTACGCAGCTCCAAGATATCCATTATTTGATACAGAAAGCAGGCAAGATCTCAACAGGATTGCATGTTGCAATCACTTCCGAGTGCCAATATATAACATTTCCCAACTTTAGTATAGTCCAGTATTCAACTATTGATAATCATTTGATAAACCTAAAGGATTTATGCTAATTGTATTAATCCTTCTATGTGAAGGTCAGCAGCCTTCACTTATATTGAACATGCCCTGACATCTGGCACTGGATCCCTGTCCCTTTTTCTGTTAGTAGCATATTTCCAAAAGTCTTGTGGAGGAGGTGGGCAGGTGGGAGACAGAACAAGTCCTATTCCTGTTTTGTGCCTCTTGCCTAGTTCTCCAGCGGTCGCTGTGGGGGCTCCTGGATGCAGGGACACTTCACAAAGCTGTTGTTAGACTTGTGCCAGGAGCTGCAGCAAAGGGAACTGGTCAGTAAGATAAAGAAACATCTGAACATTTGGCAGCTTAGACTTTCATACGAACATCAGAACAAGGAGCAAGATTAGGCAATTGAGCTCCGCCATTCAATACAATCATGGTTGATCTCCCCTTGGCCTCAACTCCACCTTCCTGCCCATTCTCCATAACACTTCCACCCATTGCTAATTAAAAATCTGTCTATTTCCTCCTTAAATTTACTCAATGTCCCCGCATCCACTGCACTAAGGGGTATTGAATTCCACATTCATGACTCTTTGAGAGAATTAATTTCTCCTCATCTCTGTTTTCAATCTGCTACCTTTTATCCTAAACCTGTTTCCAACCCGATCTTCAAGTCTTGGGGTTTTCCATTCTGTGTAGTCTCCAGCTCTTTCCCTGATGCCTGTGCCTGCTTCCCAACACTAAGCCCGGCACTGGGGTATGACATGGTCCCTGACAATAAGTGTCTGGGCCTGGGGCGGCACATCACACTTTGGTTGTATTGCTCCAACCAGGTGACAGGGCAGATGGGGAAAACAGGAGAATTTACTCCACTGTCCAAAACAGGCAAAAGAGACTAACACTTAAATCCCAAGTATCTGTCTATATAAATCAAAAGAGTGGATCTCGTGCATGTTTGACACACTTCAGCTGAACACCTGAAAAGAAAGAGAAATCCTATTATTACTTCTTGTTTTTTTAGATAACCTAATCTCTTCTCAGAGGCTTTGAATTTCAAACATTGTCCAACCTACAGAAACTTCTCTTGAGAAATAGGCTCTCACTGATGTTGAGACACATGCATTTACAGCTCTTTCCCATAAGTGTGCCGAAAGAGTGCCCTGAAAGAGTCAGATTAAATGTAAATACAGCTTCATGTTTCCAACGAAATAATACTCGACATTTCCCACAAGCAAGACCACTGGAGATCAACCAGCAGATTTTACAATGCAAATATATGGAAGAGAACCATTTCATGACTGGAATCTCCGTTTTTGGTGACAATTGTAACTTTCTTGAATCTCACTCTTTGCATTCATGATCTCCGCTGAACTCTGATGGCGTGTGATCGATCCCAGCTTTTAAAATGCATAATTTTATCTCTTTAGAATTCCAGTTTTATAAGCACACAGTTATTTATTAATTTCAACATGCTGAACTCGAGGCCTTTGTTACTTCCTATGAAAACATTCCCAATGCAATTCAAACATGTCACAGGTTGTGTAACACCAGCGTCACAGTATGATGGAAGTACGAATCCACCCGAAATTAACATTTCAATAAGTAGATGTAATGTTGTGGTGATTAACTAATTTACCAAAGAACAGTAGCTCCCTGAAACATGAAACTAAACTGATCTACTAATAACTATCCCCTAAGTGAGTTTTCATTAACTGTGACTGGATTTTATCTCTTCTCCATGGTGTCAGGTTTGTTGTTCATCTTTCAGTTGCACTAATATTGCTCCCAGCTGTCTGAATAACCCTAGTTAGAAATATACAGCTTTTACAACCTTTTCCCACTGCCTGAACACCCACAATTTAACACTGATGATGTGTTAACCATCCTATATTTACTCAGAATGGTACATATTTATTTCATTCATCATATAATGACAGATAATCAGAAAGTCATTACTTGGCCTGCACTGTGCAGTAGCTCGATTGGGGCGTGATTGAGCAATGCAGAATCCGTAGCTTGTATGTATTAACCACACTCCACATAGGACACGTAATGAATACATAATGCCTAAAGCATGGTTCAGTGAGGCAAGGAGGGAATATAAATAGGAATAATCTCAGGGCTGCAACAGGGATGTAGATTAGACTGATTTATCGACATAGAATTTGTATGATTCGGTAATCAATGGGGAGTGTCGCCCTCTCTCTGAGGCAGAAGATGCCACGTCAATGGGAGAAACCATCAACAGGTATACACTTCATGGCTGGAAATTAACATTAACATAAATGAGTTAATCTGACACTAGTGCTTAATTTAAATTGTTCGGAAAATAAAGGTAGTTTTTGGGGATTTATATTTGCATTGTTAAACATTAGAAGTAAGATATAGATTTAAGTGGGTTTAATTTAATGTTTCTGTGTCGGGAAAGGTAAAACCTATTGTGGACAAAGGTGTAATTTGTGTGAGGGTTTGTTTCAATTCCAACTGTGTTCTCATTGTCTGAAAGAGGGCGACGGTGTGAAGAATAAATAAACCAGAAGCGGTTGCCTAGCAACTGGGAACTTGTACGGTAGAAAAGCTTTTAACTTTAAAATTAAGTTGAGCTAATTTGATTGCAGTTGGAGGTAGATAGTGAGAAAAAAGGCAGCTCCCACAGCCCCACTAGAAGCAATTGGTTTTCGAAGGAAACATTTCTCTCAGCCATGCTAGAAGAAAAGCCTAACTATGGAGTAATGATTAAGAAAACAGATGTCAGAAACCTAAAATCAAGCTAGTTAAGGAAATTAAGGAAATGAAGAGATGTTTCCAAGGAGTCTGCAGTTAACAGAACAGAGGAAACTGGTAACCAGAACAGATTACTGTTCAGTAAAGTCACAGAGTTAAAAAAAGGCTTTGGATCATAAGAGGCCAGAAAGACAGTTGTGCTAAGATTTGTGAGAAATTACTACAGTTTGGGAGACATTATTTGTAATAATTATGGAAATTGGTGACTGGACCTTGGACTTTGTGTAAAAGCCTTTAAGACAAAGGAAATCTGAAGGGAGAGATGTAAAGCCTGAAAGTGAAACCTTGATGGAAGCAGCAGAGGGAAAGTATAATTTAAAAGAAGATTAGAAAGTGTGACTTTTGAAAGTGGAATTTGAAATCACTCGTCAGGAAGCCGGCGTTCAGTGAGATAAGGTGGCTCACGATATAATAATCATCAGGGTGGATTTTGAGGAGAAATCCACAGATGTTCACTTGGGTTCAGAGAGGAGTGTATCTTACCACAGTCATCTTGTGGGCTTACAAGGGACTTTGTGTTAATGAGGCCATTGTAGCCTAAAATGTACTTTGTAATCTGTGCTAATCTCAAAATTCGTCTGTATTTGTTAAGGTGAGTGTAAAGGAGTATTGTATAATAATCCAATTTTTCCATGTTTAATATTTTATTTCCTGTTACTAAACCTGTGACTCTGTTCCTCCATATTTAATAAATACAATAAAAGTTACAGGGAAGGATTCTTTGGTCAGCATCGCCGGAATCATGAATTGGGATTGGGCGGAGAATTGCGTGTCAGCCGAAAATCGAGGCTGGCGTCGGGAGCCCAACGGATTGCCACACTCAGGGGCTTCAACAGCGGCACAAATGCATTCCACACCAAACATCGCTGTGGACATGCAAACTGTACAGCAAATGACGTTGGCATATCATTAACATGCTCGATCCAACATTCGCAGGGCCTCCTACGATGCTCCCCCTCCGTAAGGAGGAGTTACTGACGGCGAAGTTCACTTGTGGTATTTAAAATGGCAAAAAGGCGCCAAATCTGCTGAGGGAGCGAGAGGAGGCAACAAATGTTCCCAGAGCCGCACTCGTGGGCTGCCTGTCCTGCTGCCAGCTGGGGGTCATCTGCCCATAGCAGGGGGCAACCAGGGCATGGGCCATGGGTCTGGGTATCCCTCAGGACTGGGGGGCCCATGCCCAGTTGACATCCACGGGTGGCAGCCTCCTTCCCACAAAGGGGAACAGGGTGCCCAAGCCAACCTCAGTGCCGCTCTTTGGGGTAGCATCTTCTTGTCTGGAATGAGAATATATGGGGAGTAGAGTGCTTCTATGCAGCTGCAGCTTGTCAGGTTCTTGAGTGCCAATCCTGACCCCAGCGTTTGTTGGAATTGCACTAGTTCCACGTAGCGCCGGTGCAAGCCCATTAGGGTGTACTGAATCGCTTCGGGGCCAGCGCACTTTTCTGGGGCCACAGATCTCTAGTGATTCAGTCCCGGTGTCAGCACTTAGCCTCTGAAACAGAGAATCCAGCCCAGTCTTTTGAGCCAGAGTTCCATTCTCGGATCTTCCCATCTAGTTATATCAACTCGGATCATAACAAAAGTGCACATAATTCTTTAACGCAATGGGGAGAAGGTGCGGGGAAAACACTGTCAGAATAACATCAGCACTGTGCCCAAGGGGCTGCCCTACACTGGTGTGGGAGGGTGCGGTGGGAGGGCCGAAGGCCCCCTTGTGAGTTGGGGCTTGGTGGGGGGGTTTCAGGGGTCGTGTCAGGGGGTCGAGAGATCGGGTCACCTTTTTTAAATGGCCCGATCTCTCCCTGCACTCAAGAGTTCCGGCGAGTTGAGCTCCTCAGTGCAGAAGACGGGACTAAATGCAGCCTCGGCCATGCATTACCCGCTGAGGGCCCCGATCTCCCCGAATGCCCGTTCAATAGTGTGGTGTTTCGCGGGGCTCCAAGCACCAGGAAACACCTGGCAAATCGTGCGCACTATGGGACTCTATTTCCGTCCTTGTAGATTGCGCCCAGAGTGTGAGTTCAACCGGGGAGAAACTCCCCAAGGCCTCCAAAAAATGACCAAATGTGGTTGAATAGTGGTGTGGATATTGTCTAAAAAGACGAAAAACACCCAAACAAACTCATCCAAAACGACACTTAGAAATATTTTGTTGAATCACGCCTTAGAGACAAATAGATAAAATAGAATTTTAAAAATTTAATGCGACATAAAAGTGAGATAATATTAAACTGACAAAGTGCATTCTCTGACCAATGACTTCCAAAGTGTTACCAGCATATGTCCTGAAATAGTACTCATACTGAATCAGAGGATGTGTTTTTTTATGCTGTGCATCATATAGTGTATTATAGAGTTCTGGTGGTTGGGTGTGAGAGGAACAGGGTGCATTGGTAGCTGAGTCCTCAGGGGCGAAATTCTCCCCCAACGGCGGGATGCCCGCCGACTGGCGCCAAAGCCGGCGCCAATCAGACGGGCATCGCGCCGGCAAAAAGGTGCGGAAGTCTCCGCATCTTTGGCGGCCTAGCCCCAACATTGAGGGGCTAGGCCGACGCCGGAGGGATTTCCGCCCCGCCAGCTGGCGGAAATGGTGTTTGTTGCCCCGCCAGCTGGCGCGGAAATGCGGCGCATGCGCGGGAGCGTCAGCGGTCGCTGTCAGTTTCCCAGCGCATGCGCGGGAGCGTCAGCGGCCGCTGTCAGTTTCCCGCGCATGCGCAGTGGGGAGAGTCTCTTCCGCCTCCGCCATGGTGGAGGCCGTAGAGGAGGCGGAAGGGAAAGAGTGCCCCCACGGCACAGGCCCGCCCGCGGATCGGTGGGCCCCGATCGCGGGCCAGGCCACCGTGGGGGCACCCCCCGGGGTCAGATCGCCCCGCGCCCCCCCCAGGACCCCGGAGCCCGCCCACGCCACCTGGTCCCGCCGGTAAATACCAGGTTTGATTTACGTCGGCGGGACAGGCAATTCCTGGGCGGGACTTCGGCCCATCCGGGCCGGAGAATACAGCGGGGGGTCCCGCCAACCGGCGCGGCCGGATTCCCGCCCCCGCCCAATCTCCGGGAGCGGAGACTTCGGCGGGGGCGGGGGCGGGATTCACGGCGGCCAACGGCCATTCTCCGACCCGGCGGGGGGTCGGAGAATGACGCCCATGGTCTGGGAGTAACGGACAGGAGATCCTGAGGCCTATCAGCACAGTCAGAAGAATGCCGCTGGCTGGGAACATGAGGAGTGGGTGGTAGAGACTGGGAGCATTTTGAATGTCATCGAAGGAACAGTGGGACTGATGCAAAGAGCATGCTATAATCTGGTACTGACCTTAAATCTTGTTTCTCTCTCCACAGATGCTGCCTTAGTTTCTGTGTATTTCTAATATTTTCTGTTTTAATGCAGATTTCCAACATCTGCAGTATTTTGCTCTTGCCCACATTCCTTCAATTTAATGTTTGCACCAACCCTCCGAAAGAGCTTTCTACCTCGGCCCACTCCCCTGCCCTATCCCCGTAACTGTGCATTGATCGTGGCCAATCCACCTAACCTGCACCTCTTTGGACTGTGGGAGGAAACCGGAGCACCCGGAGGGGGTCCCACGCTGGCTCGCGGAGAATGTGGAACTCCACATAGTCACCCAAGGCCGAAAATCGAACCCGGGGCTCTGGCGCCATGAAGCAGCAGTGCTAAGCACTGTCCACCGTGCTGCCCAAACATTTTCAGAAGAAGGTGAGGAGAGGGTATCCTGCCCCCTGTGCATGCGGAAGCAGTACCTCCTTTTCTGTCTTGCATCATCTTTCTTCTTTCTAGAGAGGCCGTTTGAATGCAGCAACAAAGAACATATTGTTCGAAACACAATGGAAACATTTGAATGATTGTCCTTTCTAAAAGGGCATCAAACTACAGTGCTGTTGTAATCCAGCAGAAAGGAAATGTTTCAGCCTTCAAAAATATCCAGAAACAAGACTGCCTGCTCACTTCTCCGAAATCAATGAAAAATTATTGTGCCACACAAACAAGGCACGACGTTATCTACTGCAGATCTAACAGTTGAAAACAGCAGATGGATCTTTATTATATTTTCATTCTTGGCTTTCATCAATTTTTTTTGCTCAGCTGTTTTTTCTGTTGAAAAGTTAGAGATGGAAGCAGTGTGGACTGAGAGGAACTGAACTACGCATTAAAACAAGTCAAAGCCTTAGACTGGTATGTAAGAGATTTACAAAGGGTGCAAGATATCCCTTACATGGAGAGATGAATGAAGCTGAGGCTGTTGGCATTAGGATAGAGAAGGTTATAAGAAGATCTAACAGTGGTGTTTAAGATTATGAAAAGTTTTTGGAGTAAATAAGGAATAATTGCTTCCAGTGGCGTAAATGTTGGTAAGCAAAGGTTACAGATTCACAATAATTGGAAACAATTCGGATGATGAGGGGAATTATTTTACCCAGCTAATTGTGATACTTTGCAATGCATGGCCTGAAAGGCTGGCAGATTCAATATAACCTTCAAATTAGTATTGGACAAATACTTGAATGGCTATGGAGAGAGGACGGGAGCAGGGAGGTAATTCTCCAAAGAGCCGGCAAAGAATGAGGGGCCAAATTGCTCCCTTTTGTGCCGCATCATTCTATGACTCTTTTCCGCATTTGACTCAAGAATGAATATCAGATACCCCTATGTCAGAATTATGCGAGATAGCAACCTACACTTCATCTAACGTTTCATAATGATGGGCACAATTCAACAAAAAAAGGTTGAAGTGTTGTATCGGGTGTGTTTGGCAGGGTGTTTCTTGGTGGCTGCAGCGGCAAGAATAATGATCCCCCCAAGATGTTCTGGGGCCTTCAAACCTCCCTCACTCTTCTCAGCAACCTGGCACCTGGGCATGTTAGCACTGCCAGCCTGGCATCAAAGGAGTTCCCCGCCAGCCTAGTACCCTGTGAGTGTCCGCCGGGCACCCTGACACTGGCTGGGGGAGTGCCAATGTGCACCCTGCCAATGTGTCCCCGATCACCCAGGGCCTCGAATCTACCTGCGAGACCCCCCGAGGTACCATCACACCTGGTACACATTTGTGTGAATCAGGATTGAACCGCACCCGGTTGAGGCGATGCCGTAGAATCCCAGGTGCCAAGTGAATCCACCGAATACATATTTAGATGGTCCAGCAAGGGCGTAATCCAGATTGCGGCAGGCCTCGTCAGTCCAGTAACTTTCACAAGATTTTTCCCCTGGTGCAAAGGCAATTTTGGCCTCTCCCGGGATTCAACTGTTGCATTCTGATTCCAAGTCAGGCACGGCAAAGTCATTGAATCATGCCCGGTGTGATTAATCCCAGCCTTAGAGCTGCTAATGCTTTTGTACACAGAAGTTCAGCTGTGTGTAGGATCATGCTGTGACCTTGCAGTTACTAGGTACTGAGTCCAGACAATCCAAAACTCAATTTGTGTCGGATCCATGAAGTAGACAAAAAGGAGACAGTCGTCCCAATAAATGTCAACCAGGCTGAAACCAAAGGCAAAAAAAAAGGAACACCATATTGATCTATTCAGTCTCTCAGTAAACTTGTCATTCTATCCCTGCTGGTGGCAGCCTTCCATCTCATAAAATGATGCTTTGCACTGTGGTAGTCAACTCCGTGTTAAGCATCACCTGGTATGACTCAGGAAACCCACTCTGGCCTTGTGGTCTTTGCTGCATTTGCTACAGAGGAAGTGAGTGGGCTGAGAGGATTCTTTGGCCTCAGTTTCTTCTGGGAAATAGTGGGGGGGGTGGCTGGATGGTGGGCTGTAGGGTCGGGATGGCACAACTGGCGCCATCTTTTCGGGAGCGATCAGTGCGTGTGTGGGGGGTGTAAGTGTACGCACGGCTGCATCTCGTCAGCCCTGTGTGTGTCCAGCACGGACCCAGTGATTCTCCCACCATTTTTCCCGTGTTCCACGGGTGTTTCACGTGATGCCGGTGCTAGCTCCTCACTGATAGCAGAATTGGTCATGGAACTCCACGGATCCTTCGTTGGCGTCAGCACTGATGCTCAGGAATGGAGAATCCAGCCCAGAACGTTTTATTTGTTCCTGGAATGTGCTGCTGGCTGGGCGAGCATTCATTTCCCATCCGCGAGGGCTTTTAAGAGTAAAGACATTGCTGTGGACCTGGAGTCACATGTAGGGATCAGGTAAGGATGACAGATTTACTTCCTGAACCTTTCATCAGTGAACCAGATGAGTTTTTACTGAATTTTTATTAAATTCAAATTTCACCAACAGCTATGGCGGGATTCGAACCTGGGTCCCCAGAGCATGATTCTGGGTTACAGGATAACTAGTCCAGCGACAATACCACAACACCACTGCCTCCCCATCAAGTAATATTGTCCCAAATAAAGGCAAACATCTTTTACTCCCATTCTGCCCATGAGGCAAAACATCCTCCACATTTGGATGATTTTCTCTTCCCCACCGTTCAACTCTCTCATCTCAACTTGATGCTATTGGGCATTGTGGCTGACAACCAGGCCAAAATCATTGTACAGGGCAAAATACACAACAAATGTTTCAACGTAAGGGTACAAAATCATACTGCTTGAACTTTAATACATTCATATATTTATGAATAAAATATTTAAAAGCATGAGTAACTGGATAAAAAAAATTGTCTCTGCTCTTACAAGAACAAAATCCATTTCATATGACAGAATTATTAGCAACCAATTCAGAATTCAAGACTCCTAATAAATTATTAATATTTACTAATGAAAATACATTACTGGTTCGCAAATTTTTCACCCACAAGTAGGAACTGTGAATTGTGACTTGTTTTTTTTTTTCTCTCACAAAGTTACCAAAGCTGTTTCCTTTCTGCTAACAGATTGCAAACCCCTTGGAAATCTGATTTACTACAGAACTGGCATCAGTCAGAGACACATAGGAAATCTAAAAAAAAATTCAAATGTTCCTTGATGTACGTTAATGGAATGAGCAGACAGGCTGAACAGTTTTTAAATAGTTTACCTTCGCCCTCACTTATAGATTCGCAATATATTACAATAAAGATTTACCAAGTCAGTGCTAGTGCCCCCCCCCATTTTCACATGGGCATCTTAAAGATTTGAAAGAAAGTCGAATTCCCCTGCCCAATTTTGTCCCCCATACTCCTGCTCATTTATTTTCCTCTATTTTAACCAACTATTTAATTCCTTTTTCTGAAAGAGATGGTGGACACTGCTTCGACTTTGATTTGTGTCAAAGAAGTCCATCTTGTGACCACTGTGGAAAAGACTTTTTGCGATGACCTTAAATGCGTGTCTGATGATTACTGTCATGCCAATGACAAAAATGTAAATCTTATGAAGAACTGTGCGCATAAACCTTTTAGTGGCTTTCAAGTTGTTACATTTAGAGCCTGTTCATTAATTTGTTCTGGGAATATTGGTATCACCGGCAAGGGCAGCTTTTATTACCGAATATTACGGAGATGGATGGGGTGTCAATCACATTGGTAGCTTTATCTTGGTTGGTGTTGAGCTTTCCGAATGTTGTTGCAGCCACACTCATCCAGGCAAGTGGAGAGTATTGAAATACACTCCCGTTTTGTGGCCTTGTAGGTGGCGAAAAGGATTTGTGGGGTCAGGAAGTGAGTTACTCAGAATTCCCAGAGGGGGATTTTCCGCCCCCGCTTTCAGGGAGTGGGATCAGCAATGGGAGCAGGATATCCCACGGGAGCCCCAAAACACGGTTTACACTGGTGGGATTTCCCATTTCAATTGACCCCACCCTATGCCAATGATGTAAAAGGAATCCGGCGTTGATCACCGGGATCCCTATTTTATTGCATTTAAATATAATTACCAGCCCTTTATGCCTGATAGATTCCCCTCTTAAATTGTCCAATCATTTTGGCATGCTCTCATGCCAATGTGAATCACAACAGGCCACCCACAACGTGCACTTGCCGAACAGAACTGCTGGAGGTACGCAGGTGAGTTCATTCCCAGGGGGGGGGGGGGGGGGGGGGGGGGGGGGGGGGGGGGGAGATCATGCTCAAGAAGTACTCTTGCACTGCCCCTTGGCGCATATTTTTGAAAGGATGCCTGGATCTTTTAGAACCTAAGTTGTTGTTGGACCCACCCCTTGGAACTTATTTTCTAGGTGCCTCACAATATGGTGGAGGAATGCGCCGTTGGGGCCAACAGTTTCCACACTGATTTTTCCGCCTGCTGTCACACTCTGCAAAATTAGAAGAATATTCTGCCCCCAGTCTCTGTAGTGTGAAGGCAGGACTCAGCTCCACACAGAATATGCAGTGATCAATCCTGCCAATACTCTCATGGATAGCTGCATCTGCAACAGGTAAGTTGGTAAGGATGGGATCAAGTATTGTTTTGTATTGATTCTCTCACTATCTGTCACAGTCTGACAACCTTCAGGATGTAGACAGCCTAGTCAGCAGTGCTACTGAGCCACTCTTGGTGATGAACATCTGAAGTCTCCCACTCAGAGTACATTTTTCTTCTGCCACCCTCTGTGCTTCTTCAAAGTGGTGTTCAATATGGAGACGTACTGATAAATCAGCTGAGCAATGGAGGAGGTAGGTGGTAAACACAGGAGGTTTCATTCACCATAATTGACCTGATGGAATGAGACTTCATGGGGTCTGGGGTGAATGTTCCTCCCAGAGTCACTCCCTTCCGACAGTAAATCATTGTGCCACTACCATGCGTCAACCTCGTATTGATCAGTAAGTATGATCCCAGGGATGGTTATGGGAAAGTCTTGGACATTGGGTGGAACGTGTAATTCCATGAGTATTACATCTCATGGAATACTCCCAAGTTTGGCTTTTCGCCAGATGTTAGCGAGGAGGATTTTGCAGAGTTGACTTGGTCTTTGCCATGTCCAGTCCTTATTAGATTTCTCTCTCGTGGTTTGATACAACTGAGTGACTTGATGGGCCATTTCAAAGGACAATTAAAGCTTTGGGTCTGGAATCATTTGTAATCCAGACCAGGGGCATCATTCTCCGAACCCCCAGCGGGTCGGAGAATGGCCGTTGGCCGCCGTGAATCCCGCCCCCGCCGGTTGCCGAAGTCCCCGGTACCGGATATTCGGCGGGGGTGGGAATCGGGCCGCGCCGGTTGGCGGGCCCCACCGCTCGAGTCTCCGGCCCGGATGGGCCGATGTCCCGCCGAGAAATTGCCTGTCACGCCGGTGTAAATTAGAGTACCTATTTACCGGCAGGACCATGCGGCGTGGGCAGGCTCCGGGGTCCTGGGGGGGGGCGCGGGGTGATCTGGCCCCGGGGGGTGCCCCCACGGTGGCCTGGCCCATGATCGGGGCCCACCTATCCGCGGGCGGGCCTGTGCCGTGGGGGCACTCTTTCCCTTCCGCCTCCGCCACGGTCTCCACCATGGCGGAGGCGGAAGAGACTCTCCCCACTGCGCATGCGCAGGAAACTGTCAGCGGCCGCTGACGCTCCCGCGCATGCGCCGCCCCGACATGTCATTTCTGCGCCAGCTGGCGGGGCAACAAACGGCGTTTCCACCAGCTGGCGGGGCGGAAATCACTCCGGCGCCGGCCTAGCCCCTCAATGTTGGGGCTCGGCCCCCAAAGATGCGGAGCATTCCGCACCTTTGGGGCGGCGCGATGCCCGTCTGATTGGCACTGTTTTGGGCGCCCGTCGGCGGACATCGCGCGTTTGGGGAGAATTTCGCCCCAGGTGAGGGCAGCAGATTTCCGTTCCAAAAGGACATTAGTGTATGTTTAGGACAATCCAGTACTTTCATGGTCACCGTAACTGATAGAAACATAGAATCCCTACAGTGCAGAAGGAGGCCATTCAGTTCATCGAGTCTGCACTGACCTGCTAAAAGATCATCCCACCCAGGTCCACTCCCCGGCCCTATCCCCATAACCCCAATTGACCTTTGGACATGAAGGGGCTTGGCCAACCCCCCCAGCCTGCACATCTTTGGACTGTGGGGGGAAACTGGAGCACCAGGATGAAACCCACGCAGACACGGGGAGAAAGTACAAACTCCACACAGGCAGTCACCCAAGGTCGAATCGAACCCGGGTCCCTGGCGCTGTCAGGCAACAGTCCCAATGTGCCACCCCATGATTTTTTGATTCCAAATTTACATGATTAATTTAATTTATAATTCCCCAGATACCAAGGTGAGGTTCGTTGGATCACTCATCCAGGACTCTGGATTACGAGCTCAGTAATATAACCATTCTGCTCATTTTATTTTGCTAAAAATAATAGCTTGCCAAAGGCTTGTGATTTCATTTCAGATATTATTTAGCAGGGTACGAAGTGAGGGTTGGTCACCAAAGCAAACTTTGTCTAAACTGGAAATGAAATGGTTGCACATCCTCAGGTCAGGTGCAGAGTAAAGCTCCCTCTGATCTGTATCAGTAGCATGTCTTAGCCCCAACCTCAGTACAGCATCCTCTGACCATCCCACTGCGGCATTTCCATTTCCCAAACCAGCCATCCTTCTGTCTCTGAATCAGACTGAAAATTTAACACCAATTAGTGTCAGATTACAGTCAGCGCTGCGGACACACTCCCACCAGGGAACTGGTTTGAGATTATGCAGGAGTCACTTTGAGTCCTCTGCATTTGGCCGAAAGATGATTTCCATCTCATCAGTGTTGGCTCAGTTTGAATGCAGGTCTCAGCGGTGAAAGTACGTTACTCGTGTATATGCTACCCAGCTGCATAGCTTTAAAAACAAATCAAATACATTAAAATCACCTGAAAATTAACAACAGTTTTGTTTCAGTTTTGCTAACTGCAATCATTTGCTGATCAGGATAAATACTGTAGTGCAATCCCTGGCAGTGCCGTGTTTTAATGAAGTCTGTGTTGTAGGTTGTTTCCACAAACAAATGCATCAAGATGACAATTATTCTGAATTGCGATGGAGTTGAAAGTTCTCTGATGCAGAATCAGGGAGAATCCAAAAAATCTCTCAGAGGAAATCTCCATCACCTTTTGCATTGCAGTCCCTAGGGGGCCGTTGAATATCTCTTTGCTTTCTCTTGTGTCATGCCAGGGTTGATGAGGACTGTTCTGCACTGACAGAGATTTTGTACAGATTTTGCCTGGTGGCTGGCAGTCTTGTTATGAGAATTGCCCTCAGAGAAGGACACAAGCCTCTTGTTAAGATATTTTATTTCTCATGAAATGCCTACAGTCATTAAATTTAAATGAGAAAGTGCACTATTTAAATTAAAGCCTTCACTGTAGATAGGCGTGGGTGGCCAGTCAATTAACAACTTGGAGTACCTGTTTAATTTGGCTGCACAATCTAGATCTGGTTAATCTATAGAATCCCTACAGTGCTGTAGGAGGCCAATGGGCTGATCGACGCTGCACCGACTCTCTGAAAAAGCACTCTATCTAGGTCCACATCCCCTCAACCCTGCATATTGATCATGACCAGTCCACCCAACCAGCACATCTTTGGACTGTGGAAGGAAACTGGAGCACCCAAAGGAATCCCACGCGGACACAGGGCGAACATGCAAACTCCACATAGACACCCAAGGCAGGAATTGAACCTGGGTCGCTGGTGCTGTGAGGAAGCAGTGCAAACCACTGTGCCACCATGGCACCCATGTTAAGAAAATAAATCCTTAAGCTTACTTTCAGGAAAACTCATAATATTTTTTGAAATGTACGATAAAAACAGAATGCAAGAAAACATAACTTTTCTTGTGTTCAGCCAAGTGTTAAATGCACAGTGAAACCCATCGCTTATTAATTTTCACCATAGCCTTAATGGGACTGATGGTCTCATCTTGCAACTTCTTTGGCTTTCTTCAAGCATCTCTCAGTCTACTTCCCAATCATGTCCATCCATCCCATTTTTCTTATTTCTCCTTCAAATTGTTGCCAGGACAAAACGTTCAGGTTTTTATTTCCAACCTCCATACTTCGCAATCTTGCTCTCTAATTGGACGTGCAACCCTTTTGATTCAAGGGACTATGCCCGTTCATCCAACTCACGCATTTGTCTTTTGCTCCATGCAGATGATTCTGAGTATGCTCTGCCACATTTCGAAAGCTGTCCTCCTCCCATCATTGTTTTTCAGAATCCAACTGTGCAAGATTTCACTTTACAGACTGGACTAGTCATGGTTTCAGCTTCATGTTATTGCTTTTGGAATTCCAGACGCAACTTAAATCACTGGCCATGCATCTTGCTGTAGCTCATCTACTCTGAAACTCATTCCTGGATATAACTTTGTGTATCACCAAGTCAAGAAACCTGAAATTGTCCACTGCCTCTACCTCGTTGCTTCAATTTGACGTTTCCCTCCTCAGAAACCCATCAATGTGTTTAAAAGTCTCTGAATGAAGCTCCTGAGGACTCCAGACAGATGGAGTTTCTGCTTGTTTAATAAAGAGTGACACACCTAATCATTTGAGAGGAACACAGGGGAGATAACATTATGAAATGAAATTAATGAAATGAAAATCGCTTATTGTCACAAGTAGACTTCAAATGAAGTTACTGTGAAAAGCCCCTAGTCGCCACATTCCGGCGCCTGTTCAGGGAGACTGTTACGGGAATTGAACCGTGCTGCTGGCCTGTGTTGGTCTGCTTTCAAAACCAGCGATTTAGCCCTGTGCTAAACAGCCCCTGTGCCAGGTACCCTGTTAGATTATTTATTCGGCAGTTAGGAGTGGTTAGGAATGAGAACAGAGGGGAAAATCAAGGGTGAGGGCTGTATGATAGATAGTTTCTTCCACTGACAAAATGTAAAATTGGCCGTTTAGGCAGCTGACAACACATCAGTTATTAAAAAAGAAGACTAACAATGGAGAGGAGGGGTGGAGAGATTGTGAGTGTGTGCAAGAGAGATAGATAGAGGGCACGAATTAATGGCCACGTTATGCCCGGAAAGCAGCTCGCCGCAACGCAACATGGCCGATAAAACCCAGAAGTCACCAATTCCGGGATATACCCAGCTTGCAACACCTCGAAAGATCTAACGCGACCTCACGAGACTTTGCTATTTAAATCCCGCCCATTGTGGGTGGGATCACTTTTCAGCAAAACTGCGTATTAGAGCAAGACAGCTAGTCTCACTTTAATGCGCAGATTCCGGAGTTGCCCGAGGCACGGGATCAATCGGAGACCTCAGGCGAGTGCCATTCAGTACTAGTCTACTGGTCTCCACAGACAAGGCGCCCAGGTGACATTTCCAGCTGGCAGGGCCACTGCCAGGGTGCCAGGTTGGCACTGCCAAGGTGCCAAGATGGCATTTTTTGCGCAGGTACGATCGGGCCAGGGGTGCCCTGCGCGGGTGTTGGGGAGGTGAGGCGGGGGCCTGGGATATTCCCATAGAGCGTTGGGGCTCGGGGAGGTTGGGGATCACTTTGGGGTTCCCGGGAATCGGGAAGTTATTTTGAAATGGCACCCCGATCTCTCGCTACACTGAGGAGTTACAGCAAGTGGAAATCCTCAGTGTACAAAACGGGGCTATGTGTGGCCTCGACTACACATTCCCCGTTGACACCCCATAACAAACGCGAGTTGCGTTATATAGCCTTGTGTTTCTTGGCACTGCGAGCACCGAGAATTACTCGCAATAGGACTTGGTTCCCATTTTGTTAAATCGGGCCCAGAGTGTCTGAATGTTGCATGTTGATCCTTACTCAATATCAGACTGCAGGTCAAATAATTATTTGTGATGAGAACAAATTTTCTGCCAAACATCACGGGCAGGATTCTCCCGCTACTGGCCGGATGGCCCGATGCCAAGAGTGGCACGAGCCACTCCGCTGTCGGGCCGACCGGAAGGTGCGGAATCCTCCGCACTTCCAGGGGCTAGGCCGGCACTGGAGGGGTTGGCGCCACGCCAACCGGCGGCGAAGGGCAGGCGTGGTCCCGCGCTTGCGCAAATCCGCCGCCGTGTTCTTCCGCATGCGCAGAGGGTTTCTTCTCCATGCCGGCCATGAAATGAAAAATGAAAATCGCATATTGTCACAAGTAGGCTTCAAATGAAGTTACTGTGAAACCCCTTCAGAGGCCGGCACGGAGGGAAAGAGTGCCCCCACGGCACAGGCCCGCCTGCATATCGGTGGGCCCTGATCGAGGGCCAGGCCACCATGGAGGCCCCCCCAGGGGCCGGATTCCCCCCACGCCGCCCCGAGGACTCCGGTAGACAGCTGGCAAGCCAGGGCCCTCCGTGATGGACCCTGTCCCATTTCACGCCGGCGGGACTGGCCGAAAACGGCCTGCCGCTCGGCCCATTGGGGCCCGGTGAATTGACGGGGGGGGGGGGGGCGCTGCCAACGGCCCCCGACAGGTGCAGCGTGATCCGTGTCCCCGCCCGAAAACCAGCGTCGGAGAATTCGGCAGCCGGCGTCGGAGCGGCGGGGTGGGATTCACGCCCACCCCCCGCCCCCCCGCGCTTGTCCGAACCCGTAGGAGAATCCCGCCCCACAGCTATGTGCTGAAACCTGGGGCGGGATTCTCCGACCCCCCGCCAGGTCGGAGAATCGCCGTGGGCTGGCGTGAATCCCGCCCCCGGCGGTTGCCGAATTCTCCGGCACTGGATATTCGGCGGGGGCGGGAATCGCGCCGCGCCAGTTGGCGGGCCCCCCCCCCCCGGCGATTCTCCGGCCTGTGATGGGCCGAAGTCCCGCCGCTGTCAACCCACGCCAGCCGGCATGGATTGAACTACCTTTGGGACGGCGGGACACGGCGGTGCGGTCGGGGTCCTGGGGGGGGGGCGTGGGGCCACCTGGCACCGGGGGGTGCCCCCACGGTGGCCTGGCCCGCGGTCGCGGCCCACCGATCCGCGGGGAGCCTGTGCCGTGGGGGCACTCTTTTCCTTCCACCTTCGCCATGGTCTCCACCATGGCGGAGGGGGAAGAGACCCCCTCCACTGCGCATGCGCGGGGATGCCGTGAAAGGCCGCTGAAGCTCCTGCGCATGGGCCGCCCGGCAAAGTCAGTTTTGCGGCAGCTGGCGGGGCGGAAATCAGTCCGGACCGGGCCTAGCCCCTCAAGGTGAGGTCTCGGCCCCTCAAGATGCGGAGACTTCCGCACCTTTGGGGTAGCGCGATGCCGGACATCGCGTCGATATTGGAGAATCCCGCCCCTCATCTCTGACTTTCTGTCAGATATTCAAACAAGGGCTGGTTTGTGGTCAGTGATTACTTTGGAATTGGACATTTACTCCTCCTGTTCTATCAGCATAACAGTAGCGGGTTTAGAAGAGGGCATGTGCTTCTCATAGAGTGACCTTTCACAGATAAGACAGATTTGGTTATCATAGAATTCACAGTGTAGAAGGAGGCCATTCGGCCCATCGAGTCTGCACCGGCTCTTGGAAAGAGCACCCTGACCAAGGTCAACACCTCCACCCTATCCCATAACCCAGTAACCCCACCCAACACTAAGGGCAATTTTGGACACTAAGGGCAATTTAGCATGGCCAATCCACGTAACCTGCACATCTTTGGACTGTGGGAGGAAACCGGAGCACCCGGAGGAAACCCACGCACACACGGGGAGGATGTGCAGACTCCGCACAGACAGTGACCCAAGCCGGAATCGAACCTGGGACCCTGGAGCTGTGAAGCAATTGTGCTATCCACAATGCTACCGTGCTGCCCACTAGAGGGTAGAGGTTAGAGGGTAATTACTAATGTTAGCGCCTGCATAAAGTGAGATTGGATTCCAGAGTGAGCCTGCATGCTCTACTATAACATTGTAACATGATCGCGCTCAGATTTCCGTTCCCAGGGTTGCAGAGACGGAACAATTCCCGGCTCCATGAACCCAATGTTAATAATTGCTACCCAGATGTGAGCCTTTCAGCCTGTGTGGGGACGAGGGGTGTGGGCTGTATTGGAAGAATTGAGGAGGGGATCTGGTGCAAATGTAGGCACTAAGGAAGGCCTACCTGGCTCAGGGCCCAGCACTGTGTCCAAAATTCAGAGATAAAGATTAAAATGTGAAACACCACTGCAGTCCTCATCTCCTCAACCTCCTAGGGGATTTTCACAGGAGCTGCTTTGCAGTGTTTTTTTTAAATTTAGGATACCCAATTCATTTTTTCCAATTAAGGGGCAATTCAGCATGGTCAATCCACCTACCCTGCATATCTTTGGGTTGTGGGAACGAAACCCACGCAAACACGGGGAGAATGTGCAAACTCCACACGGACAGTGACCCAGAGCCGAGATCAAACGTGGAACTTCGGCGCCATGAGGCAGCGGTGCTAACCACTGCACCACCGTGCTGCCCTTCTTATTTGCAGTGTTAATGTAAGCCTACTTGTGATAATAATAAAGATTCTAATAAAGATTTTAATAGTCTGCCTTCATGGGCGCTATTCTCCGATATGGAGCCCAAATGTTCGTGCCATCGTGAACACCGTTGCGTTTCATGACGGCGCAAACCGGGCCCTGGTACGACCGGTTTTGGCCCCCACAGGGGGCCAGCATGGTGCTGGAGCGATTCACGCCGCTCCAGCCTCCTTTCGCCATGCCAAATGGGCGTCGCGCCAACCTGTGCATGAGCAGTGGGCCGCGCCAAACTGCGCATGTGCAGGGGACATCTTTAGCGCACCGGCCCCGACTCAACATGGAATCGGTGTTCAGGGGCCGGCGCGCCAGAAAGTAGGACCGGGGGGGGGAGAGGCCAGCCCGCCGATCAGTGGGCCCTGGTCGCGGGCCAGACCCCATCGGAGGCCCCCCCCCGTGAAGGAGCTCCCCCCCCCCCCACAGGCCGCCTCCCGACCGTTCCCGCAGAGTTCCCGCCGGCAGCGACCAGGGAATCTGTCGTATCAGCACGGCTGCTCGGCCCATCCGGGCCAGAGAATCCGCGGCACCGCTGATTCCAGCATTCCGTGGCTGGCGCCGCGCCAAACGTGTTGGCGCATATGGCGCCGATTCTCCGCACCTCGGAGAATCGTGCGCCAGCGTTGGACGTCATGGCGCGGTTGCGGCGATTCTCCGGCCTGGCGCGGGGCTCGGAAAATCGCCCCCCCTATTTTTGCTACCAATATGGATAACCTCATAATTATCCATGTTATACTCCATCTGCCATGCATATGCCCATTCACTCAGCCGATCCAAATCCCGCTGAAGCATTTCTCCATCCTCCCCACAGTTCACCCTCCCACCCAACTTTGTATCAACTACAAATTTGGAGAGACTATTTATTTCCCTCATCCAAATAATTAATATATAATGTGAACTGGTGGGGTCCTAGCACAGATCTCTGCTGTACCCCACTAGTCACTGGCTGCCAATCGGAAAAAGACCCATTTATTTCAACTTTTTGCTTCTTGTCTACAAGCTTTCTATCCATCTCAAAACACTGCCTGCAATCCCATGTGCTTTAACTTTACAAAGTAATTTGCTTTGTGATACCTTGTTGAAAGCCTTCTGAAAGTCCAAATAAACCACATCCACTGGGTATACCTGGGTCAACTCTACGAGTTACATCTTCAAAAATACCAGTAGATTTGTCAAGCATAATTTATCTTTCATAAATCCATTCTGACTTTGTCTGATTATACCACTGCTTGCCAAATGCTGTGCTATGAAATCCTTGATAATGGACTGTAGCAACTTCCCGACTACCAACATTAGTCACTGGTCTATAGTTCATATGTTTCTCTCTACCTTCCTTTTTTAATAACGCGGTTATATTAGCTGCCGTCCAATCTGTAGCAACCATTCCAGTGGCCTCTTATGCTAGCTCATGCCAACCCATCATATCCACTCTTTGCTCTTACACTTACCACAAGAACTCATCCAGTATCCACCATGGGCAGACCTCAGGATCCATGCAGAGATGAGATAAAATAAAGTTTCATAAAATACATTTCTAAAGCTCATTAGACACTTGCAGATGTCACTATATTGGGGGAAAAAAAACCTCGTTCATAAAAACCCATTTACTACATTTACATTCTTTCAACTAAATAAAGCCTGATAATGGACATTTTATTTAAATGCACAATCCCTTATAACAACATACATTGGAATTCATAGTCCCACATCAGAGTCCATAACCACATGTCATTGTCTGTCAAATTATAAAAGATTTAAAAGTGGGAGAGGAGCTGGAGATTTAAAAACAGGAGAGGAACCGGCGATTTAAAAGGGCGGGAAAGGAGCGGGAGATTTAATAGCGCGGGAGAGGAGTGTAGCTACCTGGGTTGGCCACTTCCCGACTTAAAATGGAGAACCGCAAAGACTGAAGGGAAATTCAGCCAACACAGGCAAAATTGAGCAAGTGCAGAAATCCTGTGTATTGGAACTTGCAAAAAACCAGACAGCGCTGAAACCAGCAGCCATCTACATAGTAATGAGCAATTCCAAGGCACAATTGCAACAGTTAAGGTGAATAAAGCCAAGCCAGACTCCTCTGCGCCAGCAGGAGCCAAGACAAAGGAAGGCCAATGGACATTTAGGGACCGCCCAGCGATCAGGGAACAACTCCAGTATTGGAGAAATAGATCCAAATGATCAGAACGCAGTGCAATCATTTGGAACCAGGTACGGGGTCCGCCCCGAAGGGCGGGAAGCCCCTGGGGACTATAAAGTAAAGCCCCCAAGTTCAAATCTTTCTTCTTGGCAGGGTCACTCAACAAAGCGGATCAACCCCTGAGAGTGAACTGCCCAAGCAGCCACGCCAACCAAATAAGTCTCCAGTCAACGCTCGCTACGAGATAGGCGCTCCTAGCAACAAGTCCATACCAGCTTTTGAATCCCGCAGACTCAGGACCTGAACGAAATGCCATTTGTTCCCCTGACCTGGTGGGCCAATTCCGAAGCTAAGTTTAGGCCTTTTAGTGATAGAAATAGTCTAGAAGGTAGAGTTTATGCATGAGTAGTGATTTACTGTGTATAATAAATGTGTTTTGATTTGAATCTTACTAATTGGTGTTGAGTTATTGATCAGTACTTGAACTTGAACCTCGTGGCGGTATCATAAAGATACCTGGCGACTCTAGAGCAAAGGTTAAACAAACAGAGCAAATTACGAATTGAGCCAACCAAACGTTAGCAACAGGAGCCACCTCCTCTAACCTAAGGGGTTGAGTGAATATCAGGTAAGCTCTTTCTTTCTTTCTTTCTTTTTCTTGTTTTATCCGCAAGTTATCTAGAGGGGATGGCAGTGCAATATTCCTCCTGCAGAATGTTTGAGGTGAGGGACACTGTCAGTGTCCCTGCTGATTTCACCTGTGGGAAGTGCACCCATCTCCAGCACCTCAAAAACCGCATTAGGGAACTAGAGCTGGATGAACTTCGGATCATTCGGGGGGCAGAGGTGGTCATCGATAGAAGCTTCAGGGATGTAGTTACTCCGAAGTATGAAGGTAGATGGGTGACAGGGAGAGGGGCTGGGAGAAAGCAGTCAGTACAGGGATCCCCTGTGGTCGTTCCCCTTAGTAACAAGTATACCGCTTTGGATACTGGTGGGGGGGTACAGGTCTCTGGCACAGAATCTGTCTTTGTTGCTCAGAAGGGAAGGGGGGAGAGGAGTAGAGCATTAGTCATTGGGGACTCCATAGTTAGGGGGACAGATAGTAGATTCTGTGGGAACGAGAGAGACTCGCGGTTGGTGTGTTGCCTCCCAGGTGCCGGGGCCGTGATGTCTCGGATCGTGTTTTCGGGATCCTTAAGGGGTAGGGGGAGCTGCCCCAAGTCATGGTCCACATAGGCACCAATGACATAGATAGGAAAGGGATGGGGATGTAAGGCAGGAATTCAGGGAGCTAGGGTGGAAACTTAGATCTAGGACAAATAGAGTTATTATCTCTGGGTTGTTACCCGTGCCACATGCTAGCGAGACGAGGAATAGGGAGAGAGAACAGTTGAACACATGGCTACAGGGATGGTGCAGGAGGGAGGAATTGAGATACCTGGATAATTGGGGCTCATTCTGGGATAGATGGGACCTCTACAAATGGGATGGTCTACACTTGAACCAGAGGGGAACCAATTTCCTGGGGGGAAATTTGCGAATGCTCTTCGGGAGGGTTTAAACTAATTCAGCAGGGGGATGGGAACCTGAATTGTCGCTCCAGTGCCTGAGGTTGAGAGTAGTGAAGTCATGAGTAAGGTTTCAAGGTTGCAGGAGTGTACCGGCAGACAGGAAGGTGGTTTGAAGTGTGTCTACTTCAATGCCAGGAGCATCCAAAATAAGGTGGGTGAACTTGCAGCTTGGGTTGGTACCTGGGACTTCGATGTTGTGGCCATTTCGGAGACATGGATAGAGCAGGGACAGGAATGGTTGTTGCAGGTTCCAGGGTTTAGATGTTTCAGTAAGCTCAGGGAAGGTGGTAAAATAGTGGGCGGTATGGCATTGTTAGTCAAGGACAGTATTACGGTGGCAGAAAGGACATTTGATGAGGACTCGTCTACTGAGGTAGTATGGGCCGAGGTTAGAAACAGGAAGGGAGAGGTCACCCTGTTGGGAGTTTTCTATAGGCCTCCGAAAAGTTCCAGAGATGTAGAGGAAAGGATTGCACAGATGATTCTGTATAGGAATGAAAGTAACAGGGTAATTGTTATGGGGGACTTTAACTTCCCAAATATTGACTGGAAACGCTAAGTTCGAGTACTTTAGATGGGTCAGTTTATGTCCAATGTGCGCAGGAGGGTTTCCTGACACAGTATGTAGATAGGCCAACAAGAGGCGAGGCCGTATTGGATTTGGTACTGGGTAGTGAACCAGGCCAGGTGTTAGATTTGGAGGTAGGTGAGCACTTTGGTGATCGTGACCACAATTCGGTTACGTTTACTTTAGCATTGGAAAGGGATAGGCATATACCGCAGGGCAAGAGTTATAGCTGGGGGAAAGGCAATTATGATGCGATTAGGCAAGACTAAGGATGCATAGGATGGGGAAGGAAACTGCAGGGGATGGGCACAATTGTAACGTGGAACTTGTTCAAGGAACAGCTACTGCGTGTTCTTGCTAAGTATGTACCTGTCGGGCAGGAGGAAGTGGTCGAGCAAGGAAACCGTGGTTTACTATATTAGTTGAATCACTTGCCAAGAGGAAGATGGAGGCTTATGTAAAGATGAGACCTGAAGGTTCAGTTAGGGAGCTTGAGAGTTATAAGTTAGCCAGGAAGGACCTAAAGGCAGAGCTAAGAAGAGCCAGGAAGGGACATGAGAAGTCCTTGGTAGGTAGGGTCAAGGAAAACCCTAAAGCTTTCTATAGGTATGCCAGGAATAAAAGAATGACTAGGGTAAGAGTAGGGCCAGTCAAGGACAGTAGTGGGAAGTTGTGCGTGGAGTCCGAGGAGATAGGAAAGGCGCTAAATAAATATTTTTCGTCAGTATTCACACAGGAAAATGACAATGTTGTTGAGGAGAATACTGAGATACAGGCTACCAGACTAGACAGGATTGAGGTTCATAAGGAGGAGGTGTTAGCAATTCTGGAAAGTGTGAAAATAGATAAGTCCCCTGGGCCGGATGGGAATTATCCTAGGATTCTGTTGTGGGCAAAGTCTTGGAAAGGATTATAGGAGATAGGATTTATAATCATCTAGAAAGGAATAATTTCATTAGGGATGGTCAACACGGTTTTGTGAAGGGTAGGTCGTGCCTCACAAACCTTATTGAATTCTTTGAGAAGGTGACCAAACAGATGGATGAGGGTAAAGCAGTTGATGTGGTGTATATGGATTTCAGTAAAGCGTTTGATAAGGTTCCCCACTGTAGGCTACTGCAGAAAATATGGAGGCATGTGATTGAGGGTGATTTAGCAGTTTGGATCAGAAATTGGCTAGCTGTAAGAAGACAGAGGGTGGTGGTTGATGAGAAATGTTCAGCCTGGAGTTCAGTTACTAGTGGTGTACCACAAGGATCTGTTTTGGGACCACTGCTGTTTGTCATTTTTATAAATGACCTGGAGGAGGGCGTAGAAGGATGGGTGAGTAAATTTGCGGGTGACACTAAAGTCGGTGGAGTTGTGGACTGTGCGGAACAATGTTGCAGGTTACAGAGGGACATAGATAAGCTGCAGATCTGGGCTGAGAGGTGGCAAATGGTGTTCAATGCAGAAAAGTGTGAGGTGATTCATTTTGAAGGAGTAAAAGGAATACAGAGTACTGGGCTAATGGTAAGATTCTTGGTAGTATGGATGAGCAGAGAGATCTCGGTGCCCATGTATATAGATCCATGAAAGTTGCCACCCAGGTTGATAGGGTTGTTAAGAAGTCGTAAGGTGTGTTAGCTTTTATTGGTAGAGGGATTGAGTTTCGGAGCCATGAGGTCATGTTGCAGCTGTACAAAACTCTGGTGCAGCCGCATTTGGAGTATTGCGTGTGTGGTGATGTGCATCAATGTAAATACATGTAGGCTAGCTAGACACTAGAGGGTGCACAAGAAACATCACACACACACACACACTCAACCAATAGATCAAGTAGATAGGACACCACCAATAGACATTCACGATACACAAGGAGATGACACGACCACAGGGGGGCATTACACCAACCCATATATAAAGGACACCACACACATGATCTGCCTCTTTCCAGTGGAGACAGTCAGTGAGTATAGACACAGGGTTGATTCAATATTACACCCACCATGTGGATTGCAGCAACTGGTTAGTCAGTCTGGGTAGCTATAGTAGGATTAGCAGTCTTGTTGAACCCGAGTACTAGAAGTGTAAATAGTTTAATAAACGTGTTGAAGTTATCTCCACATCTGAACCTTCCTTTGTCAAGCGCACCACAAGGAAGCCGCTTATGTTACACCTACAACATAACAAATCAGCGTGCAGTTCTGGTCGCCACATTATAGGAAAGATGTGGAAGCATTGGAAAGGGTGCAAAGGAGATTTACCAGGATGTTGCCTGGTATGGAGGGAAGATCTTATGACGAAAGGCTGAGGGACGTGAGGCTGTTTTCGTTAGAGAGAAGTTTAAGAGGTGACTTCATTGAGGCATACAAGATGATCAGAGGATTAGATAGGTTGGACAGTGAGAGCCTTTTCCCTTGGATGGTAATTGCTAGCTCGAGGGGGACATAGCGTTAAATTGAGAGGTGATAGATATAGGACAGATGTCAGAGGTAGGCGCTATACTCAGAGAGTAGTAAGGGCGTGGAATGCCCTGCCTGCAACAGTAGTGGACTCACCAGCATTAAGGGCATTTAAATGGTCATTGGATAAACATATGGATGATAATGGAATAGTGTAGATGGGCTTTAGATTGGTTTCACAAGTCGGCGCAACATCGAGGGTCGAAGGGCCTGTACTGCGCTGCAATGTTCTATTCTATAAAATGGCAGGCACTCTACTGTGATAATGGATGAATGTGAAATTAGTGAATTAATTGCAAAAATGAAAGTCCGTTGGTTATGTAAACAGTCAGAGCAAAATAGAAAGTTATAATTTTTTTAAAACTCCAAACCACTTTTCAAAGGATTAAAAGGCAAGACTTTGAAATGCCTTGTCAGCTCCCTTTGACAGGTCCGTCAGCAGGTGCTTCTGAGAGTTTTGACAGTTAATGTTGACAGTTCCGATGGAATTCCTAGTAATGAGTTTATGCACTTTTTACACATATGTACGCCTACCCGTAACCATTCCAAACCTGACCTACCCCAAAGGGCTGCTGACCTCAATGAAAGGGCACATTACCTTCCTCCTGAGGTGTCCTGGGACCAGATACAAACGGGTACATTACCTTTGCAAAGGGGGAGTCAGCTATCCAAACACATGTACAAAGTTCAGACCTGCTCCTACCTGGTATAATTTACACACTTCAGGTTTTATACTTGATGACTTTGTCGGAGGCTGATGATGATTTAAATGGTCAGCTGCCTCCGTATACCATCTCCGTGAAAAAGGGAAGTGTCATATTTGGGTGTGGAACTTTCGTGAATTTCCATTATTTTCCTCATAATGAAGAGCCTCTGTGTAATGGCCAATGACTGGACCCAAAATACCCCAAGGTGTTTCACCTCAGCTTTTAAATGATCAACCCCTATCCTGAGGCTCTTCAACCAGAAATACAGCCTCTCAGCATCATCCCCATCAAGCTCCCTTGGAGTTGTATAACTTTCAATGAGATCAATTGTTATTCTTCTAAATAGGTCCATTCTACACAACCACTCATCATAGGACACCTCTCTTGCCCTTTATTTGAAATGATGCATTGCTGCAGCTTTCTGAACACGTTTCTTTGCCGGAATAAGCTGTTTCGACAAACCCTGCGGTTGCTCTCTTAGTCGCTGGGCAAAATCAATGCTTTGCCACGGAACAATATATCAGAGGTACAGAGAGATGATTGAGGAGAAAAGGGTTGCAGAGGTGGGGTGGTTGGAAGGAGCAAGAGGGAGAGAGAGAATCCAAGCATGCAGATTGAGCCTTTTGTGATGGGGACTATTTTTCTGCCTGAGGCACATAAAAATACATCTGGCGGAGGGAACGAAGACCAGGAAGAGAGACTGTGTCCCAGTGTTGTAAGTTGACCCTTGGTGTTTTTTTTTATTTTGAGTACCCAACTCTTTCTTTTCCAATTAAGGGACAATGTAGCATGGCAAATTCACAACCCAAAAAGGGTTGTGGGGGTGAGACCCACGCAGACACGGGAGAATGTGCAAACTGCACATGAACAGTGAACCGGGGCCAGGATCGATCCAGGGTCCTCGGCGCCATGAGGCAGTTGTGCTAACCACTGCATCATCATGCTGCCCGACCCTTGATTTGCGACAGGATATATTTGGCTGCCAAAAAACACCCAATGATACATCAGTCACAGAAATAAAATGATTGAGAAAAGGTGTCCAAGTTTTGACATTAATGCACTAGCTGAGAGAATGTTTTGTGATTGGACTATTTTACTTGGCCGGGTGGGACAAGAACTTACTGACTTGTAAACATTTATAGTCCTTGCTGTCTCAAATATAATCTCAAATGAAACTATGATTAGTTATTCTTTTAAAAAATAAAGTGGTCACAGCTGTGGAGCGCTGTGTTTACCAAAGTCATCAACCCACTTTAAAAGTGCATAGGTTTGAGATTTCATTAAGTACGTTATAAGCCTTTCACAAATGCCATTGCATGTTTCATTGTGATATTGTAGCCTTCCCTGTTTGTGGGCAAACGCAGTGTACTGTCTTAGAAATAGCATTTTGCCCTTTGGAGCTGACAGACACCATAAACAATGAGTAACAAAACTCATATGGAGGAGAGTTGCATCTCAGTGATCACTCACGTTGTCATCACAATAGCAACTTTCCTTGCACAGGGCTTCTCATTCACATCCTTCCACTGCACCTTAAAGTGTTCTGCTATACTCATAAAGATTAAGACCAAGTAAATTAAATGATCCCCTTTTAACTGCATGTATTTTTGTTTTACATCTGTATCTTTTACAAGCAAATACCTTGAGATTAGGCCATAATTATCTTGATTTTCTTTCAGTCTATAAAACAGTAGGAGTTATGCTGCAGGCAGTTGAGAACAGCAACAGCAAAGCAGTTAGATGGGGAAGAATCAATCTGTTAGCAAGTAGTACTATCGACAAAGGTTAAATAACAGAACTCCCAGTGGAAGGTGAAGAGAAGCTCAATTCTTATATCATCCAATGAACATTAATTATTTTTCACAAAATAGTTATTTATCCTTGTCATTGAACACTCCATTCAGAAGAATCATTGCTCATCATTAATTTAACTTTGAGTCCTTATTTTTTTTTAAAGTGGTAAATTATTTCACCCATTGTTTCATTTTCTGTTCTTCTTTACTCAAAAATTGTGCAATTATTTTACTTGAACATTGTGGAAACAAATTTGTCAAATAAACATCTCAATGAAGTACTGATGAAATTCATGCAAGTCCACTCCACTGACCTAATTTGCACCAAGTCCAAGTTACCCATCACCATAATTGATCGATAATGGCTCACAATTAAGCAATAAACCTTAATTTAAACATTCAAACACTAGTTTTCAAACCCCTCCTTGGCCTCACCACTCCCTACCTCTGCTAATCTCCTCTGGCCCTCCACCACCCCAAAATGTCTACACTCCTCTAAATTCGGGCTTCCTTGAACCTGGGCCCTAAGGTCTGGAATTCCTTTCCTAAATTTCTCAGTCTCTCTATCTTGTTTTCCTCCTTTAAGGAGATTTTTTAAACCTACCTCCTCGATCAAACTTTTGATCACATACACTGAATTTCCTGATGTGGCCCCGTTGCCATGCTTTGTTTAATAGTGCTCTTGGGAAACGCCTTGGGAGGTTTTATTACATTAAAGGTGCTATATAAGTACAACTTGTTATTTTTGTATTTATTTAAAAACTTTCAAGTTCACAGCACCAAAGGAGGTAATTTGGACCATTGAATTTGTGCCAGCTTTCTGTTAAAGAAAGCCAAGCTGAATCTCATTGCCCTGCATTCTTCTTAGAATCATGCAATTTCCTGTTTAAAATATTTATCAGAAGATTATCTGCTGCAATCATTCCCTGTGGCAGAGCATTCCACACTTCAATAACTCTCTATGCTAAAAAAAACACCCCTAAACAGTCACCTTACTTTCTAAGGGACAATTGTAAATTATTTTAGTGACCCTGGGCGTCATTCTCCAACCCCCCGCCGGGTCGGAGAATGGCCGTTGGCCGCCGTGAATCCCGCCCCCGCCCCCGCAGAAGTCTCCGGTACCGGAGATTGGGCGGGGGCGGGAATCGGGCCGCGCCGGTTGGCGGGACCCCCCGCTCAATTCTCCGGCCCGGATGGGCCGAAGCCCCACCCAGAAATTGCCTGTCCCGTCGGCGTAAATCAAAGCTGGTATTTACCGGCGGGACCAGGCGGCGTGGGCGGGCTCCGGGGTCCTGGGGGGGGGGGGGCGTGGGGCGATCTGACCCCGGGGGTGCCCCCACGGTGGCCTAGCCCGCGATCGGGGCCCACCGATCCGTGGGCGGGCCTGTGCCGTGGGGGCACTCTTTCCCTTCCACCTCCGCCACGGCCTCCACCATGGCAAAGGCGGAAGAGACTCTCCCCACTGCGCATGCGCGGGAAACTGTCGGCGGCCGCTGACGCTCCCGCGCATGCGCCGCATTTCCGCGCCAGCTGGCGGGGCACCAAACGCCATTTCCGCCAGCTGGCGGGGCGGAAATCCCTCCGGTGCCGGCCTAGCCCCTCAATGTTGGGGCTCGGCCCCCAAAGATGCGGAGAATTCCGCACCTTTGGGCCGGCGCGATGCCCGTCTGATTGGCGCCGTTTTTGGCGCCAGTCGGCGGACATCGCGCCGTTGGGGGAGAATTTCGCCCCCTTTGTCTGAATCCCCAAGCAAACAAAATAGTCTTTACATTTTCAATCAATTAAAGTTCTTTACAATTGAAAAATAAACTCACTTAAATCTCCCCTTAACCTTGTTTATCTAGAGTGGAAATAGTCTCTAGTATCTCAAATTTCTCTTAACTATGTTTTTTCATTTTGGTGAACCTGTATGTCCTTTGTGACTTTGTCCTTTAATTAACGGATGCCGAAAATTCCACAAACTGTGGGCAAGATGTTACTGCCAGGGTCAAATGAGGATCACATGTTTGCAGGTAAAGGTAAATGTGATGAACGGTTACTGTAACATTTGTCATCATGTAAGGTGATGTCCACTTTAAGACCGGGCTTGGAACCCTGGGGAACTCCGCCTCCGCCCATCTGTGAGCCGTATATAAGGGGCCGCCTTGTGGGCAGTGCAGCAGTTAGCACACATCTCAGCTCTAGCTTAGTTCTTAGTTTATGAAAGCCTTCTTTACTGTTTACACTCTAAGCGTCGTTATTGAGGGTACCACAGTAAAGTTACCATAGTCCAAGATAACCAGGGGCTGCTTTGAGGGACAAGGTTGAGAAGGCGGGGCCTTCATGAATAACCTTAGCCGGTACGGGAATTGAACCCGTGCTGCTGGCCTCACTCTGCATCACAAACCAGCTGTCTAGCCAACTGAGCTAAACCGGCCCCCAGTGCACGTCAAGGTCAAATGCCTTCCTTATATGGGGAACAGTCATTCACTTGTAGTTTTTCCTGAGTTGGCCAGTAAGTGGCAAACAAAAGGCTCTCTGTCCGTAATGGGTTCTTGAAACTGGGAAGCCAATATGGGGCTTTCCTGCTCGGAAACAGCAGCAGAATGCCTTCACAGGTAAGTGAGGCCTGTGGCTGCAGCTGAACCCAGGCCGGCAGGTAGGCCCTCTGCCCACCACCAGGGGGCAGCTGCACTGTCCTCCCAGCTACATTTCACATGCAGGCGAAAAGTTCTACTGCCACACTTCATACTAGCCCACGTTCAAGAAAAGGCACGCAAGTGGAATGGAGTCAGGGAACCGATACATCTGCTGGTGGAGCAAAATTCCGTTACTTACTGCCTCAGTACCCAACCCCCATTGAGGCTGAATGTTTTTGTGCACGCAGCAGATTATGTGATTGAATCCCCTCTACCCAAGTCCAAATCATTTATACATTAAACAACAATTTGCATTTATATAGTGCCTTTAAAGTAACAAAATGTTTCAAGAGGACAAAACCCTGAGGTATATCAGTTTCAACGCTTCTTCAATTCAAGCAGCAACCCCTTACCCTAACTCTTTATTTCCTGCTGATAATCACCGTTTTACCAAGCTAACACATTTCTTATGGGACACCTAACTCATTCTGAAATGTAATATCACCCGCATTTACTGCATTCTCTTTATCTATCAAATCATCTATTTCGGCAATATCTCTCAACATGATTTGCTTCAGCTAGTCTAGTCTAGTTTTTAATTATCCATGCATTTCGGACTGCTGACTATTTTAAAATCTCGAAATATGTGTAAGAATTTTACGTTGCTTGAGTGGATGCACTTCTGACCTGGGTGTGTCAAATCGTGCAAGGTGTCGGGCACGCGTCCCATTGTCAACGTGCATTTCGGCAATATTTCAATTGACGCGCGGGCACGTGTGAGAGTCAGAAACACGCGCTCCGAGAACCAAGCAGGCCATTTAGACCAATAAAGGGCCAATTTAACACAATTTTACGTGGCACGTCTGATTTTACGGTTGGCCGGTGGGGCGATTGGCCAGTCGGCCTTTACGTTTTAGCTTCAACCTCGATCTAGGACAGGATGAACTGTCTGGGATTAAATAAAAATTTTAAAAGGTGTCTGCTGAGAGACTTGTGTTTGAAAGTGCTTTTTTTTAGATCCTCGTTGCATAGCTTTCCCGTCGGTATTTATTTTTCACAGACCTGCAGCTCCCCCGGGGGAGCCCTTTTCTCAGCGCCAGCCCTCACCAGCAGCCTTTAACAGATGGTCGTCAATTGGTCAGCCAGTATGAAGTTGCGCTCTGAGACCGACCGCGGCCGAGAACACGGTTCACCCCTCGTTTACTGGCCCACCGAGTGTGCGCGCCTGATGGGCAAAACATTCAGGCCATGGACTCTGAAGAGTTTGAGTGCAATTTACATGAGACTAACTGCCCTATTATTGCCTGGTTTATCCTTTTGTTCCTTCTTTAGTAACAGTATCACACAATGACCGTCACCTTCCTGAAATTTTCATATCTGAGGAAGATTGAAGAATTACTGCCTGAGCCTCTGTTAATGTCTTTCTTTAAATAATTTTTTTCTTCAAATAATCTTTATTGTCATAAGTAGGCTTACATTAACACTGGACTAAAGTTACTGTGAATATCCCCTAGTCGCCAAACTCCGGCACCTGTTCGATTACACTGATGGAGAATTCAGAATGTCCAATTCACCTCACAAGCACGTCTTTCAGGACTTGTGGGAGGAAACCGGAGCACTCGGAGAAAACCCACGCAGACACGGGGAGAACGTGCAAACTCCGCTCAGACAGTGACCCAAGCCAGGAATCGAACCTGGGATCCTGGCGCTATGAAGCAACAGTGCTGCCCGCTGTGCTACCGTGCTTTTAGGAGACTATTGGCTATACGGTCAGGGCCTAATGGCTTATCTACCTCAGAGTTCAACTATTTCTTTTCACAATCAATACTTCTTCTAAAATAAGCTCTTACAATTATTCCGAATGCAACTACATTCTGTGTTCCATCACCATCTGTAAAAAAAAAAGCGAAACATTTAATATGTTCTCCACATCATGATCCTCCATTATTAAACAAGTTCTTTCATCCCGGAGTGGTTCTGACTTCTATCTGACTCTTATTTTTTCCTTATATGCCTATAGAAGCTTCGAATTCCTTTTGTATTGTTTGTTAGCCTTTGTTCAAGGTCCTTTCAGCCCTTATAATCTCCCTTTGATCTCCAGAAAACACTTTTTCTATTTCTCCTGATTGGCTATATTTCTCATGTTTTCAGAACTCAACTTTACCATGGGCTGGATTTTATAGGGTGCCGTGTTCCATCGCCCTCTCCCTTCCTATCCAACGAAAACATTGGTGGGGAGCTCAACCACCATGAAGCTGGCTTTCCAGCAGCCATTTTATAACTTACAGGTCGTTAGTTGACTCAGGGTGTGACCTCCACACACCCCTTGATGCGACCATCAATTCACGCGAGACAGAGAGTTGAAGTGAACAGTGGCTTTAATCGACTAGAACAGTGCTTGCCTGCGACTGCTCTGCTAGTGAGGGCAGCCTACAGGGCAGCTGCTCTTTATACCTCCCCTCAAGGGGGTGGAGCCAGAGGCGGAGCCCACAAGGGCACCAACATGATACATTCTGTGTAATATCGTACAATGGTCCATAGGTGGAGCCCACATGGGCAACAGCATGATACAGTGTAATACAGTGGTGAATGGTTGGTACAATACGTTCACCAAACCCCTTTCCATTCAATCCTATCAGCATAATCTCTCCCTTTTGTAATGATCTAGCTCCCCCCTAAATGCATTAATGTTATTTCCTCAAATACACCTCCTCCAATATTATTTCAGCTAACTCTATCAGCATACTCCATCATGACATTAACCCGACTTTCTAGGTAAAGACGTATTACTTGTTGGATTTATGAGCGACTATCTCATATTCATGACCCCTAGTTTTGGATCCTTCCGCATGTAGAACATAGAACATAACAGCACAGTACAGGCCCTTCGGCCCTCGATGTTGCACCGACCTGTGAAACCACTCTAAAGCCCATCTACACTATTCCCTTATCATCCATATGTCTATCCAATGACCATTTGAATGCCCTTAGTGTTGACGAGTCCACTACTGTTGCAGGCAGGGCATTCCATGCCCTTACTACTCTCTGAGTAAGAACCTACCTCTGACATCTGTCCTATATCTATCTCCCCTCAATTTAAAGCTATGTCTCCTCGTGCTAGACATCACCATCCGAGGAAAAAGGCTCTCACTGTCCATCCTATCCAATCCTCTGATCATCTTGTATGCCTCAATTAAGTCATCTCTTAACCTTCTTCTCTCTAACGAAAACAGCCTCAAGTCCCTCAGCCTTTCCTCATAAGATCTTCCCTCTATACCAGGCAACATTCTGATAAATCTCCTCTGCACCCTTTCCAATGCTTCCACATCCTTCCTATAATGCGGCGACCAGAATTGCATGCAATACTCCAAATGCGGCCACACCAGAGTTTTGTACAGCTGCAACATGACCTCATGGCACCGAAACTCAATCCCTCTACCAATAAAAGCTAACACACCGTACGCCTTCTTAACAACCCTCTCAACCTGAGTGGCAACTTTCAGGGATCTATGTACATGGACACCGAGATCTCTTTGCTCATCCACACTGCCAAGAATCTTAGCATTAGCCCAGTACTCTGTCTTCCTGTTATTCCTTCCAAAATTAATCACCTCACACTTTTCTGCATTAAACTCCATTTGCCACCTCTCAGCACAGCGCTGCAGCGTATCTATGTCCCTCTGTAACTTGTAACATCCTTCCGCACTGTCCACAACTCCACCGACTTTAGTGTCATCTGCAAATTTACTCACCCATCCTTCTACGCCCTCCTCCAGGTCATTTATAAAAATGGCAAACAGCAGTGGTCCCAAAACAGATCCTTGTGGTACACCACTAGCAACTGGACTCCAGTCTGAACATTTCCCATCAACCACCACCCTTTGTCTTCTTCCAGCTAGCCAATTTCTGATCCAAACTGCTAAATCACCCTGAATCCCATGCCTCCGTATTTTCTGTAGTAGCCTACCGTGGGGAACCTAATCAAACGCTTTACTGAAATCCATATGAAATGAAATGAAAATTGTTTATTGTCACAAGTAGGCTTCTTCATTTTGGCATACAAAATGATCAGGGGGTTGGATAGGGTGGACAGTGAGAGCCTTCTCCCGCGGATGGATATGGCTGGCACGAGGGGACATAACTTTAAACTGAGGGGTAATAGATATAGGACAGAGGTCAGAGGTAGGTTCTTTACGCAAAGAGTAGTGAGGCCGTGGAATGCCCTACCTGCTACAGTAGTGAACTCGCCAACATTGAGGGCATTTAATAGTTTATTGGATAAACATATGGATGATAATGGCATAGTGTAGGTTAGATGGCTTTTGTTTCGGTGCAACATCGTGGGCCGAAGGGCCTGTACTGCGCTGTATTGTTCTATGTCTATGTCTATGTTAATGAAGTTACTGAGAAAAGCCCCTAATCGCCACATTTCGGCGCCTGTTCGGGGAGGCTGGTACGAGAATTGAACCATGCTGCTGGCCTGCTTGGTCTGCTTTAAATGCCAGCGAATTAGCCCAGTGTGCTAAACCAGCCCCAGTGATATACACCACATCAACTGCTTTACCCTCATCCACCTGTTCGGTCACCTTCTCAAAGAACTCAATAAGGTTTGTGAGGCACGACCTACCCTTCACAAAACCGTGTTGACTATCTCTAATCAAATTTTTCCTTTCCAGGTGATTATACATCCTATCTCTTATAAACCCTTCCAAGATTTTTCCCACAACAGAAGTAAGGCTCACTGGTCTATAGTTACCGGGGATTTCTCTACTCCCCTTCTTGAACAAGGGGACAACATTTGCTATCCTCCAGTCTTCTGGCACTATTCCTGTAGACAAAGATGACTTAAAGATCAAAGCCAAAGGCTCAGCAATCTCCTCCCTAGCTTCCCAGAGAATCCTAGGATAAATCCCATCTGGCCCAGGGGACTTATCTATTTTCACACTTTCCAGAATTACTAACACCTCTTCCTTATGAACCTGAAGCCCTTCTAGTCTAGTAGCCTGAATCTCAGTATTCTCCTCGACAACATTGTCTTTTTCCTGTGTGAATACTGATGAAAAATATTCATTTAGCACCTCTCCTATCTCCTCGGACTCCAAGCACAACTTCCCACTACTGTCCTTGACTGGCCCTACTCTTACCCTAGTCATTCGTTTAGTCCTGACATATCTATAGAAAGCTTTAGGGTTATCCTTGATCCTACCTGCCAAAGACTTCTCATGCCCCCTCCTGGCTCTTCTTAGCTCTCTCTTTAGGTCCTTCCCAGCTAACTTGTAACTCTTGAGCGCCCTAACTGAACCTTCATGTCTCATCTTTACATAAGCCTCCTTCTTCCACTTGACAAGTGTTTCGACTGCTTTAGTAAACCACGGTTTCCTTGCTCGACCACTTCCTCCCTGCCTGACAGGTACATACTTATCAAGGACGTGCAGTAGCTGTTCCTTGAACAAGCTCCATATTTCCATTATGCCCATCCTCTGCAGTTTTCCTCTCCAACCGATGCATCTCTGTCTTGCCTCATCGCATCATAATTGCCTTTCCCCCAGATATAACTCTTGCCCTGTGGTATATACCTATCCCTTTCCATCACTAAAGTAAACGTAATCGAATTGTGGTCACTATCACCAATGTGCTCACCTACCTCCAAATCTAACACCTGTCCTGGTTCATTACCCAGTACCAAATCCTGCAACTTTGACACCTTACTCATGACCTCACTACTCTCAACCTCCTGTATACTGGAGCTACAATTCAGGTTCCCAAGCCTCTGCTGAACTAGTTTAAACCCTCCCGAAGAGCATTAGCAAATTTCCCCCCCAGGATATTGGTACCCCTCTGGTCCAGGTGTAGACCATCCCGTTTGTAGAGGTCCCACCGACCCCAGAATGAGCCCCAATTATCCAGAAATCTGAAACCCTCCCTCCTGCACCATCCCTGTAGCCATGTGTTCAACTCCTCTCTCTCCCTATTCCTCGTCTCACTATCACGTGGCATGGGTAACAACCCAGAGATAATAACTCTATTTGTCCTAGATCTAAGTTTCCACCCTAGCTCCCTGAATTCCTGCCTTACATCCCTATCCCTTTTCCTACCTATGTCGTTGGTACCTATGTGGACCACGACTTGGGGCTGCTCCCCCTCCCGCTTAAGGATCCTGAAAACACGAACCGAGACATCACGCACCCTGGCACCTGGGCGGCAACACACCAACCGCGAATCTCTCTTGTTCCCTCAGAATCTTCTATCTATCTCCCTAACTATGGAGTCTCCAATGACTAATGCTCTACTCCTCTTTCCCCTTACCTTCTGAGCAACAGGGACAGACTCTGTGCCAGAGACCTGTACCCCATGGCTTACCCATGGTAAGTCCCCCCCCCCCCCCAACAGTATCCAAAGCGGTAGACTTGTTACTAAGGGGAATGACCACAGAGGATCCCTGTACTAACTGCTTCCTCCCAGCCCCTCTCACCATCACCCATCTATTTTTATTCTTTGGTGTAACTACATCCCTGAAGCTTCCCGTAACAGCCTCCCCGAACAGGCACCGGAATGTGGCGACTAGGAGCTTTTCACAGTAACTTCATTTGAAGCCTACTTGTGACAATAAGCGATTTTCTATCTATGACCGCCTCTGCCTCCCGAATGATCCGAAGTTTATCCAGCTCCAGCTCCAGTTCCCTAACGTGGTTTCTGAGGAGCTGGAGATGGGAGCACTTCCCACAGATGAAATCAGCAGGGACACTGATGGCGTCCCTCACTTCAAACATTCTGCAGGAGGAACATTGCACTACCTTCCCTGCCATCCCCTCTAGATAAAAAAAGAAAAAGAAAGAAAGAGCTGACCTGTTATTCAATCCCCTTCTCATGTGGAATCATTTTCTCTACATTTAACTTTTCAACTTCCCTAATAATTTTAAAGACCTCGATAGATGACCTTCTGTTTACCCTTTTCCAGAGGAAACAGCCCCAGCCTATTCAATCTTTCCTGATAGTTACAACTTCTCAGCTCCGGTGTAATAAAATGTGATGTCACATTTGTGGGCCACAACCTCTTTGGAGTTGTAATCAGTGGTGGATTTGATACTTACCTGTGCCAAATTTCTACTGTGCCTGTCTAGTCTGACCTTCCTGGCTCGTGCTGGGCAAGATCCAGGATGCACAGGGATCACCAGGGCCCAGTATCGAAGTGTGAATGAGTGAAGGAGGATGCACCCCCATGTCAGATATTGGGGCAGTGGCAGGTCACACATTGAGGATTAGGGGGGTCAGACATTAAGGGGTTGGAGATGGGGAGGTCGGGGTCAGATGGATAGCACTATGGCTTCACAGCGCCAGGGTTCCAGGTTCAATCACCAAACGTGATTTCGGCGTCAGCAATCGGAGAATCCCGCTCATGATCTACCAGTTGCAAGTGAAGCATCAAATCATAATGTGGGATATGGTATAACTATCAACACTTTCATTGAGAACATCAGGCAAAAAATGTAAAGCAACATTCAGATTTACTACTGTTCTGTGGAAGAGTCAAATTGACTCAAAACCTTAACTGTGTTCCTCTCTCCACAGATGCTGCCAGACCTGCTGAGTTTATCCAGCATTTTCTGTTTTCATTTCAGATTTACGATAGTCGATTGAGTGTGGGTTGCTAAGAGTCATATTTGTTCGTTCATTCGGAAAACCAAAGATTGCATTATTTGTTTTGCTTTGTGATACAAGGAGCATCCAGCTCCAGTTATCCGTTGCTCATTTTTCTCACTGAGAATAGCCATGATAAGGCTGGGAGTGATTTTGGGACAACATTGTTAGTATTTTGTAAAGGCTTGTGATTGTACCAAGTACTTTCAATTCATATTACATTGTGTGGTTTCCAAAAGGGTACAATAGCATAGAGCATGCCCAGTCATTTTGAAATCACCTGC
Source organism: Scyliorhinus torazame (assembly GCF_047496885.1). Lineage (NCBI taxonomy): Eukaryota > Metazoa > Chordata > Chondrichthyes > Carcharhiniformes > Scyliorhinidae > Scyliorhinus > Scyliorhinus torazame. The sequence continues at coordinate 286,485,702 of NC_092713.1, forward strand.
GCTTTATGTCACAGTTATCAAATAGAAGTCCGACCCAAGTCTTTTTTCTTACTGAGCCGGAAAACTGGAACCATTTGTCTGCTGTTGGTAAATAGCAGCAGCTGCTTTTGAATGTGTGCCGTAGCACAAACTTTCTAAACCTCCAGAGTGAAGCTGAAGCCATTTAGCGAGGAACCCAAATCACTGAGGCAAGCTGTAGTTTTTTTACATGTTTTGTTAAAGAATGTATACCATCAAGGTCTATTTGTTTCTCCTTGTTGTTTGGATCTGCTCACGATGGGAGAAGGGAAGTGTTGTGTTTGCAAGGGTGCATTACCAGAATACCCCTCATTATATGCTAATTATTTCGATGTAACTGACAGTGTTTATTGATTAATTTCAAGATGGGTAAAAACTGAATACACAAGATTAGAGTGAAATATTTTTATAATTTGAAACCCAGAATGGGGATTTCCATCTGAACTCATTGAGAGGTATTGAGTATTGTTATTTTTTTAAAATAAATTTATAGAGTACCCAAATCATTTTTTCCAATTAAGGGCCAATCCACCGATGGTTGTGGATGTGAGACCCACGCAGACACAGGGAGAATGCACAAATACTTCGCCACCCTGCCGCCTTGAATAGTGTTATGGTGGATTGTATGAACAAAAGCAATTTTTTTTTCTTGCTAAACATTTTTCAACCATTTGGTATTTTTCTTCTTGTTTTTGAATGAGTGTGCAATGGGCATGAGTTACATTTTAAGTGGGGATAATCTTATTCATAGGTGGAAATATGTCAGGCCTTGAAAGAGTATCGGCTTTGCAATATTGCACTTACTCCATACCAGGTTACATTTAATCACTTCTTTTTGAAATCACTGTCACTATACATTCCACTTCCAGTTGTTGATTCACCAAGCAGACCAATTTATAAAATAAAATTGGTTTGCAGTTGCCTTTTCAAGCATATCAGCAAGTAATCCTGGATTGTGTGTACTCGTTCAGTGTTTTTCAAACTTTTTTTCCCGGGACCCACTTTTACCAACTGGCTGTTCAACCTTCACAACCATGACTGCTGACCTTCGCGACCCACCCTGCCTGAACTTCGCAAAACACCATTTTGCTTACTTTTAATGTGACAGGTAAGCCTGCTTGGTCCTCATGATCTCACTTGCTTTGTCATTCAATGTATCATTTCTGCCAAGGACTTCAGCTGATGTTTTAAGTTCTCGCTGTATCAAGAGGTTTGTCCTTCAACTCGCCATATTTAGTCTTCAAATGCCTTTGAAGTTTTGAGGATTTAAAACTCTCATTTGCCAGTACTTCCCGGCACATAACACATATGGGCTTTGCATCCTGATTTGCATTGGCACAATTAGCAAAGCCATACCTCAAGAATGCATCTTTATACTGCTTTGTTCCCGATTTCAGTATTTTCTTTATTGGCTGTTCACCACTCGCCCTGGATCTATCTATAGAGCTAACACTAGCACTGCCTCGTCCTGCTGTGGACTCTCCTAAGCAGCTCTCTCCAGCAGATTCAGTTGTATGATCCTGGCCTGTTTGTGTCTCTGGCCATCTCTTCCTTGTAACAAGATGATACATCTTCAGTTCTTCACAGTCTTGTTGCCTTGCTTGCTTGCAGCTAAAAAACGGAGGAATCTCTCCTCCGTGATTTTGATTCAAAAACACGGATGTACAGGGTGCGTGACATCAGTGTACATGTGGGGCGCGTGACCCGCTCTCTGCTGCTGCTTCTGGCCGGATGACTCCATTGGTACATTTAAAAGCAAACACAGCCGACATTCCCAATTTAAAAGCCGGTCTCCCGCGCTCGGGAACGCCATGACCGATCACTCCACGACCTTCCCGTCACCTGCCCACAACCCACCCATGCATCGCGACCCGCAGTTTGAAAAACCCTGCACTCTATAATCAGACATGAGCGAGAAGGGTATATGCAGCACACAAGACTTTCTTCCACTTTAATTGTGGCAGGATTCAAATTCATAACCACATGCTGCTTGTTAAGAATCAATGGCTCACATCACCACTAGGAGGGAGTCTCTTAATTGCACTCCTGTGAGGAGGTGTTTGATGGAACCTTCTTTAAGAACATATCATGATCAGGGTTTTTTAAAATCTGAATGTAGTAAAATAACTGTATATTTTATTGCTTTTCTTTGTCTTTATTAGATTTTCACTATTCTAATTTAGTTGGCAAATCCCAGCTTCTTGGGAGAAATGTTCCAGGAGCCACATGGCTGAAACAAACTCCGCCCGGAGCTTCGCAGGATTGAGGAGGAGAAGGCCAATTGCGTGCCATTCTTGGACAATCATAAAACATTTTCTTATAAAATTGAACTGGGACTGATTTTTGGTATGGAATATGCTTATTTAGTGACAGTCTATGTGGTTAAAGGCTACATGTGATAGAAGCATGAGTAATATTGAAACGCATCACAGTTTATACTAAGCCTATAGGAGGAGATATTTAGGAGTCTCACACACCACTGCCAGAACTTGCATGCCCAAATTAAGTCCAGCTGATGGCCGCTGCCAGTCATAATCTCCCATTCTCTTACCTGGCTGCATATGGGAAGGTGGAACAGAAGGAATTCTCTGTTTGTTAGTTTACCTTTCAGCAAGCCCTTCCCTTGACATCCCAGCTTATTTTTCTGAGAATGCCTGCTTTTCTGCTGCTCTGCTTATTCTGGCTACTTCTACGATGCTGCAGGCTCGGAGGAGGGGCTACCTTCACATGGAGCCTGGAAAGTTAGGGTACAGTATTGTAATTCTATTTGCGACCAAAACCCCTGCAAACAGAACCTGCAGTCCCAGTCAAGCGATGAGCTGGCTGTGGTGAGCCGCTGTACACCTGTATTAGGGGATGTAAGGTAGGACCTGTACGACAGGTTCGCCGGTAGCCCCTGCCGGCTGGCTCCGCCCAGTAGGAGGAGTATAAATATGCGTGACCTCCATTCAGCTGCCATTTCGCCAGCTGCAGCAGGAGGCCACGCATCTGACTGCAATAAAGCCACAGTTGTACCCAGCCTTAGTCTTTGTGCAATTGATCGTGCATCACTGGCAGTTTGGATCAGAGATGTGAGCGCAAACTCATAAAGTTACATTGTATTTACAACAGAAAAACAGGCCATTCAGCCTGGCTGGTCCATACTGGTGGTTATGCTTCACCCGAGCCACTTCCAACCTTATTTCTGCCAACCCTATCAGCATACTCTCCTGTTTCTTTCTCATTCATGCACTAATCTAGTTCCCCCTCCAATGCCATGTTAGTCTCAATACTCAATGTGCTAATAATGTAGTGCATGCTTCAGTTTGCACTGCTGGTGGATTCCTAAAATGATATCCTATATGTAGGCCACGATACATTACTTTTTATAACGCAGTATCATATGTTGCGCTCAGTATATTTCCCTGCAGTCTGATAGAAAGGAAATGGGTACTTCTTAGCACAACAGCCGTGAGGCGTGCTTACCTTATTATTTTGCATATCGTTATGAGTGCAGTCAGCAGGCCGAGCATAGTGTTAAAAAATTAATTGTGTAACAATATTGTCAATTAAAGCTGTAACTCAAACTCTGGATTTTGTATGTATTTATAAACTGCTGTTTTATGATGTCAACATAATCTGATTAAATTACTCCTTTGTAATCTATTGCTGGCCATCTATTATCTTGTGTGTGTTTACTGCTAAAATATTCTCGGTTGTTGGGCCATGTCTTAGCTTTGAAAATTCACATGCTACCCTGTAAATCACCCGCAATTACTGAGCAGCTTCAGAGTCTGCTTCCAGAGAGAAGCAGATCAAGTATCTTGACAGGCAAGTAGCTGAAATACCCTGACAGCACTGCTTGTCCACCTCCCACCTGGTTGGTAATGAGAGCAGCAGCCAGGACTGACAGCAGCAAATATTAATATTTCACAAGTATCTTGTCAAGAGACGTGGATCAATCTGCCACCTCCTTGATCCATCCAAGTGGATTGGACAGGCCATTCCACGCAGTTCCTGTAGCCGTGCACTCGGTCTCACATTCCACTCTCCTCCAGCATCCACATTAAAGCCCACCTCTGTAGCCAAGGTGTGCGCCGCATGCCAATGTGCACACCGCAGTTGCGGAAATGAGTTGGGGATATATCAATGTAAACTACCCCATCAAGCTATGTGCGTTTTTTTTGTCAGCTTCACTTTGAGGGATTTAACCCACTCGTGCTCAAGTGTGTTTGCACAAGAAACAAAAGGTTTCATACTTTCGAGGTGTCAATATTAGCAATGCATTTATACTCATCATTTTAAGAGAATGATGGCGAAACATAAAGGAATGCAAGCAAGAGGAGCAGAAGTAGGCCAAAACAGCCTCTGTTTGACCAATGGTCTTGCAACGATCAGGAGTCTGGCCAAACGGAAAGGAGGGAAAGGTTGGAGGTAAAGTCACCTTGGACACTCAGGTATACTCCCTGTAACAACACCAAAAGGAGGGGAATGTGTCACTTTCTACAGCATCCAGAAATATAGGGGGCGGGATTTCCCCCCCCCCCCCCCCCCCCGGCCAGGTCAGAGAATCGGCGGGGGGGTGGCGTGAATCCCGCCCCCGCCGGCTGCAGAATTCTCCAGCGTCGGGGATTTGGCGGGGCGGGAATCGCGCTGCGCCACTGGCAGTGCCCTCCCCCGGTGATTCTCCGGCCCGCGATCGCCCGAGTGGCCACCCGGTTTTTGCCGGTCCCGCCTGCGTAAATTAGAGTAGGTCCTTAGCGGCGTGGGCGACCTCCTCGGTCCTCGGGGGGGCACGGGGGATCTGGCTCCGGGAGGTGCCCCCACGGTGGCCTGGCCCGCGATTGGGGCCCACCGATCCACAGGCGGGCCTGCGCCGTGGGGGTACTCTATTGCTCCGCGTCGGCTGCTATCCCTCCGCGATGGCCGATGCGGAGATGAACCTCCCCCCCGCGCATGCGCTGGGATGACGCCAGCACACGCTGGCGATCCCGGGCATGCGCCAACTCGTGCCGGTCGGCGGAGGCCCTTCGGCGCCGGTTGCCGTGGCGCCAAGTCCCTTCCCGCCGGCCGGCGCGGCGCAAACCACTCCAGGGCCGGCCTAGCCCCTGAAGGTGCCGAGGATTCCGCACCTTTGGGGGAGCCCGACGGCGGAGTGGTTCACGCCACTCCTTCCCGCCGGAGTTGCCCGCCCCGCCGATTCCCGCAGAATCCCACCCAGGATTTGTATCCCTTCGTTAGCAAGGTTGGCAAAGTCAACATATGAAAATGTTTGTGAACTTTATTGCCAAAGTTTATTCGATTTATTCATTGGGGTTGAGTGTTGTTGGCAAGACCAGCATTGATTGTCCATCCCTAATTGCTCTCAAGAAGGTGGTGGTGGGGCGGCACTGTGGCGCAGTGGTTAGCATTGCTGCCTCACGGCACTGAAGTCCCAGGTTCGATCCCGGCTCTGGGTCACTGTCCGTGTGGAGTTTGCACATTCTCCCCGTGTTTGCGTGGGTTTCGCCCCCACAACCCAAAGATGAGCAGGGTAGGTGGTTTGGCCACACTAAATTGCCCCTAAAAAATTTGGAAAAAATTAATTGGGTACTCTAAATTCTTTTTAAAAACTATCTTAAAGAAGGTGGTGGTGAGCTGCTTTCTTGAACCGCTGCATTTTAAGTGGTGTAGCTACACCCTCAGTACTCTCAGGGAAGGAGTTTCAGGATTTTGACCCAGTGACAGTGAAAGAATGGAGATGATGTGGAGATGCCGCGTTGGACTGGGGAGAGGACTGGGTTGGAATGGAGATGGTATGTGACTTGGAGGGGAACTTGCAGGTGGCTGTGTTCCCATGCGTCTGCTTCCCTTGACCTTCAAACTTCAGAATTCTAACAGTGCAGAAAGGGACCATTCAGCCCATTGCGTCTGCACCGACCCTCTGAAAGAGCACCCTACTTCGGCTCACTTCCTGGCCCTAACCCCACGATCTCATAACCCCACCTAACCTGCGCATCTTTAGACAGTAAGGGGCAATTTAGCATGGCCAATAGACCTAAGCTGCACTTCTTTGGACTGTGGGAGGAAACCGGAGCACCTGAAGAAAGCCCACGCACACACGGGGAGAAGGTGCAAACTCCACACAGTCACCCAGGTGGGAATTGAACCCGAGTCCCTGGCATTGTGAGACAGCAGTGCTAATCACTGGGCCACCGTGCCATCCTTCTAGATGGTCGAGGTCATGGGTTTGAAAGATGCCATTGAAGGAACCTTGATGAGTTGTTGCAATGCACCTTGTCGAATGTTTCACATTGTAGTCACTGTGCAGTGGTGGTGGAGGGAGTGAATATTTGTGGAAGGGGTGGCAATAAAGTGGGCTGCTTTGTCCTGGATGATGCCAAGCTCAATGAGTGTTATTGGAGCTGCACTCATCCTGGCAAGTGGGGAATATTCCATCACACTCCTAACTTGTGCAATTTTTGAATTGGATTGGATTGGATTTGTTTATTGTCACGTGTACCGAGGTACAGTGAAAAGTATTTTTCTGCGAGCAGCTCAACAGATCATTAAGTACATGAGAAGAAAAGGGAATAAAAGAAAATACATAATAGGGCAACACAACATATACAATGTAACTACATAAGCACTGGCATCGGATGAAGCATACAGGGTGTAGTGTTAATGAGGTCAGTCCATAAGAGGGTCATTTAGGAGTCTGGTGACACACTTTTTAGACACATTTATATGCTGATCAAGCTAGGCTTCTGGTCAATGGTAACTTCCGCAATGTCAATGCCATTGAATGTCAAGGGGAGATGTTTCAATTCGCTCTTAATGGAAATGATCATTGCTTGGCACCTATGTGGCATGAATGTTGCTTGTCTCCAATCAGCCAAATCTGAATATTGTCCAGGTCTTGCTGCCTGTGGGCACAGACTACTTCACTTCCCAAGGGTTCGCCCTGCATCTCTCCACTGGAGTCTCTCCACTGTTCTTGCTGACTCCCACACCTCCACCTGCTCACATACGATGTGCACCTAATCATGTGACAACCTAATTATGTCCCTTAGACCTTCCCACTGAGCCAGTGGCTGGTGTGCCTTTGGTTAAAAAAAAAGCTCTTTTATGGTCTCTTATTTTAATTTGTGTAAAATATTGGCACAGAAACTTGAGCTACAACATATGAATTTAGATTGATGTTTTAATAGGTTTAAATAGTCCAACATTTTGGCATGGAAAAGAGTCCAAAAACCCCTATTTATATACAAAGAATTTAATTGGATTTAATAAAGACACCATAAAGAAGCATCAATCTGATCAGACTTTCATGTCTGCCTTGAACCAAACCATTTCAGACTATTTGACTCGATGCAGATTGAATCTATTCGATACATCAGATTCCACTCCATTTCAGTGATAGGAAGTTACACAGACTGAACAGGCTGAAAAAAATAGAGCAGTGTGTATAATTGAAGCCTACCTCAGTTCTTTGGTGAAAGATGAACTCCCATTTTATTTGCTCTGGGATATGTGGCCTTATTACAGGCTTTAGTGTTCCGAACGCATGCTGCTAGCTTTCAGTGGAGATACTCTACTTGTTATGCCCAGTGGTGTTGGACGAAAAGCAATAGGAGTCTGCACATTCAGTCGTCCGTCCTCTCCTCCCCATTTCCACCTGTCAGATCTTTACAAACCAACCACCACTGCGGCATGTAAGGGAAATGTAACTTGACAATAATTTATGATCATGCTTGCCCATTCACAGGTTTTGCAAACTTGTTCACTTTCATTATTGTAAGATGGCGAACGGCTGTGCTGCACGGGAGGGGGGAAAATCAAAAAGAGTGGGAAAGAGAAAGTAGATCTGAGTGGAAAATATCAATGTGAGAGGAATGACAATGTGGACTTGATTTGTGAGCTCAGTTGGGAGGACTGACATGTTGCTCAGAAATGGGTATTATTAACTCAAAAGCTGATTGAGAACTAGAATATTTGATGCCTCACATCACTGAAGGTGGTTATATTTTATGATTTGATCCACTCTGTTTCAAACTGCTGGAACTCAAAAGTTAAAACAAAACAGAACAAAAAAAAAGATGTATCCGATTCAATAATGCATGAAACATCTGTTGGGTGTGGGAGCATAAGAACAGGAGTAGGCCATTCAGTTCCTTGAACCTATTCTGCCATCCAATTAGATCAAGACTTGTCTGTATCATAACTTCATCTACCAACTTGGATGTGTGCCCCTCGAGTCCCTTGCGAGACAATAATTTATCAACCTCAGTTGTGAATTTTAAATTGACTGAGCCTCTACATCTTTTGGCCCAGGTAACAGCTCTAGATTCCTACTTCCATTTGTGTGAAGACGCTCCTGTTATCACCTCTGATTGGCTCAGCTCTAATTTTAAGGTTATGCCTGTTTGCCCCACGCTCCCATCAGAGTTTGCTCTATCTATCCTATCAAATCCTTTAGTTATCAAAAACTGTTCAATTAGATCAACCCTCAATCTCCCATACTCCAGGGAATATCAGCCTAGTCTATGCAACTTTTTCTCATAAATTAACCCTCTTAGCCCCTGCAACATTCCTTGTACCTGCATTGCAGGCTCTAAAGTCAAATGGTCCTTCCTGGGCTGCAGAGCCCTGACTGAGTGTAGCAATCTACATGGCAACTAGCTACAGTAGAGCTTTATTTAAATGTAACATAACTTTCTCCCCTTTTATTCCAACATTGCCAAACTCTTCTTAATTATTGTTGTACTTGCAGTCTTTGAGAGCCTACAGTACCTGGACACAGGACAGTGCAGGATTCCTGCAGAACTATAATTGTTGCCACTCACCACACGCGCAAAATCAATGAATAGTAACATAATAGTGTTTTTTTAACAATAGCTTCCGATCCTGATTCTCAAAGTAAGGAGATGTGGGTATGAATAATACCGTGGGGTGCTGGTGTGTTGGTAGGTGGCAGCCCACAGGCCCTCCCTGATGTGTTCTGGATCACAAACAGGTCACCAACACTTGAAGTGCTGCAACTCTATTTTATTCCAAGGTCAACTATTTAAACATACTTGAACTGTGGGTAAATACGATACCAGCTTTAACTATAGACCTTTGCCTTGTCCTAACCAGTTGATGCACTCAGCACATGGTGAATGTCTATGTTGCAGGCTGCAAGCTCTGTGCTCCTTGCTGGCTGCTACTCCCAAGAGCGGGAACTCTGATGTCCCCTGTCTTTATAGTGCGTGTGCTCTCACTGGTGATTGGCTGCGGTGTTGTGTATGTTGATTGGTCCCACTGTGTGTCCATCAGTGTGTGTCTGCACCATGATATACTGGTGTATATTATGACACTCCTCACCCAGAAACAATGTCAGTGTGGAGCCGACATACCCCACGCCGACCCGCCCTGCGGCACTGTGGGCAGACTAATGAGGACCGAGTGAGGCTTCTGTCCCTCATTCCCACCCTTTGGAGTTGCTGGCTAATCCAACTGGCTGGCAGATCCATCGGTTCAGGCAGCATCAGAAAGGCTCCCGGCAGCTGCCGGGCTGAATAAGGAGCAGAAGACCGAGGCCCATGGAGAGTTTGGGTAGATTAGTAAGAGGGGTGGGGTGGGCTTAATGGAGAGAGCGAGTAAGAGGGAGTGGGGAGTTTAACTTCGTGGGGGACACCTTACAATTAAAAAAGGGCAGCCCCAGAAGGCACACCCCACTTACATCCTGCCTTTTAATCATTTAAGGGAAAAGATTCTCCGAAATCCCGGCTAAGTGTTGACGCTGATGTAAACACCGGAGTATTTCACGCCGGCATCAACGGCCTCCTGGCCCAGCGATTCAGCGGCCCTCAGTGGGCCAGCACGGCGCAGAAGTGCACCACGTAGCTCCGGTGCCGATACACGGCCCTGCAGTGCCGGCGCGGGTCTGCGCATGCATGCACCGGCCGTTTCCGCGCCGCTGCATGCGCGTGGTGGCCGTTTCCGCTCCGGCGCCGCGCAACATGGCGGAGCCCTACAGCAGGCCCGCGCGGAAGGAGGTAGGCCCCCTCCAGATCGTGGGCGCCCGCCGATCGGTAGCCCCCAATCGCGGGCCTGGACGTCGTGGAGGCCTCCCCCAGAGTCTGATCCCAATGCCCCCCCACCAGGACAGCCACTGCGGCCGCGGGCCCGAGCTCCCATTGGGTGGTACCAGGTTGGAACCACGCTGGCAGGAATCGGCAGACCTCGGCGGGAATTTGTCCAGTCGACCGCGGAGAACCAGCGGCCCCCCAACCGGCGTCGCGTCGACCGCGCCGGCACAACTGGCGGCGATTCTCCGGTCACCGGAGAATCGCGTCCCAGCGGCGTGGTGGGAATTTTCCACGTCACTGGCGTTTCTCCGACCTGCCGCGAGCTCGGAGAATCCCGGCCCAGGCTTCTCGCTCATTCCCTGCTGTAAACACAAAACCTTTTATGGATGGGTCTATTGGCTTGATAACAAGGACAATTGATCCTAATCATTCAGTTAAATGTGGAGTTGTGGGTGTGAGCTCTTGGGTGGCCGGAATGGTTATGGGCTGGGCGTTACCCTAATTTGTGCGCTCCCCCTTGCAGGAAACACACCCCACAGGGACATGTAAAATTCTGCCTGTGATGAAATAAAGATGGTGAATGCTGTTTGATCACAGGACTAATACCAGAGATTCTGGAAAATGTGCTTGTAATTCTGTAACCTTATCATAAACCCAGTAGTATGACCTTGAGAACTGCCAGCCTGTAAACTTATCATCTGTATTGGGGAACATCCTGGAGTCCATTATAAAGGAAGAAGTTCAAGAGCATTTAATGGGAAGCAAAGCAATAATTCCAAACGTACACGAGCTGATGAAAAGTAGGTCAAGCCCAACAAATTTATTGGCATTATTTGAAGATGTGTTTGGCAGGCAAGGGTAAAGTGATGGATATTATACAGATACTTAAGGAGAAGTAGAGATAGAGGTTATTATATGCTGTGTGGAGCAAAATGTCATGCCAAGTGACGCGAGCAAGTCAAGAATGAATAAGGTAAAGGGAAGGTTAGATACATATTCCAGAGCTTTCCTTAATTTACCTCTGGGGAAATCAGGAAACATTTTTCAGAGTCAGGAGACAAAGTGAATCAACTAGAGCCCCTGACAGAATATGTTATGTCTATATTATGGAAGGCACATTATTGACCTATTATCATTCTCTTCACACAAAGGGCTGTGAATCTTTGGAATACTCTACCCCAGAGGTTTGTGGATGTTTTGGGGTTAAATAAATTTAAGGCTGGGATAGACAGATCTTTGGTCTCTCAGGGGATCAAGGGATATGGGGGGCGGACAAGAAAGTGGAGTTGAACCCCAAGATCAGCCATGATCGGCTTTAATGGGAGAGCAGGCTCAATGGGCCATGTGGTCTATCCCTTACATTCGAACATACGTACATGCAAATTAGGAGCAGGAGTAGGCCACTCGGCCCCCACTCTTCCCATTTCTTATGTTCTTGAGTTCATTGAATACTTGGGTTTTATAGCAACTATTCAATAAGGTTTTTAATGGAAGATTAACTGTTGAGATCAATATTGCATTGATCAGGATGTTGCAAATTACAGTTCTAATTGGTAACTTACTCAGAAATAGAGGTAGTTATCTCTAGAAAGAATTTTAGTCAAGTAGTTATGGATAGTTGAACTTATAATGAAACACTCAGCTCAGAGATTACATGAATTTATGGACTTTAGTTAAATATTCAATAGGAGATAAATTGCAGAGAGCCAGGAATGACTAAAAAAATAAAGATGATCAGGTCAATGGCACTTAATGTTGAAAAAGGCAAGAAAATAGAGGCATAATGGAATGATATTTAAAAACATTTAGGAATAAAAGAGGTGCGACAGGGAAAAAACAATACTGGTATGTCAGTTAGGTAAATACTGTCAGTGTTATGACATTATAGCACAATATTTGCCAAGGGAAATATATTAAGGTATATAAATAGAACTATTACACGCAATGTCCAATATATAAAACTTTGTTGGGATCGTACATCTAATTATCGATCACACTACCCATAAAATAAATTCAATATTGGAAACGATCAAAGGCGCACAACAACTTGGCTCTGTGCTGAAAAGAATGACCTAAACAAAGAGGCGAAGGAACAAAATATTTTCTGTCAATGTAGAAGAGAAACAACTGTAAGTTGTCATTGATATGTTGGAGATCACAAAAGCTCATGGATTGGGAGCAGAGATGTAAGATACATTATTTGAAATGAATAAAACTGAGCATCATAATCTAATTACAGATGAAGAATGTATTTTTGTTTGTAAAAGTATGATTTTACTTATGTCAGTTTAAAACAAAGTTCAGATACTAACTACTTTTGCAAATTGCTCAAGAATCTGCATTTAGCTATTTCCTCCACTCGGAGAATACAGGAGATGTTGGATCCGAATAAACTTCCAAGAGGACAAAGAAATGGGTATTTCAGAGAGGATGATATATATGTGTGTCTCATGGCAAAGTTATTTGCATTTACATTGCATCTTCTCACGTCAAAGTATCTCAGAGCACTTCACACGTGGTGAATTGCTTTTGAAGCTCAGAGAATGTATTATGTAGACAAACAGGGACATACAAATAGTTAATCTTCCTGCTCCTATTTAAATAATGACACAATATTGTTAATATCTATCATTACCAATCAAGAGACAGAGAGGAAGCAGTTTGATGTCACTGAGGGAAATTATCACTTCTCAGTGTTGTAATGTTTATCCACCTACGTCATGCTCCCAAGGCCTAGTAACCATCCAGAGGCATATTATAGAGCCACAGAATACATTACAAGGCGTGAAATCTTTCAGGTAGCATGATTCAGTCAGCTGCCTATTGAAAACAGTGTGCAATTCCGCTGACTAGCCTCACTTCCTCCAGGGATGGCACTTTATTTAAAAAATAACAGTTATTCATGCCTGCTACAGGGACGCTGTAACTTCTTGTAACTGGTTATAACAAATACACAGCTGAAAGACAAATCATTTCCTCCAAGTAGCCAGGAGACTGGCATTATATATCACACCATATTATGAGACTGTCATGTTAAGTATTGTCCATCTGTCCCAAAAAGCTGATTTTCCCCCAGAAAAAGAAAACAATGAGAATTTTCCACATTTAAATTGGAGGATTCTTCAGTTCCAGGAGCATAGAGTCTGAGTCTTACAGCATAAAAAGAGGCCCTTCAGTCCTTCCTGTCTGATTCTTAAATGTTGTGAGGTTTCCCGCCTCTACCACCCTTTCAAGGCAGTGAGTTTAAGATTCCGATCACCCTCTTGCCTTCTTGGTGAAAAAGATTTTCCTCAACTCCCCTCTAAATCTCCCCCCGCCCCCCCCTTAGATTTGATTTAATTTATTGTCACATGTACTGAAATAAAGTGGAAAGTATTTTTCTGCGGCCAAGGGAACGTAGTACGTTCATACCTAATGACCCTTGGTTATTGACCTCTCGAAGGGGAAATGTTTCTTCCTATCTCACCTATCTGTCTCTTATAATTTCGTACACCTCGATCATGTCCCACCTCAACCTTCTCTGCTCTAAGGAAAACAGACATTTCTTCTAATCAAGCTGGAAGTAATTGGATTTATAATTCCATACGAACTCGCCCCAGTATGTGATACTGATTTCTCAAACTCTCTGGACCATCGAACAGTTTATCTACAGAGTGAGATCTTCCAGCTGTTCACGCGGTAGATCAATCAGGTCTGCCGACGGCGCACACCTGCCATGGGCTTCCTGGCAGAATGGGGTGGATTCAATGGGAAATCCCATTGACAGCGGCAGGCCCAGAGTATCCCACCGCCAGTCAAGGATGGCCGCCTCCCACCGCTGAGAAACACACCACGGGGAGGGCAGAGAGTCTCGCCCATACTCTCCTCCTCTATCTAAAAACACACAGACGGGTAATTACATAAACGTCATAAAGAAAGAACCATCAGCTGCATCAGAAGGCTCCTGCATCCAGATAACAGAGATCAGAAAGACATACCTTGCTCATCTTCCCTAAAACTCTTCCTTATTTTTCATGCACAGAAGAATTTAAAAAAAAGAAATAACCATGATCTGTGGCAAGCTGGCCTGCTGGAGTTGCTAATTAAACACTCATCATGCAGTCAAATGTTTTAACCTGCTGGTTAAGTAAATGAGCATCTTTGCTCCTGCTGCGATCATGAGGCTGCTTTTCATTTAGTTTACCAACAGAACAAGCTGATTTACAATACAATTGTCCAAGAGGGACTTTGTTTATTTTTGTCTTTTTTCTCCACAACAGTCACAGCATCCAGTACACACAAATTGCCAATTAAAATAACGAGCCTCTAACTGTTGGCTTTTGGTGTTTGCTTCAGAATGCCTCCGTCCTAATCCGCGACCCATTTCGGCAGTTTCTTTATTTTTCCTCTCTGTATTTGTAACCTTTACTGGTGTCATTCATTGGTAAGTGAGCTGTGATTGACTTTGAGGATTCACAACATTGAAATCCGAATTCAAGCAATTCCCTGGGCTAACAGTGCAGTTTTAAAATTCTGACATCTAATAGCCTCTTATTAATCAAAGAACGTAAAGTACTGTGGGCACCAATGTTGCTGATAATGTCAAGGTGGTTTCAAGTCTGACTGCTGTCTGCTTTCGACCAGTCTGACTGCTCGCCTTAACTGACTGAGGTTTCTTTCAAACACACTTGTGCTCCTCTGATTCCCACCAGTCCAAGTGTCGGCCAGTCAGTACATGACCCTCTTAATATTCCCTCACTCTGGGCTTGTTGCAAATCTCTCAAACCTCATCCATCTTTAACTCTACCTATTTTGTTTTGCACTTCAAGATTATTTTCTTCTACGTGTCACATTTTATCTCAACGCTGATGCATTAAAGAGATAAGTGAGGAGCGTGAAGAAACAACTATTCAGCACATGTGATTTAACTCCATTCGGGATATATTTATAACAGGTTTCATTGTGCTTGTATCGATTCTAATCACATGTTTTTACTGATTTATTTTTCAGGCTAAGACAACAGTGAGGTAGCTTCAAGATCCTCATGACTTTCTAAAGTTTCCATCTGAATGAAATTGTGCTTCAGGTCATCCAGATTCATAAAGCATCACCGCCCTTCTCGCAGCTGATGTGTAGACCAATCTTGGCATCACTGCTCTCAAAAGTGGTGACCATGTCTTGGAGTGCGCACGATTCTTCAGTCAGCAAGGCAATGTTCTTCTTGAAGTGGGCAGCACGGTGGCGCAGTGGTTAGAACTGCTGTCTCACGGCGTCGAGATCCCAGGTTCGATCCTGGCTCTGGGTCACTGTCCGTGTGGAGTTTGCACATTATCCCTGTGTTTGCGTGGGTTTCGCCCCCATGACCCAAAGATGTGCAGGTTAGGTGGATTGGCCACGCTAAATTGCCCCTCAATTGGAGAAAAATAATTGGGTACTCTAAATTTTTTTTTTTTAAATCTTGTTTTTGAAATCCAGGTGGTGTTGCCACGGGTGCCAAAGTCTCCACCCACCATTGCCTTCCTCACAAGAGGAAAGTAAATGGGGAGACTATGCAGCCTTGTTGTACTCCTGTGATAATATTGATGGACTCTGTGGTGCCCGTGTTGGTCTTGAGGCATCAGCTGGAGTTGCAATATAGAGTTTCCTGTGTCTGCATGGGTTTCACCCCAACAGCCAAAAGATGTGCAGGGTAGGTATTTTGGCCACACTAAATTGCCCCTTAATTGGGAAAAAAAAATAATTGGGTAATCTAAATTTTAAAAAAAGATCCACCTGAAGCTGAAGAAGGCAACAACCACAAAGTCCACAATGGCCATTTGTAACGGAGAAACTGAAGACAATGGCTCGTCTGACAGTTTCCAGCAGGCCTCTCCAACAGATGCAGAGTACTACCAAAGTCCAGCTACATCGAGGAATGGGGAATTCCTCGGATGAGGAATTAAGGAGAGTGCAGACGTCCTCATAAAGCAGGGGAGAGGAACCAACAAAGAATGATGGATCACTGAATCACAGTGGAAGTTGACTGGTGGAAGAAAACTCATGTAGAGCAAGGGGGGCGAGGAAAAGCATTGAGCAAAGAGAGGCAAACAAGGATGGACAGAGTTAAAAAGCAGAGAGGCATAAGAAGTAGCAAATTAGAATGACTCCTGCACAAGACTGTACAGAAACTGACTGATGCAAGAAGCAAGGCCATTGTCAAGGGCAAGGAGGGAGGGCGCTATTGACACACGAGGAGCAGGGGGTGAGGTAGATGGAATATTTTTGAAAGATCCTCGACCAGCCCAACCCCAGTTGAACATTCAAGTTCAATGATAGCTCCTCATCAGTAGCTGAACGCAGTCTGGGAGAAATTGTCAGATCAGATGTCCAAATAGCCATCAAGAATCTGAAGAACAAGGCACCTGGGATCGACAAGATATCAACAGAACACCATGCTTTATATAAAAATCAGAAAAGAGAAACAATTTGGGATCTAAAATTATCATTTAAATAAGAGTGTAAGTGCATTGTTAATTATGATCAGTTTGTTTCGAGGGTAGAAGTGCCACAGACCCATGCAAGTACACAGTCCATTGTGACTGTGCCATCTCTTTGCTTAATCTCATTGCCCTGCTCTCTAATCATAGCTCCATATTTAACCCTTCTTCAATCATTCAGCTACTTTTCCCTTCGAAGATGCAATTGTCTCTGTTCAACCACACACTGCAGCCTGTAGCGTTCCATCTTTTGACTCGGCAAAAAGCCATTTCTCCCAACTCTCTCCCCCCTATCTTAATAATAGTTTCAAATTGATGATCCCCTTGTCTTATTTTTAAATTATTTTTGTGGGATGTGAGCATCATTGGCAAAGCCAACATTTGTTCCCCATCTCTAATTGCTCTCGAGAAGGTGGTTCTGAGCAGCCCTCCTGAAATGCTGCAAGTGATGTAGGTGCACTGTGGGTGCTTCTCGGAAGGGAATTTCAGGATTTTGGGACAGCGACAGTGAAGTAATTTGACTTGTCAACCAGAGAAAGTAACCTATTAAGCACTTCATCATTTTTCATATCCTTATTAAATCTCTGCCTAGCCTTTTCTGCCCCAGTAGATTTTGGGTGGGATTGTCCGCTTTCCCAGCCACGTGTTTCTCGGTGGTGGGAGGCGACATTCTGTTCACAGGCGTCGGGATTCTCTGTTCCCGCCGCTGTCAATGGGATTTCCCATTGAAGCCACCAACGCCACCGGGAAACCCGTGGAGAATCTCAGCCATAAGAACAAAGAACAAAGTACAGCACAGGAACAGGCCCTTCGGCCCTCCAAGCCTGTGCCGACAATGCTGCCCGTCCAAACTAAAATCTTCTGCACTTCCGGGGTCTGTATCCCTCTGTTCCCATCCTATTCATGTATTTGTCAAGATGTTCCTTAAATGTCACTATCGTCCCTGCTTCCACCACCTCCTCCGGCAGCGAGTTCCCGCCACCCACTACTATCTGCGTAAAAACCTTGCCTCGTACATCTCTCTAAACCTTGCCCCTCGCACCTTAAACCTATGCCCCCGAGTAATTGACCCCTCTACCCTGGGAAAAAGCCTCTGACTATCCACTCTGTCTATGCCCCTCATAATTTTGTAGACACCTATCAGGTCGCCCCTCAACCTCCGTCGTTCCAGTGAAAACAAACCAAGTTTATTCAACCTCTCCTCATAGCTAATGTCCTCCATACCAGGCAACATTCTGGTAAATCTCTTCTGCATCCTCTCTAAAGCCTCCACATCCTTCTGGTAGTGTGGCGACCAGAATTGAACCGAATACTCCAAGTGTGGCCTAACTAATGTTCTACACAGCTGCAACATGACTTGCCAATTTTTAAACTCAATGCCCCGGTCAATGAAGGCAAGCATGCCTTAATCCTTCTTGACTACCTTCTCCACCTGTGTTGCCCCTTTCAGTGACCTGTGGACCTGTACACCTAGATCTCTCTGACTGTCAATGCTCTTGAGGGTTCTACCATTGACTGTATATTCCCTACCTGCATTAGACTTTCCAAAATGCAATACCTCACATTTGTCTGGATTAAACTCCATCTGCCATCTCTCCACCCAAGTCTCCAAACGATCTAATTCCTGCTGTGGCCTCTGACAGTCCTCATCGCTATCCGCAATTCCACCAACCTTTGTGTCGTCTGCAAACTTACTAATCAGACCAGTTACATTTTCCTCCAAATCATTTATATATACTATGAACAGCAAAGGTCTCACCACTGATCCCTGCGGAACACCACTGGTCACAGCCCTCCAATCAGAAAAGCATAGGGTCGGTATTCAAAAGGTTTCCTTAGAATTGGGGTTTCCAATCCAACAGGTGAGATTTTCTGCACCCCCCCCCCCCCACCCAGCCCATCCCACCTTGGCCAGCATTGGGAACTTCCAGTCCCGCTGGTGCCTATAGTGTTTCGCATCTGTGGAGGCAGTGATATAGCGGTATTGCTCTGGGGATCGGGTTCGAATCCCGCCACGGCAGATGGTGGAATTTGAATTCAATAAAAAATCTGGAATGTTGACCATGAAACCAATGTCGATTGTCGTAGAAGTCCATCTGGTTCACTAATGTCCTTTAAGGAAGGAAATCTGTTGTCCTTTCTCTGTGGAGAGAGAAAAGTAGAGTTCATGGTTTGAGTCAAAGATGACTCTTCTTTCAAACTCTTGACTCTTCTTCTCATATTGACTGAAACATGAACACTCCACGATACTGCCAGATCTGCTGAATATTTCCAACACTTTCCATTTTTGCAGCATTTATGTCACGTGGCCATTCTTTCAGGATTCAATATGACCATTCCCATTCTTTCATTCCTCCGAAATCAATCCCCTTTTGCTCATCTTCATCCTAATTTGGGGCAAAAACCCTCTCAACACTTGCATTATTTATCCCATTTAAAATTATAAAGTAAAAGCTAGAAACAAATTGTTTTATCATGTAAGAGTCCTTCCCGGTTATTTCCTTTGTTCCCATTACTTTTATTTTATTATTTTTGGTCCGTGGACCCATAATCAAGATGTAACTTAAAGCAAAGGATTGTTGAAACAGCCAGCTTGCCAGGACACTGTATTCCCAGGTTTTATATTTGGAAGGGAGAAGCCCAACTCTTTGGTGCCGAGTGGATCTTAGGAACCAGCTTTGGAGGGATTGGGTTCAATTTGTTAACTGGCAACCAGTGGGTTGGCCAAGGACAGTGTTCAGCCTGACAAAAGTTAGTGATTGGTTCTTGCGTGATGCTTTCTGAGACAACTTAGCAGTTTTGTTCAGCAGAAATATTTAGACTTTGGAAGTGAAAGGAACGCCCTCTCTCTCCAGCTTGCTGAAGTGAAAGAATTACTTTATTGTTCTGAAAGCAGTGAATGCCTAGCGCATCCTGAAATTATCCTGAGTCTGCAGAGAATGTAGACAACCTTGCCAGAGAAAAGCATCTCAAGCCTAAAAGGAAGAAATACCAAAAAAAGCCTGACCTTCAGAAAGACACTAATTGGAAGTCATCCCACTGCATCAAAGATTTTTATCCATTTATTTTATGAATATTTTACTTCCCTTTCAATCACGCTTTCCCCTCTGTGTTGTTTGTCTGTGTGTGTGTGTGTAAAGAGTGGGTGTAGTTAGGAAGGTGGTGGGGGGGGGGGGGGGTAGTTGGGAAAGAGGTATTAGATAGTCAGTTATACTTTCTGTCAATTTAATTATAATACTGTACATAATAAAATGTTACTTGTTTTAAAGTTACAAACCTTGTGACTGTAGTTTATTGTACTCAACCAAGCACCTTGGGTATTTTAAATCAAATTTTATTTCACCTGTGTTGAGAGTCCGGATCACGGAGGGCTGGAATTGACTGCGCGCCAGTCCAGGGTGTAGGGACAATCAATAAAACTGAAAAATGTTCAGTTCTTCAGTATAGTTGTCCCTTACCTCAATAAGTACAAAATTAACCCATTTTCTATTTAAAAGGTCTTCCATCAGATAGATTACGATTGCACTTTACACGAGGCGATGAACCGTACATTTTAACTGTTGTGATACTATGCTGCCCTCATGTGCCAGACCTTCGGATCAGTGGGAGAACTCTATTTGTATCCCACTCTTGCATGCCAGTGTCCTGCCACTCAGGATTCTATCACCATATTCATGTCCATTTTCCTGGTCAGCAGTGGGAGCTCAGCATCAACTTGCTCAATTCAGCATTTGCATCTGAATCTAGGTTTTCACAACATTATGAATATTTGTAAATGTAAGTGGAAAGGAATTTGTGCCAATGTCCCAAAATTGTACAAAATGGGGCAGAAGAGGAAATCAGTATCCAAAATTAGAATATTCCATCAAGACCCCTAATTATGAAAGATTGTTGAGAGACAATCATGCTGAGTGTCATTTGAATATATTTTTTCCTCATTGTTCCAAGATTTATCATCTAAAATTTGAAAAAAACTGTCCAATTGTTTAATGGGCATCGAAGAAGCTTCCACAACATAACTTGCTTTATGAAATGAAGAGCAAAATGATGCAGGTGCAGGAAATTAAAAAGAAAGAAAGAGAATTCCGGAAATACTCAGCAGAAGTGGCAGCATCGATGGAGAAAGAGATAAACAAGAGTTAACATTTCAGGTGGCTGACTTCTCATCATAACACATATGATGAAAGAGCACGTACAGTAGCGATGGCCATTGCTGAGGTTACAGGAAGAAGAGGGTGCCGCTATCATGAGGAGTGCTTACAGGTCAGTAAAACTTTTAAATTTAACGTGCTGGGGTCAGCCTAGCAGGCCCAGATGGTTGGAGGGGTGAAACCTCCATTCACAGGGCTGTAGCCTCGGGTATGACCAATGCTGTTCCGAGGCACATTCATCGGCCACAGAGTAGACATAAAGGCGTGTCCCCTCTAAGAACCTGCTGTGAGGCCACCATGGTTTACCTGACCGTCTCCCCATAGGACAATGGCCTCCTCTTGATGCTGGTAAAATACTGGGAGTAGCAGGAAATGGCCGATACTTGCCCGACCACTTTCCTTCATTATTCTTTCATGGGATGTGGGCATCACTAGCAAGATAGAATCTATTGCCCGTCCATAATTGCCCTGAAGCTAAGTGGCTTGGCCAGCCATTTGAAACAGCAGTTAAGTTAACCATGTTACTATGGATCTGGAGTCACATGGAGCAAAGTCAGGGTGGCAGTTTTTCTCTCCTAAAGTATATTAGTGAACCAGATGGATTTTTACAGCATTCGATAATAGTTGTCATGGTCACTGTAGTATAAGGGTCGGTATGGGGGCTGGTTTTACCCCTACCCTACCCACCTGGTCACGGCACAACATCCAGCCGCAGCCCATCCTTTGCAGCCGTGAGACTGAGGTTAGAGGCAGATCGGAATGGTAGAGAAAAAATGTTTAATGGTGACTACTTACAACATGTGTGCCTTCTTCTTCACTATCTACGAACTCACTTGTCTAGACAGCTGGTTTATGATGCACAGCAAGGCCAGCAGCACGTATCAGTTGAGGTTATTCATGAAGGCCCGCCTTCTCAACCTTACCCCTCGCCTGCGGTAAATCATAACCTGTCAGCTCTCCCCCTCAAAGGGGAAAGCAGCCTGTGGTCATCTGAGACTATGGCAACTTTCCCTTTAGTATCAGGGTTAAATCTAACTGTGTGATATGCGAATGAAACAGTATAAATCATCACAGGAAGTAATGCAATTCCACATGATCTCGTTTTCTCTTGGAGACCGCATGGCAAAATGAATATTTCTCAATAAAGTTGAGAGGTTTTTGCACATCATTAGACTCTTTAAATATTCTGTGAGCACAATGAGACAACAAGAATATTATATGGTGTCAGTGAGTGAAAGGTCACGTGTGAAAAAGTCTCTGCCATTATGAAGAAGCTCTGAACAGGTCACAGGTCTCAAGCAAGCAGAAGCATGGCCAAACTGGCACTGAGGAGATTTACTACTTTTCGCACCGCTATCATGGCCCGCGGTGAGCATGTCAGTACGTCACTGTATGTGATAGGTGGCTGTGCAGATGATATCCTAATCAGGCAAGAGGTCGATGAAGAAAAAGTTACATATGACGAAGTAATAAAAGCACTTGATGCCGACTTCAGTCCACAAAAGATACCTGTTGTTGAGGGCCTAAACTTAACAAGCATAGCCAACTGCGGGGAAAATATTGATGCATTTATCAACAATCTGTACAGATTTGCTGAGAGCAATGAATGTTGCGGTTTAAAAGATGAACTAATCAGGGACAGAATTGTTGCCAGAGTCTTGGATGAAGCATAGTCTAACCATTTGCTGTCGAGAGATGATTTAACTTTAGTAAAGGCAGTTCAACTGAGCAGACAAGCTGAGGTGAGGAACTAAAATTGATTGGTGATTTAGGGTGACAGGGAGAACCACATCCAAAAAAATGACAGATTCAGTGGAGTATGTTAAATTTAAACGCAGCAGGGTGTCAATAAACAAGCAGGAGGCACAAGAAGCATGTCCATCAACTTCCACAATCTACTGTAATCTGTGTGGCGAGGAAAAAAACATTGCTGTGAAAATTGTCATGCCAAAGAGGACAAATGCCATTTTTGCAAAACGTAAGGTTACTTCCAGCTTGTGTGTCACAGCGAGAAGTCTGTACAGAACAAGCAAAAAGAAAAACCTTTGAAAGGTGGCAAGATATATTAAGTGGAAGAAAGCAGCTATATTGAGATGTCTTTCCTTGGAGGAATTCGGGAACCAAGCGGAAACTACCAGAGTGCTGACATCCTAGTAGAGGGAGACAAGTTTCAAGTTAGACACAAGTGCAGCAGTTTTGATTCTCTCTGATGCTGAACCGTGATTGGAGAAAGTTTCTCTTCAGCCATTGTGCAAAAAGGTACGTGGATCAGGATGTACAGAACTTAACATCATAAGACAACTCAGTGCAACCCTTCAATATAGAGAGAGCAAAATCACTGCAACCTGAATAGTAATCCATAAGACCATAAGACATAGGAGCGGAAGTAAGGCCATTCAGCCCATCGAGTCCACGCCACCATTCAATCATGGCTGATTTCAACTCCATTTACCCGCTCTCTCTCCATAGCCCTTAATTACTCGAGAAATCAAGAATTTATCAACTTCTGTCTTAAAGACACTCAACGTCCCGGCCTCCACCGCCCTCTGTGGTAATGAATTCCATAGACCCACCACTCTCTGGCTGAAGAAATTTCTCCTCATCTCTGTTCTAAAGTGGCTCCCTTTTATTCTAAGGCTGTGCCCCCGGGTCCTCGTCTCCCCTGCTAATGGAAACAACTTCCCTACGTCCACCCTATCTAAGCCATTCATTATCTTGTAAGTTTCTATTAGATCTCCCCTCAAATTCCTAAACTCCAATGAATATAATCCCAGGATCCTCAGACGTTCATCGTACGTTCGGCCTACCAATCCTGGAATCAGCCGTGTGAATCTCCGCTGGACCCGCTCCAGTGCCAGTATGTCCTTCCTGAGGTGTGGGGCCCAAAACTGCTCACAGTATTCTAAATGGGGCCTAACTAATGCTTTATAAAGCTTCAGAAGTACATCCCTGCTTTTATATTCCAAACCTCTTGAGATAAATGACAACATTGCATTTGCTTTCTTAATTACGGACTCAACCTGCAAGTTTACCTTTAGAGAATCCTGGACTAGGACTCCCAAGTCCCTTTGCACTTCAGCATTATGAATTTTGTCACCGTTTAGAAAATAGTCCATGCCTCTATTCTTTTTTCCAAAGTGCAAGACCTCGCACTTGCCCACGTTGAATTTCATCAGCCATTTCTTGGACCAATCTCCTAAACTGTCTAAATCTTTCTGCAGCCTCCCCACCTCCTCCATGCTACCTGCCCCTCCACCTATCTTTGTATCATCGGCAAACTTAGCCAGAATGCCCCCAGTCCCATCATCTAGATAGTTAATATATAAAGAGAACAGCTGTGGCCCCAACACTGAACCCTGTGGGACACCACTCATCACCGGTTGCCATTCCGAAAAAGAACCTTTTATCCCAACTCTCTGCCTTCTGCCTGACAGCCAATCGTCAATCCATGTTAGTACCTTGCCTCGAATACCATGGGCCCTTATTTTACTCAGCAGTCTCCCGTGAGGCACTTTATCAAAGGCCTTTTGGAAGTCAAGATAGATAACATCCATTGGCTCTCCTTGGTCTGACCTATTTGTTATCTCTTCAAAGAACTCTAACAGGTTTGTCAGGCACGACCTCCCCTTGCTAAATCCATGCTGACTTGTCCTAATCCGACCCTGCACTACCAAGAATTTAGAAATCTCATCCTTAACAATGGATTCTAGAATCTTGCCAACAACCGAGGTTAGGCTAATTGGCCTATAATTTTCCATCTTTTTCCTTGTTCCCTTCTTGAACAGGGGGGTTACAACAATGATTATCCAATCCTCTGGGACTTTCCCTGACTCCAGTGACATTGCCATTGGCAATGATCTTTTCGTCCTCACTGTCAACAGGGGTGGTACCAGGGGATTGGAGAGTGTCATTACATAACACTAAGTCCAGAATGGCCTATCCCCTCGTGGGCTCCATCACAAGCTGGTCCAAAAAGCCCTCCTGTAAACATTCAATGAATTCCCTTTCCTTGGGTCCACTGGCAGCATTATTTACACAGTCCACCTGCATATTGAAGTCCCCCATGATCACTGTGACCTTGCCTTTCTGACATGCACTTTCTATTTCGTGGTGCATTTTGTGTCCCTGATCCTGACCACTGTTAGGAGGCCTGTACATAACTCCCATTATGGTTTTTTTGCCTTTGTGGTTCCTCAACTGTACCCACACAGACTCCACATCATCTGACCCTATGTCATTTAGTGCTATTGATTTAATTTCATTCCTAATTAACAAGGCAACCCCGCCCCCTCTGCCCACCTCTCTGTCTTTTCGATAGGTTGTGAATCCCTGGATGGTTAAATGCCAGTCGTGAACCCCCTACAACCACGTCTCTGTGATGCCTACCACATCTTACCTGCCAGTCACAATCTGGGCCACAAGCTCATCTACCTTGTTCCGTAAACTGCGCGCATTTAAATATAGCACCTTTAATTCTCCATTGACCGTCCCTTTTTGTTTTCTTAGTGTGGTGGACCTTGGTTTACTGAGCCTTTCCATACACTGTGTCATATTTTGTGGGATGGGGACTATCGTAACCTCTCCTGAGTTCTGTCATTTTGTGCTTTTTTGTATTCCGAAGCAGCTACGCTTCCCACTGATTACTTCACCTCTTGGTTCCCTGACTTTCCCTTCCCCCCCAATCTCTAGTTTAAAGTCCTATTGACCACCCTATTTACTCTTTTCGCCAGAACACTGGTCCCAGCTCGGTTCAGGTGGAGGCCATCCCAACGGTATAGGTCCCCCCTGTCCCAAAACTGATGCCAGTGTCCCATGAAAAGGAACCCCTCTTTCCCACACCACTCTTTCAGCCACGTGTTAACTTCCCTTATTCTTGCCTCCCTATGCCAATTTGCACGTGGCTCGGGCAGTAATCCGGAGATTATGACCCTTGAGGACCTGTTTTTTAATTTGAACCCTAGCTCTTTATAATCTCTAAACAGGTCTTCTTTTCTAGACTTGCCTATGTTGTTGGTACCGACATGGACCACAACAACTGGATCCTCCCCCTCCCTCTCCAGTATCCTTTCAAGCCGGTCAGAGATGTCCCGCATCCTAGCACCGGGCAGGCAACATACCATGCGGGACTCTTTATCCTGCTCACAAAGGATACTATCTCTCCCCCTGATAATAGAAACCCCTACAACTACAACTTGCCTATTTACTCCCTCCCCTTGAATGGCCTCCTGAACCATGGTGCCTTGGTCAGCTGACTCATCCTTCCTGCAGTCCTGTTCGCCATCCACACAGGGAGCAAGTGCCTCATGCCTGTTGGACAGTGTCAAGGGCTGAGGCTCCTGAGTTCCTGACTGCTGGTTCCCTTCACCTGCCTGACTTGCAGTCACACCCTGCTGTCCCTGGCCACTGTCAGGATTTAAACTACTTACTCTGACAGGTGTGATTGTCTCCTGAAACACAGTGTTCAGGTAAGTCTCCCCCTCCCGGATATGCCTCAGTGTTTGAAGCTCAGACTCCAGCTCATCAACTCTGAGCCAGAGCTCTTCGAGCAGCCAACACTTACTGCAGATGTGGTCGCTGCAGCTCGCAATGGGATCTGCCAGCTCCCACATCAAGCAGCTCAAGCAGATCACCTGACCAGCCATCACTAATTAATTAATTAGTTTAATTTAAGTTTACGAGTTTAGCTGTGTTTTAAAAAAAATTTGGGGCAGATTTGCTATCAACCAATCAGATGACAGCTTCCCTCTGACGTCACTTTTGTGGAAAAAAACTGGAAAACAGGAAGTTACCGATAGATTTTTATACTCTGCTCCTCCTCCTCCGAACGGCTCCCAAAATTAGGCCCGAAGAAAGAGGGAGAACAAAACAGTCGGGAAAAAGCACCTTCGCCCACTCTTCACCGAATTACCTCACTGAACCAAATTACCAAATTCTCACTCTGTCTGTGTCTCACTCACTCAGGCTGTGTCTCCTTGACCAACGCAATGCTTACTAATGCGCTTTCTGTCTGTCTTTTATACAGACTTTAGGATGACTCACACTAAAACTTCAAAGAGAAGAATACAATGTGTACCTTTGTGCCCCTTAACAGACCTCAGGTGACTGCCAGATAATTGCCTCTCAGCAATTAGGGTGGGGGCAGCTTCAGCCAATCAGACACTAATCTACACTGCATTTTTAACTGAAAAACAGCACAATTAGATTAACCACTTACTTTCCTGGTTACCTCACTGCACCAAATTACCAAATTCTCACTCTGTCTGTGTCTTACTCACTCAGGCTGTGTCTCCTTGACCAGCGCAATGCTTCAATCCTGAGCTGGAGTTGTTCATTCTTGATGCAGGCAGGAGAGCTGGCACTGATTTACATCTGATTTGCAGAGGAAAGGAATTGGAACGCCAAAATGTTCAGCATTAAAACTTCAGAGCTGAATTTCCACATCTGTTCACGGGACTAGGAAAACTAAAAATAGCACCCACAGAACTTTTCATCCTGAAACAAAGCCAACCACGTTTTCTGTGAGCACAAATGGCGACGTGGGTCCAAAATCATGCGATAGTTCTATGTCTACCTGAATCAGCTTTGTGAGGTGGAAAACAAGGGGCGAGATTCTCCGACCCCCCGCCGGGTCGGAGAATCGCCAGGGGCTGGCGTGAATCCCGCCCTCGCCGGTTGCCGATGTCTCCGGCACCGGATATTCGGCGGGGGCGGGAATCGCACCGCGCCGGTTGGCGGCCCCCCCCCCCCCCCGCGCGATTCCCTGGCCTGGATGGGCCAAAGTCCCGCCGCTAAAATGTCTGTCCCGCCGGTGTCGATTGAACCACCTACCTTACCGGCGGGACAAGGCGGCGCGGGCGGACTCCGGGGTCCTGGGGAGGGCGCGGGGCGATCTGGCCCCGGGGGGTGCCCCCACGGTGGCCTGGCCCGCGATCGGGGCCCACCGATCCACGGGCGGGCCTGTACCGTGGGGGCACTCTTTTCCTTCCGCCTTCGCCACGGTCTCCACCATGGCGGAGGCGGAAGAGACTCCCTCCAATGCGCATGCGCGGGAATGCCGTCAGCGGCTGCTAACGCTCCTGCGCATGCGCCGCCCGGAGATGTCATTTCCGCGCCAGCTGGCGGGGCACCAAAGGCCTTTTCCGCTAGCTGGCGGGGCGGAAATACGTCCGGCGCCGACCTAGCCCCTTAAGGTTGGGGCTCGGCCCCTAAAGATGCGGAGCATTCCGCACCTTTGGGGTGGCGCGATGCCCGACTGATTTGTGCCGTTTTGGGCGCCAGTCGGCAGACATCGCACCGTTTCCGGAGAATTTCGCCCCCGATTCTCATTGGCGAGATCTCACTCTCTGATTTTCCCTGCCCCCCGCTAATGACATAATGAGGTTCCCACCCAGGAAGGGCAGGAACCTCATTTTAATACATTAACATTCCCACCTTATCGTCCCCCCAGAATCGGAATTACCCCCTTGGCGCCATGCTGGAGGAGAAGGACACCTATATCAGCAAGGTTGACAACTGGTTTGTAAAAATGGGACAAACGAAGGGGACCTGTCAGGGGCACACAGCTAGTATAGCCCTGGGGGGAGAAGGACATGGCTGGACTCTTTGCTGGCACTGCCCCCTGGCACATGGAGCACAAGGGGGCATTGTCAAGCTGCCACGGAGCAGTGCCGTGGAGGGAGGCTTCAATTGGGAATGTTCATGCAGGGGGCTCCCCATGTGTGTTTGTTGGGGGGGGGGGGGAGCAAGGCAGGTCCACCATATCCCGAAGTGGGGGATGGTTCCCTGGGGTGTGGGGGGGGGGGGGGGCCCTCTGTCTCTGTGGGGGGATTTCCTTTTCAGGTCTCTGGAGAAAAACCATTGCCGGGTCTACTAGGTCCCGTCCCATTTACTTGATGGTGTGAGACATGCCTCCACCTTTTTGTTCGTATTAAGTGCTGGAAAATATGGAGAGAAAAGCCAGCTGTGCTGTTGGCGAGCTGCACATCGATTTTCTTGTTTGGTCGAGCATAATTTTGCCCAGTGTGACTGTTTACTCTCAGAAAAGTTATTCGTCCCTCTTGCCCAAGGCAAAGAAGGAAATTAAATCTATGTTGAAGCAAGGGGTCATTTCACATCCGACAGACCCAATATGACAATGCTTGGGGATGGTCCCATGTCAAAGCCCATGAATGTACCAATTCAATAAGATCCCCCCCTCACCCTTCTAAACTCCAATGAGTACAGACCCAGAGTCCTCAACCGCTCTTCATATCGCAAGCTCTTCGTTCCAAGTTTCATGGAATCATAGAATCTACAGTGCAGAAGGAGGCCAATCAGCCCATCGAGTCTGCACCAGCCCTTGGAAAGAGCACCCCACTTAAACCCACACCTCCACCCTATCCCCGTAATGCAGCAACCCCACCTAAACTTTTTGGACACCAAGGACAATTTAGCATGGCCAATCCACCTAACCTGCTCACCTTTGGACTGTGGGAGGAAACCGGAGCACCCGGAAGAAACCCACGCAGACACGAGGAGAATGTACAGACTCCGCACCGACAGTGACCCAAGCCGGGAATTGAACCTGGGGCCCTGGATCTGTGAAACAACAGTGCTAACCACTGTGCTACCGTGCAGCTCTTATTTGAGACCTCTTATTTGAGATGCCCTTATTTGAGACCACTTAACCTTGTGCAGATAAACATTGAGGAAATGGCAAAAGAAAACTTAGAAAAAGTAATTTATAATCTCATCGAGATGTCAATCGAGAAAAGAAAGCTTCTCTGCACCTGTGTTTTACTAAGTCACAGAGAACCCTGAATTTGCGCAGTTCAAAGCTTCTTTCTTGAATTTCAGAACGAACAAATATGACATCACCACAGTTTCTGCAGAGATGTAACGAGAAGGCCCAGCACCAACTTTTTCTGAAAAGCTCTGTTTGAATAAACATCAAGGACGCATTTAACCAATCACGGCATCAAGGAGCCCTTGCAAAACTGGAGTCAATGGGAATCAGGGGGAATACTCTCCACTGGTTTGAGTCATTCCTGGCACAAAAGAAGATAATTATGGTGTTTGGAGGTCAATCATCTCAGCTCCAGGACATCACTGCAGGGGTACCTCAGGGTAGTGCCCTAGGCCCAACCATCTTCAGCTGCTTCAGCAATGACACCCCATCCATCATAAGGTCAAAAGTGGGGATATTCACAGATGACTGCACAATTTTCAGCACCTTCCGTGACTCCTCAGATAATGACAATATCCAGGCTTAGACTGACAAGTGGCGAGTTACAAGTGCCAGGCATTGACCATTTCCTACAAGAGAGAATCTAACCATCGCCCCTCGACATTCAATGGCATTACCATCGCTGAATTCCCCATAATCAACATCTTGGGGGTTACCATTGATCAGAAACTGAATTGGACTAGCCACTTTAATAATGTGGCTACCAGAGAAGGCCAAAGGCTAGGAATCCTATGGCGAGTAACTCACCTCCTGGCCCCCCAAAGACTGTTCATCACCTACATGGCACAAGTCAGGAATGTAATGAAATACTCTCCACTTGCCTGGATGAGTGTAGTACCAACAACACTCAAGAAACTTGACACCATCCAGGACAAAGCAGCCCGCTTGATTGCTGCCACTTTCACAAACTTTCAGTCCCTCCACTACCGATGCAGCCGTGTGTACCATCTACAGGATGCACTGCAGTAAGTCGCCAAGGTTCCTTAGGCAGTACGTTCCGAATCCACGACCACTACCATCTAGAAGGACAAGAGCAGCATATATGTGGGAATCCCACCACCTGGAGGTTCCCCTCCAAGTCACTCACCACCCCGACTTGGAAATATATTGCCATTTCTTCACTGTCATGGGTCAAAATCCAGGAATTCCATCCCCAACAGCAATGTGGGGTACCTACACCTCAGGAACTGCAGCGGTTCAAGAAGGCTGCTCACCATCACTTTCTGAACGGCAATTAGGGATAGGCAATAAATACTCATAGAATTTACAGAGCAGAAGGAGGCCATTTGGCCCATCGAGTCTGCACCAGCTCTTGGAAATACTGGCATAACCAACAATGGCAACATCCCATAAATGAATTTTTAAAAAATGTTGAATGCCTTTTACTTTGCACCTCCTTCCAATCCTGAATAATTTTACTGTTCAGAGTTACCCATTCTTTTCTCATTCTGTTTAACTGCTTTTGAATACACATTCAGATCTACCAAAATAACACCCGCTGCTGTATCATCTGCGTTTGCCATTTACAGTACATATATATCATATATATTAACATGACAAACTTCAAACTGTAAAAGCTTCACTTGTTACAGAATTGGCACATTCCTCAAACAACCATCCATGAATACAATGACTGATATAAAGACCATTTTGTTGTGTACTGCACTTGCAGGATAAAAGAATGGAAATGCTGAAGCATGTGGGTTGAACGCAATGATCAACAGAAGTTTATTAGATGGTTAATGGTACAAAGCTTGGTCTAGATGTATCCAAAGCCCGCAAAGTAGCCAATGACGTTATGGACTATCACGTGACTTGATTTTTAAACTGACCATGCAACAAACAAACAATAACCACCCACATATATAACACCCCTCCCCCATTACTTTGAAGCCCCAACACAACAAATAACTGTTGTATCTTTTCAGAGTCATTTAAACATATACAAAAGGGCAGGCATTCAATTACGATCCAGTGGTAATACAGTCAATGGGAAACAAGATCTGGCGGGTGTCTATTCTGAACTAATTGCCTGCGCACTTCAGGGATTTGATTGTTCTTGACCTTAGATGTACTTTCAGGTTCTTCAGTGGATGTCTCTATCCAGGAAGGAATTACAGTCTCTTTTGTAGAAGAAAAATTAGGAGCAGCAGCAAATTCTTCAGCAATCTCTGCCTCAGCGGATTGATCAGAAGTCACAGTCATACGCTCGGGTCACATGGATGGTGTTTCCACTTGAGGTAATTCTGTCATACATGATACTGGCACTTCGATACATGTAGACAACAACTGATCTGCGTGTGTCTCCAAACCGAATCATCGCCAGTTTCTACTGCATAGGAGATCTGTCCATTTTGAGACAATACAGTCACAGGAACCCACTTCTCGCGGGGATACAGCTGCGTGCTAACACTTGCTCGCCTTGTTTAAACAAGTGTAGCTTTTGGCTTCTTCTTCATTAGTAGTAAAGCTGGGGAACTCTGTGTAGTCGCATGTGTGGTGTTGCAATACATTGACCAGAATCTGTTTCAGTGGCAAGGTAATGAACCTCGATGCTTTCAGCCTGAACAAACCTCTGGCTAAATCATGCATGGATGGGTGATGAGGTGCTGATTTTGTGTGTAGAATATCACTCATCTCTTAATACTCATCGAGCCCCCCGGGGGGCAGCACGGCGGCGCAGTGGTTAGCACTGGGACTACGGTGCTGAGGGCCTGGGTTCGAATCCCGTCCCTGGGTCACTGTCCATGTGGAGGTTGCACATTCTCCCTTGTCTGTGTGGGTTTCACCCTCACAACCCAAAGATGTGCTGGTTAGGTGGATTGGTCACTTTAAATTGCCCCTTAATTGGTAAAATAATAATTGGGTACTCTAAATTTATATTAATAAAAATACTCATCGAGCCCCTGAACTGTGAACCATTGTCATTCGTGATTTGTTTTGGTTTCTGGAATCTGGCAAAAATCTCATTTAGTTTTTGATGGTTTGTTCCATGGTTGTTGACTTCACCAGAACCACCTCAAGCCACTTGCAGTGTGTGTCTACTTCGACCATGAACATGCGTCCCTCATATAGACCAGCAAAGTCCATGTGTACAAAGAACAAAGAACAAAGAAATGTACAGCACAGGAACAGGCCCTTCGGCCCTCCAAGCCCGTGCCGACCATACTGCCCGACTAAACTACAATCTTCTACACTTCCTGGGTCCGTATCCTTCTATTCCCATCCTATTCATATATTTGTCAAGATGCCCCTTAAATGTCCCTATCGTCCCTGCCTCCACTACCTCCTCCGGTAGAGAGTTCCAGGCACCCACTACCCTCTGCGTAAAAAACTTGCCTCGTACATCTACTCTAAACTTTGCCCCTCTCACCTTAAACCTATGCCCCCTAGTAATTGACCCCTCTACCCTGGGGAAAAGCCTCTGACTATCCACTCTGTCTATGCCCCTCATAATTTTGTATACCTCTATCAGGTCGCCCCTCAACCTCCTTCGTTCCAGTGAGAACAAACCGAGTTTATTCAATCGCTCCTCATAGCTTATGCCCTCCATACCAGGCAACATTCTGGTAAATCTCTTCTGCACCCTCTCGAAAGCCTCCACATCCTTCTGGTAGTGTGGCGACCAGAATTGAACACTATACTCCAAGTGTGGCCTAACTAAGGTTCTATACAGCTGCAACATGACTTGCCAATTCTTATACTCAATGCCCCGGCCAATGAAGGCAAGCATGCCGTATGCCACCTGTGTAGCCCCTTTCAGTGATCTGTGGACCTGTACTCCTAGATCTCTTTGACTTTCAATACTCTTGAGGGTTCTACCATTCACTGTATATTCCCTACCTGCATTAGCCCTTCCAAAATGCATTACCTCACATTTGTCCAGGTTAAACTCCATCTGCCATCTCTCCGCCCAAGTCTCCAGACAATCTAAATCCTGCTGTATCCTCAGACAGTCCTCATCGCTATCCGCAATTCCACCAACCTTTGTGTCGTCTGCAAACTTACTAATCAGACCAGTTACATTTTCCTCCAAATCATTTATATATACTACAAACAGCAAAGGTCCCAGCACTGATCCCTGTGGAACACCACTGGTCACAGCCCTCCAATTAGAAAAGCATCCCTCCATTGCTACCCTCTGCCTTCTATGGCCTAGCCAGTTCTGTATCCACCTTGCCAGTTCACCCCTGATCCCGTGTGACTTCACCTTTTGTACTAGTCTACCATGAGGGACCTTGTCAAAGGCCTTACTGAAGTCCATATTGACAACATCTACTGCCCTACCTGCATCAATCATCTTAGTGACCTCCTCGAAAAACTCTATCAAGTTAGTGAGACACGACCTCCCCTTCACAAAACCGTGCTGCCTCTCACTAATACGTCCATTTGCTTCCAAATGGGAGTAGATCCTGTCTCGAAGAATTCTCTCCAGTAATTTCCCTACCACTGAAGTAAGGCTCACCGGCCTGTAGTTCCCTGGATTATCCCTGCCACCCTTCTTAAACAGAGGAACAACATTGGCTATTCTCCAGTCCTCCGGGACATCCCCTGAAGACAGCGAGGATCCAAAGATTTCTGTCAAGGCCTCAGCAATTTCCTCTCCAGCCTCCTTCAGTATTCTGGGGTAGATCCCATCCGGCCCTGGGGACTTATCTACCGTAATATTTTTTAAGACACCCAACACCTCGTCTTTTTGGATTACAATGTGTAGATGTTGCCAAAACTATTTAGGCCACTCACATGGATGAAATGGGGACAAAATCGTGTGTTCCTTCTTCTCTGGAGAAATGGTTTTATTCCATCAAGCGCTTGCTATGTGGCCAGTTCTGCCACAATCTTTGCATTGACCATAATTTTCCAGCAATCAGCTTGTGAATGGCTCATTTTTACACCACAATAACACATTTGTTGCTGGGTATGCTTTTGCTGGATGGCAGCCAAATAATGGATCCTCCGATCTGAGAAGCCTCTTTATCAGCAAGCTCCATTGAAACACATCTAATGCTTTTTCAGACTTAGATTCCGTTCCATTAATAATCTCCTCTGAATGGCCTCACTTCTCAACCCACAAACCAAGCGATCTCCAATTGTATCATCTAGCGAGTCACCAAATTCGCGAAACTCCGGCCGGCGCTTTGGGCTCGCCACAGACTGAGTTCTGGTTTCCCCCTTCTCACTGATTCCTTTGCTGAAATCAAAACCTCTCCGTGACAATTAACGGCTTTGGTGCATTATGGTCTTCTAATATTTGAATCAATTCTTGATAGGTTTTGTCACAGGCTTTGTCGGGTTGGACCAAACTTTTAATTAAATTAAAAGTTTTGCTTCCAATTGTACTTAAGAAAGCAGGGACCTGAATATCTTCTGAAATTTTATTGCCTCGGATATAATAGTGGCGACTCTCTGCATATGACTTCCAGTTTTCAGATGGACCCGACACCAAATTTTCCTGCCATTTTTCTGTGATATCGGAATGCTCTCACAACTTTCCTTATATAAATGGTCTAGTTATTATGAGTGAATAAGCCCATTGTAACAGCTTGCAATGCCAGTATTGTTTTTCTATTTGCCCCCTCTACCTCGTGTCTTACTCTACTGCACATGGCGAGCTCTGCAGCCTGAATTCCTCAGGGTTCCAGGTTAACTCGAAGTTATGATTTTTAATTTGTGCCCAACACCCTTAGCGGTCCGATGCCAGGTGCTGGATGCAATCTCTGACCTGCAGTTGATCTGCCTCACTATTGACTGTTGAAAGTTGTTTTGAATGATTGGTGCCTCAATGATGGGCATGTCAGCTTAGGAAAGGACACTGCTGTTGGACCATCTTTCTTGCCACCAGATGTGGAGGATTATAAGAGTAGGCAAATGTCTGCTCTCCACCCAACTTACCCATATTGTGCAGCTAGGAATAAATTCATGTTTTCTTTAGCTCTGAGTTCTGATTTTTAATTCAATGTATCTTTTTCTTCAAGACTCCCCACGGTTCAGGCACACTGCAGCGAATCTCAATAATATGAGGCAGCCAGTTAGCCTTCGTAATGGTGCTATGATAGTTGGTGCAAAAAGCATTGAGAATATAAAGCAGACTGCAATTTTCACAGCATGATTTGTTAAAGCCTGTTGAAAATTAATATATATTTTGTAAAACAAAGCCATTAGTAGGTTCAGATTGCTAAATAAATACAGGCTGTTTTGGAAGAAAATAAAATGCTAATTGAAAACAGTCAGAGATGTATCACATGGATGGAATAGGGAATGGCACAATAAGAACAAATCAAATCCTCCTGTTCAGGAAAAGGATTTTCATCAGATAGACAGACAGATACGCAGACAGACAGACAGAGGGTCTAAACAAATGACAAGCTGGGTGACCCAAATTCAAAATATTTAATATCTCCCAAAGATGCTTCAAAAGGATTTGGTACTTTCACTTCAAGCTTGTTGTTATATACCATTGTCATACAAACATACAATGATGCTAGACAGCGAACGACGAGCTGACATGAAGGGGAGTGTCCTGAGATGAGACCCCTTAAAACCGGATAGCTCGGATAACATTGGAATAGCTCGACATAAGTTTGTTTATTGAGGATTGAAACTAATCAGAGAAAGTATACCCAGTAATCATTATTAACCATAAAACATGTATTCTTCGAACATAGCAGTAACAAGCTTTTAAACTCTTGCTGATGGTGGTGGCTGCAATGTATGGTGGGATTTAACCGAACTTGACCACATTCTTAAGACAGGCCGAATAAGACAGAAATAATATTGCAAGGAGTTCTTATCAGTAGCTCCAACATCCAGGCAGACCATGCTATAAAGAGGAACCAGCTTCAACATCCTGCGCCCAGACAAACAATGATACAGACAAGAACCGACTGAGATAAGGAAAATTGGAGTAGGGGAGAACAAGAGATAGCGGATACAAGAGTCTTGCAAATCAACAGATGGCCAGGGAACAGGGTGGGGTTAAATCATGAGCTGATCACGCAGTCACCATTCTGCCTGAAGTAAAATTCATTGGTCAAGGTAAAATCGACAGCTATAAGGATTGGATTGAGTCCAACTGTGGGGGACAACTGATATTTGGAAATTGTATAACTGATGCACCTGAAACAATGTAAAGTCGAGTGGTTTTGGCATTTATCCAAATCACTCTGCCTCGTACGTTCACCAAGCTTGGAAAATAAAGCCATCTTAACCAGAGTTGATGTATCTGCAGGTCTTTGTGTTTAGTGAGCCTAACTAAGAGGGAGGATCCCCACGTAAAGGCCAGCTCAATATTCAGTCCCTGAAAACGCTCCTACATGACCCACTAAACCTGACTCACGCTCATACTGGCTGGAGTATTGTGACGAGATACATTGTACCCATCTCAACACCACCACCCACAGCTCCAAATGTTTTCCAGAGAGGGAAACAAAAGGGTAAAAAAACCTTAAGTCAAAAGGGCGGCTCAGTAGCACAGTGGTTAACACTGCCCGTTCACAGCTCCAGGGTCCCAGGTTCGATTCACGGCTTGGGTCACTGTCAGTGTGTAGTTTGCATGTTCTCTCCATGTCTGCATGGCTTTCCACCGGGTGCCCCGGTTTCCTCTCTCAGTGCAAAGATGTGCAGGCTAGATGGATTGGCCATGATAAAATTGCCCTTCGTGTCCAAAATGGTTAGGTGGGGTTACCGGGTTATGGGGATAAGGTAGAGGTGTGGGCTTAGGTGGGGTGCTCTTTCAAAGGTCTGGTGCAGACTCAATGGGCCAAATGGCCTCTGTAAATACTATGATTCTATGAAAAGAAGTAAAGAAAACCTCAAAAATTCCACTCTGATTCCCCTCAGGCTATAAGGGGTCCAAGAATTCAAAAGTGACCATGCTTACATTAATTGATAAATCTCTTACCTTTTATGGTTCGTGATTACAGCCATGGTGAAAAATCTGACCATATTTCTTTTCATGCTGGCACTGTTATCAAAAGGTTCACGGTAGCACAGTGGTTAACACTATACCTGGGTTCAATTCCCGGCTTGGCTCACTGTCTGTGTGAAGTCTGCACGTTCTCTCCGTGTCTGCGTGGGTTTCCTCCGGGTGCTCCGGTTTCCTCCCACAAGTCCCGAAAGGTGTGCCTGTTAGGTGAATTGGACATTCTGAATTCTCCCTCTGTGTACATAAACAGGTGCCGGAGTGTGGCGACTAGGGGCTTTTCACAGTAACTTCATTGCAGTGTTAATGTGGAACACACTGCCATTGGGAGTGGTTGAAGTGAATGGTACAGATGCATTTAAGGGGAAACGAGGGTTATGATGGTAGATTTAGGTGAAGAAAA
This sequence comes from Scyliorhinus torazame, assembly GCF_047496885.1. Lineage (NCBI taxonomy): Eukaryota > Metazoa > Chordata > Chondrichthyes > Carcharhiniformes > Scyliorhinidae > Scyliorhinus > Scyliorhinus torazame. The sequence goes on from NC_092713.1 coordinate 286,523,406, forward strand.
ATGGGACGAGGTTTGAGTTGAGGGAAAGCAGCAGGGTGAATTGATGGGACTGGGTGGATTGTTTCTCTGTTGATTATGCTATGTGCCTATGAAAAGATTATCTGCCAAACATCCAACTTATTCCTACTCTTTTGCAGTTAAACTGCATTACCTCTGCTCCTTCCAAATCTATCAAACTGAAATAATCTATCAGTAAATTTGATGACCAACCTTTTTATTATTTTATATACCCATTGTCTCACTTCTTAGTCTATCCCTTTTAAACCTCTGATTTACAAAATTACGGTTGCTCCTCTTGGAAGCTCCATTTTAATCTGTGAAAGAACTGAAACCTTGAAAATATGTTGATGGTTTCCCTGGCCATTAATAGCTGCATTTCATAACATTTCTATTTACCTACACATCCTGTTCCCCTTACATTATCAGGTTGCTATTCGTTAAGTCTCTGGCAAGGTGAGAATGTCAGGTGCAATTTTCGGTCAATATTGTTATCCAGATATAATAAATGTTCTCTTTTCTGATTCCCCATAAACAACAAGAGTGCAGGCATTTACACAGGAATCAGCAAATTTATCAATGTAAAAGATTTTACTGCAGAGTCACAGGAATTTGTCAAAGGTACATGGAAAAGAAAGCCTGCCACTGACATCATTAAAATGAGAAGAGCTTTGCCTTAAAATAACTTGATCATTTAAATGTTGTAATCTTACCACAATGTCCTGAGGTTTCAGAAACATTTAGTTCTGTTTACTCCCTGGAGAAGCTCGCTTTCAATACTGCAGAGAGATCACCGTCTCTCTTCGACACAGTGAGAACAATTATTTTATTTCCCTGTTCCTTTCTGATTTCCCAGTTCTCTGTACCATAGTGATGGCATTATTGGCATCGGACTGAACTGCTTCTGGTCGATTAGAGCTTTGGCATAATTCAATTGCCTCACTTAAATTAAGAAATCAAATATGTCTTGAAATACTGTAGGTTGCCAAAATGGTATAATAGCACAGGGCTAAATCGCTGGCTTTGAAAGCAGATCAAGGCAGGCCAGCAGCACGGTTCGATTCCCGTAACAGCCTCCCTGAACAGGCGCCGGAATGTGGCGACTAGGGGCTTTTCACAGTAACTTCATTTGAAGCCTACTTGTGACAATAAGCGATTTTCATTTCCTTTCATTTCACTTCATGTAGCCCGTTCTGGCAAGTATCTGGCATGTCCATGAGGAGCACAATTGACACTTGAAGCAAGGACTTGAATGATATAATTGCCACCTAAAATATTTTGGGCAAATATTTCTCTTTTTTCGACAATGTGTCAAGTCAGACGGGAAAAGCTATGTGTAGCCCACCAGTTGCACTGCTGGCTTTTCCCGCAATATTTTTTGATCAGCTGTCAAAAGCATAAAACTGGAGGCAGAACCTACGACATCACGTTGGTGTTGTGTGCTCTGAATGAGCCTACCCTCAGCAACCTCGGCCCCTGATAGATCATGTGCCCTTGGCTGACCAAAATGGAGAAGGCCCAATCAAGCAGGGGAATCCTGCCAGCGTAAAAGCTTGCCGAAAATGGGGGTGGAAAATCCCTCCCCATTATTTACATCATAAAACCAAACAACAAATATCGCATCTTGAATATTAACCACACCTTCACCGTGGTGTAATCAATAGGATGGATGCCAGGGCGGTGAAGGAGACATTAGTGGGGCTGGACAGAAGCTTGATCAAAGAGATAAACTTTAAGAAGAAAAGCAATGGTGGTGAACAAGTGCCACGATGGAAGTTACAGAAACAATTACAGACCAGAGGGGACAAATAGCTAAAGGCATGGCCATGAAAGATCAAGCAAATTAAAGAGTTACGCATAAAATGCCAGTGCAGGAGTGACATAAAATTCAGTGGAGGCACAGTAGTGCAGAGCTGGGAAAGGTTACAGAGATATTGAGGGACAAGGCAATGAAAGGCTTTAAGCATAAAGATGGGAATTTCTAATTTGAGGAGTGTTTTGTTGAGTTAAAGTTCACTGGGGATGGGGGGTGGGGAGGTCACAATGGCACGAACGAGGGCTTCAGTGAAATATAGGCTGCTTTAAGGGGCAGTAGCTACTGATGGTACAGAAGTGAAAGTACATGGGGTGGAATTTTCCACATAACCCGCCGCGTGTTTCGAGGTGGCAGAGGCCGGCCGGCCATTGGCTGCAGGTGGGATCTTCTGGTCCCGCTGTTGTCAACAGGGTTCCCCGTTGAATGTACCTCATGCTAAACCTGCGGTGGGAGTGCGCCGTCAGCGGGAGAAGAAGATCCTGCCAGCACGAACATCTGGAAAATTCCGGCCCGTGGTCTTTGCACAGAGAACCTTTAAAGCTGGAAATCATGCTTCCGGTCAAAACACCATTAAGGCGGCTAAGTCAATACAAAGCAAAGGTAAGGAGTTTATTCCAGGGATCAAAGAAAATGGTGTTGGTTTTCCTCATGTTGAACTGAAAGAAAATTGTAGCTCAACCATGATAAGAAGTTGACAATCCACAAGCAGTGGAGGTTTTGAGAGAAGTATATGAGAATAGCTTAACATGTAAATAATAGAGTCAGAGGTCAAGAATAAACCCTTGGAGAACTCCACATTGCAAGAACAGGAAGACAATCTATTGCTGGAGATCCTCCGGCAATGGTCATAGCACTAAGAGTGGAACTAAGGGAGAGTAGTCTCACTGAGTTGGAAAATGGAAAAGAACTGTTGGAGGAGGATAGTGTGGTCAGCCCCGTCAAATGCTGCAAAGGTGTTAACAGGGGAATAATGCCAGAACCACCAAAGTAATTCATGACTAATTATGACTATACATGAATAAACAGCATAGTCATGGGAACAAAGCCCCAATTGGAGATATGTAATTCAAACAGGACGTTGCAAGATGTTCGGCATGGAAGTGGCAATAAAACAAATGAACAAAAGTCTTGCTGAGGACAAGGCATCACAGCTGAGGTTGAGGGAGTGGTTGAGAAAATCTATGGCTATTGGACCATAAATTTAAATAGATGAAGACCAAACACATCAACCAGTTAATTCCATAGGACAGAACTGAGAATTGAAAGGAATATATGTTGTTGAAATGCCAATGAATCAAAACACTTCCAGAACCAATCATAATTAATACTTTTGATTGCTTTGTTTATTTGTTTATTTACAGTCATTTCCCGAAGGATTGCTTCTTTGTTCCAAAAGAATAAAAAATATCAATAGTGAATCTTGTCGCCATGAACCCTACCTTGATTAATGGTTTTGTTTTGGCCACCTTTGGTTTTACTTTTATATCAACTCATGTTTGCTGCACGACTATGTAGATAAAGGACCACTGGGTTCATTTTTTCAACATCATGTGGTCCAACCTGATCGAAACTACAAAATACTTTTTTACCCCTATTGTTTTGAGTGATACACTGTTATTTAAATGAAATGTTTCAATTTAGCTAAAATGTTTGAGATTTCTTTGGTTAGTCATGTCATTCGAATATGTGCAATGTATAGGAATGTTTAGTCAGAGATACACTGCCCACAATTTTCCCTGAATTGGCCATTAATTGGTCAGAGGGTGGGTCCGCAGACCAATTAAGGGTGGGCAAGCTCTTGAAACTGGAGGACCTATAGAATGCCCTTGAGCTTGAAAGAAGCAGCAGGATACCAGAGAGGGTACCCCAAAATACAGGCACTGCCTCTCTGACATTTTGAACTTTGAAGTGAAAAGCCAGGCTTTGAGACCAGGCCCCCACTGGCAGGGGAGATCCTCTGCACAGGGAAATCTGTGGATGCTGTAGGATCCAGGGCAGAAAGAGAAGGTGTCTAAGCCTGCTTAGAGCACTGGCCTGCCCACTGACCACAGGAAGGCCACCTCCAGGCAGCTAAGATGGCTCCCTCTGCCTGTGACGACCTGAAGACCGACAGCAAAATCCCAATCAGCCTCATTCAGACTTCAATGGCTTCAATTGGCGGTCTATCACTTAGAGGCTTGCCTTTCTGCACCTACCCTTGCCAACACATTTTCCAGCAAATGGCCTGGGGCCAGGATGAAGCTGGGGAACTGGTGAACTGGCACATTGGCCAGCATAACATGTGGTGTCGGCCCCTCTTTGTCCCTTGTTCTGGCTACAAATTCTGCTCATTGTTTCCAGTTAGTGAATCAACAGATTAATCGATTGACAGATTAATGGTCCCCACTGAAGGTGCTACATCCCAGATTATCTCATCTACAAGGTCATGGTTCCATTCATGGTCCCTGAGCACTTTAACGGGGCACAAGGGAAAAATATGCAAAGCAGTCTCAAATCATAAGACGAGTCCCATTCAAATACCTCGACTTGCAATCGTAAATCATGAAGTATGCCGTAGTGAAGTCATTTAAACGTAAGCTTTTCAAAGAGCCGAGACCATTACTTGACATAAAAATGATGCCAAAAGTATATGGCCTTGTCTGACAACTTGACACTCTAGGAACAGCTAAAATTGGAACAAGCAGACATAAAAAGGCAGTTACCATCTGAAAAAGTCTTAGCTGGTGCACCAACTGCAAAATAAATAGATCACGAACAGCCATGCTAACTAATTCATTCTTCTGTAGCCGTCACCGCACAATTCAATTTATCTATCATAATTTTATACACAAGCATGTGTCAGATGGCAATTGTTTCCATAGCAGGACCAAACCCTCAATTTTTGTCTAGTGGGTTTAAATTTCACAGTAAATAATACAAAACATACTTACTTGACAGCCTCTGAGCACATATCTAATAACATTCTTTCCAAATCCCTGTATGATTGCCAGCTCTGATCTTTGTTTGTTTCTAAGTGTAATATATTCTGACTTTACCCCCTAACCTGCAATTCACTGAGAGCAATCCCTTGGGAGGGCCACTGACATTTGCATTCCCGTAACTGCATAATTTACATACAGCATAGCAGCAGAAAATTTTTCTGATGGTGTTAACTCAAATTCTGTACAGTAAAATATCCCACCATTGAAAATTAAATAAAACATTGCATGTCATTGGATTCTCCAATTATAAGGAAACGTATCTTGGGTATTGTGTTTAAAAATGTAGGGACATAGCCACAGGGGTGGGCCATTCAGCCCTTAGACCCTGCTTCACCATTCAACTGGATCACAATGATCCGCATGTTAATCCCACTTTTTTTTCATCCTTGCTTCATGTCCCCCTTGATACCCTTGTCTAACAAAAATCTGTCTTCAAAATGCCAATAGATTTAACATGCATAGCCTTTTGTGGAAGAGTGCACCAGATTTCCACTACCCTTTGTATTACAAACTGCCTCCAGGTTTCGCTTCAATATCATCCAGTTCTAATTTTAAAATTATGCCCCCTTGTTAACAATTCTCCCTCCAGAGGGTATAGTTTCTCTATGTCTTGTGAACTGAGATACTTTATTTCAAAAGTCGGAATTAGATCACCCCCTTTACAACCCAGTAGTTAGGCAAAGTTTGAAAGCCCAGTTACCCACTAAGAGAATAAATCCTGAAGATTCTATGGTTTTAAAAAAAACTAAGTAAGTTTTACAATACAAAGTCAGAAAAGTATATCTATCTTGTATACCCTGATATTTAGAATTATCATGAGATAAACATGAATTAATAGGCAAACTGTCGTCGAACGTACCATGCTGACACATGGGACCAAAGGAGATCCCATGGATTTTTCAGCCAGCCACAACTCTCATTAAAACTCTCTCTTTCTCACAAGAGATTTGAACTCTTCACATTTGAAGATCAGGGGCGTCATTCTCCGCCGGCGGGAGTCTCCGTTCTGCCGGCGCTCGGGGGTTTCCCGACGGCGTGGGGGTGCCCCACAATGGGAAACCCCATTGACCGGCCGGTGTTACGGAGACTCCCGCCGGCCGGTTGGTGCAGAAATGTGGCGGGGCGGGTAGGAGAATTTCGCCCCTAGCCTCCAATATCCCTCAAAGGCAACTCTGACTCAGACTGCCTCAATGCCTGCTCACCTCTAATGGTTTAATCTCTTCTCCTGAGACTGCATTCCACAGAATTTAAGAAACTCTGCTCCAGCACGGGCGGCATGGTAGAACAGTGGTTAGCACAGTTGCTTCACAGTGCCAGGAACCCAGGTCTGATTCCCGGCTTGGGTCACTGTCTGAGAGGAGTCTGCACATTCTCCCAGTGTCTGCGTGGGTTTCCTCCAGGTGCTCCGGTTTACTCCCATAAGTCCCGAAAGACGTGTTTGTTAGGTGAATTGGACATTCTGAATTCTCCCTCCGTGTACTTGAACAGGCGCTGGAATGTGGCGACTAGGGACTTTGCACAGTAACTTCATTGCACTGTTAATGTAAGCTGACTTGTGACAATAAAGATTTTTTTAAAATCTAATTACCGGCACATCTCTTTTGCAGATTGCAAGCTTCAATAAGCTCAAACACTGTGCCTGTGTTTCTCAAGTCTTCTGCATACCCTGAGATACAAATGGCTCCCTGGGCTTCTCTGAGCCCTTACTGCCAGACATAGACTAAGTGACCTTGCGCAGCCTTCTTAGCATCCAGGACCTCTTTGAGCCCCAACAGCCTAGAGCCTGCAGACAGCTCCAAGGGCTTCATGCAAGCTGCAAACCACATGGGATCTAAACAGTAACCATCACCTTTCCCTGCAAATGCGCACAGAGAGACACAGTGGCACAGTGAATTCAATTCCAGCCTTGGACGACAGCCTGTGTGGAGTTTACACTTTCTCTCCGTGTTTGCATGGGGTTTTCTCCGAATGCTCGGGTTTCCTCCCACAGTCCAATGATGTAGGATGGGTGGATTGGCCATTCTAAATTGCCCCTTAGTGTCCAGGGATGTCCTGGTCGGTTTTCAGGGCTAGGGCGGGGAATGGGCCTAGGTAGGGTACTCGTTCAGAAGGTTGGTGCAAACTCGATGGACCGAATGGTCTCCATCTGCACCATAGGAATTCTATTCTATAAATTGAAACCAGACAACCTTCTTAAGCTCCACCAATCTCCATGATGATGTCACCTTTTAGGGATCACTGAATGCTTTTATATTAATTTCACTCCAACGTCCAAAACAAAACATCTGTCTGGACTGCGCTTCTTTACCAGCAATTAGACGTGGAGTCTCCATGTAAGTAAGCCCACCTGCTGTTTTATCATTCTTACCTATCTTGAGCTGGCAAGATGGATACAGAACTGGCTAGGTCATAGAAAGCAGATAGAGCAATGGAAGGGTGCTTTTCTAATTGGAGGACTAGTGGTGTTCCGCAGGGATCAGTGCTGGGACCTTTGCTGTTCGTAGTATATATAAATGATTTGGAGGAAAATGTAACTGGTCTGATTAGTAAGTTTGCAGACGACACAAAGGATGGTGGAATTGCAGATAGCGATGAGGACTGTCAGAGGATACAGCAGGATTTAGATTGTTTGGAGACTTGGGCGGAGAGATGGCAGATGGAGTTTAATCCGGACAAATGTGAGGTAATGCATTTTGGAAGGTCTAATGCAGGTAGGGAATATACAGTGAATGGTCGAACCCTCAAGAGTATTGAAAGTCTGAGAGATCTAGGTGTACAGGTCCACAGGTCACTGAAAGGGGCAACACAGGTGGGAGATGGTAGTCAAGAAGGCATACGGCATGCTTGCCTTCATTGACCGGGGCATTGAGTATAAGAATTGGCAAGCCATGTTGCAGCTGTATAGAACCTTAGTTAGGCCACACATGGAGTATAGTGTTCAATTCTGGTCGCCACACTACCAGAAGGATGTGGAGGCTTTAGAGAGGGTGCAGAAGAGATTCACCAGAATGTTGCCTGGTATGGAGGGCATTAGCTGTGAGGAGAGGTTGAATAAACTTGCTTTGTTCTCACTGGAATGACGGAGGTTGAGGGGCGACCTGATAGCGGTCCACAAAATTATGAGGGGCATAGACAGAGTGGATAGTCAGAGGCTTTTTCCCAAGGTAGAGGGGCCAATTACTAGGGGGCATAGGGTTAAGGTGCGAGGGGCAAGGCTTAGAGATGTACGAGGCAAGATTGTTACACAGAGGGTAGTGGGTGCCTGGACCTCGCTGCCGGAGGAGGTGGTGGAAGCAGGGACGATAGTGACATTTAAGGGGCATCTTGACAAATACATCAATCGGATGGGAATAGAGGGATACGGACCCAGGAAGTGTAGAAGATTTTAGTTTAGACGAGCAGCATGGTCGGCACACGCTTGGAGGGCCGAAGGGCCTGTTCCTGTGCTGTACTTTTCTTTGATCTTTGTTCTTTGTTAACCCCTGAGTCAACATTTCCCCAACCTTTTAAGTGTCATAGACACCAAAATGCTTCAGTTGTATTTATCCCATTTACAAACACACGAATTATGAACAAGAGTAGATCATTCAGTTCCTCAAGCTTGCTCCCTCATTCAATACAATAATGGCTGATCTGATTGTGACCTCGACTTTACCTTCTGCCGACACACGTTAACCTTTGAGTCCCTTGTTAGCCAACAGTCTATGCAACATCTGCCTTAAAAACCTTCATTGACCCTGCCCACACTGCTCTCTGTGGAAGAGAGTTCCAAAGGTTCATGACCATTTAGGAGAAAAAGGGCGGGATTCTCCGAGCCGCCGCCGGGTCGGAGGATCGCCGGGGGGCGGCGTGAATCCTGTCCCACCGCTCCGACGCTGGCTGCCGAATTCTCCGGTGCCGGTTTTCGGGCGGGGACGCGGATCGCGCCGCGCCGTTTGGGGACCTCCCTGCAATTCTCCGGGCCCCGATGGGCCGAGCGGCCGCGCGTTCCTGGCCAGTCCCGCGGCGTGAAATGGACATGGTCCAAGCCGGCGGGACCTGGCGTGGAGGGCAGCTTGCGGAGTCCTCAGTGGGACGCGGGGGGATCCGGCCCCAGGGGGCGGGGGGGGGGGCACGGTGGCCTGGCACGAGATCGGGGTGTGCCGTGGGGGCACTCTTTCCCGCCGCGCCGGCCTCTGTAAGTCTCCACCATGGCCGGCGCAGAGAAGAAACCCCCTGCGCATGTGCAGGAAACACACCGGCGGTTATGCGCATGACCCAGAACACACCGGCAGTCCTGCGCACGCGCCAACTAGCGCCGGCCGGCGGCGGCCTTTTGGCACCGGTTGGCACGGCGCCAACCCCTCCAGCGCCGGCCTAGCCCCCGGAAGTACGAAGAATTCCGCAACTTCCGGGTGGCCCAACGCCGGAGTGGTTCGCGCCGCTCTTGGCGTCGGTATGGGCCGCCCCGCCAATTGCGGGAGAATCCCGCGCAAAATGTCCACTGTTAACTTTATTCTTCCCAGAACCAAACATTACCTGTAAACCATTAACATGGACTATATATTTGCTGCATAATTCATCCATACAAATTCAGGGAAATGCATACTTGAGGGAGGATTTTGCCTTTTGGGTGGGGGGGGGGGGGGGGGGGGGTCCCTGACATTGGGGGTCAAATGGGGATCATGACCTTGACTATTTTTATAAATATAATTTAGAGTACACAATTCATTTTTTCCAATTAAGGAACAATTTAGCGTGGCCAATCCACCTATCCTGCACATCTTTGGGTTGTGGGGGCGAAACCCACGCAAACACGGGGAGAATGTGCAAAGTCCACACGGACAGTGACCCAGCACTGGGATCGAACCTGGGACCTCGGCGCTGTGAGGCAGCAATGCTAACCACTGCAGCACCGTGCTGCCATGACCTTGCACTATGAGATAAACTCTCACCGACGGTGGTTTGCCCTGAATTGCCCAATTAGTGATCAGAGGGTAAACTCGCTGTCCAATTAAGACTGGCAGATGTGCTTTCCATGTGCAGCAGCGAAGGAGCAGCATCCAGCAGTCCAGTTTAGAGAGAGAAGGCGCCTTCTCTGCAGATTTTTAATTTTTCAAACTAAAGTGTGGCCACATCAGTTGGATTACCAACATGGTGGGGGAACCCGTCACACAGTGACCTGGGACTGCAGCTGTGCCCGGCAAGCAGTGAGGTGGCAGGATCTGTACCCCTGCCAGGTGCCACTGGGCCTCCTGCTCTGCCTCAGGAGGTCACCCCCAGGCACACAGCCTCATTCGTAATGTCTCGGGAGACCATCAGACAGACTGGAAAGCTGGCCTCTGACAATAGGCCACTAAACTCATTTAATTGGCTGCCAGCCACTTGTGAGTGAGTACCCTTTGCCGTCAATCTTGCATCTGGGAAATTGGCCCTGGAGTGGGAAAGTGCTGTTAAACTGGCATGCTGGCCATTGGGGTGAACTTTTTCACAGTCTGATTCATTAATCATCCCCAAATGGGGACAGAAAATCTTGGCCCAGGTTTATGTAGCTTATCTTCAAATTTCAAACCAGAATATTCCACTGAGTCTGTGCTTTGCCTCCTTCAAGGCGAATACATCTTTCCTGAGATGCAGTGCTCAAATACAGCACTCCAGATAAGGTCTGGCCAAGGTGCTGTGTAACTGAAAGCATAATTTCTTCACCTTGAATTGCAGCCCACATGATAAAGATCAACATTCCTTTTGCTACACTGATTATCTTTTTCACCTGATCGTTAGTGGCAGGAAGGAGCTATGGCGCAGTGACCCATAAAGCAGCGGAGGAGAGAATGAGTGTTCATTGCGCGAGTAGCAGCAAGGAGCAAGAACACAGCGAGGCAGTAAGCAGGGCAATCAAGTTCAGGAGTTCACTGTGAGGGGCGTGCGGGAAGGAGTTTATCCAGCATTTTCTCTTTTTATTTAAGGTTATGTTGAACTTGCATGAGACACTAGTTTGGCCTTAGCTGGAGCATGTGTCCAGTTCTGGACATAGCACTTATGGAAAGAAGTGAAGTCATTGGAGAGAGTGCAGAATAGATCCACGAGAATTGTTCTAGGAATGCGGAACTTCAGTTACGAAGAAAGATTGGAGAGATTAGAGTTGCTTTCCTTGTAGGAGGGATGGGTGAGAGTAGCATGAGGTATCTGGACATAATAGATAGGTAGAAATGATTGCGTGTAAGAGGGCACATATTTAAAGTAATTTGTAAAAGAAGCAAAAGTGATTTGAGGGAAAACCGTTTCACGCATCGGGTGGTTAGGGTCTGGAATCAGACTGTGGTGGAGGCATGTTCTATTGGAGCATTCAAATGGGTTTTCTGAAGTGGAAGAATGGACAGGGTTACAGGGAGAAGGCAGGGGAATCATATGAAGTAAACTGCTCATTCGGAGAGCCAGTCTGAAGACACGATGGGCCGAATGGCCTCCTTGCATGATGTAACAATTCTGTGATTAACTTTTTTTAAGACCTGCGCACGTCAGTGTTTAAAACCCTTGCTCCAATGTGTCTTTCTTGGATCCAAAGCAGAAAACTTTACCCTTCCATTGAACGCAGTTCTGTCCACTCACTCAGTCCTTCTATGTTCATTTGCAACTTCTTGCTGCCACCAGGGGGTGGTGGTGGCATACTGGTAATGCCACTGCACTAATAATCGCGAGGCCCTGGCTAATCCTCTGGGCATATGGGTTCAAATTCAAGTAATTTAAAAAAACATGTAGAATAGAAAACTAGACTTAGTAATGGTGACCCTGACAACAATCATTGATCTTGTCTGGCCTTCTTAAACTCCAGACCCACAGTAATGTGGGTGACTCTTATTTCAAGGGCAGTAAGGGATAGGCAACAAATGCTGGCCTTGTCAGCGATGCCCCATCCCATGAAAGAATAAAGAAAAAAGATTGTGCTGCTCACTGTGTCTCTCCTCATCTGCAAACTTGGATACAGGACCTTGATCCAAGTACTGAATATTTATGCAGAAGAGCTGAGGCTCATACAGATCCCTCAAAATAACAATACCACAGATACCCTACAGTGCAGAAGGAGGTCATTCAGCCAATGAAGTCTGCACCGACCATCTGAAAGAGCACCCTGCCTTGGCTCACTCCCCCACCCTATCCCCATAACCTTATCTAACCTGCACATCTTTGGACACGAAGGGAAAATATTAGCGTGGTCAGTCCACCCAACCTGCATCCACTGTTTGGGTGGAAAATTAGCGCAGTCTGAAGAACTCTCAGTCCTTGTGTTGTTAATTTCATAATCTTTCAGTCGGATTGGTCATAGATAGAAACTGTGTACTGACCACATTCGCTCAGGTGCTAGACGCCCAGCTTCCCTTACGGAAATATTATCAGCTTGCATTTTCAGCAACTTGCCACACAAAAAAAGTCAAAAACCTAAGCATGTAAGGGTATGTCTGACTAACAGCAGACACTAGTGGATGCCTTGCCACAGCAAATTATGACTTTTTATATACCTACTCTCTTCAGAAGATTGTTATAAAGAACTGCAAAATCACAACACTGTTACGTCATTACCAGAATATATATATTTATTCTGTAAAATAGTCCAATTGGTGTAATTTATAATTCTGTGTTGCCGCAGGTTATGGGCTGAAACACAATCTTCTGATTCCCCAAATATTCCCTTACTCAACTCTAAGGTTTTTTTATGCTGTGTTGTAACAGATCCAACTCCATTGCTGCAACTATCAATTGGTGTTAAATGTTCTAGCTTTGGGTGTTATTGGAAATGCTCTGTGTTGGAAAGGAATATATCAGATGGATTATCTAATTCATATGGGTTGCTGGGGAGTGGGAGGTTGGCAAGCGAAGTGCAAAGTGCTTCTGCTGAAAGGGGAGACAAGAAAAGTCTGATTTTATGCACATCTCCAAGAAGCTGGTTAAAGGATGAGATGGGAAAACGCTTGGAAAAAGATGACCTCCTTCTTTTCTTAAGTACCAAGCGAAATAGCAGCAAATAACCCACTGACAGATGGGAAGGGAAGTATTTGTTTTGAAAGAAAAACTTATCGGGTAATCAAATCATAGAACGAAACAAAACAGAAGGAGGCCATTTCACCCTTTGCCTCTTCACCAACTCTTTGAAAGAGCTAATCCAATTAATCCCACTCCCAACTCCATTCCCACATCTTTACAGATTTTACCTTTGAAAGTATTCATTTAATTCCCTTTTGAAAATTATTATTGAATTTTCTTCCGTCGCCCTTTCAGGCAATGCATTCCAGATCATAACTATTCACTGGCCAGACATTTAAGGTCCCGTAACACCTCCTCCCACCACCCCACCTCTGACAGGTTTGGAGGTGGCAGGGGTGCGTAAAATGGCCTGGACAGGATTCCTCCAGGATCCTGCCCATCCCATCGCAGACACAATTAAATGGTGTGACGGACAGGGCCTCGGATGGGAAGGCTGCCCATGCTCTCATTAAGGCCCTTCAGTGGCCACTTAAGGACCTTTTCCCATCCAGCCTCAGGTTTTAGGCTGATGAGTGCTGTTGACTGAGGGTGGGAAACAGAAAAGGTTTTCACCTCCAATCTTGGCTCTTGGGTGGGGGAGGGGAGAGCATCAATAGGAAGGCATCTTCAGACTGAGTGTACCCTCCCCTCAGGGACCAGAGGCTTCTGGCCCTCCCTTCCCACCTTGCACCCTCCGTCAGCCTAGCTCCCCGACAGCAAGATTGCTTCCCTCACAATTCCCCAGAGAATCCCTTCCCCGGACTCCAGCTACTTACCAGCAGTACGGTTCCCAAGACATAGTCCCAGGCACTGCAGCGCTGTGCCTAGATGGGCTGGAGATCTGTTGGCCTATCTGATTGAACAACAGCTCTCCAAGGCAGGACTTCCTTCCAAGTGCAGATGGAAGTCCCGCTTGCTGCCAATCAACGCCCAATAGAGCGTGCAATGGCAGTGGGCTTGTCGGATTTGGTGGGGCTGCGTCCCCCACCGACTCTCCGGATGACAGGTGTCGAATGTTCGCCATCCTGAAACTGCAAACCCCTTTTTCTTTCCTCTTTACATCTCTGTATTTTATTTTGCCTGTTACCTTAAATCTGTTGTCTTCTGGCTACCGACTCTTCTGCCACTGAAAGCAACTTTTTTCGTCAGTATTCACTCAGGAAAAAGATAATGTTGTGGAGGAGAATGCTGAGACCCAGGCTAATAGAATAGATGGCATTGAGGTCGTAGGGAAGAGGTGTTGGCAATTCTGGACAGGCTGAAAATAGATAAGTCCCCGGGTCCTGATGGGATTTATCCTAGGATTCTCTGGGAGGCCAGGGAAGAGATTGCTGGACCTTTGACTTTGATTTTTATGTCATCATTGGCTACAGGAATAGTACCAGAGGACTGGAGGATAGCAAATGTGGTCCCTTTGTTCAAAAAGGGGAGCAGAGACAACCTCGGCAACTATAGACCGGTGAGCCTCACGTCTGTAGTGGGTAAAGTCTTGGAGGGGATTATAAGAGACAAGATTTATAATCATCTAGATAGGAATAATATGATCAGGGATAGTCAGCATGGCTTTGTGAAGGGTAGGTCATGCCTCACAAACCTTATCGAGTTCTTTGAGAAGGTGACTGAACAGGTAGACGAGGGTCGAGCAGTTGATGTGGTGTATATGGATTTCAGCAAAGCGTTTGATAAGGTTCCCCACGGTAGGCTATTGCAGAAAATACGGAGGCTGGGGATTGAGGGTGATTTAGAGATGTGGATCAGAAATTGGCTAGCTGAAAGAAGACAGAGGGTGGTGGTTGATGGGAAATGTTCAGAATGGAGTTCAGTTACAAGTGGAGTACCACAAGGATCTGTTCTGGGGCCGTTGCTGTTTGTCATTTTTATCAATGACCTAGAGGAAGGCACAGAAGGGTGGGTGAGTAAATTTGCAGACGATACTAAAGTCGGTGGTGTTGTCGATAGTGTGGAAGGATGTAGCAGGTTACAGAGGGATATAGATAAGCTGCAGAGCTGGGCTGAGAGGTGGCAAATGGAGTTTAATGTAGAGAAGTGTGAGGTGATTCACTTTGGAAGGAATAACAGGAATGCGGAATATTTGGCTAATGGTAAAGTTCTTGGAAGTGTGGATGAGCAGAGGGATCTAGGTGTCCATGTACATAGATCCCTGAAAGTTGCCACCCAGGTTGATAGGGTTGTGAAGAAGGCCTATGGAGTGTTGGCCTTTATTGGTAGAGGGATTGAGTTCCGGAGTCAGGAGGTCATGTTGCAGCTGTACAGAACTCTGGTACGGCCGCATTTGGAGTATTGCGTACAGTTCTGGTCACCGCATTATAGGAAGGACGTGGAGGCTTTGGAGCGGGTGCAGAGGAGATTTACCAGGATGTTGCCTGGTATGGAGGGAAAATCTTATGAGGAAAGGCTGATGGACTTGAGGTCGTTTTCGTTGGAGAGAAGAAGGTTAAGAGGAGACTTAATAGAGGCATACAAAATGATCAGGGGGTTAGATAGGGTGGACAGTGAGAGCCTTCTCCTGCGGATGGAAATGGCTGGCACGAGGGGACATAGCTTTAAACTGAGGGGTAATAGACATAGGACAGAGGTCAGAGGTAGGTTCTTTACGCAAAGAGTAGTGAGGCCGTGGAATGCCCTACCTGCTACAGTAGTGAACTCGCCAACATTGAGGGCATTTAAAAGTTTATTGGATAAAAATATGGATGATAATGGCATAGTGTAGGTTAGATGGCTTTTGTTTCGGTGCAACATCGTGGGCCGAAGGGCCTGTACTGCGCTGTATCATTCTATGTTCTATGTTCTATGTAACGTCTCCTTGTTTACTCTAGGAAAACCATTTATAATTTTAGGCACCTCGATCAAATCTCCCCTTAACCTTCTCTGCTCAAAGTTGAACACTCTGGTTTTTGCCATCTCTACATAACTCAGTCCCTTATTCCTGGTAGCATTCTAATGAATCTCTTCTGCCCCCTTTCAAAGGTCTTGACATCTGTCCTAAAGTCTGATGCACAGAATTGAACATTACTCCAGCTGAAGCCAAACAAGCATTTTCTCATAAACTCCTTGCTTTTGCACTCTATCCTTCTATGAACAGAGCGAGGCATGAGATGGCATGTGGGGGCCTCGGTGTAACGTATGTCAAAGGCAGCAATATCAGTAAAGCCACACTGAAGTGTCAGGCCTGATTATGTCCTCAGATTCAGACTGGGCCTGAACACCCAGCTATCTGAATCAGAACGGGGAAGGTTCGCATTAGGTCAATCCAGGAGAGCACTGTTTGATGATCGAGGTGGATCTGCTACAACAGCCACAGTCCTGTTTGTTTAGCAATGGAATTATTTGAGGCTGATTCAGTGAAGGAGATGTTTAGCGCAGAAGAAATTTCAAAATTCTCTACTCCACAGCTTGTGTCATCCTTCCAGTGGACGAGCAAAGAAGGAAACAATCAGGGCGTATGAAAGCACCAGCAGTTTGAATGCAATCTTCAAGAGTGTTAAGATTTGTAAATTAGACAATCTCCATTGACTGTACACCATGTTGGCGCTCTAACACTTCAAGATGTAGTGTGGCTTTTCGCACCATGATTTCCCACACGGTGAGTTCCCCAATCACGTCTGTAGCATGGAAAGGTTGCAGGCAGAATCGTTTCATCTCAGGGGAATCAGAATCATAGTTGTCTTGTGCATGGTGTGCTTGGTGGGCGAGGAGCTGAAAATCCTGGACCCTGAAATCATGCCCATGGTATCCAATATCACAAGTATTGAATGCTTTTTTATGAAATTAAATTGCCATGTTGGGATATGTACAGTTATTTAAAATGAATTAGTTAGCACCTTAGTAAAAATAACAAAGTAATTTGAAATGAATATATTAAGCATGCATACTCCAATATTGCACAGAGCAATTTCTCGGCGATAAAATTGGATTTTTCCAGATTAACAAAGTTCTGCAAGAGAACATCAGGAGTGGAGATTTATTTATTTTTAAAAGTGAAGTTATAAACTTTTTCATTTGCTATCAGATGAATTTGGAGCTCCAAGGCAGTTATAAAATCCTGCTTAATATTATTCCCAGCTATATTTACAGTAGCAGAAACCCTGGAGGGGTCTGTATTAAGTTGAAACTACTGAAGTGTGCTGTCCAGCAGATTGGGAGAAATGCTGACAAATGGTTCCCATAAAAGGAAAACGTACTGTGAACCTTACGTTCCTGCTTGCAGGCACTAGAGATTCACTGAGTGGAATGACTTCCCTTACCCTCTCCCCCCTGGACTTTTTCCCCCATCCCTGCTGCCTGATATGAGAAGGGGTTGAAATAGCATTAGGCTTCCATGCTTGTATGCACCAGTCTTTACATTCGTGCCACTTGGTCCCATGGTTTAACTGCCTGTCACAATGATTAATCATGGAACGACGCACCATATAGCACAAACATATTTAGAATCCCCCAGCTCTCCATATTCTAAGGATTTATAGCAGGGATTGAGTTAACCCTATCAGTACCAATCTGCACAACTCTTCACCATTTGACATAAGTCAGCAAACAATGAAAAATTCAGTTAAAAGTTGTTGCAATACAATAAATAAAGAGGATGCACATAAAATATTGGCAGCCTCAAATTAGGCTAATCACCCTATTTGAATAAAATGCATCCTGAATTACTGAGAGACGTAATGGTGGAAATTGCAGAGGCTCTAGCCACGATCGTCTGTTCCTCCTTGCATACCAATACCAGAGGACTGGAGGACTGCAACTGTTCCACCCCCGTTTCAAAAAATGGGAGAGAGATTAACATGCAAATCAAGTCTATCAATCTCACATCGGTGGCAGGGAAATCTTTGGAGACAATGGGCTGAGACACAATTAATCAGCATTTGGAAAACTGTGAGGTTATGATGGAAAAAGAGCACAGATTTGTCAACAGTAAATTGCGTTTGCCTACAGTGCAGAAGGAGGCCATTCGGCCCATCAAGTCTGCACCAACCCTTCAAAAGAGCACATTACCTAAGCCCAATCTCCCATCCTATCTCCGTACCACACTCAAGCTTTGGACACTTCGGAGCAATTTATCATGGTCATTCCACCTAACCTGCACATCTTTGGACTGTGGCAGGAAACCGGAGAACCTGGGGGGAACCCATGCAGGCACAAGAAGAATGTGCAAACTCACCACAGACAGTCACCCAAGGTCGGAATCAAACCTGGGTCCCTGGCGCTGTGAGGCAGCAGTGCTTTTAAAAAAAATTGTTAATGGGAGGTGGGCATTGTTGATTAGGCTAGCATTTATTGTTCATCCATAATTGCCCTTCAGACCATGGTGATAAGTTGCCTTTTAGAACTGCTGCATTCCTTGAGGTGTAGGTACATCCACTATTCCAGGATTTTGCCCCAGCGACAGTGAAGGAACGGCGATATATTTCCAAGTAAGGGTGGTGAGTAACTTGGAGGGAAATCGCCAGTTGGTGGGGTTCCTAGGTATTTGCTGCTTTTGTCCTTCTAGATGGCAGCGGTCATGGATTTGGAAAGGGCTGTCTGAGGAACTTTGGTGAGTTACTGCAGTGCATCTTGCAGATGGTACACATGGCTGCCACTGTTCAGCGATGGTGGAGGGAGTGAATGTTTGTGGAAGGGGAAGCAATCAAGCGGACTGCTTTATCCTGGATGGTGTCGAGCTCTTGAGTGTTGTTGGAGTTGCACTCATCCAGGCAAGTGGAGAGTATTCCATTACACTCCTGACTTCTGCCTTGTAGATAGTGGACAGGCTTTGGGTGGGTCAGGAGGTGAGTTACTCGCAATAGAATTCTTAGCCTTTGTAGCCGCAGTATTAATATGGGTAGTCCAGTATTCATATGGCTAGCTAACCACTGTGCCACCATGCTGCCCACTTGATTGAGTTACTTGATAAAGTGACAGTGACAGTTAATTCGGAAAATGTGGTTGATGTTGTGTATTGAAACCTGCAAAAATTGAATAGTCAACAAAATTAAAACCCATGGACACAAAATTGGTGAAGCAACAGAAAGCAAAGAGTAACGGTGAACGGCATTTCCCAGGGTTAGATGCGAGAACCAGTATTCTTTTCATACAGATTCATGAATGGGCTTGGGTATGCAGGGCAGAATTTTAAAGTTTGCAAGTGATACAACACTTCTAAACGTAGCAAAGCAAGAAAGAAAGGGATGCAGACAGACTGATAGTAGACAGGTGCATGGCAGATAATTAATGGAGAGGTGTGAGGTGATAGATTTTGATATGAAGAAGGAGAGACAACACAACTAAATGATACAATTTTCAAGTGGTCTGAAAATGGCGAGAGCTTTGAAGGTGGCAGGGGAATTTGAGAAGGCTAAGAAAGCATCTAGATTTGTTGGCTCCCCCAGCAGCATCCTGAGAGGAGCAAGGGACCTTTCCAAGTGTCTTAAACAATATTAATCCCGGCATCAACAAACAGATTATCAGGTCATTTATTTCATTTTTGTTTGTGGGAGCTTCCTGTCCACAAATTACCAGCCAGGTATTTTGACATCACAACAGTGACTAAATTTCAAAAACGTGCTTCATTGGTTGTAAAGCACTTCAAGTAATTCCGAGGCCATGAAAGGTACCATGGACATCATTTTTTTTTGTCAATTAAAATTACCAAAACAAATGACCTGGTCATTTATTTCATTTGCTGCTCACGGGACTTTGCTGTGAGTAAACTCTCTGGGGCATTATTCTACAAAACTATGACGTCTATATTTCAAAAGTAATTAATTGACCCTGAAGTGCACTGTTGTGGACAAGTAACAATGAGGGTCGATTCTTTTGTCTTCACTACCAAGTGAAGGAAAGCAGGTATTTCTGATACATGAAAGGCCATTTTAATGTAAATATTAAAGCCCAGTCTTTAAAACCCATTTTAAAATAAGGATTTCAGTATTCATAACCTTAGGTCATGACAAAATACATAACTTGAACAGAGGTACAGAACTTGACACATCCACAAACTAGCTGGAGATAAATGCAACATTTTTACATGACAATATGAACTGACTATTGTTCTAATGAACAGAATTCAAAATTAGTTTCACATTAAAGATGAGCTGTGCCAGTAATAAGATAAAGGTCGGAATGAGCACCATAGCAAAATGAATCAACCATTGTTCAGAATATGGATTAAAATGTGAGTCAGCAGAAAACCAGTAAGAACCAGACTCGATTACAGCACAAAATCACATTCCATAGCACACACAAAAATTCAACCATGAAACATTTAAAACTTATGTTGCACATTGAGGATTGACAGTTAACTATCCATCAAATGTATTTGAAACTCATCGAAACCAATCAGGACGACATAGAGGTAGGGACAGATGGCCTCAGACTGATAACACTTTCCTTAAACATGAGAGTTCGGACAGCCATTTTCTATCTGGATCATTCTATACATTTACTTGACTATTCGCTATCCTTATTTTCATATTCTCCCTTCTAAAACTCTTGAAGTCTGCGCAAGCTGTCTTTGCCTTAAGCAAGAAACCATTTCTGTATTATGTTTGAAAGTTAAAATTGTTTTATAAATTACTTCTCTTTATGTCTTTTGCTGGCAAGGCTTTATTAAGAATAGATTTAAGTTTCTCTCAATTGTAATCAGTAGAGGCAATAAAAGATTCTTACTTTGCATCTGAGAAGTGTAGCTCAAATTTCTACCGGGTTTTAAAGTGTATGCGAGACTGCACTTGAACCGCAAGATAGATCTCTACACCAAGCGATAAAGAAATTTCAGTGTGATTACAATGAAAATTATAATAATTTAATTTGGCAATGGACAGGGTGCCTTTTGTGGTGGCCATCAGAATTTGGAGTTGGGGAGGGGGGTGGGGGGTGTATGGTTGGTAGAATGCGCATCGAGCAAGGGGACAGTTAAAGTGCTGATGGTGAAAATGTCCCCAATACGTCGGAAGTTTTTAGCTTACACCTGAAGAGATGGATCAGGGTCTCAATGTTAAGCCTCACCTTAAAGTCACAAGGTGTTATGCTAACGTAGGCCTTCTTCTCCCCGATCTAGGGTGAGAAATCAGCATGAGAGAAGAGATATGTTTAAAAAATAGAACAATGTAATAATCGATGAGTTATATTTCTGTTGCAGTCACACAACTTTTCCAGAACTCTGCGAAGAAAAGTACTGAACAACAGAGAGACAAAGAATGGAGCGAAACTGATAAAAGTTAGTCAAGGAGAAAAAAACAACAAACATCAAGACAAAGAAAATATTATATTGGGAAAGTTAATCCCTTGCAATTTGGGATAGGTGGTTTCAGCCACTTCCTTGCAGCAAGGCTTTAAGTTTTTGGATGCAGGATTCCAGATAAGGAATATCTGGACTCAACATTTCTATATTTGTTCGTCTCCCTCTGGGTATATTTTATCTATAAACACACCTGGGATAGGTGAGCTACAATGCAAGAGCAAATGCGTTGCATCAGCTGTAATACAATGATGAAAGTCGGTTTGTACCATCCTTTCATTTATACAATTGAAAATTGTTTCATGGATCAGTTCTTAAGTTATTTCCACAACCCACACACACCGCCTCACCCCTATTCACGTGGACTCAGTGCAGAGAGTTCTAGATACAGAATCAAACTTAGCAAAAACAAAGTGGATGAATTCATTTAAACTTTCTGAAAAAAGATGTCCCAATCATGAACATAACCAAACAGATATGATTTGCATCCACACCAGACAGGTCTCGAAAGAAAAATAAAATGTAATTTAAATCCCAGCTGTGACTGGAAGAAAGTGTGAAGGAAAAGGACAGGGACCATTAGCACAAACTCAGCACACAGCATTTCCACATATAAAATCATGTTGTTATTGCAAGTGTTAAAGTACTTCAGAAGTGATTACCTTCTGTGTACAGAGGGACTCTCCCTGAGGTCAGTACAGTTACATAACTGATACCCTGAGGAGAGCCCTGTTTACATTGCACTGTTATGCTGCTGCTGTGAATACTGCTAACCAGGATTCAATACATATCAAGCAGGATTCAACACGTGAATTTGGGGGGGAAAAAGCCAATGGAGCAGACAGATATCCCTGAAAATCTGTAGCACCCGACTTGCTCATTTGGCATACCTCTCCTTCTCCCCTCCGAGCTGAACATTGAAGTGACTTTGGGCGGCTGTTGAGCTGCTTGGGCTCAAAAGTCACACTGGCTTGGTACAAGAGTTACTGTTCCAGAATGACTCCAGCTTGCTCACTTTAGCAAGACCTAAGATGCGAACTTTGTCCTCCTGGAGGTGCATGCATCACTGGCAGCTGCTTCTGATACAGGGCCCACTTTGGCTGTTCACTGCAAGTGATGTCCCACTGCCTGACCAGCTGATTTGACAGCTGACCTCGTAAAATTGTCGAGACAATAAATTGGAATATCCCTCTGCTTTGACATGGAACTTGGGACCTACATCAGTGCTAATGATTGCAAACACAACTGGTAAGCAAGATAACTTTTAAGAACTTTTGCTATTACAAATTGTCTGCAAGTACTGTGGAATATTTTTGAGTGTGTTCTGGTGAGCTCCTGGATATAACTGTGAGTATGGCCCAATCCTCACAAAGAGGGCAGAGGGGTAAGTGGCTTGTCCACCCAATGGTTGCTGAGGTTGAGGAGAGGTAGAGCTCTACATAATGTCCTTTTGCCAAGTTGCAGCTATGCTGTCCCATGCTCCTGGCCAGTGACAGGAAGCCAGCATCTCGGTGTGCATGCCCATCAGCATTAGCCAGTGTATGCCACCCCATCGAGATTCTCATGAGACCTCCGCACCAGAAATCACCTGTGATCTCATCCTCTGATGAACTGGCAAATGAGCCATCCTTTACCTCTGGCATGGCTGCAGACCGCTCATGCTCAGTAACTTGTTCTACTGTAGTCTCCAACATGCATGCAGTGCCAGCATCTGAACTGGTGACTGCAAGTGCCAGAGCACGTGTAGGGTCTCTTCATTAGAGCTGCACGGTTTCTCTCCCTCTCCTTTCCTCTTTCAGCTGCTGTCAGTGGGCAGACAGCAGTACTTGGGTGCCTGAGAGCAGGGAAGCAGAAAGGAGCAGCCTGTTGTGAGGGAAGGAGGTGGGTGGCTTACACATTATAAAACATCTCAGTATGAGGCTGGCATGGGAATTGAGAAGTGGCATAAGGCAGGAACATTCCACCAGATGTCGCAGGTTCTGTCACACCAAACCCAGTGATGCAGAGCCATCTCCTCGGCAGGGTTCAGGGAATACCGGCATCTTTGCCCCCCCACCCCCTCCCCAGTGCTCCCTTCTATTGTGTGTCTCCTCATCCCGCATGGGAGAGCAGAATGTCAGTGATTATGCAGCATCATTTGGGTGATGTGTCCGCTCCAGTTGAATAGCTGGAGGAAAGGATTTTTTCGGATAACGTAAATTGGTGGAGGTAGGCCTCCTGCTCCCGCCTGGGTAGCAAGTCCCGCTTCAGAGAGCTTTCTGCCATTTGACTGGCCAGCAGCTCTCTAGTCTCAGCAGTACCATGAGCAGAAATAGCCAAGGCTTCGACTACATGGAGTTCCACAGAACAAAGAGCTCAGAGTTTGGAATGATGCTCAGTCCAGAAGCAGGAAAGGAGGCTCCAGGGGACATGGGCGGTAGCGAGGACGGTGGGGACCAGGATTAATAGGGTCAGGGTGGGAAGGGACAGTGGGTTGTCGGGGGGAATCTAATTGGGAAAAGCAGATCAGTGAAAGATATGTCTCCCCCTCGTATTTCCTGCCCGCTCTCTGAGAATTCTAATCTCTCAGGCACCGGCCACCCCATGCCTGACCTTCCCCCATTGGCCTGCAAATTGCAGCTGAGCGAGGATCCCTCGTTTCCAATTCTAATTGACCACATGAGAAGCACAGCTGGGTGAGGAGAAGCGAGCTCCTGTCATCCTCTGTAATACACTGAGCAGCATGGATGTTTGGTGATATGGTGGTAGATGTCATGTGACTGACTTGGCCACCCGAGTGGGATTATTAGAACACCCAAAACTGCCAGGTGCTTGAGTCCAGACTCTGAGAATCAATCGCCATGACCATATGCTTCTCTTTCCTCTGAGAGTGGTCTTGAAGACCACCCATTCCCCACACAGAGCCATGGCATCTTTCCGCCTGTGGATGTCCACCACTCATGCCTTCAGTCCCCCATGTCCACATCTTGAAACCCTTTCTCTGCTCTGGTGATACATTTTCTATGGTTAAAATTGCAACAATATTCTGAGAGTCATAGAGATCTACACCAATGAAAAGGCCCTTCGACCCATTGAATCTGCGCTGGTCAAAAACAACCACCTCAGTATTCTAATCCCATTTTCCAGCATTTGGTCCAAAGCCTTGTATGGTTTGGAATCGAAAGTGCATATCTAAATAGTTCATAAATGTTATGAGTGTCTCTGCCTCCACCACCCTTTCAGACAGTCCAGCTTCCCTTTAAGGCTGCCTTTAAGAACAAAAGGCTGCCTGCATCACATGCTATTAGCACACCACTGCTGTCTCTCTACACAGCACAGAGACAGCCAGCAATGCAGCAGTCATTCAGTCCATTGTTGAATCGTGGTAATGAGGTGGCAGCACCAAATTTACATGCTGTCCACTTCCAATGGAACTGGCATGCCCTAAAAAGGCCATTCTCTAACTTTCAATCTAAAACTACCACTCAGCTTGTGAATCCATCCTGGATTGATTTTACAAAGACGGGTAGGGGATGGAAAAAAGCGATATTACCACACATAGTGGAGACAATGCTACAGTGTTGAGGATGTGAATTCGCAAACAATACCTTTGCCACTGACAGAGAAGCAGAAAGCAAAGGTATTTTCCCCTAAGGGTTAAAGGGAATACAGAGGGTTTCAGGACCCCCTTCCTACGTTGTGCATCTCTTCATGCTCAATACTGCCTGGTGCAAAAGATGCCCACGTCTTGTCTTGGTTGTTCAATGTGTACAGATTTAAATACGAAAAGAAACAGAAAATAAGAAGCAACAAGGAAATAATGGCAATTTAGAAGTCAGAGGACGATGCACAATTTTCTGTGAATCAAGATTGCTCTGTTCCGGATGGGGTTTGAGTTGATCTTGCTCATATAAGAAACAATATAGATTGAACACAAGAGCAGAGTTGTCAGAAGTTCAATGCAGAAAAGGAAACAGTCTATTTGTGTCTGATGGAGAGGCTATCATTGAAGGAAAAATTTGCAAAGTCACCATCTCGAAATCCTTCATGGTATTGTTCAGGAACAAAGCAAGAAAGATGTCTCATTGTGCAGATCCCAAACGGCCAAAGAAGAATGGAGAGGTTGAAATGTTTGTCCAGGAATAATAATAGAATACTGAATTTCAGTGCTATCCAGTTCGGGTTGTGGTGGAGACATTCATTCCTGTTTCGAAACACATGAGAAAAAAAAATCTTTGCTCTTCCCGATTCCGTTGCCTCCTGTCTTTGCTCGGGTACAGTTCCACAGGCACCAGGCACCATAGTTGCCCAGCCAGGCATTATTTCACTGCAAATAAGGAATGTTGGCAAAGCTGTTTGGTTACGTGGGAGGGACTGACCACAGAGCTTGAACCTGTTCTCGGTTAATGTCCACATTTTTGTTCATCTTCCACAGGATGGCTGTGAGGTACTCAGGAGCAAGAGCGGCATGACCAGTCTTTCACTCTTAAACTCAGCAGCACTGCGAATAATTTGCAGTCAATTCACCCCCCCCCCCCCCCCCCCCACCTCCCACCCCCACCCCCACCCTCAGCCCAGCTCAGGATGAGTTTTGAACCTGTGATCGACATGATCCGCACAACTCACTGGCTGATATTGCTGATCCACTGGAAGGCAGACACAATTTAGCTGCTTTGGTCCAAATTGTACAAAGAATCCTTGACGTACAGGGAAGACAATAATGCTTGAGAATATGCTGCAGTGTGCTTCCTTTGTTATCTCATTTTCCTCACCCTTCAGCTCAACCAATGTTTGGTGCTGTATATTCCTGGAAAGTGATAACCGCACATCAAGAACAGCTAGGCATCTGGCATAAATAACAGTATCAGCAGTCTGTCTCATTAACCAATGAGATTTAAGAATTGAGAAAGAAATCAGAAAAATGGAGAAGGACAAAGATGATCAAATTAGGTACAGAAAGAAAAGTAAAGAGGGAAGATGAGGTTAGATTCAAAGAGAGAGAGGAAACAAGAGATTGATAAGAAATGTATGGTAGGTTTTAATGTAAAGTTTTAGAAACCTTTTAAACATTCTTTATTACACGTCGTAGTAAACTATGCAGTTTCAATTGTTCCCTTTTTGGCTCTGGAAAGTTGAGTGAACTTGAATTCCATCAGCAAAAATGTCCGTGCATTCCAGCCCAAATTTACTGCGACAAGTTTCATTTGTTTCAACAGTGCAACTGCAGCATTTTCTTAAAACTTCCTGTTGTGTTATGTACTCTGGGATAACACAGGCTGCAACTGGATGCACCTTTAACCAAAAGATACTCCAGAACTTGAAGTTAGTTCAATCTGATTTATTGAACCAGTAGCACAGTCAGCACAGTTCTCCTTGAGTTCGACTCTCTGCTAACCTAAGTGTGGTTACTCTGTCTGACTGACTCTTAGCCACGTGCTGGAGGTGTGATACTGTACATACACCCTGACTCACACTGTAGATGTTCATCAGTGGAAAGAGGTGGAGTGTGAGTGCCTTGTTTCCTTTATCGTGAGATACCACCCCTGAGTGTCCTGCCTGCTCATTGGTCATGTCCTGTTCTCTGGGTTCATTAGCTGCCTGTCTGTGCCTGTCTGTATATCATTATCTGCATGTCTGCATATCATTACACTTCCAGGCAAGTTAGGACGAGTTCCCATGTTTGCATGGCTAATGGCAGAGCTGCGCAGGAATCAGGGCTTGATTCAGAGTTTAACTTCTAAATAGCACCTATCTATCTGGTTGTGATCAATGCGTATTTCATTTTTGACACCTGCACCTATACAATGCACATCGAACAATGGCCAATTCATGTGTACTTCATACTCTCCAGCACTCCCTGGTGTCAGTTTTATGTTTTTGTGTTGTGAACATCAGGAAAGCTCCACTCCCGTTTGGTACTATCGGGATCATTTCCCATGGGGTAGGGCAGTGGGTTGAAAGTGGGGAACATCTGGGTAAGGTCATTCGGGTGGCTGAATAGATCTACTTTCAAACACAAGGGGCTTGTTTAGCACAGTGGGCTATACAGCTGGCTTGCAATGTAGAACAAGGCCAGCAGCGCGGGTTCAATTCCCGTACCGGCCTCCCCGAACAGGCGCCAGAATGTGGCGACTAGGGGCTTTTTACAGTAACTTCATAGAAGCCTACTTGTGACAATAAGCGATTATTATTATTACATCTTGAGGCCTGCCTGATATTTTCTGTTGTTAATCACTTTCAGGTCCTGTACCTGTAATTAACAGTCTGAGTACCCTGGAGCAAACGTCAGGCGAAATTCAGGGCATCTAACCCAAGCCTACAATGGCTGGGCCAGTGGGGGAGGTGACATGAAGGGCTCTGGGGCAGCGAATCTCTGATCTTTGTATGTAAAAATTTTGCACCTAATTAGCTCGCATATGCGTTCGTCAGGACATCCTCGATTAGAACAGAGCCTGTACGTCTCAAAATTCACTGCAAATTTCTTCAGAAGGTCTGGGCTCATGGGCTGTAGATCAGCTGCAAGAGGTGCCACTTCATTCCAGTTGAAACCAGGACATCAGTATGAGTTATTCAGGAAAAGCTCATTCCAACTACTCAGCAACTTTCAAGGACAAAGCTGCCGGGGCACATAATACGAGAGATGATGAATTATTTCAGTAAATCTTACTTTGAATTTTTATTTTTCAGTTCTGTAAATAACACCCATGTGTTTGAAGTACAGATTGGCAGAAATAAGTGCTGAGAATGATCGATTACTGATTGAACACTGTGCACCTTCTTACAGTGAGGGCTGTGGGACACATTTCCACGAGGAACAGAAATATATCTGATTCAGAATCCCTACAATAGCCAGACTGAGAAGGCTTCCATTGTACCAGCCCAGATTTCAATCCAAGTCGCAGAAGCAAAAGCTCAAGGGTGGCCAAAGGTTTGTGGGCTGCATAACAGAAACTCGCTACCAGACGAGAACCAAATTCACATTCCTCGTACTAGTCACTCTTCAAGCAACATACAATGTGTAAATCAATAGTCCCATTAATTTGCATAAACTTCAAGTTACTGGTCGGAAAAGATCATTTTCTATTCTGATGACACCACTCCCCAAACACGATATCTGCCGACATACGACATCTCTCCCTGGTCAAATAATAACCACCAAGTAAAGAATTTGTGAGATCCTGATCACATTACTAAACTTCAGCATGAGCCACAGAATCAGCATGTTAAATGTCATTGGAGACAATGCTCTTATAACCTCCTGAATCAATTCCCACGCTATCTTTATATTTCAATACCTTGTATTTGGGAGGGGAGAAAAAATATGACCACCTTTCCACATAGGTGCGAATTAAAGGTAAATTGGAAATGGTGCTAATATATTACAATGTATGTTACGATACCTTGGGCTCGGACGTGGTCAATTCCAGCCCCACTTGACCCGGAGACGCAACACCAGTGAAACTAGATTTATTTAAATACCCGAGGTCTTTGGTTGGTTCCAATAAACTGCAGTCACCAGGTTTGTAACTTGAACACACGAGTAACCTTTTATTATGAGCAGTGGGAGGGATTCTCTGGTCGGTGAAATCGTGAAATTTGCGATGCTCCGCCCCCTCCAAATTGGCGTACCGATGGCCTCGGGATGTTGCCTGAGGCCCACCCCGATACTCCGCCCCCAACCGGCCAAGTTCCCGACAGCATCGGTCACGTGTGCTATTACCGTCGGGAACTCAGCAAGGCGGTTGCAGAGTCAGTCCAGCGCCGCCACAGTCGGGGGAGGGCCGATCCGCGGGCAGGGGGGGACTTTGTCAGGAGCTGGGGGCACTGTTGGGGGGCGTCCCTGTGCTCTAGAGCCGGCCAAATGGGGGCACTATTTTGCAGGCCGGGTCCGTGCGCGGCTGGCGCCATGTTGCATGGCACGGATGCTGCAGGCCATCGCCCTGCGCATGCGTGGCGACGGACCCGGCAATTCTCCGCCGTATCGGCAGCTAGAGCAGGGTGTTCCATGCTGCTCAGCTGCTAGCTCCCAGCCAAACGGAGGATTGAGGGCCGTTTTACGCCAAATTTACGGTCGAATAATGCCACCGTGGGAAGACATAGCCTCAAAATTGGAGACTCCAGCTCTTTACTTCAATAGACAGAAAATGTAGCTGGCTATCCCTTTTCTAACTCGACCCACTCTTTAAACACACACATGCAATCACACCACACAGAGGGGAAAGGGTGGTGGGAAAGGGAAAGAAAATATTTAAAAAATAAAAGGATATGGATCTTTGATTCACAGGGAAGACTTCCAGCCAACGTCATTCTGAAGTTCAGGAGCGGGATTCTCCGTTGCCCGACGCCGATGTCGTAATCGCCAATCGGGCGGAGAATCGACTCTGACGCCCAAATCGGGACCAGCGCCGGTTTGATGCTGGTCAGCCATGCTCCTCCCTTCAGAAATGGCATCATCGCATCGTGCACTGTGCGCTGTTGCAACGCCGTTGGCGGGTCATCAGTCAGTCCTCCCGTGATGCTCCGCCCGATGGGCCGAGTTCCCGACGGCGTGGGACACGTGTGGCCTCACCCGTGTGGGGACCCGGCGTGGCGGCTGCGGACTGTGTCCAGTGCCACCCCACACTCGGCTGGGATCCGTGCCACTGGCCGGGGGGGCTTCCGCAAGGGCAGGTGGGGGTGGCCAGGGTGTGAGCTGTGGGGTTGCGGATGGCGGGTCAGGTCCACGCATGGCCGGTGCCGTATTGTACGACGCGACCGCTGCAGGTCGTCAGCCGTGCGTATGCGCGGCCAGGAACCTGGTCATTCTCCGGCCGGTTTCGGCACAGGAGCCGGGGGTTTCACGATTGAGAGATTTATCAGCCAACAATCACGGCGTCAGAATGCCGTTGTCCAGTGCCTCGACAGCAGCATGGATGCATTTTATGTCGCTCGTACAGTAAACGTGGTTGGTATATCATTACACACCATGATAACATGTCTGACATTCACCCCCTCAGATAATGTATTTTGGAAACCAACCAGGAATGGTTGCCATCATCCTAACCGCCACAGCCCTGGGGGATGCACTGAGGCTGTACGAGCAGGAGTTGCTCAGGAAGGACCCTGCAGCAGTGTTGCTTGCCCCAGAAGAACAGAAGCCAGCTGGTGAGGATGAAGCGCAGGCCACCAAAAGGCTGAGGGGGAGGTGGGAAGGATTAGGCCTCTTGTGTACCGGTAGAACCTGTCATTCGAGGACCTGCCGGACCGGGCATGCCATCGAAGACTCTGGCTAAGCTGAGAGACCATATGGCATATCTGCCAAATCATGATGCACCTAGATCCGTGGGGGTATGGGGGAGGAGACCCGCTCCCAGTGGCGTCAAGATGATAGTCACCCTGAAGTTCTTCGCCATGGGGGTCCTTCCAGGTACCAAGTGGAGACCTGTCAGCGATCTTGCAGACTTCGGTGCCCACGCCATAACGGAGTTCCTGTATGCCCGCTCAGCATAATATATCAGGCTCAATGTGGACCGACCCCACCAGGATGCCTGGGGAGCGGGTTCGCTGCCATCACCCGGATGGCCCAGGTCCAGGGGGTGATCGACGATGCATGTCCTCCCATGAACACTCAACATTGTAATGTTCTAGATGTGGTTCAGATGCCTGATCCAGCCTGGACAAGCCCTCCAGGGCCTGCTGAATCCTCCACAACATCACACGGCAGAGGGGTGACTTGCTGGAAGAGGGGGATGAGCGGGAGGCTTCATCCAACGAGGAGGATGCGAGGCAGGGTGAGGATGGGCAAGGCATGGGGCCTGGGCAGGCACAGGAGGCCGCACAACATGTGCGCCAAGGCCCGGAGAGCACAGGACGCTCTAGCCGCCTCGAGGTTTGCCGACTAGGATGCCTGGCCAATGGTGGTGGGGGGATGGTGGAGAGGGATGGGGAGTGGGGGGGGGGGGGGGGGGGGTGTGTACAGGCACCGGGGCAGTGGGTGGGGACTGACCTGGGGGCCATGGCCCTCATCATTTTCTAAAAGCCCAGCCGCCCTTCCTCGACCATGCCCCCCCACCCTCCTCCCGCAGCACCACCTCTGCAGCCAGCCCAGCCCAACCCATCCCACATTTTTCTGACAGAGCACTGAGGCAGGTTGAAAAGTTTGTGACCAGGTCTTCATTGTGACCAGGTGAACATGTATCTATAGGTTTGTGCCCTAGCCCCTAATGCTATCCGGTGTTCTGCACCCATGCCAACTTAACTGGTGCCTAACCTTCTGGCCTTGTGTGCCTTAATGCTATGTTTAAGTGGGTTTCCAGGTGGTAATGATGGCTGGAGGCGGCCTGCTGAGATTCCCTCCCTGTGACCTGTGTTGCCTTTGGCGGTATCCTCTGGAGTGACCAGACTGCACGGGCCTGGCAATCTCTTCGGCAACCCAGGTGTTATGGTGCTCACCCTGTTCTGCCCATCGGATGCACCAGGGACAAGAGGTGGGGGGGTTGGAGGGGGGGGGGGGCGGGGTGTCCAACACTCTGCAGTGTGCTGGCATCTCACCTGCGGAGGTCACCGGCATGGGCCCCATCACCGCCTCCTCCCTTGGGGTGCCTGATGGCCCCTGGGCTCCTTGGGATGGGGGTGCAGCGGAGCGAGCTCTGGGGGTTCTTCCGTCACCTGGCACTGCCAGTCCTGGAGGCCCGCTCTCATGTCGACCAGGGTCTGGCCATGGAGCACAGAGACTGGGCCACCTCCCTCTGGGACTGTGCGATGTCCCTCTGGGACTGTGCGATGTCCCTCTGTGACTGTGCCAGGTCCCTCTGTGACTGGTTCAGGTCAACCAGCGCCTGGGCAATGCCGATGACACCCACAGCCATAACCCGTTGTGACTGGGCCAAGCTCTGGAGCACAGCTGTAATGTCCAGGTGGCCCAGTTGCATAGCTGCCTGTGACAGGGAAGCCCTGTTATGTGCCTCAGACACCGCCCGATGCTGATCTCCGCCTCGGTTACTGCTCTCTCCCGGGCCACCGATCAGTTCCAGTGCTTGCTGCTCCGCAACGATGAGGGGCCACAGGTTAACGGCCCCTTCCAGTCTTTCTCTCCTTGCGATTCATGCCGCCTTCTCCTGCACAGTGTTAGGCAGTCAGCTGTGGGCAGTGTCGTGTTGGGTGTTCTGATGTACAAACGATCCAACACGGCTGGAGATGGTGTAACTCAATTTTATTAACTACTCAACTGTAACAGCACACTGTTAACTTGGGTACGTGCATTACCAGCTAATCTGTGGACCCTGTCCTAGCACTATCTGGGTGAGGCACTCAGCACATGGTGAATGTCTGAGTGACAGGCTCTGAGCTCGGTGCTCTAAACTGGCTGCTGCTGGAATGAGCGGGAACTGTAGTATCCCCTGTTTTTATAGTGCGTGTGCTCTCACTGGTGATTGGCTGCGATGTGTGTGTGTTGGTTGGTCCTACTGCATGTCCATCAGTGTGTGTGTGATTGCACCATGATATGCTGATCCAAATATCATGACAGGCAGCACAGGGGGTGGGCAGCTGGTGCCCTTGGCAAACAGGGCACCTGGCCATGGCGGACGGTATGGTTGCTGACATGTGGTGCAGGATGGGGTGCGAGCAGACAACCTCTGGGTGGGAGGGGTGCGGTTATGGGTGTGTGAAACGGGGGCTGTTGTCAGGGGCATGATGCCGGCTACTCACTCTGGCCGCCCTCAGGAGCTTCATCCGGCACAGGGCAAGAGTTATAGCTGGGGGAAGGGCAATTATGATGCCATTAGACGTGACTTGGGGGGGATAAGGTGGAGAAGTAGGCTGCAACTGTTGGGCACACTGGACAAGTGGGGCTTGTTCAAGGATCAGCTACTGCGTGTTCTTGATAAGTATGTACCGGTCAGGCAGGGAGGAAGGCGTCGAGCGAGGGAACCGTGGTTTACCAAGGAAGTGGAATCTCTTGTTAAGAGGAAGAAGGAGGCCTATGTGCAGATGAGGTGTGAAGTTTCGGTTGGGGCGATGGAGAGTTACAAGGTAGCGAGGAAGGATCTAAAGAGAGAGCTAAGACGAGCAAGGAGGGGACATGAGAAGTATTTGGCACGAAGGATCAAGGAAAACCCAAAAGCTTTCTATAGGTATGTCAGGAATAAGCGAATGACTAGGGAAAGAGTAGGACCAGTCAAGGACAGGGATGGGAAATTGTGTGTGGAGTCTGAAGAGATAGGCGAGATACTAAATGAATATTTTGCGGCAGTATTCACTCAGGAAAAAGATAATGTTGTGGAGGAGAATGCTGAGCCCCAGGCTAATAGAATAGATGGCATTGAGGTACGTAGGGAAGAGGTGTTGGCAATTCTGGACAGGCTGAAAATAGATAA
Organism: Scyliorhinus torazame; assembly: GCF_047496885.1. Taxonomy (NCBI): domain Eukaryota; kingdom Metazoa; phylum Chordata; class Chondrichthyes; order Carcharhiniformes; family Scyliorhinidae; genus Scyliorhinus; species Scyliorhinus torazame. The sequence continues at coordinate 286,556,772 of NC_092713.1, forward strand.
GTCCCCGGGACCTGATGGGATTTATCCTAGGATTCTCTGGGAGGCCAGGGAAGAGATTCCTGGACCTTTGGCTTTGATTTTTATGTCATCATTGGCTACAGGAATAGTGCCAGAGGACTGGAGGACAGCAAATGTGGTCCCTTTGTTCAAAAAGGGGAGCAGAGACAACCCCGGCAACGAGAGACCGGTGAGCCTCACGTCTGTAGTGGGTAAAGTCTTGGAGGTGATTATAAGAGACAATATTTATAGTCATCGAGATAGGAATAATATGATCAGGGATAGTCAGCATGGCTTTGTGAAGGGTAGGTCATGCCTCACAAACCTTATTGAGTTCTTTGAGAAGGTGACTGAACAGGTAGATGAGGGTAGAGCAGTTGATGTGGTGTATATGGATTTCAGCAAAGCGTTTGATAAGGTTCCCCACGGTAGGCTATTGCAGAAAATACGGAGGCTGGGGATTGAGGGTGATTTAGAGATGTGGATCAGAAATTGGCTAGCTGAAAGAAGACAGAGGGTGGTGGTTGATGGGAAATGTTCAGAATGGAGTACAGTCACAAGTGGAGTACCACAAGGATCTGTTCTGGGGCCGTTGCTGTTTGTCATTTTTATCAATGACCTAGAGGAAGGCGCAGAAGGGTGGGTGAGTAAATTTGCAGACGATACTAAAGTCGGTGGTGTTGTCGATAGTGTGGAAGGATGTAGCAGGTTACAGAGGGATATAGATAAGCTGCAGAGCTGGGCTGAGAGGTGGCAAATGGAGTTTAATGTAGAGAAGTGTGAGGTGATTCACTTTGGAAGGAATAACAGGAATGCGGAATATTTGGCTAATGGTAAAGTTCTTGGAAGTGTGGATGAGCAGAGGGATCTAGGTGTCCATGTACATAGATCCCTGAAAGTTGCCACCCAGGTTGATAGGGTTGTGAAGAAGGCCTATGGAGTGTTGGCCTTTATTGGTAGAGGGATTGAGTTCCGGAGTCGGGAGGTCATGTTGCAGCTGTACAGAACTCTGGTACGGCCGCATTTGGAGTACTGCGTACAGTTCTGGTCACCGCATTACAGGAAGGATGTGGAGGCTTTGGAGTGGGTGCAGAGGAGATTTACCAGGATGTTGCCTGGTATGGAGGGAAAATCTTATGAGGAAAGGCTGATGGACTTGAGGTTGTTTTCGTTGGAGAGAAGAAGGTTAAGAGGAGACTTAATAGAGGCATACAAAATGATCAGGGGGTTGGATAGGGTGGACAGTGAGAGCCTTCTCCCGCGGATGGAAATGGCTGGCACGAGGGGACATAACTTTAAACTGAGGGGTAATAGATATAGGACAGAGGTCAGAGGTAGGTTCTTTACGCAAAGAGTAGTGAGGCCGTGGAATGCCCTACCTGCTACAGTAGTGAACTCGCCAACATTGAGGGCATTTAAAAGTTTATTGGATAAACATATGGATGATAATGGCATAGTGTAGTTTAGATGGCTTTTGTTTTGGTGCAACATCGTGGGCCGAAGGGCCTGTACTGCGCTGTATTGTTCTATGTTCTATGTTCTATGCTGGCCAGTCCTGGTAATGGAGCCTCACGGTGCTCACGGCCTCTGCCACCTCAGCCCAGGCCCGGTTTTCGGAAGTGGGTGGCAGCCTCCTTCCCAGCCTGGGGAACAGGGTGCCCCTCCTCTCCTCCTCACTGTACAGCAGCGTCTCCAGCTCCACCTCTGCAAACCGGGGTGCCGCTATTCGTGCTGCCATCTTGTTGGCTGGAAAGTTTGTCTGTGGGGAATGGAGTGCTAATACGTGGCTGCAGCTTGTCAGCCTCTCAAGTGCCAATCCTGACCCCAGTGAGTTGGACACCATTTTTTAATGGAAGTGCTCCAGTCCCACGTGGTGACACTGCTAACCCATTAACCGGTCCTGAATTGCCGATTCCGTGGTCATGGAACACCAACAATTCAGTCCCGGCGCCAGCACTTAGTCTCCGAAATGGAGAATCCAGCCCACCGTATCCTGGCAAGCAGGTTGTTTTAAACTTTGAGTCTTTTGTTTTTATTCTCTCCACTTAGAGGCATATCCCAATTATTGATCCACAGACCCAAACAATAAAATAAAGGAAATGGTAACAAAAGAAATAGACAGGAAGGACTCTTACATGCAGTAATGTAAATGCCATTGTAATTTTACTGCATAGTAACATTTTATGTTACTTAGCCCATTTGGACACAAAGACAGTGTCAAACAAGGTTATTACCTGTCTTTATGCAGTGCATACACTATCCAATTTCCCAAAGCTACTGAACTTACAGAAAATGGACAATTTACGTTCCCTATTGGGAACCATATTACATTTAATGTTATGTACTCTCAATACTTGTGCTGATATCAGGCTACCATTTGTACCTGTCTAAATCTAATTTAGACATCAAATTAGATTGTGTAACCATTTCCCTCGTGCTATATATTTTTATTGCTGCACACTGATGACTGTGTAATTACTTGAAGATAGCTCTGATATTTCTTGTTAAATAATCGCATATTGAAAGCAAACTTCAACCGTACCAATCAGTAGGCAAGCTTAATAAAATGAAGAGTGATGAAAAAAAGAACACTGAATAAATCAAGGTTTAGTGTAAATCCACTTGGTTTTTTTTTGGAAGTTTTTTTTTTTCCCCTGGTGCTTTTTGTGTCTTGAATTGTTGCAAGAATTAAAACGTCCAAGGAGAAGGAAGTGATCAGAGTGCATGGATTTGCCCTCAGCTACCCCTGGAAGCATTAATGTACATGGAGACAGGAGCTGACAGGGCAGAATTATCCCCACTCACGGACAATTTGGCACTTGTTCACATTCCCAAATATAAACCCGGCTCACACAGCGACTAGCAGTAAGACTTTGTTCTCGTATATCTCGGGGGAACATTAATTTGATTTAATAAGATGATCAATTTGAGAAATTCAGTTTCCAGTGTTCAACTGGGTGACATCAGTCAGCAGTCCTTGTCAACGCATTTAAATTAGATTTCCTCAATGTTCAATAACAGAAATTTGATTTTGCAGCTTACCAAATTATTAACATTATTTCCAATGGGGGAAAGGCTAAAACAAGAATTAGCTGACTGTTGCTTACGCAGTCTGTAGAGAATAATTAAAGGCATTCAGGGGATCCTAATCAGACTTGAACCGCGTTGGCTGTATCCTTTGGGCCACGAAGATGTCTCATAGCTTTGGATGAACCGCAGCTGGGGGTCACAGACCTGGGTCTCCCGCCATCTTCCCTTACCCACGGTACTGGGTAAAATGGCGGCGTCTTTATTCTGTTGGTAGCTCTTTCAAGTATCTACCTGAACAGCTGTGTGGGAATAGAGGTTTACTTTCCTCAATTAGCAAAACCAATTAAGAAAGTTACGGCAGGCTACTGAAGATGGAATGTGGAATTACATTATCCTTCTTTCCAAGCTGCAGTTAATAAACCATAAAAGTCAAATCTCCGGGCAGCATTACATTTTACTTCTAACAAAAAGATTTCTCGTCGGTTTGGAATTATTTAAGAACAAACTGATAAACTGAAGGGCTTCTGAAACTGTTTGTTCTCACCCACTGTAAGTCGGAATGGGTTTGCTGGGTACGGTGGCATAGTTATTGTTAATGGATTAGTATCCATAGGCCCAGGCTAATGGCAGATGGTGGAAATTGAATTTGACTCATTTATAAAAATGTAGAGTTAAAAGTTAGTCACGCTGGCCATGAAACTATCAGATTGTTGTAAAAGCCCATCTGGCTCACTAAAGAAATCTGCTGCCCTTCCCACAACCACCATCTCCACTCGACACCGATCTAGGCACCGGAAATGACAATCGCACATCCTTTCCAGTTGATCCTGCAAAGTCCTAAAAACTAACATCTGGGGGCTTGTGCCAAAATTAGGAGAGCTGTCCCACATTCGAGACAAGCAGCAGCCTGACATCATCATTGATTCAAACAATACAGGAAAAATCCTCCATCACTATTCCTGGCTGTGTCCTATCCCACAGCAGGGCAGACCCACCTGAGCTTATGGAAAAGTGGGCATAGAGTTGGGACAGAGTTGATCTGGGAGTCCTTAACATTGACTCCAGATCCCATGAAGTTTCATGGCATCAAGTCAAACATGAACATGGAAACCTCCTGCTAATAACCACCTTCTGCCCTTCCTGACCGCATCCCAGTCGCAGTACTGAATACCTGCGATCCAGAATGAGCCAGGCCCCTCACTAAGCTGTTCCAGAGAAACTACAATAAAGTGGAAAATTGTCCAGGTGTAACTCCAATCTGGCCAATTACAACCCCCTCAGTCCATTCTCAATTATCAACAAAGTGATGGAAGGGATGGTCAACGATGTTTTCTTAAGATGCTCAGTTTAGGTTTCGCCAGGGGCAATCAACTCCTCATCCCATTGCATTCTTGGTCCAAAAATGGGCTAAAGATCTGAGTTCAAGAGTGAGGTGAGTTTAACTGTTCTTGACATCAAGGCTGAGTGTGGTACCAAGGAGCCCTATAAAAATTGAAGTCAATCGGAATCGTAGGGAAACTATCTATACTGCTTGGAGCTATAACTAACACAAAGGAAATCAGCTGTGATTGGGAGGGTCGTCACCTCAGGCTCAGGCCATCACTGCAGGAGTTCCTCAGAGTAATATCCTGGGCCCAAACATCTTCAGCTGCTTCATCAATAACTTTCCCTCTATCATAAGCTCAGATGTGGAGATTTTCGCTGATGACGGCACAATGTTCACTACTGTTTGCAACTCCTTAGATACTGAAGCAGTCCTTTTCCTTATGCAGCAAGACTTGGTCAATATTCAGGCTTGGGTTGATAAATGGCAAGTAACATTCATGCCACACAATGACCAACAAGAAATAATCGAACCATTTGCTTGGAACATTCAATGGTGTAACTATCACTGAATCCTTCACTATCAACATTTTGGGGGTTATCACTCACAGGAAACATAACTGGGGGAGCCACATAAATACTGTAGCTATAAGAAATTCAGAGGTTAGAGGTTGGGAATTCTGTGGCAAGGAATGCAGCTCCTAGCTCCCGATAGCCCGTCCACCATCTACAGGCACAGTTCAGGAGTGTGATGGAATATTCTCCACTTGCCTGGATGAGTACAGCTCGAACAATACTCAAGAAACTTGAAACCATCGTGGATGGATACAGCAGTCAATTTGATCGGCAGCACTTTCACCACCTTAAACATTCACTTGTTCCATCACCAATGCACAGGGTCACCATCTACAAGATGCACTGCAGCAACTTGCCAAGGCTATTTTGTTAGCTCCTTCCAAACCCATGGGGCTAGATTCTCTAATTTTGCGGCTAAGTGCCGACGCCGGCGTGGGAACTGTGATGTTTTACGACGCCAAAATCGATGCCAAACCCTCACTTATACTGGGACTGGTGAGGGGCTGGCAGCCGCGCTGGGTAAAACTCCCGGCACCCATGCCAAAAACGGCTGGAGAATGGCCAGGTCTGTGGCCGCACATGTGCACGGCAATGACCCACAGCAGTTGCGCCATACAACATGGTGCCGGCCGTGCGCAGACCAGACCTGCCAAATACTGCCCATCTGGCCACCCGCTGGCCAGCTCCCACCAGTCCCGCCAGCCCCACGGAACCACCCCCCCGGCCAGCAGCATGGCTCCCGGCCGACTGGGGCAGCGCTGGACTCAGTACGCGGCCGCCATGCCGTGTTCCCGATCGCTGAGACCACACGTCCCCCGCTCGGTCGGGAACTCGGTCCATCAGGGGTAGAAAATCAGGGGAGGGTCTTTCAATGACGTGCCAACACCATTCCAACGGCATGCTGCACGCGACGCATTGTTTATAATAAGACACACCTTATATTTAGATGCACACTTTCTGCTAATGAATGGTATGCAGGAAAATTAAGTAGAAATAGAAGTGAAACTCTCTGGTGGTTGAGTAGTGTCATACAGATTATAAAATCAATACCACACAGAAACAAATCATTTTTGCTAAATGTTCCCCTCAAACCTCTTCCCACCTCCATTAATCTAATCCTTTGACATGCATCAGTGCATGTTTTGCATAGTATGATACTTGTTTGCATGTCCTGAGCATGCATTTGTTTCACATTTCCTGCGCCATTGTTGAGTAAAGGCAAATGAATTTTGGCTCCAGCACCAGCATTTTAATTTTTCCTGCTTTCATATATGGTTGATATAGACCTTGCACAGCATACAATATCACGCACAGGGAATAACAGGCGCAGGCAAGCACACAGAAGCAGTCACAAACAATCTGCATTCAATATGACCCATAAAAGAAAACAGGGTCTGGATTTCAGAATATGGATATATATCAACCAGATTCTTGTATTTTAATGATATTGTTTTCACTAAATCATGTAAAGACATGTGGAAAGTTCCAGGGGCTAAATTCAATAGCCCGCTAAATTCAATAGCCCGCTAAACTTAATAGCCCCTGTAATGGACATGGGGATCAGGATGCACAATTAACCGTATCCATTCAATGTAATGCAGGCAGCATGCCAACGTTGTGCTGCCTGCTCAATTGACTGCTACATCCAGTCGGTGTTAACTGCCTTCCATGCACACACTCAATAGGCAATGGGAGCAGATAGCCATGTAAGCAATGCCAGGAGTCAAGCTTGAGCGACTGGAGGCAGGGCAGCAAAAGGTTCAATAACCTGACATGAGTGGTCAAGGGCGGCGGACATATCTTCAAATGCTATATCCTACTGACTGTTTCACTTTCTTCAGACACTACTGAGTTCATTACATTCCCATCTACCAGCAACCCCTATGCATTAGGACTCAGACCTAACATTCATACACTTCACTGCATCCTCGCTTACTTAATAGTGCTGCAATGGCTTACACGTATATATCACAACTTGCAAATGTGACCTGCTATTAAAACAATGACAACCACACAGATTACACACACACTGACAAACTACCCTCTCTCACAGGTAAAGTTGGCTCATAACCAGAGGCATCAGAAACAAACTGGAAATTACCATAACCCTCATGGTCATTTTTGGGTGTCCATTGCTGAAGCAAAGGCTAATGGAGGACAGGCACAAAGGGAATGAGGAAAGGTGTTTAGTTGAATTTTGGATGCAATATGGCACCATTTCTTTTGTAAATGTGATTTGAATGTTTATTTTGTGGTGGTCTTTACCTTAGCATTGTGGGCAAGTGGATGTTATGGGGGTGACACGGTAGCAATGTGGTTAGCACAGTTGCTTCACAGCTCCAGGGTGCCAGGTTCGATTCCGGGCTTGGGTCACTATCTGTGCGGAGTCTGCACATTCTCCCCGTGTCTGCATGGGTTTCCTCCGGGTGCTCCGGTTTCCTCCCACAGTCAAAAGATGTGCAGATTAGGTGGATTGGCCATGCTAAATTGCCCTTAGTGTCCAAAAAGGTTAGGTGGGGTTACTGGGTTACGGATGTGGAAGTGTGGGCTTAAATGGGGTGCTCTTTCCAAGGACCGGTGCTGATTTGAGGGACCGAATGAACTACTTCTGCACTGTAAATTCTATGATTCTATGATGTACAGGCACAGAGGGAGGGTACGCTGTGGGTTTGTTGGTGAATCAGATGCTAGGATTTTGGTTACAGGCATCAAACTCAAATGAATTCTTTCTGGATAGCCTGGACAGAAAGGGGAATCTAGTCAACGTCTCCCCTCCCATTTCTTCCTTCCCTTTGTCCACTTCTATGTTCTCATTCACCTGTTCCTCAGCACTTCATCATTTAACTCATAGTAAGGGCTATCATCTCATGATAGCAAGGTTGTGCAGCATGCAGCAGACATTCAGAACTTTAACACCCCATTTGCCCAGTACTGCATGACTCCTCCAGAGAGGTCTAGGCAGCAGAGGATATTTTTTCAGCATGCCAACAGTCTGCGTTATCATATTTCTTGTGGCAGCAGATTTACATTTTATGTACATAGTGTCATGTGAGAGTACCTTTAAGAAATGAGTGTTTATAAATGGGTGTGTATATAAATATCTGTAGTGAGAGTACCTTTATGAAATGGGTGTTTACTACTGCAGTGGTGTCAGGGAGTGGGTGGAGCTGGGCTGTCTGTCAGCTTTTTACTTTCATTTTTGAGCAGGCTGCAGGGTGTGTTTTAGTTTTGTTTTCAGTGTTGGAGCTGAAACCAAACTAAGCAGGTGTACTGCTGTTCTCTCTGCCATCAAAAGACTATCTCTTGATCATTTGGTGAATTCAGAATTATAAATGTTTTCAGTAGTGACTTTAGCCTGATGTGCTTCTGATAAAGATTTTGTTATTTAGTCGTATGGATGTTAAAAAGGAAAGCTTAAAGGTTTACTTCGTGTTGTAGTCTCTGGGGGTTGTATTTGAATTAATGGTTGCTAAGAGTTTTACTGTATGTTTTAAAAAGGTTAACTTGAGTTCACAGAATAAACATTGTTTTGCATGAAAAAATACTTTTCCATTTCTGCTGTACCACACCTGTAGAGTGGGCTGTGTGCTCCCCATACCACAATCTATTAAAAGTTGTGGGTCAGGTGAACCATGATACACTTTGGGGTTCTCTAAACCCTGCCCCATAACAAATTGGGGGCTCGAGGAGGATAAAAGTCTATCTATTGGATTGACTTAGTGAACTTAAAGACAGTGAGGGGTGAGCATAATGTGTGTGCTTTTCAGGTGTGGTATTCTAGTTTAAGTAGGGAGTGTGTTGTGGACAATGGCTCTTTCAGAGGCTCAGATGTTTTTGGGGGTGGAGACGGTCACACGCAGTACCTTATGGACAGAGACTAAAAGCAGACTGTTAGATTTGGCAAAAACATTGCAGTTAACATTACCTGACAAAATGCGAAAAGGTGAGGTCATTATGGTGGTGGCTAAGCATTTAAAGTTGCCTGAGATACAGTTTGACTCATTGGAAATGGCAAAAATGCAGTTGCAAATTAAACAAATGGAACATGAGAAACAATTAAAGCAGTTTGAATACGAAATAGATAGAGAGGAAAAAGAAAGAGAGAGAGAGGAAAAAGAAAAGGAGAGAGAAGAAAGGAGAAAAGAAAGAATAGTCCCAGCAGAACAAGAAGAACGAGAAAGGGAGATACAGATCAGGGAAAAAGATAAAGAGAGAGAGTTTCAACTTCAGAAAATGGCCATGAAACATGACAGCAGTTAATATTGGCAGACGTAAAGGAAAACGGACAGTTGGATGATAGTCATGAGGATAGTGAGAAAGAGCGACAAAGTCGAAGGCTTGGTGGGAATCTATTTAAATATGTCCAAGCATTGCCAAGGTTTGATGAGAAGGAGGTAGAAGCCTTTTTCATTTCATTTGAGAAGGTAGCTAAACAAATGAAATGGCCACAGGACATGTGGGTATTACTGATTCAAACAAAGCTGGTAGGTAGGGCGAGTGAAGTGTTTGCATCACTACCGGTGGAGGTATCTGGGACATATGAGCAGGTGAAAAAAATCCATCTGAGGTGCATATGAATTAGTGCCTGAAGCCTACAGACAAAGGTTTAGAAATTTAAGGAACAAATTTGATCAAACATACATGGAGTTTGAAAAGATCAAACACAGTAATTTTGATAGGTGGATAAGGGCTTTGAAAATAGACCAAACGTATGAAGCTCTCAGAGAAATTATGCTTTTGGAGGAGTTTATAAATTCAATTCCTGATGTAGTGAGGACTCATGTGGAAGAGCAGAGGGTTAAAACTGCGAGATTAGAAGCGGAAATGGCAGATAATTATGAATTAGTTCATAAATCAAAGCTTCTTTGCGACATCAGTTTCAGCCTGTGAGGCATAGAAACTGGGGACGTGAGAAATACTCAAGTGGTGAAGGTAAAGGTTATCTGATGGGAGTTAATAAGGAAAGTGTACCTCAGATTAAAAAAGAAATCAAGGAGGGTGAAAAAGAAATGAAAAATTTCAAATGTTTTCACTGTAATAAACTAGGCCATGTAAAGTCACAGTGTTGGTGGTTGAAGAAAAGCACTGGGAAGGCTGATGTGGTAAAACAGGATAAGACAGTGGCGATTATTAAAGTGGTAAAGGAAAGCCCAAGAGAAGCGAAAGAGGTGCAAAAGATTGTACAGCCTGATCAAGAGGTGATTGATAAGAAAGTGCCAGATCTCTTTAAAGAATTTACTTATGTGGGTAAAGTTTACTCATGTGTATCAGGAGGAGCAGGTAAAGAAGTCACAATTTTAAGAGATACGGGAGCTAGTCGATCTTTAATGGTAAGAGATGGGGAGTTATGTAATCTGGGATGAATATTGCCAGAAAAGGTGGTAATATGTGGAATTCAGGGTGAGAGGAGTAGCATTCCATTATATAAGGTAAGGTTGGAAAATCCAGTGAAGACTGGTGAAGTGGTAGTAGGAGTAATAGAGAAACTATCTTGTCCAGGAATACAGTTTATCTTGGGTAATGATATAGCTGGATCGCAGGTGGGAGTGATGCCTACTGTGGTTGATAAGCCAGTGCAAAATCAGACAACTGAAGTGTTGAAGGACGAATAACCTGGGATTTTTCCGGATTGTGTAGTAATAAGGTCGCAAAGTCATAGGTTAAGACAAGAGGATATATGAAAGAGTGAAGATGAAGTTGAAGTGCAATTATCAGAAATGATTTTTGATCAGATGGTTGAAAAAGAACAAGAGCAGGTGGAGGATGAGGCGGATATTTTTAGTTCAGGAAAATTGGCGGAGTTACAACCGAAAGATGTAGAAATAAACCGGGTGTATCAGAAAGCATACACGGAAGAGGAATCTGAGTGTATACCAGAGGGTTATTACCGTAAAAGTAATGACTTGATGAGAAAATGGAGACCTTTACATATGCAGGCGGATGAAAAGTGGGCAGATGTTCATCAAGTAGTATTGCCGGTAGGGTATAGGAAGGAGGTGTTGTGAGTTGCACATGAGGTACCAGTGGGAGGTCATTTGGGAATAAGGGAAACTCAAGCTAAAATTCAGAAACATTTTTATTGGCCTCGACGACATAAAGATGTAGTTAAATTTTGTCAATCATGTCACACATGTCAAGTGTTAGGGAAACATCAAGCAGTGATAACACCAGTGCCCTTAATACCCATTCCAGCATTTGAGGAACCTTTTACAAGGGTCCTAATTGATTGCGTAGGACGGCTTCCGAAAACGAAAAGTGGGAATCAATATCTTTTGACGATAATGGATGTGTCTACTCGGTTTCCAGAGGCAATTCCAGTATGTAATATTGCAGCTAAAAAGATTGTGGAGGAATCACTTAAATTCTTTACTAGATATGGACTACCCACAGAAATACAATCGGATCAAGGATCTAATTTTACCTTGAGGTTATTCAAAGAAGTTATGGATAGCTTCGGAATAAAACAATTTAAATCAGCTGCGTACCATCCAGAATCGCAGGGAGAGTTAGAAAGGTGGCATCAGACATTAAAGACAATGTTGAGGGCTTATTGTCACGATTATCCAGAGGATTGGGATAAAGGAATTCCATTCGTGCTGTTTGCAATTAGGGATGCACTTTATGAGTCAACCAAATTAAGTCCTTTTAAACTAATCTTTGGTCATGAGGAAAGAGGACCACTTAAATTGATGAAGGAAAAATTGGTAATTGGAAATTATATGATTGGATAACGTGTCAAATTTTAGGGAATGATTAAATAGGGCAGGTGAATTGGCTAGACAACATTTAAAGGTTGCACAAAATGTGATGAAACAGGTAGCGGCAAGAAATCCAAAGTTTGTAGTTTTGCCAGTGGAGATAAAGTTTTAGTGTTGTTACCAGTGGTAGGTGAACCTTTAAAAGCAAGGTTTTGTGGACCTTATCAGATTGAAAGGAAATTAGGTGAATTATGTGGTTAAAAACACCAGATAGAAGGAAGACTCACCGAGTGTGTCATGTGAATATGCTTAAAAGGTACTTTGAAAGGGAAGGAGAGAAAAAGGAGGAGGTTTTAATGATTCTAAATCAAAGTGACGAACCAAATCCAGATGACTGTGAATTTGACATACCTCAAATTAAATTGGGAAATGAGGATTTTCTGAAAAATTGGGATAAATTGTTGAGTTACCTTCCAGAGGAAAAACGCACTGACCTGAAAGAGTTATTAATATCACATGGGTAAGTTTGTAGAGATAAATTGGGAAGTACTAAAATGGCTATACATGATGTGGATGTGGGAAATTCTGTTCCAATCAAACAACATCCATACAGACTTAACCCTTTAAAATTGGCACAGGGTTAACAAAGGGATTGAGAGAATGCTTAAAAATGGCATAATTGAAGTGGGTTGCAGCCAATGGAGCTCACCCATAGTGATGGTACCTAAACCAGACAGTACCCAACGGTTGTGTGTGGACTATAGAAAGGTGAATGCAGTTACAAGAACGGACTCTTATCCTATCCCACGTTTGGAGGATTGCATTGAGAAAGTGGGACAATCAGCTTTTATTTCCAAACTGGATTTACTTAAAGGTTACTGGCAGGTACCTTTAGCCGAAAGGGCGAAGGAGATTTCAGCTTTTGTGACTCCAGATGGTACATACCAATCAAAGTTATGCCATTTGGCATGAAAAACGCCCCAGCCACATTTCAACGGTTAACTAACAAAGTTGTTTCAGGATTACCCAATCGACGATCTGGTAATTTTCAGCCAGACATGGACAGAATATTTGAACTATCTGATGGAGTTATTCGGTCGACTTCAGGAGGCAGGTTTGGTGATAAACCTAGCCAAAAGTGAATTTGGAAAAGCCCAAGTCACGTTGCTTGAGGTGTCTCTGAAACCCTCAAGACGACGGGAAATAATGCGATTTCTTGGCATGAGTGGATTTGATCGAACATTTGTGCAAAGGTTTTGTTGCGCGATTGCTCCACTGATGGACTTGCTGAAGAAACGTCGAAAATTTCACTGGACAACGGACTTTCAACAGGCATTTGATGGCCTGAAAGCTGTGATAATCAATGCTCCTGTGTTGGAGAATTGCAAGAGACTCTGTGATCAGATTGAACTAAAGTATCTGACTTTAAAGAGAAATGTCGAGGCGTAGAGAAATGGACGGATCGTGCAGAGACCTTCTTGTTCAAAGAGTCTGTCAATCAGGAAGGATATCAGTTGGAGGAACAAGAACAAAAATGGACTATATTATTATACCTTTTAGCTTGTGTTGTTTTTTTGAAACAAAAAAGTATATTTGTTGTGTGCATTTCTTAAAGAATGGTGAAAAGGTGAAAAATGAAACCATCTTGAAGTTGATGGTTTATTTTTTTTTCTTGGGGGATGTCATATGAGAGTACCTTTAAGAAATGGGTGTTTATAAATGTGTGTATATAAATATCTCTAGTGAGAATGCCTTTCATAAATGGGTGTTTACTTCTGCAGTGATGTCAGAGAGTGGGTGGGGCTGGGCTGTCTGTCAGCTTTTTACTTTCGGTTTTGAGCAGGCTGCAGGGTGTGTTTTAGTTTTGTTTTCAGCGTTGGAGCTGAAGCCAGACCAAGCACGTGTACTGCTGTTCTCTCTGCCATCAAAAGACAATCTCTTGATCATTTGGTGAATTCAGAATTATAAATGTTTTCAATAGTGACTTTAACCTGATGTGCTTCTGATAAAGGTTTTGTTTGTAACTCGTATGGATCTTAAAAAGGAACGCTTAAAGGTTTACTTAGTGTTGTAGTCTTTGGGGGTTGTATTTGAATTAATGGTTGCTAAGATGTTCACTGTATATTTTAAAAAGGTTAACTTGAGTTCATAGAATAAACATTGTTTTGCTTTAAAAAATACTTTTCCATTTCTGCTGTACCACACCTGTAGAGTGGGCCGTGTGCTCCCCATACCACAATCTATTAAAAGTTGTGGGTCAGGTGAATTCCATGATACACTTTGGGGTTCTCTAAACCCTGGCCCATAACAATAGCATGCATGTGCATTGATTGTACACCAGAGTCATCAGCCATATGGCTAACAGATAGCCCTTTCCCTCAGTACCCACCATTTGGTTTAGTTTTGTGGTTTAAATTGTGGAAGAATGCAGAATGAAGATCTTGACTGGGGTCCCGAGTTCACGCCTCCAGGGTCCCGGGTTCAATTCCTGCCTCGGGTGACTGTCTATGTGGAGTTTGCACCCCCACCCCCACCCCCACCTCCCCCGTGTATGCGTGGGCATCATCCCCCCACCTCCCCCGTGTGTGCGTGGGCATCATCTGGGTGCTCCGGTTTCCTCCCACAGTCCAAAGGTATGCAGGTTAGTCGGATTGGCCACGCTAAATTGCCCCTTAGTGTCCAAACGGTCAGATGGGGTTATTGGGATAGGATGGAGATGTGGGCTTAAGTAGGGTGCTCTTTCCAAGGGCCGTGCAGACTCGATGGGCCAAATAGTCTTCATCTGCACTGTAGATTCTATGTTTCTATGATAACTGCTGTCAGGATATTGGACATTGACCTGCATAACTTGTTACCTCTGATTACAACAAGCTGGATGCTGAGGGAATGGAAACCCTTTGGTTCTGGCATAGAGTAGAATTAATAGGCAGTGCTTTCAAAGTGACTTTTGTGTCATCAATGGCTAACTGCACCACAGAGAATTCTGTAATGTTAGAAAAAGGCCGTAAGGTCACTCCACCTGAATATCTCTGGCAAGAAAAATCTTTTAAAGAGCCTCAGTGACCTCCTAGTGAATGCCATGTGCAATATCTTGGAAATATCTTCAGGTTCAACCTGGAAGGAGCCGGAAAAGAGGTTTGTGCCATGGTCATTTTCACAACCAGTGGCTATGCAGCCTTTGCCGCTGATCTGAGGTTACGGTTGTGAGATGCTGCCTTTGAGATGGGATTTTCAGTTGAGACCCCAGTATGACCTCTCAGCTCGATGTAAAAGATCCCACAGCAGCCTTCAAAGAAGATCAGAAAAGATCTGTCCAATATGCAGGCTTATATTTATCCATCGCCATGTCTGCAAATTGGCCGCCACAACAGTGGACAGGATTCTCCGTTTGGGTGCCTTGGTGCTCCTGCTATTGGAGAATCGCAGCAAGTTCGCACTACTACTGGGAGCGGCACCTAGGTGCAAATCACACTCTTTAACCATGCAAATTTAGGCATGGTGGAGAGCATGTGGATTCCATCGAAATCCCGGTAGCCGGCCGCCTGCTCAAAATGGCGGCCCTATACCGGGATTCCGATGGAATCCAGCGAGCTATCCACGAAGAATAAATGTTTATTAACATTCTTGCCATGATTGACATCTCTTCAACACGTCAAAGGAGCTAAATACTTTCTGCCGTCAGCAAAAAGGAAGTGAAACCACTTAGCTCCTTTGATGTGGCGAGAAGCTATCAATCATAGCAAGAGAGTTTATAAATAGTGTGGTCATCATTAAAGCAGGGTAGTTGAGATGCATTCAAGCATGAAGGAAAAGATAAATAAACAATCCGCCAAGCAGCTGTGTCTGAACCATTAAACTGTCAATCACAGACTAGTGAAAGTATTTCTCCATGAAGTTGAATGGAAGGTTTGCATTTCAAATGGTCTCCGGGGATTTGGAGCCTTTTCAAGTGTTGTGGCCTTTTGAGGAAGCCTCTAACACTTGTAACAGCTACTTTTTTAAAGGCTTTTGTTGGAGGGAGCAGATGTTAAGAAAGGAAAAGTGTTCCTGCATTGATTTTTCACTCGACCGCCAGGACTGCTCTTCAGCTGTGAGACAGAGAAGTTCAGGCTGAGGAGGCCACATCAGAATTTTTAAAAACTCAGACCAGGAGAATGCTGTTCAGCTGAGAGGTACCTGAAATCACAATGCCAAGGGTGATCTTCAGGTTTCCCAGGGCTGGAAGGGACTGGCCAGACATAGAACCCCCTTCACAGGGGTCCGAGGGTCAACCCCTCACCGACAGCCCTCAACCACCCAACCCCAAGGAGCATTGTGGGAACCTCCATTTTGCAGAGTGCCAGCATCAGGGGCCACTTTATCAGTGTCCTGGTCAGACTCAACTCTGCTAGGGCTGCGCTTGGTCAACCTCGCACCAAGGTCTGCCCAGTGCATTCTACCGCTGTGGGGGCCGGAGCATCAAGTGAGGGGGGAAGGGGAATCAGGCTTCCAGACCATTAATTGCATGCCAATGCATGCTTATCCTGAATTTGCATTTTCCTGCTGCCATGAGGTGTGGAGCGTGTTACGGCCGGTGGTGGGAGAGCGGAGAACCCGTTTTTCGGGGGACTCTCCAGTCTCTGACCGATCGGGATTCCCAATCGCAGCGGAGGGGAATGCCGAATCCCAGCCACTGACTACACTTCAAAACTGCTCAGTTGAATGGGCAATGCTTTGAAATATTCTAAGGTCCTGAAAGATGCTGTGTAAATGTGTTTGTTCTTTTTCTCTCAGTTATACCTGTTCATGATCTGCATGAAATGGATAATTTTCCTCAGATAACTGCACTGGGAAATGGAAGTGGTAAATTAGTAAAGTAATGTACATTTTTCAGGAATTAAGAATCCATCTTAAAGGCAGGAAAGGACAAATTTTACTCTGATCCGAAACCGTTCTCTTGGTTGACAGGGAATGGCGACTGTCGGACTAAAGGCAGCAATCATTTTATCTACCTTGACAACCATGAAATATAATTCTAAACATTAAATAGAATTTAAAAAATAATAGTTAAAAGATTTAATAATATTGCAAGGATTCAGTTCCTTCTTTGTTGTCAGATTCTCAGCATTTAGGGTAGGAAGTGAAGAAGAGAATTTTCAGAATCAGTTACTTTGCGAGGGGAGAGAAAAATGTATTCTCCAGCAACTGAAAGACAGGAAAATGGATTGGAACCTTTGTCATACTACACCAGTATATTTCTGGACAGATCAGTGAAAAACATTGACAGTATTAGTCAAAGAGTAAGTGAAGTGAAGCATGGTAACCGTTCTGATTGATATCACTATGAATACAACTGGATAATGGAACAGGTGAAGAGATAGCAGGCCTAACACAATGGATATCATTCAAATGCAATTTTCTTCCCTAAACTTTCATTATAAATCAATTATATTTGAGCAGAATAAATTTTTATTAACTATAAACAAAGAGGACAATACGCCTCAAATCTTGAATGTAATGAACCACAGTTGTCTGGTGCTCATTCAGTCATTAGTTGCACTGCTGAACCTCTTCGCTTTAACCTTCTCAAATTGTTCACCTTTACAAACCCACGCCATTATTGCACTGGGACTTTCAAAGTGCTCAGAGAAAATTAAAATGAATTGTGCGTAGACCACGCAGAGGCCCACACCATTCAACTGAGGGGAATGTTTGCAATCACTGTAAAATAATTTTGTGATTAAAGATTAGGCCAAACAGCCAAGCAATTAAAAAGTTGTGCAATCAGAGATCCAATGTTGTAGCTTGTGTGCGTAACCTGAATGATAGCTGATGATCGGACTCCATTTATTTTTTTGCACTTACCATCAAGCCACTTTCGAAAAGCAGTGACAGGAAGAATGAAACTTGAAACACAGCTCCTCTTGCAAGAAGCTACGAGGCCACGGGTCCTTAAAAGAACATGACTACTGTAACTGTGTTGCTTTACAAGCTGTTCTGCGTTTGCTTGAACGGTTGATTCAGCGCTAAATTACTTGACCAGCCAGAGCTCATCAGAGCTCCAAATGGCCATAGTTGTGACGACAAAGGTTTCTCAAGTGGGGTGGGGGGAGGGGGGTGGGGGGGGGGGGGGGGGGGTGGGGGGGGGGGAATATGCTAGTTGTGACACACAATCTCATGGCAATCACATGCCAAGGTACGTTAGTGATAAGGGGGAAGAGATTTAAAGGGTCTGAGGCAATGTAACATACTTGTCAACATATCAGAGAAAAGAGAATCATAGGATCTCTGGAGCGCAGAAGGAGGCTATTCGGCCCATCGAATCTGCACCGATCGTCTGAAAGAGCTCGCTTTCTGAGGCTTCCTGCCTTATCCCCCCTAACCTGTACATCCCTGGACACTAAGCTGAAATGTTATCATGGTCAATCCACATAACCTGAGCATCTTTGGACTCAGGGAAGAAACTGGAGCTCCCAGAGGAAACCCATGCAAACACGGGGAGGAAGTGCAAACTCCACACAGACAGTTATGCAAGGACAGAATTGAACACGGGTTACTGGTGCTGTGAGGCAGCAGTGCTAACCACTGTGCCACCGTACCCCTTCGAATTACATTTGCAAACTGCATTTACAAATTTGCAATTATAAAGCACTTTTCTTTTCCTCAGGATGACCCAATAGTGCTTGCCAACCAATTAATTACTGCTGAAATACAGTTTTGTATTAGGTGATTCCCGGCGCAGGGGACTGGACAATCACGGAGGGCAGGGCATATGGTGCAGGGCCCATCAAATGAATGTAAATTGCATTCATTTACATCCTCCTTCTGGCGCATGGTCGTGGACCTTGATTCCACCGTTAGCGTGGGGGGAGGGGGAGTGGTCGAAGCATCGCGATCGGCTTGGCGCTTGGTGTCGATCCTGATTTTTCCCCCGATGGCGCAGTTCCCCGTCTCAGTGGAGAACGCGATCCAGGAGAATCTAGCCCAACATCTCTGACAGAGCAACATATCCTCAGATCTGTACTGAAGACACTCCATAGTGGCAATTGAACCCACTATCTTCTGACTGAGGTGAGAGCATTGCCACTCAGCCAAGTTTGATAACTGAACCCAAGGGAGCGGCCTCTCCTATCAGTTTCACTGTTGCAAAATACAATGACAGGTTCCACAGTGGCCCACAATTGTGCAAAATAGTGTACGAGTCACACACACTAACTTTAATTACCTTTCATTTCTGCAGCAATAACAAAATAATAGAACTCACTTTGGATTTGAGCATTCAATATCTCAGAGCCAGTGCTGAGGAATGGGGGATGGAGGAAACAAAACAGGAGGAGAGCTTGGCTGAAATTAAAAGAATACATTTGTCTGATCACAAATCAGTTTTTATCCCTGATCTTAACTAGATACTGCCATATATTTAATAAATTTTATTTTCTGGAAGATATAAATTACCGATCAAGTTAAACAGAGCATTGTAGAATGCATAAATTCTAAATGTAATCACAGTTCAGCAGTAGCAATGTGCTGAGGGAATACATTCTTCAGATTTTATGAGAGTTCCTCAGCTTTACCTAAACACAAAGTATAATTGCCCAATCAGTGGGACTGTGACTTTTGAGAGTACAACTGCAAATCTAAACGAAAGCTGAATAAAAATGTCAGGATGAAGGTCCCACCTCGTTAAATAACATGAAAGAGCAGTGTGGGTTTCCCAAAATAAGTACTACCTCCCTAGGTTTTGTTATGCAGATAAATGTTATCATCAAATTTAAGATCATTAACGGAAAGCATTTGCTGCATTTTGCCCCAGTTACTCTATCAGGTTAAGGGTAATGATTCCTCCGAGCAACCCAACAACGTGCCATAATCCTCCAATTCAACACAGTAATCCAACTGCACACACTGTATTTGGTACACCATTTCAATCATCTGCCAATCAGTGCCCCAGTATTGCTAGTTCTGTGCTGTGGATTCATATACATTAGGAAAAGGATTGTAGCAGTTCCAAACTCATTTCATTTAGGATCTTCACTGCTGACACAGGAATGAGACTTTCATCCCACCAGCCTGAGGTAGAGTTGAAAAAAAGATGAAAGGACGGCAGGCTAACAAATCATGCCAGTTAGCCTTCCAGCCAGCACATTTTAAGCTTGTATTAAAAACACAGGAAATATATTAAACAACTTCATGGCACACAATACTATGGACACTACAATGTAAATCTTTCCTGCAGTCACTGTTGTAGATGGCCACCAGTATTTTCTGAGTAGGTTAATTCTGCCTAAATAACTTCCTAACATGATAACAATGTCCCTTTTAATGCATTCTAAAACTCAGTGAAAAAGTCATTTATTTGGTTTGACACGGGGCAGCACGGTAGCACAAGTGGATAGCACTGTGGCTTCACAGCGCCAGGGTCACAGGTTCAATTCCCTGCTGGGTCACTGTCTGTGCGGAGTCTGCACGTTCTCCCCGTGTCTGCGTGGGTTTCCTCCAGGTGCTCCGGTTTCTTCCCACAGTCCAAAGATGTGTAGGTGGTTGGCCATGATAAATTGTCCTTAGTGACCAAAAAGGTTAGATGGGGTTATTGGGTTACAGGGATAGGGTGGAAGTGAGGGCTTAAGTGGGTCAGTGCAGACTCTATGGGCCGAATGGCCTCCTTCTGCACTGTATGTTCTATGTTCTGTAATACCATTCCAAATTAGATTGACAATCTGCTGTTTCACTGTTTTTCTTCATGCTCAGGTCTGAAAGGAATTTCAGTTGTTGTTTTGATCAAGAGTACCGCAGATACTATTTAATCCTTTAGTTTTATTGTTTATTTAATGGGAATGATGGCACACGGTGCATGCCTGTAGCAGAGCTTTTCCACGATTTAACAAAAAAGTCATTCATGGGACATGAGTGTTGCTGGCCCCTAATTGCCATTGAGAAGACGGCGGGGAGAGGCCTTCTTAAACTGCTGCAGGCCATGTGGTGCAGGAACACCTCCAGTGCTGTGAGGGAGGGATTTTGACCCAGCTTTAGTGAAGGAATAGCAATGTATTTCCAAGTCAGGGTGGTGAGTGGTTTGAAATGGAACCTCCAGGTGGTGACGTTCCAATGTGTTTGCTGCCCTTGTCCTTCTGGATGGTAGTGGTCGTGGGTTTGGAAGGTGCTGCCTAAGGAGTGATTCTCAGCACAGCAACTATGATGGCGTAAATAAGTGAATCATAGAATTCCTGCAGTGCAGAATGAGGCCATTCAGCCCATCGAGTCTGCATCGACCCTCCAAAAGAACACCCTACCTAGGCCCACACCCCCTCCCTAAGCCCGTAACCCCATAACCCCAACTAACATTTTACGCGCTGAGGGGCAATTTAACATAACCTGCACATCTTTTGACTTTTAGAGGAAACCGGAGCATCCAAAGGAAACCCATGCAGACACGGGAAAATGTGCAAACTCTGCACAGTCACCCAAGGTCGGAATCAAAACCATAGCATTGTGAGGCAGCAGTGCTGACCATTGTGCCACCCCATAGCGAACATAGAGAAAAGTAATCGAGGTAACTGAGAAAATGTCAGATTTATTTGTGACTAATGTGATGAAAGATGTTTATTCCATGACTGGGAATTGATCTCCTTCCAAGAACTCTTAGAAAATTAATTGGGATTTTCAACTGTATTGGATTCCATTCCTTGGGATTTTAGATGTAAATCACAGATAATCCCTCAAATCAAATTCTGTTCTAGATATTTCATGAGCATTATGTATATGTATGCTGCAAAATGCAGCTGAGAACTGTTCCAAAGTAATTTTTTTTATTTTGGAGGGAAGGTGAATGGATTGGGTTGAACCTTCATCATCGTTGACATCACTAGCATATTTGAAAGCGACACGAAAATAAATACAACTGAAAAATGTCCAAAAATCCCGAACTTTTCTCCTGTTTCTTGAACAAATGGACTGAGCTTTGTTTCCTCTTTCTCCCAAATCCTCATCAACAATTCTGTGAGGAGAATTTAATGCTCTCCCCCAAAGTGAGTTTGGAGCAGGGAGGTATTTAATTGGATGGGAAGGACCCAAGTGAAGACCCCGCCGCCTGTATCCTGATTTTTTTTCAGGTCCGGAAAGCTCATATTGGTCCTCCCTGCCCAATGTCATTGAATGCCCTCTTAAGGGCCTAATGCCGCCACCACTGGTATTCAACGGTCAGTGGGTTAGGCAGTCACAAAACAAACTGATCATGTTTACTTATGGGTGGCTCAATGGGGGTGGGGGTATGGGGGGCCCTAGTTGTCAGGAACTGAAAGGGGGCCTGCTGAAAACCACCAGATTGACTTTTCTTCTCCATGCTCCTCGAGCCAGCAACCCCCATTCTGCACTCAGTCATCCGTTACATGTGCCCCTTGCTGACCCTGGGCCTCTGGTGGATCCATTGCCGGCATGTAATGCTGCTACCCCGGTGCCACTGGCAGCAATGAGGATCTGCCGGCATCTGAGTGGCTGACAGATCTCAGGGATGGGGCCAGGATTCATGCCCCCGGGGTCTTTGTCCCTGGAGAAGGCCCACAGCTGGCCGATTAATGGCCATCCCCAAAGGAGGCGACGCCGGACTGTGGCCGGCTTTCCTACTGGCGTGTGAGATCCCCTTTGCCTGGATTAAATAGTTCCCTCTGCTTCCATAGTGTCAGAAAGACTGCAGTCACATCTATGAATCTGTTCGAAGGTAACCTGTACTGCAAATCCCAAAAGCAGAGTGTTGCAAAGCTTTAGTCTTCATTTTTTTTTGGAGGACAGAGCACAACACAAAGCAATCCCTATCAGTATTCCACATATCATCCTTTAACAGGGAAGGACTGGATGGCAATTGCCCTTTGTTTTGTTGTTTCCTTCTCTGGTGAAATGGGGGCTCAGGGCCTGGCCTGGATATCAGTTGGTATAGAAAAATACTTCAGATGATAAATGAAACAAAGCACAAAGTGAAAGCGCAAACCTATCCTTAAATAGTTTTGAAAGGTAAAGGGAACAAAACAAAATGCAAAATGTGAAAATCAAGTATTCCAAATGCGCCTCCTGCCTCTTTTTACCAGAACAGTTTTGAGTCTGACAGCAAGAGAGGGATATGTGTGGATTTTCTTTTGGCTGCCGTCCTGCATAAATACATATATAATATGCAGCCTTTTCTTTCACTTGTGCATACTATCTCTCCCACATATCATAGATGTCAGATTCTGGGTACAACAATTATGAAAACCTGTGACTGATTAATCATGAACTGTGATTGATTATTAATTTAAAATACTGCTGTCAAGGAATGAAAGACCAAATGTAATGGGATTCTGAAGGTTGACACAAATTAACTTCATCCGATTGAGCTTCCCTGAGGATTTCATATGTGTCTTACATTACTGTATTTGCTAAAACTTCCATTCTTCACATTTGTCATAAATGCATTCATTAAAATGACTTCTAAAACAAATTACAACTTAGCATATCCTTTATATGCCTTGGTCCTTGAGGCAATAATGTCATCCGCGCTGAAGAAAGTGGTTACTTATGCAGCATCAACTTTCGCACTCGGATGCAATGCAGTTCTTTTTGACTTTCTTTTGCTTTGGCTTGACCCTTTGTTGCATCTCGGGTGCGAATCTGCAGCCGCGTTGTGCTCTTGCTTGAGCGCAACGCGGCCGGAGATTGTCGGGAAAGCCCTCCAGCGAGCCTCCCGACAGTTTCCGCCCCTCCCGGGATTCTGCGACATCCCGCGAGACGTCGGAGCCCGAAACCCCCCCAAATGGGTGTGACCGAATGACACTCGCGGAAGTAGGCCATAAATCTACTTACGACCTACCTGCGTGGGTACCGGCTTCCCGTAATTCACTGGCCTTCCGAGGGAGGCTGCAGTGTCGATCAGCGCTGGTCCATACAAATGTGGACCAAGCGGAACTGCACCCGGGGGTTCTGCCCAGTCACCGGAGACCCCAGGGTGGTCAGGGTAAGTGCAGGGTGGTTGCCTGGCTGTCCCCCTAGAATGCCAAGATGTCGGGATGGCACTGCCAAAACAGCAGGAGCACTGTCTGGGTGCCAGGGTGGCAGTGCAATGTGCCCAAGTATCAGGGTGGCACTGCCAAGGGCCAGTGGGCGAGGGGGGTTGTTTTTTTACCTGTGTGGTAGGTAACATGAGCTACTCAATCCTTGGTTAGTGATGAGGTATTCTGAATCCCGATGAAGAAGATTCGAACTCGTCCAGTAGTAACAAAAGGTTTATTGAGCAACTACAACAATATTTACATGAGTTCTTTACTTTAACTTTGATACTAGTGATAAGGTTAACAAGATCTAACTATGGTAACTATACGTAACTCCACGAGCCATCTAAACTAGTCTGTTATTGCTTTGGTCACAGTGCACCCAAGAGAGAGAGAGAGAGACCCAGTGTGGCTGCCTTTTATACCCCTGTTGGTCCGGCCCTCTAGTGATCATGTGGTGCTACTGATTACACATTAACCCCTTGTGTACATGCACACATAGAGATCACTACAGGGGCCTTACCCATAAAATCAGGGTGGAGGGGAGTTTGAAGGGTGGGGGAGTGCAGAGCTGGTAAGTAGGGACCTCTGAGAAGTTGGGGCGGTGATGGGTGAGGGTCCTGGAAGGGAGGGGGTGCTGTAAGGGGGCTTGATGGGGCATGAAGAGGGGGTGGGGCTAAAGACCCCATAGTGGGAGGTGTGGGGTAGTGTCCATGTGTGTGGGGAGTGACATTGCCCATGTGTGGGAGTGGGGGAGACCCACAAGCTCACTTAGAGATCGGGGCAAAATGGCGGCTTATCTGAGTTAAGGTCCCCAGCACTAAAAAAATTCCAAGTGTGGGACAAACCGGTGAGAAACTCCCCAGGGCCCAAAAAAGTGACCAAGTGTCATTGGATAGCGGTGGGAACTCACCGGTAGAGCCGGCGGGAAACTCCCTAAAAAACCTACCACAAATTAACTTAGACATTTCTGGGGAGAATCGGGCCCCTGGGACCTCCTCTCAACTCATTGATATGGAAGGGCTCCAAATTGCACACAGTATGACACTAGCTGAGCACGCCACATCCAGCAAATGTTCCCGTATCATTACCAGAGATCATTCGGAATACAATTATTCCCTGTTCCTTTTTCAATGGTTTTCCAAACCCGACCGTAAAAGTGCAAATGTACCGTAACTTGTGCAGATATTGTTAAGTAATGGAAACATACAGTTGTTGTACTTGACTGAGACAGGCATTCTTCAGAAACCCATATCTATCGCTTTTACAAAGGGACTCGTGGCAATGAAAATTGTTGGTTTGCTAAAGGCTTATTACATCTTTATTGAGGATGCACATATCCAGTCTGTTCTGCTTTATGCACTAGTGTCCCACTTTTAAATCACTGCAATTCATTGATGGACTCCTAATGGACATTAGGATTCATTTTGCCCATTCATTTTCCTGAAGAATAATGGCTTCTCATTATTGTTCTGGTATACCTGTGGCAGTTGTGGGATGACGCACAAGCATTTGGAATGAATGTCATTAGAGATCTGGATACATAATAATTTAGTTCCCCAAGTGCCTTATCAGCCCCAACCCCAGCAACAGATTTTGATATTGTTACATAAAATGGAGAAATGAAATAGTTCCATGGCAGAAAAGGAATTAATGCAGAAATGGAAGTACAAACAGTTACCATCAATCAGTAAATCTTTCCCTTTTGACCATTTGTAATCAGCATATTGGCTATATCGGTATATCAGCTCAGTTACTGAATACACCCTGAGCAGGCTGTGCCTGCGATGCCACCCACAGAATATTTCAAAAAACTGCATTTCTGTGAAGGGATTGGATTTTATTCCCGATTCCTCCACAACTTAAATCCACGCTCCAAAAAATTAACCTCTTTACCCTTGTGCTGTGACTGCTTCCTTTCTCGGTATTAGTTTACAGTTTTATAAAGTTGCCTCTCAAATTGTGCTCGTACCAGTGAATAGATGCTAGCACTAAATGTGCAACGATGGGGAAGATAGAGTGAATCATGTCCATTGTGTTATCAAGGGAGGCTTTCCCCCTGTGCCTTCGAAGAAACAAACTTCCAAACCTATTAAAGGAGAATACCTTCACAATTTTATTACATGTGGCACATGAAGATTTTCTTTCCCGGTGTTTGGAACTGACTATTGATGTTTCACAGAATTTTGCGCTCACAAAATTCTCCACAGTTTCAGGGCTGAAAACACTTCCTTGACTAGACCCTCCTGTAAGTCGTGTTTGTGACAAGATTACCCTGCACTGATATCATCATCTCAGCTCTGTCTGTCTATGTCACTTTTAATTACCTTCGACGCTGTTTTCATTTTATTGACAGCACAATATATGACAGGTGACAGACAGCGAGTCTATAAATTTATACCTTGGTTTTGGATTTCCTTTTCCTTGCTGGCAAAATAGCTCGTGACAACTATAACAAGCACCAATGTCTTGTAAAATCAGTCCTTGGGTTACTCACACTGCAGAAAGGTTTTGAGATTTCATACGGGGAGGGTGGGGGGGGGGAGGGGGTGGGGGTGGGGGGGGGTAGTGGTGGGTTAACCAATGAGTAATAGCTGTGCATTTTGTCGACCCTGTTGAACATATTCCAACAATCTGGCCTGTTTAAGTGATGACAGTTATGCACAGCTCTGTATGCAGGTGGCTGAAGGGTTCCACAGGGTAAAAGTATGGTCTACGATAGTTCTAAATGCAGTAGTGTGTGATGCTTCCCTGCTCCTGTTCAGTGCTGTCCAATGCCCTTCATCTATAACCAATATAGTCAGTTTGATAATATAGTTTGTCCCACATTTTAAACTTAATATACCCGCGGCATGGTTTAGCGGGGTTAGCCCGGGTCTCTCATCTAAAAGGTAGGTGATAGGGTAAATGTTAAAAAATCCTCACAGCTGCAAATCATTCCATTTCAATAATCATTTATTCCTATTTCATTGGAGCACACTTGAATATGAATGTTTACCATGATGCTCCCTGTCTTTAGTATGAAATCTTATTCATCTGAACTACCCTCCTAAAATACATTTAACAAGGTGTCATTATTTGTTTCCTTTAAAACGATTTAGCCCATGGACTTTGTGACAAGTGTCAAATGTTTATTGGGTAAAAATACCCCTTGAATCTTATAGATCAGGCTGCTCACAGGTTAAGCTTAATCTGTTGATCTCAGTTGGTGTGATTGTGGAAACCGAACAATTGACTTTGGTAGTTCTGAATTACGAAGAAGAAAAAAAAACCTAACAAGATTTGATCAGTGGCCTACGCATATGATCTAGCGAGGACAGCTTTGAGATTACACCTGAAGCCCCCATAACCAAGGTGCGGACGGTTGCTAACTTTTGTGAAAACGTATTGCAGCGGTCATGAATTCCAGGAAGTGAGGGGAGAAAATAAGCAAAGAAAAAGAATTTTGATTCAGTACAAAATTCCTGCTTCCTGACTGGACAGTGTTGAGGCACAGAACAAATTAAAGTGGGACTGATAAGTAGCCTACTCTTCAAAACTCTTATATAGCTTTTAAGATTTTTGGACAATTTGAAACAACAACTTCCACATTAATATCAGAACTGCAACTTTGAGCAACCTGACTAAAGAATCAACTTCAACCACGTATATCTCCTTTGTGAGCTTGCAAGGCTTTATATTTGACGCTGTGCAAAAACTTGAGCCTGGATTTTCGTGAGCGTGTCAGGTGCGCAGAGTTGGGCAAATTCCCAGCTCCATGACCCCGGGAGATGTGGATGGGCTATATTAGGTTTTGGGGTGGGCGAGCTCGGAAGTAGCGAGGTGGGCCTGGTGCAGGCTGGGTGACCTAAGGGGCACATAAAAAGCAGGCCTTCTTATAGACCCACTTGAGAGGTTGGCCATCCATGGTTAACTGCTTGTGCCTTGGAGGCGATGCCAGTGTTGCCAATCGCCTGACAAGGCAATGTAAATATTGTCCAACTGTTAGCTGACCCTGGGACGGATGGTCCAACAAAGTGTACTCTACTGAACCGGTGAAACCATGGAGTTGATTCTCAAGATACAGCCATGGAGGTGGCATCACCTGGCCACTACGACCAGGTCCAGATATGCTGCAGTGATGTAGTTAGCTGCCAAGACGCAGCGGATGAATGAGCAACATGCTCATTGACCCTTTACCATGTCCCTCATGTCTGCACCCTGTGGCTGCACAGCAGTGTGACTAGGATTAAATAAAGCAGCACAGCCGTCAGTGGTCCTGGAGCACAGCATGCTACCTTGGAATCATAGCTGCAACATACATGGCACCAAGCATGTGTATAGAGCCATTTTCTCCATCACACCATTAACAGCATTCACTGATGATGTGGTGAAAATCGTCAGTTTATGTGAGCACACAAAACTGAATCAGGTCAGTGTAACATTAATTGCTCATGACCCTTTTCGCCTACTCATTGATACAATGACACAGAGGAGCTGCGGGGAATGGGTGGGTCAAGCTGCTCCACGTTTCTCTGATCAGGACCTTCAAGTTTTAGTGGAAGAGGTCCGGTCCAGGTAATCTATCCTGTATCCTGCGCGCTATCGAAATGCACCTTCCACAAACAAAAAAGCCAGGGAGTAAATTGTGTCTGCAGGGAGAGGAGCAGGGGAGCATGAGCATTCCTGGATTCAGTGCCAGAAAATGTTCAAAGACCTGCTGCATCCTGGCATGTACATAGCTCATCCATATAGTGAAGGGAAGGGTCACATCTGCATGGGTGCAGCTAAGGTGCGAGACATGGCACACGCCACTGTATCAGCACTGAGGCTTGCATGACAAAGCAACTTGTGTAGTGCGATGAATGTGAGAGGTATTCAGATTTTAAAGTGTATATTTAGTATTTTTGCAGTGATTACACAGGGAGAGAATCATTGAGTTTTGCAGGGGCAATGTACCCTTTTGCAACAAGACACAAGAATGTGGTATTTTTCTGGATTGCAGGTGGCATAGTTAATGGGAGCGGCTATGTTTGGGAGTTGCTGCTGGAACACCAAGCTGGAATGACAGGGTTCAGTTTGCCCTTAAAGGACTCTCTTTAAATGGCTTTGTACCAATATAGGCAAGTGGAAACCCTTGTTGTTGACTCGATCCATGAGGGGTATTCAAGAGATGTCGGTTTGCTTCATTGGAATATATATATTTGTCTATATAGAAGCAGAGTTAGAAAACAAATAAAAGACTGTAACTGCTAAATGCAAGCTATTTCTTTATTGCTAATGTGTTTAATTCTGTTTAAATTAAAGTTTGCTTTACCATAAAAACTGTCTGCTGGTCAGTGTTGTTACTCCTGTGGTCAGTCACATTTCCTCATAATTTTTCAAAGTAAAAAGTTGCGTTCTGGTCCGGACCCATAATAGTAGTTGTGGATAGAGCACATGTTAGTGAGATTGTAATGCACAGACAGAGCGAAGAGAAATATCCCTGCAGGCGAGCATAAATTCATATTTTTGTTACAGTCTAAAAGTGGGAAGAACGCCCAAGAGATGACCGATAATTGGGGGGGGGGGGGTGTGAATGAACCTGGCTGAGAACAATTTGCTCGGTTGTACAGACGGACATGAAATGTTAAACTCCCATTTAATTTCACACAGAAATACATTTCACGAGCCAGTGATTGGCAGTTTTATTCGTCCAGAGACAGGTGCTTAGTGGATTGTTTATCTCTCTTTCCCTTAACGCTTGAATGCATCTCAAGTACCCTACTTTGATGTTAATCACAATGTTTATAAACACTCTTGCTTTTATTGACAGCTCCTCACCGCATCAAAAGGAGATAAGTGATTTCACTTCCTCTTATTGACAGCAGAAAGTATTTAGCTCCTTTTGCTGTGGTGAGGAGCTGTCAATCGTAGTAAGAGTACATTGTGATTATCATCAAAGCAGGGTACTTGAGGTACATTCAAGCATGCTGGGGCAGTGAAGAGAAGTTTAAATCTTTTTCCACAGGGGTACCTGCGCCTCTCCAATGGAATCTACCAAGTTCAGACCAGGACTACTCTGCACACTTCGAGTGACAAACTGCCATCCTATCAAAATTCAACTTAAGCGGAGGCAACTAATAATTTAAATGATCTGCTGCCTCCTTGAACTGTGCATGCACAAAACATTCCCTGCCCCCATTGCTGCACCCATACAAATGGGAAGCCCTGTGATATGGGGGCAGGACCTATGGTCCCCAGGCTCATCTGTAATTTTCTCCATTGTGGTGAAAATCCAGGCATAAGCTGCAAATGAACTACAATCATGTAAAAATAACACAGGAACCTCAGTAATAATAATAGCTGAGTTGACCACGTATAGGAAATGTCAAAACATGGCTCAACATTACACATTAACACAATGATTTTGGTTTAGAAAATTCTATTCACAGATTTACCCAGCAAAATGAATCCATCCAATTAAGAAGCATAATCTTCTACCACTTCATGCCAATAAGTGTCAACTTCCACTATAACGTTTTTTTAAATGTCTCAACGTTCACAATAATATCAACTTAATTATTTCAACCAGAAATTGGGAGAAGACAGAAATATCCTGGGAAAATCATTTTTAAGTCTCCTCGGAAAACTGATTTCTCACTTATTATTCAAGGAACGAAATAATGATAATGGTTCCTCTAATTTTTCTTACCTACTTGTTTCCTCTGCCTCTCTCTTCACCCTGTCCTTGAATGTCAATCAGGCTTTCTGAGTGTCCTCAGTGATGCTTTTGGTATCTAAACAAAGGAAGGCATAAAATAAGAACAATGTATCCTGCAGAGGCTACAACAAAGTACAGATAACTGCAACGTTTTCTCATTGCGATCATTATCACATGTCAATCTTGAGGTTGTCTTCTTAACTCGGCACGTGACCTGATGTGTTAGCTTTTTAAAAAAAAAATCCCTATGATTTCTAAGTACAAATGTGGTACGTTGAAGAGATTTTCACCAATTTGTTTCTCACATAAAAGGTGGCAACGCCTATCTCACTTTGAAAAGATACTATGTTCCTCAAGTCACAGCAGGCTTCTGAAGTTGGCAGGCAACAGCAGTTGTGTCTCAGCTGTCTCAGAGGCACAGGGAAATAGGAACACTTCCAAAAGCCCCGTTACGATTGAGGAACATGCTGTTATTTTATCTTTGCTGCCACTGATAAACTCAGGGGGAATTACGACCTGAATTTAGTTTCTGAATTATTTTTCTGTGTGTGGTGCATTCAAACCAATGAGCTCGTAAGCAAAACTTCCCTCTTTTCAATATCACACTCTTGAAACGTTAAAATTGGTTGGACAGTTGGACTGTTTTCTCTGCGTATCGTAGGCTTTTGCAGCGTTTAAATAAATGGATTCACTGTTGTCCAGCAATTGTGGAGCATCTGGTGGAACAGTGCAAGACTAGGCAAGTTGAGAACCGCACATGGCCTACTTGTACAATATTGTCGACGCCAGCATCTTATTTTATTTCCAGTGGCCCTGTCTTTTTATCTGGCGAGAATGATGGTGGGATTAAATATAGCATTTGTATCAGATGTAATATTCCTGTTGCATTGACATTGTCAATGGGCGGCACGGTAGCACAGTGGTTAGCACTGTTGCTTCACAGCGCCAGGGACCTGGGTTCGATTAACTGGCTTGGGTCACTGTCTGTGCGGAGTCTGCATGGTCTCCCCATGTCTGTGTGGGTTTCTTCCGGGGGCTCCGGTTTCCCCCCACAAGTCCTGAAAGACGTGCTTGTTAGGTGAATTGGACATTCTGAATTCTCCCTCAGTGTACCTGAACAGGCGCCGTACTGTGGCGACTTGGGGATTTTCACAGTGACTTCATTGCAGTGTTAATGTAAGCCTGCTTGTGACACCAGTAAAGAGTATTAATATTCACGCAAAGGGATTTATTTACTTAGCTGTCCAAATGTACTTTACAAATAACTTTGATGTCCAAAAACTCATATCCAAATGGCAGCTAATTAATACACAGCAGCATTTCACGAAAATAAATGTTAAACAGTCTTTGGTGGTATTGCATGAGGGAAAAATGACCAAATCCTAGAAGAGCTTCAAAGGTACATCTATGACCACGATTCAATATAAATTGGCCACATTTCCAGATAATACCAAATTTACAAGGGTAGTCAAGTTAAGGAAGCAAATCAGAAATTACTGAGTTACCTTGATAACCCATATCTAAGCAAACAGAACAATGACAGCTGAAATGTTATACAGACAAAGTGAAGTACTGCACTTAGAAACGTATATGAGGTAGCGCCCATATACCATGAATACGGGAGCGTGCAGTGTCTACCGGCATGTTTCAGGCCTTCCACGACAAGCGTGCGTGATTATCCCTGGGAACAGTACTTTTATGGAGGGCGCGATCCTCCAGCCATGCTGCACTGGAAAAGCAGTTCGTCGCGGCGCAGCTTGGCGAGTGAAAGCTGGGAGGCCCCTCTCCCGGCATCTACCCAGCTAGCAATGCCTTGTTAGATTCAATGCAACCTAGCGAGACATTGCAAGGGGAATCCTGCCCACAATGGGGGGATCACCTTTCAGCAAATCTGCATATTAGAGTGAGGCAGTCAGCCTTATTACTCAACAGTGAAGATTCCCAAGGTACCTCAGGCTTTGGGATTCAATCCCTTCGCCTCAGGGATCTCGGGCGAGCATTGCTTGGCACTGGTCCCCACAAATGGAGACCAGACAGAACGAGACTCGTGGGGGTCTCCAAGGGGATCAGAGGCACCCAGCTGCATGCCCTTTGGGCAGGGTGGTGCTGTGGCACTGCTGGTGCCACCTAGGTACCCTGACTTCCAGTCTGGCACGTCCAAGTTGCCCAGGTGGCATTGCCAACTGGCATGGGCACTGCCAGGGTGCCAGATTGGCACTGCCAAGCTGGGTAATCTTTTGGCGCATGCAGTTGGGCCGGGTTTTCCCACTGTGTGTGTTGCAGGGGGAGGTCTGAGGCACTGTCCCATGTTGTGTTTGGGCCGGGGGGAGAGGTCGGGGATTTTTTTGGGGGGCCCCGGAGACCAAGACACTATTTAATAATGGCGACCCGATCTCTCGCTACAACGGGGAGTTCCAGTGAGCAGAGATCCCCACTGTAAAAAACTGGGCTATGTGCGACCTCAGGTGTGCATTCCCCATTTAGGCTCCTTATTCAAAGCAACTCACGTTGAATAGCCATGTGTTGAATCGACAGGAAGTGTCGGGAAACACGCAGCTAAACGCGCTCGCTCGGGGACTTTGTTCCCTTTTGGGAAGATTGTGCCCCTAGTCAGTTAAGTTTCCTTTTAATGTTTCGCGACAGTGCTCCACCAGTGGCTGTCATCCCTCTTTAATTTGTTTAATTAATTGATTTTTTTTTTCTCAAAAAGAATACCATGAAAGAATGTATGTAAATTGCTGAGGGTGACATCCATAGGGACCTCGCATTTCGAGCAAACTCAACACAACGTTCCCAAACACTGCCAGCAACAATGGAAAGAGCCAATAGAATGTTAAACTATCCGGGATTCTCCATAGCTCTGAATCTAGGCTCGTGTTGATCACTGCACTCCATAAATATTCGTCCGCCATGTGTATTCCGCCATCTCATGTTCTGGAATTTTCTGCCCAAGCCACTCCATCTCATCATATGTGACCTGCTGTAAAACCTGATCATCAAGCAAGCTTTTGGTCACCCCTCCTAACACCTCCTTCTTTGGCTGAGCACTCCTTCAGTTTTGATTACGTCTTGGTGAAGCACCTTGTGATGCTTTTCTTCATTGTCATTGTGCATTGCCACAGAGTAGCGAACAAAAAAGAAGAGGTCATGGTCAAAGTGTGCAATCCATTGGTCAAGAGAATTCTGCATCCAGTTCTGGTTTCAGAGAGAAGAGAGATAAATTCAAGAAAAGGAAGCAAAAAAGTGAAGAGCCAGTAGGCTGATTATTGGTGTCAAATATCTGCGTTATGAGGAAACACAATAACTTGTTTTTCAAGCAGGAGAGGAGGTAGCCAAGAGTTGTTCCCCTGAGGAGATTTAAGAGAACTGAAAAGGTAAACCCAGACTAATTCTCGACAAAATTAGGACAATAAGACACAAACGCAAGCTAGTAAAAGGTGAACACAGCAATACAGAACTTTACTATTGCCAAACCTTTTCATCATGAAGGCCAAATTTTAAACAATCACAACATTTTAACAATAGGTTAAGTAAGGTATTTCACACGGCTGCTGTGCAAGGGTGACTTATGTGGTATTTTCCACTGATTGGGTGCCGCAGTCAATCCAATAATACATTCTTCCCAATACACAATTGAGCAATATGCTGTGTGAACCTTCATGCCGATGTGATCCAGACATGCAAGACGTACGTCCCAATGATTGGTTGATTAAATCAAACAACATGTTCCTCCTGGTGTTTGTAATACACAGAATACAGGTGGCACTCAACCAGTCTGTGCTTACAAAACCCAAAACAAATCACCGACTGTGAGTTGAGATTCCACAATTGGGCAGCACTTCCTGAACAATCCTGAGTGCGCTAATGGTGACACTAACAATCAAGTTATGATAAGCAGTTGAGCTGGTAATGTGGCTCATTGATGCTTAGAAGCGACATACATTCATGCTCTCCACAAAGAAAAGGAACACATTGATGCCTTGTACCTGTTTTTGAATTACCTGGAAGTTAGAGAGCCTATAGTTCACCATTGCTTTCTCCACTTGCCAACTAATCAGCATCCCTTTCCCTGTAGTATAAATTGTTGTGATTGTTTGAAATTTGGCATTCTTGTGTTTATCCTGATGAGTACAAGATGAAAAGATTCAGCAGCATGCCTCTCTTTTCAGCAGTAAACATAGGAATTATATCAGAAAATTCTTCTTCATAGATAGATTACTCACCACATGGAACAGAATTCCAGATAGGAGTAGCAGAAGGTAAAGCCTGGAATTACTCAAGAAAAGGATGGGCATAGCAATGTGGTGACTGCCGGGTCTTTGTGGGTGGAGGAATTAAAATGGGGCGAATGGCTTTTCCCACCTGTAATTATAATTGAAACTATATAACCTTTACCACCCTGGTCTCAGAATCCAGCATTTCATGAACACTGCTGTTCTCATACCTACGATAAGGTAGTTTCACTTTGGATTTCCACAGTTGGCAGAGGGGGAAGACTTGTATCCCATTAGCCCAGAATGGAATCAAACCCAGTTATCAGCAGTGGAAGAAAAGTGCACTAATCCACTTTATCACACAACTGCCCTGAAGCATGACTCAAGTATTTGCAACATTTTACTTGCAGAGAAAAAAATTAAGTATGCCATTACTAATTTAGACCTGGAATTAAAAAGAAAAATATATTTCCAGTGACAAATGTAGGCTCTTGGCCATGGCAGTAGATAGTGTTAAATGAATCGAGCCATCAGAATATATTAGTGAACAGGTAGACAGCTGACAAATCACTGGCTCATAATAAAGTACTCTGTACAGGATTAGGAATAGAGACAGAACAAGGTCTGGTGGGAGAGAGAGCGAGCACGCACTTTTGGTACTGCTGAATTAATACTGTGACAAGCTTTAAGCTGAGACCTAATGCAATTTGGTGATAGTGGGATTAGTGTTCAGGCCAGCAAAAGCTGGATTCAGCGTGTCCCATGCTGTGTAAATGTAGACACTGTATGCCATTTGGGAGTTAAATGACACTTGTTCAGGATCCTTTGCTTTTTCTGAAAATTCTAGTTCCCCTGATCTTTTGGGGGGATAGGGTTATGTGGGTGCCCTGCTTACCCTTTCCTGCTCTGCAATGGACATCTGAGTTCTTGTTAAACAAGCCCAGAATGACTCAATCTACAGTACTTTCACCATTTGGGCAGGATATTGGCCTTGTCTTCGCATCTCCGCACATCAAGAGGGATTGAAGGTGTTAGTGGCAAGGGGAAAATTGAATCTTTGACTACATCACTGCGTCGAGCAGCACACTGGCATTCCACCATGTTGTAGACCCTGTCCTGCCAGAAAATGGCATTTATACTGACTACTTTTAATTGATTCTGTTCCCATCTAAGATTCTAGACAAATGAATTTTAGGACATTGATTGCCTAATACATTTTGTGATCTTGCTAGATATCAACTGCTCTTCATACATTACTTGTCTGCAGAACTGGAAGCAATGCACTAGATCACATGGACTTATCGCATTAATGTAGTATAGATTCAGGAGTTGCCAGACACATTTATACAGAAGTGAATATTTCTCTCCATCCAGAGACCAACACAGCAAATGTTGTGACAGGTGAAACTTTGTATTTGGAATGTGGTTGTTTTGTTGTACCATCTTCTGCATGGTTGGGGCTTTTTGATTTCTTTTATTTGTCTATATTTTGAAAGCATTGTGCCATCATTCAAGGTGGCAGGGAAGCTGCAGAGAATAAGTCCTGAGTATAGTTGTGCTGTTAAAACAGAATCTCTTGAACCACAGTACCTTCTGTTGCAGAGATTTTGATGAGAATGGAACAATATGTTATTTTAATATTGTATGATGTTTGGGAGGGAGGGTATTAGTTCTAACTCTCACCCCACGAACACCAACCTCATCCAATAGACTCATCTTTTCTGTGACTTCCATTTAGTGTTGTTTGGTTAATTCCCTTTGAAAAGGTATAATGTGCTTGTGAGCATTGCATTTCGGTGGGACTGAAAGAAGCATGGAAGAAGTGATCAGATAGAATATTGGGCTGGATTCTCCGCAGCCCTGCGCCGATATCGCGTTTGGCGCGGGGGCGGAGAATCGAAGTTCCCGACCAAATCTGCCCGGCGCCGCTCCAGCTATTCTCCGGGCCCTGAAGAATAGCGCGTCCGCGAATTATGCCTCACGGCTGGGGGGCCATTGCCAGAGGCCTTCCCAGCGATGCTCCGCTCCCGACCGCCCAAGTTCCCGACGGGGTGTAAATAATGGTATGGCCGGTCGGGACTTTTGCGCGGTGGATGCGGACTCAGTCCGCGGGCATCCTGCATCCTGGCGGGGGGGGCAGGGGGATCGAGCACCGGGGGGGGTCTTATGGGCGGCCGGGGCAGCGATTGGGCTGGTCCATTGCAGCGCCGTGCGGCCGATCTGCGGGGCCTAAATTGTTCCAGTTGGTCCGAGTCCGCCATGGCGCTCGGCGCGACCGCTGGAGGCCACCGCCGTCGCATGCGTGGACTCGGAATCGGAATTGCGGGGGCCCATATCCGCAGCCAAAGCTGTGTGAAGCTACCCGGGTCCTTGCTAGCCCCAGAAGGGAAGTGAATCGCCTTTTATTTTTTGCAGGAAACTGGGGAGTGCAACACCAGCATTTTTACGCCGGCATGGTGACATGGCCCCATTTTGTGAGAATTAGCCCATTATGTTTCATTTAACAACCAACTTTTCTAGCAGTCACATTCTCACTGATTATAAGTGATTATTAAATCACTTCCTGTGCCAAACCACTGAATCACTTTCTATCAACAGCCTTTGTAATGTAAGCATATCCAACAAATCAGCCCTTAATCTTCTTTGCCCTAATAAAAAGAGGTCCCCTTTTCAAATTGACCTTTTCTAACTGGTACCTATCACCTTCATTTCATTGCGTAACTGTTGCCAGTTAACCTTCACTAATCCTAAATCAAGTCAATTAAGATCAGTGGTTCCAAAGGATAAACCAGATCCCAGGATTGATTAACACAGCCACACCTGTATCCTCACCTGAAGCAACAGCTAGGTTGTGAATATACATTCAGACACAGAGAATGCAACCTTAAATAACCATATACATCGACAGCTGCAAACTCAACATTTGTAACAAAGATTATTTTTGGCGGAATCATTCCTCAGACATAAGTTAGCCCCTCTATTCTCTTTCAAATTGAGATGTACCTTTTGTGCATGGACTATTTGTAGGTTTTTAAAAATATATTGACAATGGAGGCTATTTCATTGGTCAACCATGTTTGAAAGTTTGAAGGATGGTGGGTGTTCATGGTTTTCCCTGTAATGCGCTGTACCATGTGGAGGCAATGGACTGGGCTCCCCAGCGGGGCTTAAGTAGCAGTGTTGCTGCTCTGAATACATTACAGACGGTTCAAAGTTATAATTAAAGTAAAAGCCTGTCAACTTCAGCTAATTACAACCTCCACTCACCTGTACTTGGTTCATATCAATAAGCAGCTCAACTGGGGAGACATTGTTCTGTGTACTCAAAATGCACATTCTGTTTTAATCATGCCAACTATTTACGGGTCTCTGGATAATGTTTACTTGCATTCTGATTACATTCCCCTTTCCAATATTGTAAAAATATTCCGTCTAAATTATATTAATGTCACGCACTTCAAATTGATAGAAAAAAGGAATGATATGAAATCTCAGTATATAATAACATATTCAATAATGTCAGGGAAACATGCCTGTCTTGCCTTGCATTATCAGTCGTTATGCTGGATAATTTAACCCCAGAATTGTTATAGCACAGGAGGAGGCCATTTGGCCCATCATGTCTGCACCACCTTTCCAAATGAGCATCATGTCTTAGTGCCATTCCCCTGCCTGTTCGCCATAACCCTGCACGTTGTGTCAGGTGGATGTACCTTTAAGAAATAGGTGTTTATCAAATAGCTGCAGTGATGTCAGTGTGTGGGTGGAGCTGGGCTGTCTGTCTCTCTTTCACTTTCTTTTTGAGCTGGCAGCTGCAGTGTGTTTTTGGTTTCGTTTTCAGAGGTGGATAGCTGCATTCAAAGCAAGCAGCTGTATAATGATCTCTCTCTCTCTACAAGCTAAGGAATGTCTCCAGATAATTTATGATTTGAAAGTAATACCTGTTTCTGCAGAGCATTTAAACCTGCTGTCTTTATTTTAAAAAGGATTTAATTTATGGATGTTGTTTGGGAAGTTAAGGGTTATCTATAGAGTATTGTATCTGTGGAGTTACGTGTGTTGGTAGTTGATAAATTGTTTACTGTGCATTTATAAAATGTTAACTGGATTCATATAATAAACATTGTATTGTTTTAAACATACTTTAGCTCTCTGTTGCACCACACCTGTAAAGTGGGCTCTTGTGCTTCCCATAACCAAAATCTATATAAAGTTGTGGCACAGGTGAACTCCATGATATACTTTGGGGTTCTCTAAACCCTGGCCCATAATAGTTGCTTCTATTAAAATATGATCTAATGTCCTCTTTAATGCCTCGATTGAACCTGCCTCCGCTAAATTCCAAGCAGTGGCTTCTAGACCCGAATCACTCTTTGTGTGAAAAAGGAATTTCTCACATCACATTCCAAATCTGCGACCTCTCGTTCTTGGTTCCTTTATGTGGGGGAATAGTTTCTCCCTACCTACTCTGTCTAGCCCCCTCATGATGTTAAATATCTTCATCAAATCTCCTCGCAGTCTTTTTTCTCCAAGGAGAACTGTCTCAATCTCTCCAATCTATCCAAATAGCCGAACGTTCTCATCTCTGGAACCATTCTTGTAGACCTCTTCTTCACTCTCTCCAATGCATTCACATGCTACCTATAGTGTAGCACCCAAAACAATACACCATAAGCTGAGGTATATCTTGTGTCTTGTATAAGTTCAGCATAAACTCCTTGCTCTTGTACTATTGTTTTTTTTTTCAGAACAATAGAAAACAATCAATAGCGTCCAGTGGGAAGTCACAAGATTTCCAAACACATAAGGAAAAAAGTATTTCATTGGTGTCCACTTCACAGTGACTGTCAAACTTGTCCAGGATGGTCTGAAACTTGTCCTGGCCTTCGGTGAATTGAAAAGAGTTGAAGAGTTCTATGGCTTGATCACCCACTGTTGAGAGGAGAAGCGCAATCTTCCTTGCATCAGACGCACCCACGAGGTCTGAAGCTTCGATATAAAGCAGAACCCTTTGCTTGAATATCTGCCAGTTGGCACTGAGATTGCCGGAGGTCCTGAGCTGGTGAGGAGCCTGAATCTTCTCCATGGTGCCAGGATACATTCGCTGGTCATCACGGAACGGACTGAGGTAAACCACCTAGATTAAGCAGTCTCCTGGTAGCATGTCGTGTTATGTATTCTGAGATAACACAGGCTGCAACTGGATGCAGCTTTAACCAAAAGATACTCCAGACCTTGAAGTTAGTTCAATCTGATTTATTGAACCAGGAGCACAATTAGCACAGTTCTCTACAAGTTCGACTCTCTGTTAACCTAAGTGTGGTTACTCTGTCTGACTGAACCAGACTAGCTCTTAGCCACGTGCTGGAGGTGTAATACTGTACATACACCCTGACTCACTCTGTAAATGTTCAGCAGTGGAAAGAGGTGGAGTGTGAGTGCCTCGTGCCTTTTATAGTGAGATACCACCCCTGAGTGTCCTGTCTGCTCCTTGGTCATGTCCTGTTCTCTGAGTTCATTAGCTGCCTGTCTGTGCCTGTCTGTATATTATTATCTGCATGTCTGCATATCATGACAATAGGAACATAGTAAGAAGTCTTACAACACCAGGTTAAAGTCCAACAGGTTTGTTTCGATGTCACTAGCTTTCGGAGCACTGCTCCTTCCTCAGGTGAATGAAGTAGGCCAATCAACCCCCTGAACCTGTTCCACTATTTCATGAGATCATGGCTGATTTGGGACCAAAGCCCATACACCAGCCTTGGGCCAAGATCTCTTAATATTTTTGCTTAACAAAAATCTATCTAACTCAGATTTGGAATTAACAACTGTTCCAACTTCAACTGCTGTTTATGGGAAAGAGTTCCAAACCTCTACCACCCTTTGAGTGAAGAAGTTCTTCCTAACAACTCTCCTGAATGGTCCAGCCCATTTATAAACTATGCCCCCTAGTTTTAGAATCTCCAACCAGTGGAAATAGTTCATCTTTATCTATCCTGGGCGGGATTCTCCCGTTTGACGGCAGAGTGTTGACACCGGCATAAAAACCGGAGGGTTTAATGATGGCGTCATCGGATATCTAAGTGTAGCGATCCTCTGCCCGACAGGAGGCCAGCATGACACTGGAGCATCCCATGCTGCTCCAGCTGCCGATACTGGCATCAAAGGTGCACCGCGGGTCTGCACATGCGCGCTGCAACCGACACAAATGCGCGCATGCGCACTGCGACCGGCGTGAACTCGCGCATGCACGGTAGCTTCCTTCTCAGCGCCGGCCCCGATGCAACATGGCATAGGGTTACAGGGGCTGGCGCGGAGCAAAAGAGGCCCGACCAGGAGAGGCCGGCCCGCCGATCGGTAGGCTCCCATTGCGGGCTAGGCCATGGTGGAGGCCCCCCCCATCCGGGGTCGGACACGCCATCCCACCCCACCAGGCCGCCCCCGACAGGATGGACGATGAGGTGTCGCCGAGGACCCGCCGGGTAAGACCAGATGTGAATGGCTCCGGTG
Organism: Scyliorhinus torazame; assembly: GCF_047496885.1. Taxonomy (NCBI): domain Eukaryota; kingdom Metazoa; phylum Chordata; class Chondrichthyes; order Carcharhiniformes; family Scyliorhinidae; genus Scyliorhinus; species Scyliorhinus torazame. Next base: position 286,597,795 of record NC_092713.1, read on the forward strand.
GGACTCGGGCTTTCTTGTCGTCCGCTCGGCCCATCCCGGGCAGAGAATCGCTGGGCGAGCCACATAGAGCGGGCACTGACCGGCGCCCCGCCGACCGGGCTGGCGCCAATGCGCCGATTCTCCGGTCACCGGTGCAGGCTGAGAGAATCCTACCCCCCGTCTTTCCATGTTAAAAATGGAATACTTCGATCAAATCACCACTTAACCTCCTCAATTCTAGTAAAAACAGGCCTAATTTGTGTAATCTCTTCTTGTAACTTAACCACTGCAGTCCAGGTTTCATTTTTGTAAACCTACGTGGTGCTCCATTCATGGCGAAAAAATCCCTCCTGAGGTGTGATGCCCAGAACTGCTCAATGTACTCCAGATGGGGGTCTAACTTGGGTTTCGTATAGCTGCTGCACGTTACTATTACCATGCCCCAGCATACTATGGACTTTCAGTCAATATTTGAAAAAACTGGACACAAGCACGCTATTAAAATATCTAGAGAAAATCCTGTGACCTTTGGTATTCGAACTGCAAACAGTACAATATCTCAAATGAATATCAAATTAAATAAGGGCAGTAACAGTAATCCAGGGAATTCGCACATCCCTTTGCTTGAAGATGGACCAACACAAAAAAATCTTCCAGGCTCATGAAATTCAATGTCCTTCCCTAAAACCAATCAAAAAAGATATAATTGGAATGAATGGGTCATTCTGAAGCAAAAACATGGACAGTCTTTAACCCTCTGAGGTTTTAACTCACTGCATGATCACCACCCCCTTATTTAGAATTGATTTTGAATTTGAAAAAGTTGGAAAAAAGATTTTGGATTGGGGAGAGTAGATTTTAACAAAACAAGGCTGGATCTGGCCAAGGTAGACTGGAAAGAGTTACTTGTGGGGAAACCTACAGAAGGGCAGTGGGGGGCATTCAAAGATGAAATGGGGAGGGTACAAGCTCAATATATTCCCTCTGGGGTAATAGGAAGGTGTAACAAACCCAGGGAACCATGGATGACCAGAGACATTCAGGATAGGATGAGAAGAAAAAGAGAGGCTTTTAACAAGAATAAGGGGAGCTAGTCTGCAGAGGCATTAATAGAGTACAGAAAGTGCAGGATGGAGCTTAAGAAATCAATTAGGAGAGAGAAGAGGGGATATGAGAAATCTCTGGCTGGTAAAAGTAGGGAAAATCCAAAGATATTCTATGGGTGCTATTCGCCCCCAAAATTTCCAAGTTAATTTGTGGCTGGTCTTTCCCGGCGGTTCTGTCGGCAAGTTCCCTACCACTATTCAATGACATTTAGTCACTATTTGTGCACGAGCGAGTTACTTACTGGTTTAGCCCATGCTTAGAGGGCTGAATTCTCCGTTCCTGCGGCTAAGTGCCAGCTCGAACAGAGAATCCACGGGAGGTTTACGTGAAAAAATCAACGCAAACCCCCCACAGATTCCGGTACCGGTGAGGGGCTATGCGTTGACTGAAACTCCCGACTCCCATACCAAAACGGCCGGAGAATGGCTGGATCCCGGGCCACGCATGCGCACAGCTGATGACCTGCTGTGGTCACACCGTACCACATGGCACTGGCCGTGCCCGGACTCAACCCGCCATCCGCAACCCCACAGCCTCGCCCCACCAATCCCCTCAGCCCTCGCAGAAGCCCTCCCCCCCGGCCTCCGGCCAGCAGCACGGATCCCGGCCAAGTGTGGCAGGGCAGGACACAGTCCGCAGCTGCCACACCGGGTTCACGATTTGTGTGACCACACATGTCCTGCGCCATCGGGAACTTGGCCCATCAGGGGCGGAGCATCGCGGGTGGGCTGGCTGATGAGGCGCCAACGGCATTGCGACTGCGTGCAGCGCACATCACAATGGTGCCATTTCGGAGGGGGCAGTGCATAGCTGGCGCCGGACCTGATTTCAGCGTTGGAGCTCATTCTCCGCCCGATCGGCGATCACGATTTCGGCAGCGGGCAACGGAGAATCCCGCCCAGAATTACGTTTAGCCCGAGGGAGCTGAACTCAGAGATCGGGCTGCCATTTTGAAAGGATGCTCCGATCTCTAAGTAGGCTTGTGGGGCCCCCACAGCCCCCACCTATGGGCAATGTCATAATCCCACACACATGAACACTACCCCACAATCCCCAAGTGAGGACGCCTCACTATGGTGTCCCTGGGTGTCCCCCTTGTTCAGGGGCCCCCAAGCCTCCTTACAGCACTCCCTCCCTTCTAGGATCCCTACTCATTACCCCCCCAACCTCCCGGAGGCCTCTACTTATCTGCCCTGCACTCCCCCACCCTTCAAACCCCCCCTCCACCCTCTTGATAAACATGGCCCCCTCGCCCCCTGACAAGCAGGCATCTTTGCACCTCCATCCTGGCACCCAGGCAGTGCTTCTTCCAGCTTGGTTGTGCCAGGGTCGCAGTGCCGAGGTGCGAGCTGGGCAGTGCGAAGGTGCCCACGATCAAGGGGGAAGACCAAGGAACCACCCTGCACTTACCCTGACCACCCAGGGATCTCCGCTGGCCTGGGAAACCCCCGGGTGCCATTCTGCCTGGTCCACATTTGTGTGGACCAGCTCTGATCGACACCCAGCTGCAACCTCCCTGGGCAGGCCGCAGAATCGAAGAGGCTGGTGGATCACTGGCAGGTAGGTCATAAGTAGGATTACGACCTACTTCCACGAGCATCATTCGGTCATGCCCATTTGGGGCGGAGTTCCGACTTCGATGTCTCGTGGGACTCCGGTGAATTTCGGGACATGCGGAGGCTGTCGGGAGGTTTGCTGCAGGCCACATTTTGCTCTCGCTTGAGCGAAACGCGGCAGGAGAATCGCAGCCTATAAATATATCAATGGGAAGAGAATAACCAGGGAGAGGGTAGGGCCCATTAAGGACCAAGGAGGAAATCTGTGGGTGGAGCCAGAGGACCTTGGTAGGGTGCTGAACGAATACTTCAGACCTGTCTTCACCCAAGAGAATGAGGAGGTAGTTATGGAACTCGGGAGAGAGATTGTGAGGTTCTTGAGAAAATTATTCATCGGGAGTGACAAAGTATTGGAGGTATTGGCGGGCTTAAACGTAGACAAATCTCCAGGTCCAGATGTGTTGTCTCCTAGGCTGCTTGGGCAGAAAGGGAGGAGATTTCTGGGGCTCTGACCCAAATTGTTAATTCCTCTCTCGCCACGGGGGAGATTCCAGAGGACTGGAGAACAGTTAATGTGGTCCCACTATTGAAGAAAGGTTATAGTGACAAGCCAGGGAACTATAGACCATTGAGTGTCATGTCAGTGGTTGGGAAACTACTGGAGAAGATTCTGAAGGGGAGAATCACCTCCACTTGGAGAGGAAAGGTTTGATCAGGAATAGTCAGCATGGCTTTGTCAGGGGGAGGTCATGCCTAACAAACCAGACTGCATTTTTTGAGCATGTAAACAAGTGTATAGATGAGGGTAGTGCAGTTCATGTAGTTTATATGGATTTCAGCAAAGCCTGTGACAAAGTCCCACATGGGAGACTTATTAAGAAGGCAAATGCACATGGGATACAGGGTGATTTGATAAAGTGGATTTATAATTGGCTCAACGGTAGGAGACAGAGGGTGGATGATAGTGTCTGGACACTGCTTTAGAGTCTGGAAGCCAGTGGCCAATGGCGTACCACGGGGATCCTTGCCGGGCCCCGTATTGTTTGTCTTTACATAAATGACAGATGACTATGTTGGGGGTAGGATCAGTATGATTGCAGGTGACACAAAGATTGGCCGGGTGGTTCACAGTGAGGTTGAGTGTCTTGGGTTACAGGAAGATATAGACTGGATGGTCAAATGGGCGGATAAGTGGCAGATGGAATTTAACGCTAAAAAGTGTGGGGTGATACACTTTGGAAGGAGTAATCTAACAAGGAAGTATGCTAATAAAGGTGCGACACTGGGACCTGAAGAACAGAGTGACCTTGGAGTGTTTGTCCATAGGTCTCTGAAGGCAGAAGGGCCGGTTATTAGGGTGGCGAAAAAGGCTTTTATTAATTGGGGCATAGATTACAAAAGCAGGGAAGTCATGATGAAGCTGTACAGCACTTTGGTGAGGCCACAGCTGGAGTGCCTGTGCAATTCTGACCACCACATTATAGGAAGGATGGAATTGCACTGGAGGGGGCGCAGAGACGATTCATCAGAATGTTGCCTGGGATGGAACATTTAAGTTATGAAGAGAGGTTGGATAGGCTTGGGTTGTTTTTGCTGGAGCAGAGAAGACTGAGGGGTGACCTGATTGAGGTGTATAGATTATGAGGGGCATGGACAGGGTGGATAGGGAGCAGATGTTCTTCTTAGTTGAAGGGTCAGTTACAATGGGACACAAATTCAAAGTGAGGGGTGGGAGCTTTAGGGGGGGTTTGAGGAAAATATTTTTTACCCAGAGAGTAGTGACGGTCCAGAATGCACTGCCTGGGAGGGTAGTAGAGGCGGCCATAACATTCAAGGCTCTGGGCCAAGTGTTGGCGAGTGGGATTAAATGGGTGGGTCAGGGCCTTTCATGCACCGGGGCAGACTCGATGGGCTGAAGGACCTCTTCTCCATTGGAGTAATCTGTGATTCTGTAATTCTGTGAAAGTCACATGGTGAGGCAGCCATGATTTTTTGCCTGCTTTTAAAAATCGGCAAAGTTCTGTGGGCAGAACCACTGAAGGCACCGAAACATCAATTCAGCCAGTCTGCGAATCAGACGCATGGTAAGCTGTGAGGCATCAGCAGCCTAAATTCAAAGTTCACCTGAGAACCAACCTCCTGGAAATTCTACGACAAGAAACCTCACAACCTGCTGTGCATTTTTCACCGTGTTAGGCCCTCACTTCAACTTTGACGCTTCAAAGCTATTCAACAAGTCCGTCATGTGGGAGACTAGAGTTCATAAGCAAAATTCTCCATCTCGCCCCGCCACAATTCTGCCCCGACCCGCCGGCGGGATGCTCTGTTACACCGGCCGGTCAATGGGGTTTCCCATTGTGGGGCAGCCCCACGCCGTCGGGAAACCCCCGGGCGCCGGCAAAACGGAGACTCCCGCCGGCGGAGAATGACGCCCCATAAGTCAGAGACTGAAATAATTATTAACTGTGCAAGTGCATGACCTGATCTGTATCTAATCTTTGTGTGTGTGAGAGACATTGCGCGGGATTCTCCATTGCCTGATGGCAAAATCAGGAATGGCGAGAAGGCGGAGAATCACTGCCAATGCCGAAATCACAGCAGGCAGCGATTTGGTGCCGAATCGCGATGCTCCGTCTCCTCCAAATCAGCATCATTGCGGCGCACACCGCGCATAGTTGCAACCGCGTTGGTATCTCATTATCGGACCCACCCGCGATGCTCCGTCTCTGATGGGTCGAGTTCCCGACGGCGTGGACCACGTGCGGTCTCAACAGTCGTGAGCCTGGCTTGGTGGCTGCGGAGAGAGAGAGAGAGGCCGTACCATACTTCGCTGGCAGTCATGCCGCTGGCCAGGGGGGGGGCGGGGGGGGGGGGGCGCTTCTGCCAGGGCTGGGGGGAGTAGTATCGGTGTGGCTGTGAGGTGTTGTTGTGGAGTCGGGGTGGACGGGTACGATGTCCGGCACAATGGGCGCCATCATTTCGGGCGCGATCGGTGCATGTGTGTAAGTATACTCGGGTCTGTAGCTTGTCAGCCCTGCACGTGTCCAGCATGGACCCGGCGATTCTCCCACTGTTTTTCACATGTTCCGCGGGTGTTTCATGCGGCGCTGGCGCTAGCCCCTCACCAGTAATGGAATCGGTGCGGGTGTGGCACCGATTCTTCCGTCGTGCAACTCCATGGACTCTCCGTTGGCATCAGCACTTAGCCGCAGGAAAGCAGAATCCAGCCCATTGCGTTAAAATTGGTATAAGTGTGAGAGGATAAATAACCTTCTTTGTTTTGAGATCACAAAGGTTTGCTGCTTAAATTATTTAATTGGTATCTGTACTCCAAGGGTAAGAAGACAGAAAATCTCTTACGCACAAAAAATACTAATGACGGACAGTAAAGGGAATACATATATTTTGCCCATGACACTATCATTAAAGAGTTATTATAAATCAATAAGTTCGGTCATAGAGGAAGCACAGTTCAAGTGGCACCAGCTTTAATTGTTATATTAGCTGACAAAATGTTTAAACTCTGGCAAACCAACATTTAACATCGGAGGGTGGGAGGCAAGACCTAATTTTAAAGAGACGACATTCAATATTTAATATATCAACTGGCAAGAAGCTGGAAACAGAGAGACTTTATATCAGAATTGAGCGTCAAGATGGAATGGCTGAAGGAAAGAGAACAGTGGACAATCGCTTGGGAAGTGGCGTCAGGGTGAGGCATAGGAATTGCCTGACTGGTTTGGTGGAAGGATCAGTGCTAGGTGTCCCATTGTTCCGAATCTGTGCGGACGGAATAGGTTGGACACAGAAATCCAATGCCAACTGGTTAGGTTGTCCACATGAGCCAAGTAAAACGGGGCCTGCAAGAGGAGGCAGATTAAATCTGCAACTGGGTAAAATATAAAACAGGAAAGTGGCTTCCAGGTCGCGGCACCAAGCAGATGAAAAATCATGGGCGGGATACTGCGACCCCCCGCCGGGCCGGAGAATCGCCGGGGAGGGCTGGGTGAATCCCGCCCCGCCACCCCGACGCCAGCTGCCGGATTCTCCGGCGCTGGTTTTTCGGCAGGTACGGGAATCGTGCCGCGGTGTTCGGGGGGCGTTGACAGCGCCCCCCCCCCCCTCGGCGATTCTCCAATCTGCGATGGGCCAAGTGGCCGCCCGTTTTCGGCGGGTCCCGCCGGCATATATTATACCAGGTCCGTACCGGGGGGACCTGGCTCTGCGGGCGGCCTGCGGAGTCCTCGGGGGGGGGGGGGGGGGCGCGGGGGGGGATCTGGCCCAGGTGGCCTGGCCCACGATCAGAGCCCACCGATCCATGGGCGGGCCTGTGCCATGGGGGCATTCTTTTTCTCTGTGCCGGCTGGTGAATGGTCCGCCATGGACGGAGCAGAGAAGAACCCCCCTGCGCATGCACTGGGTTGACGCCATCACACGCTGCAGCTTCTGGGGAAAAAACAAACTCGCGTCGGCCAGCAAAGGCCCTTCAGCGCTGGTTGGCGTGGCGCCAACATCGCCGGACTAGCCCCTGATGGTACGGCCCGCCCCGCCGGTTGGGGGAGAATCCTGCCCCTTAGAGCCCGATTCTTCCAAATAACTTCCGAGTTCATTTGTGGTAGTTTTTTCAGGGAGTTTCCCGCCGTCTCTGCCGGCGAGGCCGCCTTTCCCCCTGGCCCTTGGTAGTGCCATCCTGACACTCAGGCACCCTTGCACTGCCACCATGGCACCCAGGCAGTGCTCCTGCTGGCTTGGCAGTGCCAGCTGGGCAGTGCCATGGTGCCCATGTTCCAAAGGCGGGGGCCAGGACGCCACCCTGTACTTAGCCTGACCACCCTGGGATCTCCGGTGGCCCGCGATACCCCCCGGTGCCGTTCCACCTGGACCAGCATTGATCGGCGCCCAACTGCAGCTCCATGGAGAGGCCGGTGAATCGAAGGAGTCCGTTGGGTCCCGCGCAGGTAGGTCATAAGTAGGTTTGCGACCTCCTTCCACGAGCGTCATTCAGTCACACCCATTTGGGGCGAGTTTCCAAATCTGTGGTCTCACGAGGCACAGAGGCTCGCTGGAAGCCTCTCCCGACATTCTCCAGCCGTGTTGCGCTTAAACGAGCACCCAACATGACCGGAGATTCGCGCCCATAGACTGTGAATGGAAGAAAATGCTAAAAATGAGTCTGTTAAAGAATGCTTATGGTGCAGAAGAAGGCCATTTGGCCCGTTGCATCAGCACAGGCTCTCCACATGTGCATCATGGCTTTGTGCCATTCCTCTGCCTTTTCCCCATACCCCTGCACACTCTTGATAGCCTCAATTGAACCCACCTCCATCATGATGGTGGTGGTGGTTGCAAAGTGTGCGCGTGTGCAGCTTGAGTTTGAAGTTAAGGTTGGAAACCGCGATAAGGCCTGGTGCAGAATTCAAAATTTAAAACTAAAGAATAAAACATGAAACATTCCCCCAGCGCTCACTCGTCACTGGGACGTGTGTTCAAATCCCACCATGGCAGCTGGTGTGATTTAAATACAATAAATAAATCTGAATGAAACACTGTTCTCATTAATGGTGCCGTGAAACTATCATTGATTATTGTAAAAAATAAACACTTGGTTCACTAATGTCCTTTAGGGAAGGAAATCTGCCATCCAGAGCAGCTCTGGTCTACCTGGGACTCCAGACACAGAGCAATGCGGTTGACTCTCAACAACCCTCTGAAATGGCCTTGCAGACCGACCGCTCAGTTTAAGGTAATTTAAGGATGGGCAACAAATGCTGTCCTTACCAGTGATTCCACATCCCAAAGAATAAAATAAACAGTGCAGCTGCCTCCTCATGCTGATAACCTCCATGCCTTCTATGCCAATATATATCTCTTCACCCATCGCTATGGCCCCTCAAACATTCCATGCCAACCTATGCCCCTCTACCTACTCCCATGGTGCTCTGCACCCTCCATGCCAATCTATGCTCCTCTACCCTGTACCAACTTAATTATATTGTTAATATGACCATCATCCAAAAGATACCATATTAAAACTTCAATACTATGTTCAATTTGAAGCATTGCGAAACAAGGCAAAACTCGAGCCTTCGAAGCAGTTCCTCAACCTGTCTGTAATACTCACCTCTCTGCATTCTTGACTCTATTCTCACTAAATTTCTGAATACCTAAACTGCCATCCTTGGTAGTTGGACAGAACATATCAAGGTTTGCTGCTGAAGGAGTCTGGGATACTGACAGATGGCTATGATTTGATTGGCATGACTGTGTCAGGCTGTTTCTAGACCAGTTTGGTGGACAGCTGTCCGAATTTTGGCACCAGTAATCAATGTTCCTTCACAGCACCTTCCAAACCTGCAATCTGCATTATCTAGAAGAACAAGGGCAGTAGATGCAAAGGAGCATCATCACCTGCAAGTTCCCTTCCAAGCCACACACGATCCTGATTTGAAATTATGACTGGATTCTCCGATTTTAAGGCTATGTACCCACGCTGGCATGGGGGTGGTGGCGTTTTACGACAGAAAATATGGTGTAAATGGCCACTGATCCTCTGGGGGCTAGCATCAAGGCATCGTAGAGCACCTGCCCCTAGCTGCCGATATGCCCCAGAGAATTATACGACTAGTCTAGTGCAGCTTCGGGTCAATAGTAACCCCCAGGATGTTGATAGTGGGGGATTCAGTGATGATAATGCCAGTGAATGTCAAGGGACGATGGTTTGATTCTCTCTTCTTGGAGACGGTCGTTGCCTGGCACTTGTGTGGCACAAATGTTATTTGCCACTTGTCAGCCCAATCCTGGATATTGTCCAGGTCTTGCTGTATTTTCACACGGACTGCTTCAGTGTCTGAGGAGTCGGGGATGGTGCTAAACATTGTGCATCCATCAGTCAACATCCATGTATCTGACCTTATGTTGGAAGGAAGGTTAAATGTGGGGATGCTCCCTGAAGCAGCTGAAGATGATTGGGCCTGAGGAACTCCTGCAGTGGTGTCCCAGGAATGAGATGACTGACCTCCAACAACAATTATTTTCCTTTGTGTTATGTATGACTCCAACCAGTGGACGGTCCCCCCCTAATTCCTTTGAAGTAGTCAGCAGTGAAACGAACAGAATGCTGTCAATCAAAGCTTGATATTTAGGACCATTGCGGTTAGTTTCACAGCTGACCACTTCAAAGTCATTTAGCCGTGAAGGGCGATGAATAGGTGTGTGTCAAAGCTGTCAATCACAGCCAAGTAAAATCAATATCAAAGATAAATGAATGAATGGCCGGTAGATCAAATATCTGAGAGGTTTAAACCCAGCTGACTAGTTTTCTCTTTGGAGGAATTGACAGGTGCTGTTTCCTCTGCCTGAGCCAGCAGGGCTTTTGCCCAGATAACATTGGGAACAACTCCATTAAAGAGTTACCTCCTTGGCCCACTGTGTCAGGTCAGCGATTGTTGTCAAGACCTGCATCAATTCTCGCCCACCTGATCCACGGCGCAGAGGAACAGAGAATCATGCAGGTCTGGAGAATATGATGCCCAGCCTATTAACATGATGCAAGTGGGTCTTAGTGACACATCTTCCTCCTCCCGCTGGTGCGTGGTTCGAACCTTGACCCCGATGCCAGCGCGGGACCAGAGCATCGGAAACGGTTCGGCGCCAATCCCATTTTTTCCCTGACCTTGGATTCTCCACCGTCTGGGGAACACGGCTATAGCCCCAGGTTCCTCAAGGATGACCTACCTTTTACCATTCCATGCTGGCTCTCTCTGATCAAATGAAAATGTTAAAGTTGCTCTGTCACACTCTTAGTTTTTCTTCTTGATTCTCTCCCCATGTCCAGAGGCACATGAGGCAGACCAAGCACATGCGTATTTCCGTAGCTAGTTTTCCTGGAACCAGCCTGAAGCCAGAGGCTATAGCTTGAGGGACACCACTCTGCATCAAGCAGGGCTGACCAGGAGCCTCTCCAACTCATACCTCCTGTGGGAAGGATTTTCAGGCTGATAATCATCATGTTTGGCCACACTGTGAACTCGCCTTCTGCAGTCATCAAGTTCTGCAATAGGATTTGAGCCCAGAGCTGCTGACCCAGGGGCAGAGACACTACCCACTGCGCCACAAGACCTCCATCATCTTAGTTACAAACTCTAGTGATTTCCTGATATTAGACTAACTAGTTTCTAATTCCCTGGTGTCCTTCTGTTACCTTTCTTATGCAGCAGAGTGACATGTGCAAAATTTCAATCAAAATGAACATGTGTGAGTTGCAAGACTTTGATTGAAAGATTATGGCAATGCCATTTGGTTTTTGTTTATAAATTTAGAGTGCCCAATTCTTTTTTTTCCAATTAAGAGGCAATTTAGCGTGGCCAATCCATCTACCCTGCACATATTTTTGACTTGTGTGGGTGAGGCCCACGCGGACACAGGGAGAATGTGCAAACTCCACACGGACACTGGCCCAGGGCCAGGATCAAACCTGGGTCCTCGGCGCCGTGAGGCAGCAGTGCTACCTATTGTGCCACCATGCCGCCCTTTTGGTAATGCCAGTTGTACTGTTCTCACCTACTTCCTTTAAAATAAAGGGATGGAAATCTTCAAGTCCGGAGATTTGTAATTGTTTTGCACCATAACTGTATTGGTTATTGTTAATTCGCTTATGCTAAGTTTTTTTAATGCCTTCCCTTGATTGAACGTTAGTTTCCTTGGGGCGTACATGTTACTGTGCTATTCCTCTATTGTAAATGCTGATGCAAAGTAATTATTGAACATGTCTGCCACTTCCTCATTTTCTTTGACAGTATCACTTTTATCAGTTTGCCCCTCACAACGAGCTTTTTCCTCATACAATAGTAATTTCTCTGTGTTGATTCTGATATCCCTAGCAAGTTGCTTTTTATACTCCTTTTTGTAGCTCTTACAATTTTATCATCTTTTGTTGTTCTTTGTATCGCTCCCAGGTTGCAGGATCTGTGCCGGCTTTTGCATTTGTGTCTGCTTTTTCTTTTAGTTCCACGTTATCCCTTAACTCATCAGTCATTCATGACTTCTTTTTTGGCTCTTGTCCCTTAGGAGCATAAACCGTTTCTTTATCATGTTAAATTCTTTTCTGAATACCTCCCACTGATCTTCTGTTCTCTTACCCATTAAGAGATTTGCCCAGTTTACAATGGACATTCTCTGTCTTATCGCATTAAAGTCAGTCTTAAGTAAACATAGAACTTTAAAACATTACATTGAGCTTAATGAGAAGAAGTTAAGTCATCTACTTCGGATCCAAGGAAGGCAAATTGGAATATTTTTGGCAAGGTATGAGGAACTATGGAACAGCAAAGGGACTTAGCTATCCATGTACAGAAGTCACAGTGCACAAATATAAAAAGTAGCTTTAAAAAGGCTAATGGAATTTGCTCTTTATCCCAAGGGGTAATTTAAAAGTGAGGAAGATTTTCATCAAGGAAGACCTTGATTGGGGTCTTTATCAGGCTCCATCCGAATGACCATGATCAATTTTGGGCACTGCATCTCAAGGAAGATATTGTTTCATTTGTGGGGTATGGGCATCGTTGGCTAGATCAGCATTTATTGCCCATCCCTTATTGCCCTCGAGAAGGTGGTGGGGATTGAGCTGTCTTCTTGAACTGCGACAGTGCCTGAAGTGTAGGTCCACCCACAGTGCTGTTAGGGAGGGAGCTCCAGAACGTTGACCCAGTGACGGACAAGGAATGGCAATATATTTCCAAGTAAGGATGGTGTGTGGCTTGGAGGGGAACTTTCAGGTGGTGGTGTTCCCATCCATCTGCTGCCTTCGTCCTTTCTAGATGGTAGCGGTGATGGGTTTGGAAGGTGCTGCCTAAGGGGTCTTGGTGAGTTGAAAGAAGTATGGTTAGACCAAAGATTCATCAACATTACAAATACTTGTGTCTTAGCCAAAGCCTTTTACATGACCTAGATGGTGGTCAGTAAGTGCCGTGAGCAGCATTGGGCTTGTGTGCCCAGTGGTTAATACATCGGGCGAAATTCTCCGACCCCCCCGCCGGGTCGGAGAATCGCCGGGGGCTGGCGTGAATCCCGCCCCCGCCGGTTGCCGAAGTCTCCGGCACCGGATATTCGGCGGGGGCGGGAATCGCGGCTCGCCGGTTGGCGGGCCCCCCCGCTCGATTCTCCAGCCCGGATGGGCCGAAGTCCCGCTGCTAAAATGCCAGTCCCGCCGGCGTAAATTAAACCACCTACCTTACCAGCGGGACAAGGCAGCGTGGGCGGGCTCCGGGGCCCTGGGGGGGGCGCGGGGTGATCTGGCCCCGGGGGGTGCCCCCACGGTGGCCTGGCCCGCAATCGGGGCCCACCGATCCGCGGGCGGGCCCCTGCCGTGGGGGCACTCTTTCACTTCCGCCTCCGCCACGGTCTCCACCATGGCAGAGGCAGAAGAGACTCCCTCCAATGCATATGCGCGGGAATGCCGTCATCGGCCGCTGACGCTCCCGCGCATGCGCCGCCCGGAGATGTCATTTCCGCGCCAGCTGGCGGGGCATCAAAGGCCTTTCCCGCCAGCTGGCGGGGCGGAAATTTGTCCGGCGCCGACCTAGCCCCTCAAGGTTGGGGCTCGGCCCCCAAAGATGCGGAGGATTCCGCACCTTTGGGGCGGCGCGATGCCCGTCTGATTTGCACCGTTTTGGGCGCCAGTCGGCGGACATCGCGCCGTTACCGGAGAATTTCGCCCATCATAAGCATCCTGCATCGAGCAATTCACCATGTTGATTGTATGCATAATAGGATGCATTTTATTTCAAATTTCCCTTGTTGCATGAATAATTATAGCAGATAGCCATCATATAGAACATAGAAAAATACAGCACAGAACAGGCCCTTCGGCCCACGATGTTGTGCCGAACCTTTGTCCTAGATTAATCATAGATTATCATAGAATTTATAGTGCAGAAGGAGGCCGCCCGGCCCATCGAGTCTGCACTGGCTCTTGGAAAGAACACCCTACCCAAGGTCAACACTTCCACCCTATCGCCACAAACCGGACCACCCGGAGGAAACCCACGCACACACAGGGAGGACATGCAGACAGAGCTGTGAAGCAATTGTGCTATCCACAATGCTACCGTGTTGCCCTTAAGAACAAATTAATCTACACTATATCATTATGCCGTAATCCATGTACCTATCCAATAGCTGCTTGAAGGTCCCTAATGTTTCCGACTCAACTACTTCCACAGGCAGTGCATTCCATGCCCCCACTACTCTCTGAGTAAAGAACCTGGGCGAAATTCTCCCCCAACGGCGGGATGCCCGCCGACTGGCGCCAAAGCCGGCGCAAATCAGACGGGCATCGCGCCGGCAAAAAGGTGCGGAAGTCTCTGCATCTTTGGCGGCCTAGCCCCAACATTGAGGGGCTAGGCCGACGCCGGAGGGATTTCCGCCCCGCCAGCTGGCGGAAATGGCGTTTGTTGCCCCGCCAGCTGGCGCGGAAATGCGGCGCATGCGCGGGAGCGTCAGCGGCTGCTGTCAGTTTCCCAGCGCATGCGCGGGAGCGTCAGCGGCCGCTGTCAGTTTCCCGCGCATGCGCAGTGGGGAGAGTCACTTCCGCCTCCGCCATGGTGGAGGCCGTAGCGGAGGCGGAAGGGAAAGAGTGCCCCCACGGCACAGGCCCGCCCGCGGATCGGTGGGCCCCGATCGCGGGCCAGGCCACCGCGGGGGCACCCCCCGGAGTCAGATCGCCCCGCCCCCCCCCCCAGGACCCCGGAGCCCGCCCACGCCGCCTGGTCCCGCCGGTAAATACCAGGTTTGATTTACGCCGGCGGGACAGGCAATTCCTGGGCGGGACTTCGGCCCATCCGGGCCGGAGAATCCAGCGGGGGGTCCCGCCAACCGGCGCGGCCGGATTCCCGCCCCCACCCATTCTCCGGGAGCGGAGACTTCGGCGGGGGCGGGGGCGGGATTCACGGCGGCCAACGGCCATTCTTCAACCCGGCGGGGGGTCGGAGAATGACGCCCTTGATCTCTGACATCCTCCCTATATCTTCCACCATTCACCTTAAATTTATGTCCCCTTGTAATGGTTTGTTCCACCCGGGGAAAAAGTCTCTGACTGTCTACTCTATCTATTCCCCTGATCATCTTATAAACCTCTATCAAGTCGCCCCTGATCCTTCTCCGTTCTAATGAGAAAAGGCCGAGCACCCTCAACCTTTCCTCGTAAGGCCTACTCTCCATTCCAGGCAACATCCTGGTAAATCTCCTTTGCATCTTTTCCAAAGCTTCCACAGCCTTCCTAAAATGAGGCGACCAGAACTGCACACAGTGCTCCAAATGTGGCCTTGCAAAGGTTTTGTACAGCTGCATCATCACCTCACAGCTCTTAAATTCAATCCCTCTGTTAATGAACGTTAGCACACCATAGGCCTTCTTCACAGCTCTATCCACTTGAGTGGCAACTTTCAAAGATGTATGAACATAGACCCCAAGACCTCTCTGCTCCTCCACATTGCCAAGAACTCTACCGTTAACCCTGTATTCCGCATTCATATTTGTCCTTCCAAAATGGACAACCTCACACTTTTCAGGGTTAAACTCCATCTGCCACTTCTCAGCCCAGCTCTGCATCCTATCTATGTCTCTTTGCAGCCGACAACAGCCCTCCTCACTATCCACAACTCCACCAATCTTCGTATCGTCTGTAAATTTACTGACCCTTCAACTCCCTCATCCAAGTCATTAATGAAAATCACAAACAGCAGAGGATCCAGAACTGATCCCTGCGGTATGCCACTGGTAACTGGGCTCCAGGCTGAATATTTGCCATCCACCACCACTCTCTGACTTCTATCGGTTAGCCAGTTTGTTATCCAATTGGCCAAATTTCCCACTATCTCATGCCTCCTGACTTTCTGCAGAAGCCTACTATGGGGAACCTTATCAAATGCCTTACTAAAATACATGTACACTACATCCACTGCTTTACCTTCATCCACATGCTTGGTCACCTCCTCAAAGAATTCAATAAGACTTGTAAGGCAAGACCTCCCCCTCACAAATCCTTGCTGACTATCCCTAATCAAGCAGTGTCTTTCCAGATGCTCAGAAATCCTATCCTCCCGTACCCTTACCATTACTTTGCCCACCACCGAAGTAAGACTAACTGGCCTGTAATTCCCAGGGTTATCCCTAGTCCCTTTTTTGAACAGGGGCACGACATTCACCACTCTCCAATCCCCTGGTACCACCCCTGTTGACAGTGAAGACGAAAAGATCATTGCCAATGGCAATGTCACTGGAGTCAGGGAAAGTCCCAGAGGATTGGAAAATCATTGTTGTAACCCCCCTATTCAAGAAGGGAACAAGAAAAAAGATGGAAAATTATAGGCCAATAGCCTAACCTCGGTTGTTGGCAAGATTCTAGAATTCATCGTTCAGGATGAGATTTCTAAATTCTTGGAAGTGCAGGGTCGGATTAGGACAAGTCAGCATGGATTTAGTGAGGGGAGGTCATGCCTGACAAACCTGTTCGAGTTCTTTGAAGATATAACAAATAGGTTAGACCAAGGAGAGCCAATGGATGTTATTTATCTTGACTTCCAAAAGGTCTTTGATAAGGTGCCTCACGGGAGACTGCTGAGTAAAATAAGGGCCCATGGTATTCGAGGCAAGGTACCAACATGGATTGACGATTGGCTGTCAGGCAGAAGGCAGAGAGTTGGGATAAAAGGTTCTTTTTCGGAATGGCAACCGGTGACGAGTGGTGTCCCGCAGTGTTCAGTGTTGGGGCCACAGCTGTTCTCTTTATATATTAATGATCTAGATGACGGGACTGGGGGCATCCTGGCTAAGTTTGCCAATAATACAAAGATAGGTGGAGGGGCAGGTAGTATTGAGGATGTGGGGAGGCTGCAGAAAGATTTAGACAGTTTAGGAGGGTGTGTCCAAGAAATGGCTGATGAAATTCAACGTGGGCAAGTGCGAGGTCTTGCACTTTGGAAAAAAGAATAGAGGCGTGGACTATTTTCTAAACGGTGACAAAATTCATAATGCTGAAGTGCAAAGGGACTTGGGAGTCCTAGTCCAGGATTCTCTAAAGGTAAACTTGCAGGTTGAGTCCGTTTTTAAGAAAGCAAATGCAATGTTGTCATTTATCTGATGAGGCTTGGAATATAGAAGCAGGGATGTACTTCTGAAGCTTTATAAAGCACTAGTTAGGCCCCATTTAGAATCCTGTGAGCAATATTTGGCCCCACACCTCAGGAAGGACACCCTGGTACTGGAGCGGGTCCAGCGGAGATTCACACGGATGATCCCAGGAATGGTAGGCCTAACATACGATGAACATCTGAGGATCCTGGGATTATATTCATTGGAGTTTAGGAGGTTGAGGGGAGATCTAATAGAAACGTACAAGATAATGAATGGCTTAGATAGGGTGGACGTAGGGAAGTTGTTTCCATTAGCAGGGGAGACTAGGACCCGGGGGCACAGCCTTAGAATAAAAGGGAGTCAATTTAGAACAGAGATGAGGAGAAATTTCTTCAGCCAGAGAGTGGTGGGTCTGTGGAATTCATTGCCACAGAGGGCGGTGGAGGCCAGGACGTTGAGTGTCTTTAAGACAGAAGTTGATAAATTCTTGATTTCTCGAGGAATTAAGGGCTATGGAGAGAGAGCGGGTAAATGGAGTTGAAATCAGCCATGATTGAATGGTGGAGCGGACTCGATGGGCCGAATGGCCGTACTTCTGCTCCTATGTCTTATGGTCTTATGGCTCTGCAATTTCATCTCTTGCTTCCCATAGAATCCTTGGATATATCCCGTCAGGCCCGGGGGACTTGTCTATCCTCAAGTTTTTCAAAATGCCCAACACATCTTCCTTCCTAACAAGTATTTCCTCGAGCTTACCAATCTGTTTCACACTGTCCTCCCCAACAATATGGCCCCTCTCATTTGTAAATACAGAAGAAAAGTACTCGTTCAAGACCTCTCCTATCTCTTCAGACTCAATACACAATCTCCCGCTACTGTCCTTGATCGGACCTACCCTCGCTCTAGTCATTCTCATATTTCTCATGTATGTGTAAAAGGCCTTGGGGTTTTCCTTGATCCTACCCGCCAAAGTTTGTTCATGCCCTCTCTTAGCTCTTCTAATCCCTTTCTTCAGTTCCCTCCTGGCTATCTTGTATCCCTCCAGCGCCCTGTCTGAACCTTGTGTCCTCAGCCTTACATAAGTCGCCTTCTTCCTTGTAACAAGACATTCAACCTCTCTTGTCAACCGTGGTTCCCTCACTCGACCATCTCTTCCCTGCTTGACAGGGACATACATATCAAGGACACGTAGTACCTGTTCCTTGAACAAGTTCCACATTTCTCTTGTGTCCTTCCCTGACAGCTTGGGCGCGATTCTCCGCTCCCGCGCCGGTTGGGAGAATCGCCTGGGTCGCCAAATTTTCCAGCCATGCCGGTCCGACGCCCTCCCTCGATTCACGGAAGCGGCCAGATCGGCACAATCGTGTTTTGCGTGGCGCGGTCCAGTGAATCGCCCGAGACAGCCAAAATGGAGATTCACTGGTACCCCCGCGATTCTCAGATCCGGATGGGCCGAGCAGCCTGTCCAAAACGGCGGGTTCCCCCCGGCGCCGTCCACACCTGGTCGCTGCCGGCGGGAACAGCGCGGGAATGCTAGGGGGGCAGCCTGTGGGGGGAGGAGGGGGGATCCTGCACTGGTGGGGGGGGGGGCCTCAAATGGGGTCTGACCCGCGATCGGTGCCCACTGATCGTCGGGCCGGCCTCTCTGAAGGAGGACCTCCTTTCTTCCGCAGCCCCGCAAGATCCGTCGGACATCTTCTTGCGGGGCGGACTCGAAGAGGACAGTAACCACGCATGCGCGGGTTGGAACTGGCCAACCCGCGCATGCGCGGGTGACGCCAGTTATGCGGCTCCGGCCGCGTCATGTAAGCGGCGCTGCCTTTACGCGGCGCCAAGGCCTGGCGCACATAAATGACGCGGCCCGGCTCCTAGCCCATTATCGGGCCCTGAATCGGTCGTGATAGAGGCCGTTTCGCGCCGTCGTGAATCTCGACGGCATTCGCGATGGCGCAAACACTCTGTCTCCATTTCAGAGAATCGCACCCCTTATGTTCCCAACTTATGCACTTCAATTCTTGTCTGGCAACATCGTATTTACCCTTCCCCGAATTGTAAACCTTGCCATGTTGCACGCACCTTTCCCTCTCCATTACTAAAGTGAAAGTCACAGAATTGTGGTCACTATCTCCAAAATGCTCCCCCACTAACAAATCTATCACTTGCCCTGGTTCATTACCAAGTACCAAATCCAATATGGCCTCCTCTTTGGTCAGACAATCTACATACTGTGTTAGAAAAGCTTCCTGGACACACTGCACAAACACCACCCCATCCAAACTATTTGATCTAAAGAGTTTCCACTCAATGTTTGGGAAGTTGAAGTCACCCATGACGACTACCCTGTGACTTCTGTACCTTTCCAAAATTTGCTACTATTGGGGGGCCTATAGAAAACTCCTAACAAGGTGACTGCTCCTTTCCTATTTCTGACTTCAACCCATACTACCTCAGTAGGCAGATACCCCTCGAACTGCCTTTCTGCAGCTGTTTTACTATCTCTAATTAACAATGCACCCCTCCCCCCCACCTCTTTTACCACCCTCCCTAATCTTATTGAAACATCTATAACCAGGGACCTCCAACAACCATTTCTGCCCCTCTTATATCCAAGTTTCCGTGATGGCCACCACATCGTAGTCCCAAGTACTATGATGCTTCTTGCGTTGAAGTATACACACTTCAACCCATCTCCGTGCCTGCAAGTACTCTCCTTTGTCAGTGTTCCCTTCTCCACTGCCTCATTACATGCTTTGGCGTCCTGAATATCGGCTACCTTAGTTGCTGGACTACAAATCCAGTTCCCATTCCCCTGCCAAATTAGTTTAAACCCTCCCGAAGAGTACTAGAAAACCCCCCTCCCAGGATGTTGGATCCCCTCTGGTTCAGATACAACCCGTCCTGCTTGTACAGGTCCCATCTTCCACAGAATGCGCTCCAATTATCCAAATACCTGAAGCCCTCCCTCCTACACCATTCCTGCAGCCACGTGTTCAACTGCACTCTCTCCCTATTCCTAGCCTCGCTATCACATGGCACCGGCAACAAACCAGAGATGACAACTCTGTCTGTCCTGGCTTTTAACTTCCAGCCTAACTCCCTAAACTTGTTTATTACCGCCACACCCCTTTTCCTACCTATGTCGTTGGTACCAATGTGCACCACGACTTCTGGCTGCTCCCCCTCCCCCTTAAGGATCCTGAAGACATGATCCGATACATCCTTGGCCCTGGCACCCGGGAGGCAACATACCTTCCGGGAGTCTCGCTCGCGTCCACAGAATCTCCTATCTATTCCCCTAACCATTGAATCTCCTACTACTATTGCTTTTCTATTCTCCCCCCTTCCCTTTTGAGCCCCAGAGCCAGACTCAGTGCCAGAGACCTGGCCGCTAGGTCTAGCTGATCGGATGATTGTCTGCCAACGCAATAATGTTTTCCTCACAATACCTGTGGCTAATTACAAATAACACCTTCACTGTGCTTCTCTGCATCATTAGATAACGCACTATACACAACTGAGATCTTGTGATTCTATAATGAAAGTTGCCATGGTTCCCGAGGATGGGATGCTCTCCACTTTTTGGGAGAGTTGACTGGTGATGATTTAACCTGAGGGTCACCGCACCTCAAGCGAGGAGCAAGGTTGAAAAGGCAGGACCTTCATGGATAACCTCAGACTGTATGGGAATTGAACCTGAACTGTTAGTGTTGCTCCGCATTATGAACCAGCCGTCTAGCCAACTGAGCTAACCGACTTTCCCAGCTTCTACAATGGAAGGGCAGTAAGTTACAATGAACAACAGCAACAATGCACATTTATATCGCGTGTTTAATGTAGTAAAACATCCCAAGGCACTTTACAGGATAAAATTTGGCATTGTGGGCGGGATTCCCTGCCTCCCCGCGGTGTGTTTCTTAGTGGCGGGAGGCAGTCCGCCATTGGCTATCGGTGGGATCTTCTGGTCCCGTCACGGTCAATGGGATTTCCCATTGAATCCAGCCCACCCTTCCAGTGAGAAAGAGCACATTATTCTGACCTAGTCAGACTGTGGTGGATGTTTGGTCATTGAGTTTTTAACCAATGAATACCAGATTTTGCCTGCTGCTTCACTGGCTTATTATTGCCTCTTTTATACTCCACAGAACACTGTGGACAAAACCATATTACCAGTGATATCCCAATTTCCTTTGGTGGCCATGTTTTTAGCTTTCTTGGCTCTGACAAGTAGGATTAGGTGGGCAAGTCAGGGTCTTTAATGCGTGAGTGCAGACTCGATGGGCCGAAGGGCCTCTTCTCCACTGCAATATTCTATGGCACATCCCACTTAACTATGTTCATAAACCCCGACATGTAGGACCACAGGTCCAGGTTCTGAGACCCTTACCGTCCAACCCCCTCTGAGTATGGAAGCTATCTTAGTCCACAGAGCAACATATAGGAAGGAATATAAAGATATTGGGCAGAAATCTCGACTCCCATCAACAGCAGGGATCATGGCTGGTGGGGGTACTTCATTTGATGGGGGGCAAACAATCTGTTTCGTTATGGTGAGATAAACTGTTGGAATTCTGATCTTCTGTATTTCAAGGCTGGTTAAAGGTTGGGATGCATTTCTTGATGAACAATATTGGGAACTCTATTTGCATGCTTTAGATCTCATGCATGCTCATTAAAAGACCATCTCACTGGAATTAGGTTTGTCCTCCAAATTAAGATCCCCGTCAGCAGAAAATTCAAACCTTCAGTTTTTCTGCTCTATAAAAGTGCACCTGGTCAGCTTCAACTCTTCTATGACTTTAAATTTTGTAGATGTTGCATTCTCTTTCTTGGTGGGCCTCGCATAATTTCACTCGAGTGCCGATAGCAAATGATATATCAAAGCTGGACAGGAGAGGCAGGCGAAGGCTAGAAAGGGGGCTATGGTGGTCGGGTACAGCAAAGACTGGTCAAGGGAGGCTGATGTATGGGGAAATGGTGGGGGAGAATGTCCAGGGAAAAGGGGTTTAATATATGGGGAAGGGAAGGGAAGGGAGTGCCTTAAGAAGGATGGAAGAAGAGTGTCTGGGAAAGGTTGGGAGTATGTCTAGGTAATGGTGGGGAAAGAATGTCTTGGGAAGCTGGGGAGTGAGTCTGGGAAATGGGAGGGGGGTGAAAGAGTGTCTGGGAAAGGGGTGGATTTGGCAGAATCAGTGGTGAGATCCTGGGGGGAGATAGAAGGGAACAGTCACAGCAGAGGGGGGAGCGAAATGCAGTAGGGTGGCAGATGCAGGCTGAGAGTCTGATAGGTGAAGGTCTCATCAGCAGAGGAAAAGATAGGTGGCTTGGATAACAGGACGGGGCAGGGTCAGGGTTGGCATGGGGATGATTACGAGTGTCACCTCTGAGGGGGGGGTGGCATGTGGAGGTGGATCATGATTTTTTTTTTCCAGGGTAATGGGCAGAGTGCTGTGGAGGGGGTGAGGTTCAAGGTTGACAGAGGGACAGGATGATGATATTGGGCGGATAGCACCTAATGGGGGAACTTGGCGCGTGGGTGATAGAAGGTGGTGGAGTGAGTTTGAAAGGTGACGTACATTATTTTTCCAAACTGACCTTGACCACACAGTCAGCCAGTGTGTTCCTTCGAAGTGGGAGGAAGATCATTTTGGTTGGATGGAGATCAAGATTAGCACAAATGGCCTACTAATGGGATACCCAAATAACTATGAGGCAACTTGATGTCAGAGATGCTAATTTGTGTTCTCCTCTCTAAGGTGAAGCTCGTATTTCAGCAGTATACCTCAATTCATGGGTTTCATAATATTGAGATTCCCGCAAGGTGTAGAGCTGCCATTAATTCTGCACCATCGGCTGAAGTCAGATACAGAGATGAAAGGAGGTAGGGCTGGTGGAGATAAACCAACTCGTGACTCCAAACCACTATCCTCCCATGTGAATAGTCGTAGCTGACAAGCGCTCATGTAGTTCATCTTTCAATGCTGCAAAGGTAATGATCTCTCTATAGAATTTCAAGGGTGGTGGAGAAAAATGCCCTTGTGAGGCTTCTTGCACATGGCTCGTCACCCAGATCAAAGAGCAATTCGTGTATGAACAGGGGGTACATTTCTTTCTGGTCCTCCAGGATGTCCTTG
Source organism: Scyliorhinus torazame (assembly GCF_047496885.1). NCBI lineage: Eukaryota > Metazoa > Chordata > Chondrichthyes > Carcharhiniformes > Scyliorhinidae > Scyliorhinus > Scyliorhinus torazame. The sequence goes on from NC_092713.1 coordinate 286,620,698, forward strand.
ACCTGGAAGGGGTGGGGTGGGGATGTCTCTGTCTGGATAGAGGCCAGGTGAAGGCTTTGAGATGGAGGTTAACGTGTAAAGGACCTGCTCACTTAATCACTTCAATTCCTTCACACATTCACTGCCATGTCAATGATGCAGGCTGCAGGCAACTCTGCCTTGGCAATGGCTCTTGTACACATAGGAGAAGGAGGGCCACTGCACATTGGCACAGGTCTAGGAGGAGTGAGTGCCTTAGCAGCATGAGGCAGCAGGGCCTCAAGAAGGTCAGGATGCAGGCAAACAGGCTTCCCAATAATGGTGAGTGTTGGCCGACAATGGCTGTTTGCAGGTGGTGTTCTTATCTAGCGATGAGCAAACGACAATGCCGGAGGAGCTACCGTATGTCCCGGGATATGGTTGGTCACATCGGCGAGCTTCTCAGCTGTGGCTGCAAGGACTCTGGAGGAGTAATGCAGAGCAGTAGTAATGCAGAGGGCAGCACGGTAGCATTGTGGATAGCACAATTGCTCCACAGCTCCAGGGTCCCAGGTTCAATTCCGGCTTGGGTCACTGTCCGTGCGGAGTCTGCACATCCTCCCCGTGTGTGCGTGGGTTTCCTCCGGGTGCTCCGATTTCCTCCCACAGTCCAAAGATGTGCAGGTTAGGTGGATTGGTCATGATAAATTGCCCTTAGTGTCCAAATTGCCCTTAGTGTTGGGTGGGGGGTTACTGGGTTATGGGATAGGGTGGAGGTGTTGACCTTGGGTAGGGTGCTCTTTCCAAGAGCCGGTGCAGACTCGATGGGCCGAATGGCCTCCTTCTGCACTGTAAATTCTATGATCTATGATCTCTTGGTCTACACTGATGTATGGCTGTCTAGGTGTTGTCACAATATGACGGCAGGTCCTTCGACCCCAAGAGGTTATGGTGGGGTGGGTGACTTCCTGACCGACCTGAACAGCAGAAGATTGCATGCGTTCAGCACCTCGCTGCCCAACGGGAGATGCCGACTTTCCCGCCTGCCGCCGGACTTGGAGTCCAGAACGGAAGTTTCTGCCCATTGTTTACTCCATGTCCCGCCAATAAGAGGTAAAGGTTATCTCGCCAATAAGAAGTAAATATGCCACTCTGAAGAAAGTGACAGTGGGAACAGCAATTCAGAAGGATGGATGCTCAGCTGGAATTCACCTGCTATGAAGCAACCCTATATTCAGAGTGTTGGTTGACATCTTCTCTGGCATGTGCCTGAGTTAAATCTCCAGAGAACCCTCTGAAGCTGAAAGCTTTAAAATACCTTCAAATGGGAACTTGTTTGTGTTCAGCAATGCCAATACAATGCACATGTTAAATTAGATTTCTGTGATAACAAAAGGAGAACATCAATCTGTAGATTTCTTAAAGCTGAAATTGAGGTAGATGCAAGATAATGAGCTTGATATTCACGCCGGTATGGACTAAATGCCAGATGTCATTATTTCGGCAAGCTTAACAAATGGAGTTCTTCATGTGTGAAAATTTCATGATGATACAATCAGTGGTTACAGAAATATTTCAGACATGGCAGACAGTTATGGGCTAATCCTTATAACACTCCTTTGCTGGCCTATTGCATCTGATTGGACTGTAATTATTCGGCTGACCTTCGCGGTTTCAGCTCACTTGCTGCGGAACACATACGAGACCATCCTTTTTTTCCGAATAAGTGGGGGTGGGGGAGGGGGGGAGGAATCTGGAGATGGCAGTTTCATTCTCTTTTTTAATTTAGAATATCTGAATTGAAACAAATCTCGTAACACATCAGATCTGTATTGCATAATCAATATCTTCAATCTCCTCAGCCCCTTTGCTGTCAACTGGTCTGCATGCACCCTTTTGTTCTCTTTGCACAGACTTTCCTTTAATAAGCTACCTTGAGACTGGGAGGTGCCACAGAAAAAGCTGGCAGCATTCGGCAAAATGTGTCTTTTCTTTCTCTATCTCGTGTGCTTGATTTGTAATGTGCCTCAGCACTGCAGAGATGCAGAAAGCTGTGGTTCGACATCATGGCAGCAAGAAGATAAATGTAAGTACTTGCTGAAAAATGCAAGCCTGGTTCAAAATGGCAATAAATTGCAGCTACACGACAGCCTGTTGCCAAATTCTTTTAATGATTTAGTGGACTGTGATCAGAAAGAAAAATGTTAAAACTACATTCAGTGTTAAGTTCAAAGACAGAAATGTAAAAGCAAAGTGAACATCCAGATTATTATCTTGCCTTTCACTCCAAAGTAATTAGACTTTGACACTGTCAAAATGAATCTTGGGGAAATGTAGTCATGAAAATGCGATATTTCATGAAAAGAGCAGAGATCCATCTCATCTGCAGAATGCCACAGGTACAAAATGGTTTCCACATTTGCCGACAAAAGAGTTACTGCACTTTAACAGTAATTTATTGAATGTAACATTGTGGAATGTTTGGATATGATCAGATGATACATAAACACAAGCATTATTTGTATTAAACATTGACGATCATGTTTGACTAGGAATTTTACAAGAACAGTCAAAATGAACCAGAATTCGGTATAGTTATTTAACCAGGAAGAGGTTTTATCTGTTTGATGGGTACTTTTTAAAAATGTATTGGATGTGGGTATCGATGGCTAGGCCAGCATTTGTTGCCCATCCCTAATTGCCCTTGAAGTGAATAGCTTGCTTGGGCCACTTCAGTGAACATTCAACCACATATGGATCTGGAGTCACAAGTAGGCCAGGCAAAGTAAAGACAGCAGATTTCCTTCCCTAAAGGACATTAGTGAATCAGATGGGATTTTAAGACAATCGACAAAGGTTTCATGCTCATCATTAGACTATTAATTCCAGGTTTTTATTGAATTTGAATTTCACCATCTGCCACGGTGGGACTCTAACCCATTTCATTCCATTACGCCATTGCCTCCCTATGATGAAGTTAACTGCCTTCAGAGTAAAGAATAATTTGACGGATTCTGAGATGGGGAGTACAATAGGTAAGACAGTAAAGGAAGGTGATGTAAAAATAAATGGAAACTGGAGAGAGCTCGTTGAATTTTGGTGATATAATTGCCTCGGCAAGTTTAAATAACAAGTCCTCTGTTTGATTCAATGGAGAGAAATTTGTCACAAGGCCATGCCCCATTATTTTTAAGACATTTTCAACTTCCAACTGACTGAAAAATTTTCACTTAGAAATGAGATCGAACAAACTAATTAAAAATGCAAGGCCACCTTCAAAGGTGAAGGAGGAATACAAACCATCCTCAGGGGAATGTGGAGAGAGAGACATTTCCTATAAGTCACACACATATTGAAACTTGTTAATGTCTGAGGAAAATACATTCAAATGCAAAGTTCATTTTGAATCAGTGGTTGCCACAGGCAGACCCATCCAACCTTGTTGGAGACTCAGGGCGGTGGAATGTTTCAAGGCTGCAGCCATTGTAGAGGGATTGCAAGAAAGCAGAGGAAACAGGCTGAATGCTGGTCTCTCTCGTTCTTTTGGAACAAGTGTATAACCTGGTTCAATAGCCAACGTTACCAGAAATCTACCAACGAACCGAGATCTCATGATAATTGCTACATTTTGTACATCTGGCTGCATCCTCAAAATCGGCTGATCTAAATCAGAGACAATCATTTAAAAATGTCTGCCTCAAGAACAATAAAACAAGGTATAACCATATATTTGTTTAATTTATTATTTTATTGGTCTGTAATTTCCCTTATTTCTGAGACCTCTGAGTGTGTGTGACATTACGTTTTTATTATTGATTTCCCTCAGGTTTAGTGGTGGTAAACTTGCTCTTTCTTCAACTCAAGAAAACCTTGTCTGATTGGCTCCTTATTGCTCAGTGCATAAATAGATAAATATATTTGGATTCGGAAAAGGGCACATCCTTGTACAAAAGAAAATTAAACTTTTGTTGTGACCAACCGAGGAAGCAAATGGAGGGGAACCAGTTCACCCCTTTTCAGCTGGTCGTAACAAACTTTAGTCTTGCTATATGCACTATGCCACAGGGAAGTAAAATACAAGATGGCGCCATAATTCCCCATCTTGCAGTGGTTCTGGAATAGACAGAAGAGTAAACAATACAAAGGCTCACTGGGATCTGTTCCTGGCTTCACTGCTTTCTGCAGAGCAGCTACAAGCTGAGAGAAGTTGTAGCTATCCACATGTGGGTGGGCACACAAGACTGAAATGCAGATGAGTGAAGCACAACATTTGACTTGTTTTCCACCATTTGTACAGCAACAAAGCTGCCTAGTAGATACTGGCATCTAGCACTCACATATCCGCAAAGGGGGCACCAGGGCTGAAGTGGATGAGAGGCATTTTGAGGTAAGAAAGGGGTAGTAAATATATATATTTATGAAATATTTTTTGGTTGCATATCAGCCATTTCTTTTCAGCTGCAGCATCATCCCCCCAGGGCATATTTGCACTCTGACCGTTGTGGCAATGACCCACAACAAGCCTCAGGGGTGGGATACCTACCTTAGTTCTGGCAACTCAACAACTCAGAAAGAAATTCCAGATTGTTCATTTCCTTATTTCGGTCTCAGACTTTCCAAGAAAGGGAAATCAAACTACGAAAGAAAGCCTGACCAGGGTAGATTGTCACAGCTACAGTAATCTTTTGTAAAGCAAATTTGCACAACCATAGGAACAGCTGCCTGTGTCTTTGGTCAAAGTTTTACAATGCAGTTGAATTCAGGAACTGGCATATTGATTTACGTAAAGTATTGAATATTGATTTCCTGTGAGTAGGTGACCAATTGTAATCTCATTAAGGATTCAAGGTGATTGATTTCTAACAATAGACACCAGGGAATCAAAGACTGTATTCTGTTATGATTATATGCAGAGTAATGAATACCTGGGATGGGTTGCAAAACAGGATTTAAAGTTGTCTTCACTCCTCGCCATAATGCCATGCTATATTAGGAACACTGCAATTGTATCCTCACTTTAACTTTATGCTGGGTGAACTAGTGGTACAGTACGTTCATGCACGGATGTATAGTGATGTGCGGTGATCGAGTGGAATACGATTGTTAATGATTCCCTTGACGATGAGCTCTTCATTTTAACCATCTGGGAGAGGTGTCGACCAAATTGGAGTTCTTTCCCAGAAGGGAGGGAAATGAAGCAATATGTAAACCCGAATGGTGGATGGTCAATAAATATAGAATATAATGGGTGCCTGGGAATGAGTGACAGCCTGAAATCTAATCATGTATTTGAGATAGTTTATGCACAGAATAATTGATACCCAAGAGAGAGATACAGGCTGGAATGTTTTTGACAATCATTTGTTGCGTTTTGTGTCCTTATTAGCCTAAAATAGTTTTCTGCACTCTCGGCCATTGATGTATGGTAATGACCATTCAGAAGTACAAATGATCCAATTGTTGCCAAGATTAAAAATAATTTTCTGTTGATTATATTTCAATGTTATAGTCAGTGCATTAATTATGAACTGTGACTCTCGTGATAACTATGTCGATTCATTTTCTAATTGACATAGCGATTTCTTCTCTCAAGGAAGGGACCTTTATTGACAGCTAGTTTAAGAGGTAACACCCTGATAATTACAATGTGCAACACCTGCCTTAAAGGCATGACGTGCTTAAGGGACCAAAATTGCAGGCACTGTTGGTCTTCATTTCACGGTGGATGTGCACAACCCGCCATATTGGTTAGAATGCCTCCATAAGTGGCAAGAGTATGCACCTGAAATTGGCTTCTCCTGGCTTTATGTTACTAGCTGCCAGTCCCTTTCTCTTCACTTTCACCGCTCCACCCCAGGTCTGGCGAGCTTTCTCCAGGGCCGTGTTTGCTGCCTGCAGCTCACCGCTAAGAAGCAAATGAGGCCAACAGACCAATTTGTCATGGAATAGGGTTACAGCAGGAAAGGAGGTCATTCAGCCTTTCATTTTTGTGCTGATCCTCTCAAGGAGCAATCCGCTTTGTGACGCTCACGTTTTCCGCTTCGTTCTGCACATTTTTCCATTTCAGATAACAATCTAATCTACTTTCAAATGCCTGCAATGAATCTGCCTCCATCTCATTCTGAGGCAGTGCATTCCAGATTTTAACTCGCCACTTGAAAAGTTTTTCCTCATGTCTCCAATACTTTTGCTGAATCCCTCAAGTATGTGCCCTTTGATTCACGATCCTTTCTCCAATGGAAGTAGTTTCATCCTGTCTGCTCTGTCCAGGCCCCCTTATGATTTTGAATACCTTTATCAAATTGCCATGGTCTTGCTGTCAGCTTCAATAGGCACTGAGATCCTATCCAAAGTCCAGTGCAAGCCAACATCTAGGCTTGTATTTTTATCCATAATGAAATAAGCCATGTATAGTCACTGCACAATTTCCCACCTTGGTGGCATAATTAGGATCTTATTCCCGTACTTTTCCTCTAAGTGAGCTTACACTTCAAAAGACTAGAGTGATAGCAAACACTTGCAATCGGATAGACATGAATCCGTGGAGTGTGAATGTGGTCTTCCTGATGCCTGTAAATAATCAAGGGCTGACTCCTGCCACCAAGAGACTAGCTTTTTATTCATCAGCCTGTAGCTTTCATAGCGACAGAACTCAAAAAAGACACATCTACACAACACTTTTGCATGAACTCCAGCATTCAAAAAGAAGTGTGAATATATTATTTGGATGCATTTAATATGGTTTATTCTATGTAAGTCATTAACTGGCTTTAATTTGTCTAAGGCACAACTAAGAAAAACAGCTAATTAGTACAACAGTTCTTTTCATTGCTCTGAGCCTCTTCCAGCTGATGAAAAAGAGACCACATCAGAGTTGATCAGGAAAGCCATGGATTGTCACTCAGAATCAGATAAGGCGCCATGGCAGCTGTCTCTATAATATCCACGCGACTAATTAGCGTGATAAGACTAGTGACACGTGGATATCGTGAAGAGTTTATGTATGTGACATCGCCTCCAGTCCTGTACGAAACCTGCCATAGTGCCTTCATCAATAGAGCATAATTTTGGATAGTTACCCGTAATCAGAAGTGCACATAACTCTTTGGGGGCTTGGTGAGGCTGTTGTAAGAAAATCCTGACAAACTGTCAGTTTCGTCAACTATTACTATTACCACAGAGACTAGAGTTCAGTCAGCGTTTCGTAGCTGTTCAACATCTATCACAATGAGTAACCCCTGGCCCACTTACTCCAGTTAGCAATCCCAGCTCCCAATCTACTCTGATCAAAAAACCTCATTGTCTTTCCCCCCAAAGAACTCGCAAGCAGCAGCAGAATCCCCTCTACTTCCTCCAATTAGCAATTGCTGACTCTTTCTATGCCCATCGGCACTGGCTGACCCATCTATGCCAATTATACGTTCTAACTGCCCCCACCTCCGCTAAGCAACAAACAAGTCAACCCATCCTTCCCCCGCTAAGTCCAACTAACAACCACATTCACACGTGCACTCCAGTCAACAACGTTGCTACGATGGAAATTAGATGCAGCGTGAAGAAGAAGCATCACATTTCATGATGTTCTAACATCCTTATCACTTGCATTCATAGATGATTATGCTTAGGTAGTCAGCTTTGATAGAATTCTCGTTTGCCCCCAAAATGCTCTCGTAGAGGAACTTAAGTTAAAAAATATATACAGAGCCAACTTTAGTACAGCATTTCCTATTTAAAAATTAAATAGCTGACAGTTTTTAAGAACCATGGTTTCGCAATGTTTAATTGACTATGTTCCAGACGTGAGAAAAGTAGCAGAATACAACAGTTCATTGTTTCTAAAGTAACTTTACTTCCGCCATGGCAGCTCTGATAGACAAAGGAAAGTACTTGTCTCTCCTCGTAATTAAGGCCAGAAGTTTACTGGCACATTCTAGTTTCTGCTGCCAGGGCAAAAAGGGGGTCCACTGTGGAGGAGACTTTACCAGCAATGGACAATTGAAAGGTTGACACCAGGATCATCATCCAACTAAGGATGGTGGCTTGCGTCTCTGACTTGCCAGCCCAATCAGAGGGCCGATTATTCTGCAGCCTTGGCTGTGCCACCGATGGAGGTGGCGGTTATTGAGGCTGCATGAAGAAGGAGAGGATACGTCCACATTGAGGAGCTCTTGGAAGGCCAGGAAGAATTTTTTTTTAATATGCCGGTAATCAAAGGGGTGAATATCCCAGTGGCAGCTTTAGTGCCACATTGGTGGCTATTTCGAGTTGGGGGCCCCCTCCACTTGACATCGAGCATATAGAAAAGGAAGGACCCCCCCAACACCACCCTCGATGAAACTGACAGGTTCCTCATGTGGTGCGGGACCATTCCACACTTCTAAAATTCCGGCAGCATTACAAAATGGCCATTAATACGGTTGAAGAAGTGGATGCATTAGCAATCTGCCTCTGATCGGCAGGCAGCTAAGCCGTTGCTAAAATAAACAATGGTTGCCTTATCTGCTCCTGTTTTCTCTATGCATAGGATGGTCAATGCATTTATTCTGATGAATTGAGGTTAGCTTGGTGCCAAGAGCCCCTGCCTACTGTTGACTGGAGTGAGACTGTTTCTGTTCATTTCACAATGTGTTTTTACAATCAACAGATAGAGGGCAATATGACCCCCATCAGTCTGGACTGGATCCCACATACTACTTTTAATCTCTTTTACAAGCCTGCCGTTCCCTCTGAAACTTTCTCTTTAAAAAAAACAGATGTATTTTTCTCCTTTCCTGAAACTGATGATTCACAGAGCGGAATTAGTCCACATTGTTTTTAAATTCTTAGCCCTCGTGATTTTCTTCACGCAAGCATCAAAGCCACTGGATAGTCACCAGGGGCCTGAACAGAGGCTGTTTTCTTATCTTTCTTAGCCGAGGGCGACCTGAATTCAGTGAACACAGCAAGAGAGCAGGGCCATAAACTAGAGTCTTCCAGATCTGTAACTCAATCAAAATGGAAGAATGTACAGGCCTGTCAAACTCTTGTTGTCTTTCCATGAAAATAGATCTTTTTATATGTTAACACCATTGTACTTGGAAAAGTATTTGCCTCCCTTCTCTTAATCCTGGCTTTCTGCAGATAACAATGGAACCCCATATTTCCGATGTGTTTTAATGCTTAAAAGTGATGCTTTTACACCTCTGTATAGGCAGGATTATCTGTCCCTCACACGGCATGTTTTCCAGCTGCAAAGATGGCTCGCCATTGGCCAGCAACGGCATTTCCTCTCCTACCAATGTTTACAGCGTTTTACGTGGCTCACCTGTCCTGTCACCGGGGAACCTATTGCAGGAGGGTCGTCTTCGACAGACTAGAAGATCCCACCAGCAGGAAAGGCTGGGGGAAACCCACCCGTGTCTGTGTGGGTTTCCTCCGGGTGCTCCAGTTTCCTCCCACAAGACCCAAAAGATGAATTAGATGAATTGGACATTCTGAATTCTCCCTCTGTGTACCCGAACAGGCGCCGGAAGCTGGCGACTAGGGGCGTTTCACAGTAACTTCAATGTAAGCCTACTTGTGGCAATGAAGATTATTATTATTATTCCCTTCATCTGGGTTGTGAGAGATGCCTGCCATATTAAGACCAACCACCCCATCGTCTGTTGTAAAGATGTTCAGGCCCATGGAAGGAACTTTGATATCACTGTCTGTCAGACTGCGCATCAATCTGAAAATTCTTTCAGTATTTCACTGTTCTTGGAAGGAAGAGTGCACATGCAGATATGAAAAGAACCATAAGAATATACCTTTTGTTACAGCAGGCAATACTGAAGTATTGATTGCCATAAACATATAAAAACTGCAAATTCTGCACCCAAAACAATAATCTATTGATGTATTGCCTGCATTTTTTGTGATTATTTCAGATTAGTTCTGGGTCGGGAGTCTCCCGCAATTGGCGGGACGGCCCGACGCCGGCACGAAGAGCGTCGCGAACCACTCTGGCATCGGGATGCCCGGAAGTTGCGGAATCCACCGCACTTCCGGGGGCTGGTTAGCGTCACGCCAACCGGCTCTGAAGGGTCGCCATGGGCCGACGCGAATTGGCGCATGCGTAGAACCGCTGGCATGTTTCCTGCGCATGCGCAGGGGGATTCTTCCGGCCATGGCGGAGCCCTACAGAGGCTGGTGCGGAGGGAATGAGTGCCCCACGGCACAGGCCCGTCCGCAGATCGGTGGGCCCCGATCGCGGGCCAGGCCACTGTGGGGGCCCACCCCGGGGCCGGATTCACCCACGCCCCCCCGAGGACTCCGCTAGCCACCCTCCAAGCCAGGTCCCGCCGGGATGGACCATGTTCATTTCACGCCGGTGGGACTGGCTGACCGCTCGGCCCATCGGAGCCCGGAGAATTGCCGGGGGGGCATGATCCCTGCCCCCGCCCGAAAACCAGCACCGGAGAATTCGGCAGCCTGTGTCGGAGCGGCGGGGTGGGATTCACGCCGCGCCCCGGCGATTCTCCGACCGCCCGCCGGGTCGGAGAATCCCGCCCCTGATGTCTGTTCAACTTTCACATCCAATTAAGTTTGTTGAAAGCTATCTAACTATATTTCCTTACTCATTGACACTAATATGCATTACCGTGTATTTTCCAGCATTCCACTCCCCCAATGCATCTTAGGGCCTTCCTTCATCCCACTCTCTTGAGCATTGATTATGCCTGTTTAGTATCTCGGTATCTTTTTCTACATTAAAAGGCTTACTATAGGTTTTTGTTGCTGTTAAGTACATATTGCTGTTTTCTTGTTGCTACAGTAAGTCATTATGGTTTTCATTGAAATGTATGTTACTTTAAAAGTAAATAGTTTCCCACAAATCAATACAAACATATTTACGAATATCTTGCATTTGCATTGTATTACGGATGCTTGGTCAGCCTCAACAGTGGATAAGAGGCTGGACCAGAGTAGAAACTTTTAAAAGTTTTTAAGGTGGTGCGGAAATATCGATTCATTCCAGGAGTGATAAATTAACAAATAGGGTTTGGTTATCTTATAAACAAACTTTATTACAACAAAAGAAAGGAAAACAATATTTAAACTTTTAAACTTCAACCCTACCAATAACACATTACACATAGTTCCTTAGCCTTAACACACCAGTTCCCATTAAACAGCACTTTAAATACACATGCAGCTCTTGTTCCACATACACAGACAGGCAAAGGCTACACTTGCATTTACAAAGCTATTTTTCTTCTGTTAGGAAAATTCATTCTGAACCTTTTTCCAAATCCTGCCTTGGTGGCAACTTTCATGACCTCTCTCAGTCAATATTCAAAGCCTTCTCCTGTACCTGCTCAGAACAGCAGCCTTTCTCTCTCTCTTCCTGAGCTCGCCCTTCAGACAACAATTCCCTGCTGGGGTTTCCAGACTTGAACACATCAGCGATGCCTTGGCTGTTTGATTGCCCACTCCCGTTTATACAAAAGAACAGAGCCATGCTTTTGATATGCAACTAACCTCCCATTGACGGACAAAGAGGCCAATCGACTGTGGAATGGGCTAACGGCTGGTCAGGCAGGAGTGTCCCGAAGAACAATGGAGCTGGAACATCCTGTGTATTCCCACTCACGAGTTTAAGTCTGATTGGGACAATGGGCGTGAATCCCGCCCCCGCCGGTTGCCGAATTCTCCATCACAGGATATTCGGCGGGGGCGGGAATCGCGCCGCGCCAGTTGGCGGGACCCCCCCCCCGGCGATTCTCCGGCCCGGATGGGCCGAAGTCCCGCTGCTGGAATGCCTGTCCCGCCAGAGTGGATTAAACCACCTCTCTTACCGGTGGGACAAGGCGGCGCGGGCAGACTCCGGGGTCCTGGGGTGGGTGCGGGGCGATCTGGTCCCGGGGCGTGCCCCCACGGTGGCCTTGCCTGTGATCGGGGCCCACCGATCCGCGGGCGGGCCTATGCATTGGGGGCACTCTTTTCCTTCCGCCTTTGCCATGGTCTCCACCATGGCGGAGGCGGAAGAGACCCCCTCCACTGCGCATGCGCGGGGATGCCATGAGCGGCCGCTGACGCTCCCGCGCATGCGCCGCCTGGCAAATTGTGTAATGGGCTAACGGCTGGTCAGGCACCAAAGGCCTTTCCCGCCAGCTGGCGGGGTGGAAATCAGTCCGGCGCGGGCCCAGCCCCTCAAGGTTAGGGCTCAGCCATTCAAGATGCGGAGGATTCCACACCTTTGGGGCGGCGCGATGCCGGACTGATGCGCGCCATTGTTGCCGCCGGTCGGTGGACATCGTGCCGATTGCGGAGAATTCCGCCCATCGTAACTCGGTCAGGTGTGGATATATACCTCTGACTCCATGCTTGCCATTTTTTCCCCTCAGTCTGTTTAACCCCGAAATTGCCTGCTACATCTTTGATCTCATTTCTGGACCCACTTTCCTAATATCTCCCTCGCGTAACAATAATGCCTTTCAGGGCACCGAGTGCCCAATTCTCCTGTGTTAATGAAATTGTTTTTGATATGTTGATTGTGTAGATTTTTTTGTGGTGCGTCCTGCATCACCAGTCATTTCCTGTGTGGCTCACGTGCTATTTTGAGAGAGAGAAGGGCACATACCAATTTGTCACCTGTGTGAACCTTTGCATCAGCACTACCCGGGCGTTCACACAGTCAACCAGTTGATGTATGACAGGATTTCAAATTTGCCCCTGGCAGGAAATCACCCTATAAAGGATTCTGCTGCAAGGTGCGCCCTGCATTAAAGATATCTAAAAGACCAGAACCCAATTGCAGGTAAGGTAATTTTTATGAACCTTTTCTATTGTCCCATGCTGAGAAGAAATGAGGGTGTTTTTGCAGGTGTTATGGTCATTTCCTTCATTTGCCAATGAGAGTGGTGACACCCTCTCATTGGAGGCAGAGGGATAGGCGACTTGTCCACACAAAGGCTGGAATGGGTATGGGGATAGCTTTGGCAGAGCCTCTGGGACTGCAGGGTGGCAGGGAGATGGAGCAGAGGCTGGGGTGGCACGGTAGCACAGTGAGGCGACACAGTAGCACAGTGGTTAGAACTGTTGCTTCACAGGTCCAGGGTACCAGGTTGGATTCCCCGCTTGGGTCACTGTCTGTGCGGAGTCCGTCTCTGCGTTGGTTTCCTCCAGGTGCTCCGGTTTCCTCCCACAAGTCCCGAAAGACGTGCTGTTAGGTAATTTGGACATTCTGAATTCTCCCTCCGTGTACTCGAACAGTGCCGGAATGTGGCGACTAGGGGCGTTTCACAGTAACATCATTGCAATGTTAATATAAGCCTACTTGTGACAATAAAGATTATTATTATTTGAATCCAATGCAGCAGAAAAGGTTTGCAACCTCACTCTCTGGTCAGGTGGCAAGTGAACCATCCATTACCCTACATTAGCTGGAGCCTACTTGTGCCTTGGTGTCTCAACACTTGGTCCATAGCCTTGAATGTCGTAACATTTCAAGTGCTCATCAAGTATATTTTAAAGACTGTGAGGTTTCCTGGCTCAACGATCCTACCAGGCACTGTATTCCAGATTCCCACCAACATCTGGGTGAAAACGGTCTTCCTCAAATCTGCTCTAAACCTCCTCTGTGGGATTCTCCATTGACGGGATCCTCCGCTTCTCCAGCAGCGCACCCACATCCACAAGTGTCCCGACGCTGTGGCCGTGTCCACAATGGGAAACCCCATTGGCCGGCTGCACGAACGGAGGGAGTATCCTACTACTGTGCCACAAACTGGGGCTGACGGGACGGACAATCCCACCTCCTGCCTTTAACTTTAAAATTATTTCCCGCTGTTACTGACATCTCAACTAAGGGGAACATCTGCTTTCTATCCACCCTGTCCAACCCCCTCATAATCTTGTACACGTCAATCAGGTTCCCTTCCAGCCTTCACTGCTCCAAAGAAAACAACCCAAACTTATCCAATCTCTCTTCATCGCTAAAATGCTCCATCCCCGGCAACATCCTGGTGAATCCCCTCTTCACCCTCTGTAGTGCAATCACATCCTTCCTTTAGTTCGGTGACCAGAACTGAACACAGGACTCCAGCTGTGGCCTAACCAAAGTCCTGTACAGTTCCAACATAACTTCCCCGCTCTTATAGGGCAAAATCTAACGACCATGAGGAGCCCGACTCGGGACGTAATGTTGCCAATAAAATGCAACAGGCCTCTCAGCAATTTACCTGGATCAAACGGGATCTCGTGAGACATCGCAATCTGGATCCCCTCCACAATGGGCGGGACCCAAATCTGCATACTAAAATATGCAGTTAGGTACACTTAGATATGCACTCACCAGGTCCAAACCAGCACCTGGATTGACTCCCCTCGCTGGAGACCACAGCCGGACACTGTTTAGCATTGGTCTTCACAAACAGGGACCAGGCGTACTGGCACTTGGGTGGGGAGAGTGGGGGGGGGGGGGGGTGATGTGGGGCCCCTGGGTGGTCAGGCTCTGGGCAGGATGGTACCCTAACATTCCCGATGTCACTTGGGAACTTTGGCACTGCCAGTCTGGCATCACTACATCGGCATCCCAGTAGTGCCACCTAGGTGCCACCCTGACACTGTCAGAATGCCCAGGGGGTGCAGCACTGTCTGGCAGCAGCACTTCCAGGGTGCCAGGCTGTCAGTGCCAAGATGCCGGAGATCGGGCCAGGGGGTGCCCTGCCTGTGTAGGGTGTGGAGGCACGATGATGCCCTTATAGGTGAGTTGGGGCCTTAATGTGGTCTGAAGGCCGTGATGGCGGGGGGCGGGTCTATCGATTGGGGCATCACCGATCCCTTTCTACACTGATGAGTGGATCTAGTTAGTTCAGGAAATGGGACTGAGTGCGTCCTGGATATGGCATTCCTCGCTGAAGTCTCAAGTGAAGCAGAGTCCCGTTCGAAAGCGGAGTCTCTGTTTCATTTTCGTTAAATCGCGCCCATAACTATGTTGCGACAGATAAAGGCAAGTGTCTCGTATGCCTTCTCAACTACGCTTTTCACCTGTCCTGCCGCCATCACGGATCTGTGGACAAGCACCCCAAGTTCCCTCGGTTCCTCTGAGCTTCTTCGTGTCCTCCCATTCATTGAATGCTCCCTTGTTGCGTCACTCCTTCCAAAGTGCATTGCCTCACACTCTTCAGGGTTAAATTCCATCTGCCACTGATGTGCACATCTGGCCATTCCGCCTAAATCCTCCTGATGAAATGAACAACTTTTTAAAGATTGTTTGAGCTGATTTCCAAGTCTTAATTTGACACCCTCCATTCTCTCAAACATTTGATGGACAGACAACTTGCTTCTGGACGTCTCCAAATGCTGCTCTAGAATCAGCCACTGGTTGTGCAAGGACAGTCCATCATTTCATTTCTTTAGTTTCCGCGAGTAAAGCCTTGCCTCCACAATTTCCTCTCCATTGTGTAGTCTAGCATTGATAAATCATGAAAGTAAATCTCCGCCTTGCTATTTTGTGTTACAGTGTGTGGTAGAATAACATTTCCAATCTCATGATTATCAATTGAGGAGGGGGCTACATTCAATGTTCCTATTCCATATTAAACAGGTGAAAACAGCCAGACAATTGCAATACAAATCCTAAACATTTCATTACATTCTGGCTGGTGCTGGGTTAATCCACTGACAGAAGATTACTCAATTATCTGGAAGACGAGTGAAACAAGGAGCTCTATGGGTAATATTGGAAAAGAATGTGACACTTTTTATAACATGGTCAATAAAATGCAATATTGCAGATTAAGTTTAGAGCAATGGTCATTAGATTTTGATGTTTACAACAAAATGATGATAGCTTTCCCTAAGCATTTGTGAATTTTGATCCAAAGCTTGCAGTTTAAAAATGAGTTGGGGATCAGAAAGAGCAGGACAATTAACCAAAGTTTGATCTATCAGCAGAAAGCCTTCAGTTTGGAATCAGTCAATGACCTTGCATTATGATGAGATGCTGGTGATAACAGAGAGTAGATAATTTATGAAAAAGAGTGGCTGTTCAAACATTGGTACACTCGGGGACAGAGTTGAAACCTTGCTTGGCCTTCTTCTTTTCAATCTTACTGAATTTCTCAGCCGTCACTGCAAGCGCAACAGGTAAATGTGCTTCAAAAAGGGGATATGGGGGAAGGGGGGTATGGGGGAAGGGGAATATGGGGGAAGGAGGGATATGGGGGAAGGAGGGATATGGGGAAGGGGGGATATGGGGGAAGGGGGGATATGGGGAAGGGGGATATGGGGGAAGGAGGGGATAGGGGGAAGGGGGATATGGTGGAAGGAGGGGATAGGGGGAAGGGGGGATATGGGGAAAGGGGGATATGGGGGAACGGGGTATATGGGGGAAGGGGGTATATGGGGGAAGGGGGGATATGGGGGAAGGGGAAATGGGGTAAGGAGGGACGGACCCAGCCTATCAGGCATACAACGCCCCCAGGACATTCCAGGGAGGCCACGAGCCAGGGACAGACTTGGAGCACCAGGCGGACGCCGCCCACATCTAGTGCGAGTGCGGCAACGCCGGCGGGCCACACCCAGCGACGCGGAGGGCAGCCACAGCAACAGGCCCCCGTCGCAGCCAACCCAGGACACTGACGCACAGGACACTGACACAAAGGGCCCGAACACACAGGACCCGAACACACAGGACACCGTCGCCCAGGACACTGACACACATGACACCCACACACAGGGGACAGATGGACAGGAATCACCACTCCAGGGCACCCCGGACTTCGGGTCAGATGGCGAGCACGCCATTATGCCACTGCTATCTCCTACACCCTCCACCATCGCAGAGACACTCACCTCGGTTGGGCACTTTAGCGATGAGGCATCTGGGACACTAACTGGTGCGCACAACACAGTTGTCCCGATACAGCAGGTGGAGGCACGAGCAGCCAAGGGGCTGGGTGGTCGGAGGGCAGCCCGGCGCAGGCAACCGTCTGCCACCCAGACGGGTCCCGGGTTTCTGGAGTTACCACACCCACCCATAGACCTGATGCAGTTACGGACCAAGGGACGACCGAAGGGGGTGACGGCCGGCTTGCGGCAGCTGCAGACGAAGGTGGAGGAGTCCACGCGCGTGCAGGAGCGGGTAGTGGTGCCGGTCATGCATGCCCCCCAGGCTGACACCGCACGGGTGGCATCCGTGGTGGAGGCAATGGGTGCGACGATGTCAGACACGGGTCGCAGTATGCAAGGTGTGGGGCTTTCCGTGCAGGCGGCGTCCGTGGCCCAGGACATGGCTGCCCTCTCACAGGCAGCCATGAGCCAAAGCCAGCAGCAGATCACGGAGGCACTCAATGCATTGGCCAAGTCACAGCAGGCAATGGCCCTTTCTCTGCAGGCCATTGCTGAGGGCATCGGCGCCATTGCCCAGGTGCTGGCCGGCGTCGCCCAGACACAGACAGGGATGGCCAATTCCCTGAGCTCCATGGCTGCAAATTTGCAGACCCTTGTTGATACCAGGACGGGCCCCCAGGACTGGCAGCACAAGTGTCGCGGGGGCATCGGGTGCTCGGTCTGTTCGCATCACCGACCCATGTAGAGGCCTGGGGGCCATCGGGCAGCCCGAGGGAGGAGGACATGCTGTAGGGGAGGTCCCAGAATACCCGCAACACCTCAGACTCTCGCCCTTCCATCCCAGGTGCATCTGGTGGGCAACTGGCAGGACAGGCTGGCAGCTCGCCATCCCAGTCGCCCGAGCCGCAGCCTGGCCCATCGAGGCTGGGCCGCCCCAGGAAATGGCCGTCAAAGGAGTCCCTAGTCACAGGGTAGGAATCACAGGAGTCCACCTCCAGTTCTGCTGTACCGTCTGGGGAACCACCTAGACGTCGTCATAGGGCCCTTGAGGCCAAAAAATTAGCCATTGAGTAAGTTAGCACGGGTGCAGGGCACAGATTAGTTCTCGGGCTAATGCACGTGTATGAACTGTTAGTTATTAAAATCACTTTCACACCTACAGAAGCTGCCTTTGTGCTCTGTCCGGTGCGTTGGGGTGTGTGGTGTCAGGTGAGCGCCAGTGGGTGTGTGAGGGGTGATAGAACGTCGGCCTCAGGTGAGTGTGCCCCCCTCTCCCCCCGGGTCGCCCTCGCCTTGCCCCCGGGCAGACGACGGGACCGTGCGCTGCAGTGTCATGGCCGCATGCAGGGACAGTCCGGGTGGAGGGTGGTACTGTGGCCATGGGTCAGACATTGTCCAACAATGTAGAACCCAGAGTTCATTGCAGGGCGGGTTGTCATCATCCTCCATGGCCTCCAATAGACACGCTTCCACCGGCGACTGTGTGAGCCCGGCCCGTTGTGCCACAGGTGGATGTGCAATGGAGGGGTGGTGTGCATGCGGGTGGGGTGAGGGTGGTTTGTGCTGGGTGGGATGGGTGAGGGAGGTCGGCTGGTGCTGTAGTGTGCAGTCTGTGCCCATACCCGCCGATTACAACGACCCCCTAGCCCGTGAACCGGGCGGCTATCAGCCTGTCTCGTGCCCTCTGGCCCAGCCGGTAACGGTGGGCAGCCTCCCGTCCATGTCCAGCCCGCCTGTCCTGACCATTGCCCCCATCCTCCTCATCTGGGGAGGTCTGCGTCTCGTCCTGCTGCTCCTCCCCTTCCCCCTCCTCTGCCTGCAGCACATCGCCCCTCTGCTGGGCTATGTTGTGCAGGACGCAGCAGACCACAACGATGCAGCCGACCCTATCTGACGGGTACTGGAGGGCCTCTCCAGAGCGGTCCAGGCACCTGAAGCGCGTCTCCAGCAGCCCAAAGCACCGCTCTATCACACCCCTGGTTATTGCATGGTCATCGTTGTAGCGGTTCATCCGTATTGGCACAATCGTTCATCCTCGCCATGTTCGAGGGACGCCCCCCCCGCCCCCCCCGCCCCCGCCGGCTGAGGGAATGGTTGCTGGGCGACAGGGGTTACACGTTGTGGTCGTGGCTGATGACGCCTATACGGAGGCCACAGACGGAGGAGCTGGGGGGAGGAACTGGGGGGAAGAGCTGGGGGGAGGAGCTGGGGCGGGAGGAGCTGGGGCGGGAGGAGCTGGGGTGGGAGGAGCTGGGGCGGGAGGAGCTGGGGGGAAGGAGCTGGGAGGAGGAGCTGGAGGGAGGAACTGGGGCCGGAGGAGCTGGGGCGGGAGGGGCTGGGGGGAAGGAGCTGGGAGGAGGAGCTGGGAGGAGGAGCTGGGGGGAGGAGCTGGAGGGAGGAGCTGGGGGGAGGAGCTGGGGCCGGAGGAGCTGGGGCCGGAGGAGCTGGGGCGGGAGGAGCTGGGGGAAGGAGCTGGGAGGAGGAACTGGGGCCGGAGGAGCTGGGGCGGGAGGAGCTGGGGGGAAGGAGCTGGGAGGAGGAGCTGGGAGGAGGAGCTGGGGGGAGGAGCTGGGGCCGGAGGAGCTGGGGCGGGAGGAGCTGGAGGAGGGGGGGCTGGGGGCATGGAGCTAGCGGGGAGCTGGGGGGGGGGTGGAGCGGGGGGGAGGAGGAGGGAGGAGCGGGAGGGGCACTGCTCGGGTACCGGGCGCAGACATGCAAGATCCTCCGTTCATGGAATAGGTCCCCTTCCTATTCGTAAAAAAGGCCTTGTTATCCGCAGGTGGCCGCACGGCGAGGTGCATCCCATCGATTGCCCCCTGGACCATGGGCACATTGGCCACGGCAGCGGAGACCACTGCCTGGGCATCCTGGCTGGCCCGGTCCACAGGGAACTTGATGTAGCGGTCCACAATGGCATACAGCGCATCCGTCACTGCACAGATGCACCGGTGCACCAACGCCTGCGAGATGCTGGACATGTCCCCACTCGGCGCCTGGAATGACCCCGTGGCATAAAGGTTCAGGGTCACCGTAACCTTGACGGCATTAGGGAGAGGGTGTCCTCCCCCCAGTGCCACGCGGTGCCAGGTGTGCCACAAGGTGGCAGATATAGGCGACGGTTTTCCGGCTCATCCGGAGTCCCCTCCTGCAAGCCCGGCCCGTGAGGTCCTGGTACGACGAGTGGGGCCAGTACACACGGGACCTCATCGGGCGTCTCCATCACCGTGGCACCACCACCACCTCCTCCTTTTCGTCCTGTCGTGCGGGCGGCCCTCGAGCTTGGGCGGCTGCCACCTATCTCACTGCGGCACACTCCTCTGCGGCAGCCGCCCTCTCCAGCTCCCTCAGGGCAACATGTAGACGTGCAGCTCCCGCCACAGCGGCCAACATCGCTGGGTGATGACCAAACATAACGGCCTGCAGGGGATGGGGGTGGGTGATGGGGGGATAGACGACATGTCATCGTTGCCCATACACCCCCCCCCCCCCCCCCCCGCAGCCAGGTGCCTTGGGCTGCATGGTCGCGACTGTTGCCAGCTGGCACATGACCATGCGGATGCCCCCCCTCCCCGGCACGCACCGTCCCCAAACCCTGCCCCCTCGCCTCCCTGGCACGTATCCTCCCTAACCAACCCCCTCTCCTCAGCGGCACGCACCCTCTCCATCACTCGCCCGCCGCCCCCCCCCCTCTCCTCTATTCCCCTCACCGGCACGCATCATCTCCATCACTCGCCCGCCCCAGCCCACCCCCCGCACCTCCCCCTGCCAGCTCCTCCCCTCCCCCAGCTCCTCCCCCCAGCCCCCCCAGTCCTCCCCCCGCTCCTCCCCTCCACTTCTCCCCCCCCGCTTCTACCCCCTTGCTCCTGCTCCCCACCGCTTCTCTCCCTCCCGCTCCTCTCTCCTCCTCCCCCCGTTCCACCCTCCCAGCTCCCCGCTAGCTCCATCCCCCCAACTCCCCCTTCCTCCAGCTCCTCCCGCCCCAGCTCCTCCCGCCCCAGCTACTCCGGCCCCAGCTCCTCCCTCCAGCTCCTCCCCCAACTCCTCCTCCCAGCTCCTTCCCCCCAACTCCTCCCGCCCCAGCTCCTCCCCCCAGCTCCTCCTCCCAGCTCCTCCTCCCAGCTCCTCCCCCCCAGCTCCTCCCGCCCCAGCTCCTCCCCCCAGCTCCTCCTCCCCAGCTCCTCCTCCCAGCTCCTCCCCCCAGCTCCTCCCCCAACTCCTCCTCCCAGCTCCTCCCCCCCAGCTCCTCCCCCCCCCCCCCCTCCCCCAGCACACACACTCCAACGGCTTCTGCGACCCCCCCACCACCACCTGCGACCGTGGCGTCACTTCTCCGGCAGCCGCCCCACGCCGACCCCTACCTCTGCGCTGGCCGGCGTCAACCAGCACGACTGGTTTACGCCGTTAAACAGGTGGTTTGATTTATGCCAGCATGACCCGTGGTCACGTTGGCGGGACTTCGGCCCATCCGGCCCGGAGAATTGGGGCAGCCCCGGGGCCTATTGCGTCGTGCCGGTCCTCGGCATTCTCCGAGGCGTGTGGCGCGATTCACGTCGACGGGATTTTGGGGGCGGCCGGAGAATATTGCGGGATTTATGGCGCCCCCCCCGCCGATTCTCCAACCCGCCGGGGGGTCGGAGAATCCCGCCCATGGTTTTCAAGATCGTCATCATGCCATCAATCGAAATAATGTGCAAATGTTAGGAGGAGCAAAAATGCAAAACCCTCTCACATTTTCTGCTGCCGTGCAGGGTCGTGTCTCCAATCTGAACCAGAAGCAGGAACACAATGACATGTCCAGGCAGTGGAAGCATGCTATGATTCATAAAATACATTTGGAGAAAAGGCCCAAGAGAGAAGCAGTAAATGGCTTCATCACCAACACTACAAGGCAGTGGCAATAGGATTGCATTGCTGATAATCTTACTCAAATGGGTTTTCTGTCAAATTGCACTTTCACCTGCCTCAACAAGTACCTGTGTTGCTATGGGAACACAGAGTTCTCAATTCATCACTGGAAAGGAGTGAAGTAATTCCAAACAGTCACCGGTTCCTTTTCAAACCACGCAAAAGTCTTATATGCCTCAGCAAGATACCTCAAGCCCTTATCAAAGGTATTTTATAACAGGCAACTAAAAGATGTACCAGAGCAGGATGTGATTGTAGAATCACCAAATCGGACAACACAGAAAAAAACCACTCGGCCCATCCGCCGACGAAAGAGTTACCCAAACAGTCACACTTCCCTGTTGCTTTCCTTTGGCCCTGCAAATATTTCTCCTTCAAGGATTTATCCAACTCCCTTTTGAGAGATCCCATTGAGACCGACAGTGACCACATCTGCAGCAAGTGTTGGCTGCTCGAGGAACTTCGGCTCAGACTTGATGAGCTGGAGACCGAGCTGCACACACTGCGGCACATCAGGGAGGGGGAAAGTTACCTGGACGCTTTGTTTCAGGAGGCAGTCACACCCGGTAGAATAAGTACTGTTAATTCGGTCAGTGGTCAGGGACAGAGTGGTGTGACTGCAAGGGAGGCTGGTAGGGGGAATCCTGAGTTTAGGAGTTGAGGAGCCTCAGCCCTTGACCTTGTCCAACAGGTATGAGTTACTTGCTCCCTGTGTGGATGAGGAAGAGGGCTGTAGGGAGGATGCGTTGACTGATCACTGCACCGTGGTACAGGAAGCCATTCAAGAGGGGGGAGCAAAAAGACAAGTGGTAGTTGTAGGGGATTCTGTAATTAGGGGGATTGATGGCATCCTTTGTAAGACAGATCGTGAGTCCCGCATGGTATGTTGCCTGCCCGGTGCCAGGGTGAGAGACATCTCTGATCGGCTTGAAAGGATTTTGGAGAGGGAGGGGGAGGATTCAGTTGTTGTGGTCCACGTTCGGACTAACAACATAGGTAAGACTAGGAAAGAGTACCTGTTTGGGGATTATCAAACACTAGGGACTTAATTAAAGAACAGGGGCGAAATTCTCCCCCAACGGTGGGATGCCCGCCGACTGGCGCCAAAGCCGGCGCAAATCAGACGGGCATCGCGCCGGCAAAAAGGTGCGGAAGTCTCCGCATCTTTGGCGGCCTAGCCCCAACATTGAGGGGCTAGGCCGACGCCGGAGGGATTTCCGCCCCGCCAGCTGGCGGAAATGGCGTTTGTTGCCCCGCCAGCTGGCGCGGAAATGCGGCGCATGCGCGGGAGCGTCAGCGGCCGCTGAAAGTTTCCCGCGCATGCGCAGTGGGGAGAGTCTCTTCCGCCTCCGCCATGGTGGAGGCCGTAGCGGAGGCGGAAGGGAAAGAGTGCCCCCACGGCACAGGCCCGCCCGCGGATCGGTGGGCCCCGATTGCGGGCCAGGCCACCGTGGGGGCACCCCCCGGGGTCAGATCGCCCCGCGCCCCCCCCCAGGACCCCGGAGCCCGCCCACGCTGCCTGGTCCCGCCGGTAAATACCAGGTTTGATTTACGTCGGCGGGACAGGCAATTCCTGGGCGGGACTTCGGCCCATCCGGGCCGGAGAATCCAGCGGGGGGTCCCGCCAACCGGCGCGGCTGGATTCCCGCCCCCCGCCCAATCTCCGGGAGCGGAGACTTCGGCGGGGGCGGGGGCGGGATTCACGGCGGCCAACGGCCATTCTCCGACCCGGCGGGGGGTCGGAGAATGACGCCCCAGGTTCTCCAGGGTTATATTCTCTGGATTACTACCCGAGCCACGTGCCAATTGGCATAGGGTTGAGAAAATTAGGGAAGTTAACACATGGCTAAAGGAGTGGTGCAGGAAAGAGGGATTCCATTTCATGGGGCATTGGCATCAGTACTGGGGCAGGAGGGACCTGAACCGTTGGGTCGGTCTTCACCTGAACCATTCTGGGACCAGTTTTCTAGCGAATAGGATAAATAGGTTGGTCACAAGGACTTTAAACTAGCAAGTTGGGGGGAAGAGAAGGGTAAAGCTATGGACAGTATAATGGTTAATGGAGAGCAAGGCAGCAGGTTACGTGACAGGTTATTATGTAGAGATATGGGTTCAAAGACAAGGAAAATTAGGAGAAAGGGTAAGAGGAAAAATAATTTGCGAAAAGTTACTGATCAAGGTGTTAGGATTCATAACAAAGACATAAAAAACAGCATAAGTGCACTTTACCTGAATGCTCGTAGTATACGGAATAAGGTGAATGAGTTGATGCCGCAAATCATCGTTTATGACTATGATTTAGTGGCCATGACTGAAACATGGTTAAAGGATGGTCACGACTGGGAGTTAAATATCCAAGGGTATCAGACTATACGAAAGGATAGAATGGACGGTAAGGGCGGTGGTGTAGCATTGTTGTTTAAGGATGGCATCCGGGCAATAGTAAGGGATGATATTGGTGCTATGGAGGACAAGGTTGAATCAATTTGGGTGGAAATCAGGAATAGTAAGGCGAAAAGGTCACTGATAGGAGTAGTCTATAGGCCACCAAATAGTAACAGGATGGTAGGGCAGGCAATAAGCAAAGAAATAATGGATGCATGTAGAAATGGTACAGCGGTTATCATGGGAGATTTTAATCTGCATGTTGATTGGTTTAACCAAGTTGGTAAAGGCAGCCTTGAGGAGGAGTTTATAGAATGTGTCCGGGATAATTTCCTGGAACAGTATGTAATGGAACCTACAAGGGAACAAGCGGTCCTATATCTGGTCCTGTGTAATGAGGCAGGATTGATTAATGATCTCATAGTTCGGGGTCCTCTTGGAAGGAGCGACCACAATATGGTGGAATTTAAAATACAGTTGGAGGATGACAAGGTAAAATCAAACACTAGTGTTTTGTGCTTAAACAAAGGCGATTACAATGGGATGAGCGAAGAACTAGCTAAGGTAGACTGGGAGCAAAGACTTCATGGTGAAGCAGTTGAGGAACAGTGGAGAACGTTCCGAGCGATCTTTCACAGTGTTCAGGAAAGGTTCATACCGACAAAAAAGAAAGACGGTAGAAAGGGGAAAAATCGACAGTGGATATCTAAGGAGGCGAGGGAGAGTATCAAATTGAAGGAAAAAACATACAAAGTGGCAAAAAGTAGTGGGAGACTAGAGGACTGGGAAGTCTTTAGGGGACAACAGAAAGCTACTAAAAAAGCTATAAAGAAGAGTAAGGTAGACTATGAAAGTAAACTTGCTCAGAACATAAAAGCAGATAGTAAAAGCTTCTACAAATATATAAGACAAAAAAGAGTGGCTAAGGTAACTATTGGTCCTTTGGAAGATGAGAAGGGAGATTTAATAATAGGAGACAGGGAAATGGCTGAGGAGCTGAACAGGTTTTTTGGGTCAGGCTTCACAGTGGAAGACACAAATAACATGCCAGTGACTGATGGAAATAAAGATATGATAGGTGAGGACCTTGAGATGATTGTAATCACTAAGGAGGCAGTATTGGGCAAGCTAATGGGGCTAAAGGTAGACAAGTCTCCTGGCCCTGATGGGATGCATCTCAAAGTGTTAAAAGAGATGGCTAGGGAAATTGTAAACGCACTAGTGATAATTTATCAAAATTCACTAGACTCTGGGTTGGTCCCAGAGGATTGGAAAGTAGCAAACGTGGCACCACTGTTTAAAAAAGGAGGTCGGCAGAAAGTGGGTAATTATAGGCCGGTAAGCTTAACTTCGGTTGTAGGGAAAATGCTGGAATCTATCATTAAGGAGGAAATAGTGGGGCACCTGGAGGGAAATTGTCCCATTGGGCAGACGCAGCATGGGTTCATAAAGGGTAGGTCGTGTCTGACTAATTTTGGTAGAAAGGACATATTGGCAATGGAGGGAGTGCAGAGGAGATTCACTAGGTTGATCCCAGAGTTGAGGGGATTAGATTATGACGAGAGGTTGAGTAGACTGGGACTGTACTCATTGGAATTGAGAAGGATGCGGGGGGGGATCTTATTGAAACATATAAAATTATGAAGGAAATAGATAGGATAGATGCGGGCAAGTTGTTTCCACTGGTCGGGGAAAGCAGAACTAGGGGGCATAGCCTCAAAATAAGGGGAAGTAGATTTAGGATCGAGTTTAGGAGGAACTTCTTCGCCCAAAGGGTTGTGAATCTGTGGAATTCCTTGCCCAGTGAAGCAGTTGAGGCTCCTTCTTTAAACCTTTTTAAGAAAAAGATAGATACCTTTCTAAAGAATAAAGGGATTCGGGGATATGGTGTACGGGCCGGAGAGTGGAGCTGAGTCTCATTAAATGGTGGAGCAGGCTCAAGGGGCCAGATGGCCTACTCCTGTTCCTAGTTCTTATGTTCTTATGAATCTGCTTCCACTATTCTTTCCAACAGTTCCTTCCAGAACATAATAATTCACTCCTCAAAAAAAAAATCTAATCTCGCCTCTGGTTCTCTTGGCAATTATCTTGAATCTGTGTCATTGAGTTATCAACCCTTCTTCCACTGGAAACTACTTCTCTTCATTTGCAAAATCAAAGCCCTTCTTGATTTTAATAGCCTCCATGCCACCTACTATTCCTGCACTTGCAAAATCAGGCACATGACCTATTCTTGAGCCTGTATCAATAATCTGTCTGTAACTGGCTTTGATCAAGCGATGGAGGTGACTCCATCTTTTAAATGACTTTCTCTTTTTCAGATTGTAAAGGCAGGTAGCGAAAACGCAGTACACCCAGAGTGAGATCAACAATGCAATAAATGGGGAAATTGGAGATTAGAACTCACTTTTACATTATTATTTGATTAAATCGTCCACTACAGCCATGTGCTAGACCACTGGACCATCTTTTTGATATTTTCAAAAAGGTTTAATGAGAATAATATCCAAAAAGTTTGCACTTGTCCTTCTGATGAAGGGCTTTCAGAGAACTATACCAGTATGCAGCACACTAAAGGGAGGTTACCACAATCTTGCCTATTCAAGTAATGTGAAAACTTCCAATTTAATGAAGAGTTCAGTCTTAATGTTCAATATCATGTACTGAAACTCCGCAATAATTGTGTTGTGGTTTTCCCTAGACATAGCACTTCCTTAAAAGCACAAATACCCTACAAGATGCATCTTAGAACTAATCAGTGGCCTGATAAATGTCACTTACTTTTATAGCTCAGACTTTGAACACTCTTAAGTTAATAACAGCACACAATATAATCAACTCCAGATAAAATAATGCCTCATCTGAGCGCTGAATTCCAATTAACTAAACTCATTCCTACTCACTTCCATTGTGCAGAATCCCAGTGGAATAAACACATTCCCATCCAATCTTATTATATGGCTCTCTGGTCTGAAGAGAACATCAAGATAAAAATTGTGTTTTTTTTTTAATACTCAGTCCATTAAATACAATCAGCTCATTGCCAAATAGCACCTAAAAACATCAGCACAATCAGAAATCTAATCACTGTAATGCAAAATATATGTTTTAGTTGAGTGTTTCTTGTTCTTATTTCAACTAAACTGCTGAATGGATGATTAGATTGTTTGTTGAAGGAAGATTTGCCAGCTGGCAACATTTGCAATGATAAAAAGCTTAATCTGAACATGCAAGTTCCTAAAAAGTTGACCAAAATCAGTTTGCCGTTTTATTTTATATTCTCCATACAGAATAGGTCATGTTGATCCTCTTCCTTTGCCTCGGCACCTCATTCGACCAGCACCTCATTCGAACGGCACCTCATTCTTCATCATCAAAGAGAGTCATGTAGCTACCTCCCAGATAAAATGCTTATGTTACTCTTAATCCAGTCTATTGGAAGTGAACAAGGGCAGCATACAATTTCGGATCAGTCTTCCAATTTTATTGGCCCTCGAGCTGGAGTTACTCGTCAGGGAAAATTGATCAATACATCTAACATCTAAAGCTGTGCTGGAAGGGGAGAGGAGGCCTAGAGAGTTGTGCACAATCCTTTCAATTCTACACCTCAGTCAGAATTCAAATTGAACTGATGAAATGTAAGTCTACCATTCCCTCAGGGTACAAAGATCGTGCCTCAAATGCCTTTGGTCTACGGACATAGTCTCACAACACAAAACTGCCCTTCATTTGACAAGAGGCAGTGAGTCTCCCTCAGAGGCCTCAAAAATGAGTGGTGTGGAGATATAAAATATTACATTGTGTACTTACTTTTGAAGATTGGACAGGGCGGAGGAAGCCTTGTAGCACATCAGCTCCATGGCAATAATGTGAATAACCTCAGTTTGAGAATGTTTGTTGACTGATCATGAAACATTTTGTTCTCTGACAAATACAGCATATGGTCAGAGGAGACAAGACAGAAAGGCCTATCGCTGATCTATGGGCAAACAGTAAATAGACTGATCCCTGCGCCAAAATGATTACCTGCGAACTGAAAAAGATCTCTTACCTTACATCTCCAAATAGATGGGGCAAAAATAAATCAAAACAATTACCTGAATATATCCCTATAAATACCCTTGGCATTATTTAGACCAAAGAGTGAAAACAGCTGCTAACTGAGTAGTGGGCTAGTAAGCCAGGTTTGTTTGAAAGTTTACATTCAACGGAACACAATTTTGGTCCTAATTGGTAAGGCAAGGTGCAATTTTTAACAAAGGTGTCAACCCAGTATAATTTATTTTATATAAATGCAGTCATTGTGAATTCTGGTCAAATTATAGAGACTGATATATTTCTGTTGTCAGTGGATGTTTTACCAGAAGTGTCGGAGGCGCCATACAGACACCTGGGGGAATTTTGGATAAGACCCATTATCCCAAACATCCCAAGCCTGGTGCCATTGAGGCAGGCAGCACAAATTACTGGTTGCCTGTTCATATAAATGATTTCAGTGTGCAGCCCAGCTCGGAAAGTGCTACTGATTGGCTGCATGCTCAAGAGGGGGCCCAGAAGTGTGAGTAGCTAATACGAAGCACAGCTAACCTGGATCTCTTCACAGCAGCTTCCTCCTCCCACACTCAAACAAGCTACTGTACATGACTCTGGAAGGCTTGACTGGTTGGGAAGAGCACGGCAAATAGAGCCAAGGGGAAGGGTGAGGGCTCTCAGGTTTTCTGACATGGTTGCAGGGGCATTCAACGGTCAGAGCTGGAAAGAAGGAAATGTGCTGTGTTCCTGCAGAGGACCAGGAGGCCCTCAAAGCACATGCTGAGAAGGGAATAGGAACTGGTGGCCACTGAAGTCAATTCCCAGAGTCTGCTGCAGGGACAGAAAAAGTTTAATGACCTCCCACGGGTTGTCAAGGTCAGTGACATCGCCTACCCACAACTCCACTAATCTATCAAACTTCTCAATGTAACACATCCCAAATGTTCATTCATCAGCAATCAGAATTAATGTCAAACTACCATAACAGGGGGAGAGGACACAGAGTATTCATGCAATCGGGACACTGAATGCTGAATTTCAAGGGATTAAGGCGAGGCATATGGCCTCTAATGCTAGAAGTATCATCATTATAGAATATCATAGAATCCCTACAGTGCAGAAGGAGGCCATACAGCCTATCGAGTCTGCACCGACCCTCTGAAAGAGCTCCGTATCTAGACCCCCTGCCCTATTCCCATAACCCGACCTAATCTGTACATCTCCAGACACTGAGGGGAAATTTTTTCATGGCCAATCCAACTAACCTGCACATCTTTGGACTGTGGGAAGAAACCAGTGCACCCGGAGGAAACCCACACAGGCACTGGGAGAATATACAAACTGCACACGACCGACACCCAAAGCTGAAATTGAATCTGGGTCCCTGGCACTGTGCACGATCAATTTGGCTGGAGACGAAGTTGAATTCAAACTGAGGCTTTATTAGTGTCTGAAGTGTGGCCTCCTACAGCAGCTGACAAAATGGCTGCTAGCTGAAGGCCATGCATATTTATAACCCTGCTCCTGGGCGGATCTAGCATGCAGGGGCCCAGGTGAACCTGTAGTGCAGCTTCTACCGTACAACCCTTAATATAGGAACACAGTTGTTTGCCACATTCACCCCCTGTTAAAATTGAGTCCGGCGGGGGTGGTGGATAACTATATACAATTCGCAATCTTTAATATTTACAGAACAGTGAAAACAAAATGTCTCTGGTCATCCGGTGGGCCGGTCAGAGGTTCAGCCGGTCCGGCGCCTTGATCGTCCTCTGGGATCGACAAAGTGGAGCCGGCGATGTTGGTGCTGTTGTGGTTGAAGTTGACTCTGGGAGTGTGCCGAAATCAACGGGGGTGTGCAGGGGGAGAACGGACGGTCCTAGGGGGGGGTGATGGGGGCGGCGGGGAAGGGGAGGGTGGCGCCGGGAGCGACGGGAATAGTGTGGGGACGGAACCTGCTGGTGCCAGGTCCCTGAGGGAGACGGTATCCTGGCGTCCGTCTGGGAACGCCACGTAGGCGTACTGTGGGTTTGCGTGGAGCAGGTGCACCGTTTCCACCAATGGGTCCGCCTTGTGGAGCCGTACATGTTTACGGAGAAGCACGGTTCCCGGAGCTGTGAGCCAAGTTGGGAGTGATACCCCGGATGTGGACTTTCTGGGGAAGGCAAAAAGGCGTTCATGCGGTGTACTGTTAGTAGCAGTGCAAAGGAATGAGCGAATGGAATGTAGTGCATCAGGGAGGACCTCTTGCCAGCGGGAGGCCGGGAGATTTCTGAACCGTAGGGCCAACTGGACGGCCGTCCATACCGTCCCATTCTCCCTTTCTACCTGTCCGTTTCCCCGGGGATTGTAGCTCGTCGTTCTGCTGGAGGCGATACCCCTGGAGTGCAGGGTCTACCGTACAATCCTTAATATAGGAACACAGTGGTTTACCACACACTGTGAGGCAGGAGTGCTAATGCTGTGCCCCCTATCAAGTGCTGGTCCTAGTTCTGGGGAACAAAGCTGGACAGGCGTTCGAAGTAGCAGTGGGAAGAATTTTAGTGACAGCTACCACAACACCGTATGTTTAAAATTTGTCATGTAAAAGGATAAAGATGGTCTGAAAAAGGGTTTTGGATTGGGGGAAGACTGATTTTATTAAAATAAGGCAGGATCTGTCCAAAGTAAACTGGGAACAGCTTCTTTTGGGAAAACTTACAGCACAACAGTGGGGGCAAAATGGAATTGGCATGGGTATAGGCCAACATGTTCCCTTGAGGGTCAAATGTAGGAGCAACAAGTCCAGAGAACTCTGGATGTTGAGGAATATTCAAGACTGGATAGGAAGGAAAATAGAAGCTTTTAACAGGAACAAAGGGAGCAAATCTACAGGGGCCCTCGTGGAATATCGAAAGTGCAGAGGGGAACTCAAAAAAGCAATTAGGAGAGCTAAGAGGGGGCATGAAAATACACTGGCGGGAAAATACCAAGATATTCCCTTAGTATATCAAGGGAAAGAAATTAATCAGGAACATAATTTTGGGACCAAGGGGGTAACCTGTGCGTTGAGCTGGATGACATTGGTAGGGTGTTAAATGAGTACGTCACACCTGTATTCACTTTGGAGAAGGAGGATGTCGGTGCAGAATTCAGACAGAGGGACTGTGAGGTTCTTGAGCAGTTTGAAACAGGGAGTGAAGAGGTACTGGAGGTTTTGGCGAGCTTACAAGTAGACAAATCCTCAGATCCAGGTGAGTTGCATCTCAGGCTGCTATGGGAGATGAGAAATAAATTTACAGTGGCCCTAACCCAAATTTTCAATTCCTATCTGGCCACAGGGGAGGTACAAGTGAGGACAGCTGATTTGGTCCACTTTTCGAGAAGGGTGGAAGAGCAAACCCAGAGAATTACAGACCAGTGAGTCTCACATCAGTGATAGGAAAACTATTGGAGAAAATTCTGAAGGATAGAATCAATCTCCAAATCAAAATTCCTCCAATGACACAAAACAAATGCTGCCTCGACAAAAATAAGTCAAAAGCACCTCATCTGACAGTTGGATAGTTCATCCTCTAAACAGTGCAAGTGAGGCACTGTCAAACTCGAGAAAATGAGAGACAGGAAAGGTGAAGGCTATGGAGGGATTTTAAATAAAGTTGAGAATTTGAACTCTGAGGCATTACTTAACTAGCAGCTAATCAGTAAAATGATGTGCGTCCTTCATTTTTAAAAATATTTTTTAAAAATAAATTTCGAGGACCCAATTAATCTTTTCCAATTAAGGGGCAATTTAGTGTGGCCAATCCACCTAGCCTGCACATCTTTGGGTTGTGGGGGCGAAACCCAAGCAAACACGGGGAGAACGTGCAAACTCCACATGGACAGTGACCCAGAGCCAGGATCGAATCTGGGACCTCTGCGCCGTGAGGCAGCAGGGCTAACCCACTGCGCCACCGTCCTGCCCTTTTGTGCATCCTTCATGAGCTCAAGGATGCATTTCACCTTTACCAAGAGTGAGTCTTGTGTTAAACACGGGCTTAATTGGTGTTTCAGCACTAGGCAACCTTAGAGGATCCTTACTTATCAAATGCATTGCTGAAAATTTCCCCTGTCCGCTGTTCCTGATGAACTAGGTGGCATTGTTTCACCTTGTGGATGCAGTTTCAAAGTGAGAGCTGGGTCTAATAAGATGGAAGTCTGCTCTCTCTGTCAACAATAAGCATCACTGTAAGTTTAAGTCAGTCTTAATCTAGATCCCAGTAGGCTGGAGTCCAGAGTACAAAACTGTCCATAATTCAGCACTGATTGACATTAAATAAGGAGCTGAATTCAAATAGTTTCCATGAACGCTTGATTTGGGAATTGGAAATGCCAGACTGGTAGAGTAGCGGATTCGGGTGCAGTCGTAATTTTACCCTACATTGAAATTAAAATACCTACGATCGAGGTGCTTGATAAAGACGAATCTCATGATTAATATTCTTTATTGTAATCAGAATAAAGCTGTCACAGTAAAGACAAACCTTTTACAAATATGAAATATTAAATATTTTACCAGTTATACTACAGCAAAATGTTAAACTTAGACGCCTTAAATTTTATTCATGAGATGAACGGCCAGAGAAAGAGTGACAGAGACAGAGGGAGAGAGAGAGAAAGGTGTTCCCATTTGTTTCAAACTGTGCAAACACAAAAATAACAAAATGATAAAGTTATTGCCTAAAATACTGTAACCAACATGACATCAGCATTCCATCTATTACCTCTGCACCATTGAGCAACAAGATAGACAACAACTAATCATTGATGTCAATCAATCCTTAATAAAATGCCAGTCTTGAAAAAGATGTTACTTCTCTGGTGCTTAGAATGGCAGTTGTATGCCCAGCATTTACAAAAGAGTGTTGGGACCCAATGGACTGACAGTCATTCAACATAACAAGTGATTCTCACTGTCACAGAAGCACATTTGTCCAGTACTTGCCTATTCCACGTAAGTGAATATCTGATACACAAGTCAGTCTAGTAAAGTAAAAGTAAATTGAAACAAATATCGACCCTCTTCTGTTATGTTTTTTCATATTTGGGCAAAATGACACAGTCACAATGTGCAACATGTCATAACCAAGGGAGTGACCATAGGTAGACTGAAATCTAAAGCCTAAGGGTGGGATTTTTCAGCCCTGTCCACTGGTGGGATTTTCTGCTCCAGAAGATACGCTGGCGGCCAATGTGAGCTTCTTCCACTGGAAAACATGGGGCAGAAAATCCGAGCTAAAGTTTGTGGTTTTTGGCTTTATTTTTACTTGAGTGTAACATAAACATGAATATTTGAGCAAATGGAATTGTATTTACCTGACTTAAATTTTCATTCTATCTGCTTTCAACAATAACAGGCTTCAATTCTCTGATGGAAGTGTTCTTCCCTGAATTCTTAGAGTTCAACATATATTTACAAAAAGTTTAAAATGAGCAACAAAGCATTGTCAATTGTAGCATTAGATACGATGCACACAACTAAAATGCTTTGAGTGCTGTGTTCGGTGTGGCTAAAAGACTATCAATAATGCTGCAATGGCTTTAGATTCTGTGGGTGCTGAGTAGCTGGAACAATTCCAGGAATAACTAACACAAAACAGAAGACCATCTATAACAGAAAATTGCAACCACATGGTGCATTACTTTGTGATAGACTCTGAACAAATGGAATAGCTATGGAGGCATGGAGTTGGGTAGAGGGTTTGAGAGGATGACGGCTTGAGGACCCATCACTGCAACTGGGCCAATTTTCCCCGAAGCGGACGTATGCGTTCCAGCCTGCCAATCTTGCCACTGCCTGCCCTGAACCGAAGTTTGGCGAGTGGAATTCCTTTGAAAGGAGATGGGTCTGCCAAGTCGGGAAGTTTCCTGACTCGTCTCCCGGCCTTGTCAACGATCGTCCTGCCCTCTGTTTTCTTGATAATCTATCAGTTTATCTTTACTATCTAATAGGACTTTGTTCAGAGTCATCAGTAAGCAATATGCCATCTGGGTATAATGTTGTTATTTTTTTAATTATAAATTTAGTGTACCCAATTAATTCTCTTCCAATTAAGGGGCAATTTAGCATGTTCAATCCACCTACCTTGCACATCTTTAAAGTTGTGGGGGCGAAACCCATGGAAAATAGGGCAATGAAAAATGTGCAAACTCCACACAGACAGTGGCCCAGAGCTGGGTTCGAACCTGGGACCTCGGCGCCGGGAGGCAACAGGGCTAACCCACTACGCCACTGTGCTGCCCTAGAATGTTCGGTTATAGGTGGCCCATTATTGGCCGCCATCAGGATCTTCCGGTCTCACCTAAGTCAATGGCAATTAGCATGCCTTGTCCACCCCCCCTGGCAGGAATGACCAGAAAATCCCATCCCATGTTTTTGAGATGTACACGAAAAAAATAAACTTCAAGCAACCCAACAGGGATCTCACTCAAAAACAATCCATGCTGAAAAAAAAACAATAATTCAAATGACGTTAAATCCGCGCAAGTGGTCAATCTGTTGTTTAAAAACAAACATCTATATTGTGACCACATAAAAAACAGGTAACCCCTAAATAACCTCTTTAAAATATCAAACTGTTTTCAAAAGCCCCTGCTGAGACAAGTAGTTCTGTAATTTTTTTTAAAACTCAACAAAGCATTCATAATGAGCTGAGCTGTCTAAACAAACCCTCCCAATTGATAACAATTTAGTCTATTGAAAAGGCAAGCAACGATTCTGGGCAAAATTCTCTGTAATCGGCGCGATGTCCGCCGACCGGTGCCAAAAACGGCCCAAATCAGTCCAGCATTGCGCCGCCCCAAAGGTGCGGAATCCTCCGCATCTTGGGGGGCCCAGCTCTAACCTTGCGGGGCTGGGCCTGCGCCGGACTGATTTCCGCCCCGCCAGCTGGCGGAAAAGGCCCTTAGTGCCCCGCCAGCTGGCGCAGAAATGACATTGCCGGGCGGCGCATGCGCGGGAGTGTTAGCGGCCACTCACGGTATCCCCGCGCATGCACTGTGGAGGGAGTCTCTTCTGCCTCCGCCATGGTGGAGACCGTGGTGAAGGCGGAAGGAAAAGAGTGCCCCCACGGCACAGGCCCGCCCGCGGATCAGTGGGCCCCGATCGCGGGCCAGGCCACCGTGGGGGCACCCCCCGGGGCCAGATCGCCCCGCGCCCCCCCAGGAACCCGGAGCCCGCCTGTGCCGCCTTGTCCCGCGGTAAGGTAGGTGGTTTAATCCACGCCGGCGGGATAGGCATTCTAGCAGCGGGACTTCTGCCTATCCGGGCCGGAGAATCGCGGGGGGCGGCCCGCCAACCGGCGCAGCGTGATTCCCGCCCCCGCCGAATCTCCGGTGCCGGAGAATTCGTACCCGGCGGGGTCGGGATTCATGACGGCCCCCGGCGATTCTCCGATCCGGCGGGGTGTCGGAGAATCTCGCCCCAGATGTTCTGAAAATTAAAGCAGTCCAGGAGAAGTTAGACAAAGGAAAACCAGCGGGTATGATCTATTTAGATTTCCAGAAGGCCTTTGACAATGTGCCAAAAAGGAGGGTGGTAAATAAGTTAGGGTGTTAAGGGTAAGATACTGGCATGAATAGAGAATTGGCTGACTGGCAGGAGGTGGAGAGTGGGGATAAAGGAGTCTTTTCCAGGATGGCAGCCTGTGACTAGTGGTGTGCCTCAGGGGTCTGTGCTGGGACCACAACCTTTCACAATATACATTAATGATCTGGAAGAAGGAACTGAGGGCAGTGTTGCTAAGTTTACAGATGATACAAAGATATGTAGAGGGACAGGTAGTATTAAGGAAGTACGGAGGGCTGCAGCTGGACTTGAACAGGCTAGGAGAGTGGGCAAAGAAGTGGCAGATGGAATACAATGTGGAAAAGTGTGAGGTTATTCACTTAGGTAGGAAGCATGGAGGCATAGGCTACTTTTGAAATGGAAAAAGGCTTAGTAAATCAGAAGCACAAAGGGACTTGGAAGTCCCAGTTCAAGATTCTCTTAAGGTTAATGCGCAGATTCAGTCAGCATTAGGAAGGCAAATGCAATGTTAGCTTTCATGTCGAGAGGGCTAGCGTACAAGTGCCAGGATGTACATCTGAGGCTGTATAATGCTCTGGTAAGACCCCATTTGGGGTATCGTGAGTAATTTGGGGCCTTGTATTTAAGGAAGGATGTGCTGGCCTTGGAAAGGGTCCAGAGGAGGTTCACAAGAATGATCTTTGGGATGAAGAGCTTGTCATATGAGGAACAGTTTAGGACTCTGGGTCTATACTCATTGGCAATTAGAGGAATGGGGGTGGATCTTATTGAAACTTACAGGAGTCTACGAGGCCTCGAGAGAGAGTGTAAGTGGAGAGGATGTTTCCACTAGTAGGAAAAGATAGAACCCGAGGGCACAGCCTCAGGCCGAAGGGACGATCCTTTAAAACTGAGATGAGGAGGGATTTCTTCAGCCAGAGGGTGGTGAATCTGTGGAACTCTTTGCCGCTGAATGCTCTGGAGGCCAAATCACTGAGTGTCTTTAAGGCAGAGATAAATAGGTTCTTGATTAATAAGGGGAACTGGGGTTCTGCGGAGAAGGCAGGAGAATGGGCATGAGAAAAATATCAGCCATGATTGATTGGTGGAGCAGACTCGATGGGCCAAGTGGCCTAACTCTGTTCCTATGTCTTATGGACTTAAGGGAGGGGAAAACAGAAACAAAATGCTCAGCTGACTGAGAAGAAGGCCCAAAGAAAACAAGGTCAGTGATTGTGCACACTCTCAGCTCCTATGTCTTATAGTCATATCGTCGTATGGTGTTTGCTTTTCGTCTCCAAGTGAAAGCTACAGGTCAGTTTATTTTCAAAGTTAACAGTCTGTGGATGATTAAATCATAGAGAACCATATATAGAAAATAGAAGCAGGAGGAGGCCATTCAGCCCTTCGAACCTGCTCCGCCATTCATTGTGATCATGACTGACCATCAAGTTCAATATCCAGATCCAGCCTTCCCTCCCATATCCCTTAATCCCTTTAGCCCCAGGAGCGACACATAATTCCTTCTTTATATGATACAATGTTTTGACCTCAACTACTTTCTCTGGTAGTGAATTCCACAGATTCATCACTCTCTGGGTGAAGACATTTCTCCTCATCTCAGTCCTAAAACATTTCCCCCTTATCCTCAAACTATAACCCCTAGTTCTGGACTCTCCCAACATCAGGAACATTTTTTCTGAATCTACCCTAATTCTGTCAGAATTTTGTAGGTTTATGGGAGATCCCCTCTCACTCTTCTAAACTCCAAAATGAATAGAAGCCTAACCGATTTAGTCTCTCCTCGTGTGACAGTTCCGTCATCCCAGGAATCAACCTGGTCAACCTTCACTGCACTCCCACCATCCTTACTCAGATTAAGACATCAAAACTGCACACAATACTCCACATGAGGCCTCACCAATGCCCTATACAATTGCAGTAAAACATCCCTGGGTGGGCTTCTCTGGCCACACCCTCCTGGCAACCCTAAATTCCCGCCCAACGTCAATGGACCTTTACATGGTCCACATCCTGACCGTGGCGATCTTGCGGGATTGGGGTGGAAGAATCCGGTCCTCTATTCCTATACTCAAATCCTCTCGCTATGAAGCCCAACATATCATTTGCCTTCTTTACTGCACTTATTTTCAATGACTGATGCACGAGGACATCAAGGTCTCACTGAGTATCCGCCTCTCTCAATTTGCACCCATTCAAATAATATTCTGCCTTCCTATTTTTGCGACCGAAGAGGATAACCTCACATTTATCCACATGATATTGCAAGTGTCATGCATATGCCCACTCACTCAGCCTGTACAAATCCACTGCATCCTCCTCACAGCTCACCCTCCCACCCATCTCTGTATTTTCTGCAAATAATGCATTTAGATTCCTCGTCCAAATCACTAATTTATAAAGTGAACAGCTGGGGTCCCAGGAGAGCTCAGTTCAGTTAATGACAGTACAGTTTGCAAACAGTGGATGCACTTATACGGCCATGTCGAGCCTGAAACACAGTGTCATGGCTGATAGAAGCTGGGAGACCCTGCTCCCGGGATCTACCTGGATCACAATGCCTCGCGGGACTGCGTGAGGTCTCGCGTGACATTGCGATGTAAATCCCGCCCATTGTGGGCGTGGCCACTTGTTAGCAAATCTGCATATTAAAGCGAGGCAGCTAGTCTCATTTTAGTATGCAGATTCCCGAGGTACCCCTGGCGTAGGATCTATCTTCTTTGCCTCGGAGACCTCCGGTGAGCGCCATTCAGTACTGGTCTCCACAAACGGGGACCAAACAGAATGGGACCCTCCCATAGTGAGCTGGGGCTTGGGATGGCCAGGGGTCGCTTCGGGGGCTCCGGAGATCGGGACGTCATTTAAAAACGGGATCCCGATCTCTCGCTACAGTGAGGAGTTCCGGTGAGCGGAGCTCCGCAGTGCACAAAATGGGCTGTGTGCAGCTTCAGCCACGTGTTCCCCACTGTGGCCCTCTATGTAACGTGAGTGCTGTTTTATAGCGCTGTGTTTATCGGCGCTGCGAGTGCCGGGATAAATGCAGCTAAACATGCTCATTATGGGACTTTGTTGCCATTTTGTAATATCTCGTTCGGGGTCTTCTTCAGATCAGAATGCACAATAACACATTTTCAAGCCCCCCAACCCACTCTCCTGACTTATCTGACTTATCTAGACTTATCTGGATAGGCACATAAACAGACGGGGTATAGAAGGATACAGGACTTTGATAGGACCCGTGATCGGCGCAGGCTTGGAGGGCCACAGGGCCTGTTCCTGTGCTGTATTATTCTTTGTTCTGTCTTAGAATTCCTGCGATGCAGAATGAGGTCATTTGGCAATCAGAGCTGCACCGATCATCTGAAAGAGCACCCTATCTAGGCCCACTGACCCCACCGTATCCCCGTAACCCCACCTAACTTGCACATCTTCACACACTAAGGGGCAATTTAGCATGGCTAGAACACCTAGCCTGCACATCTTTGGACTGCAGGAAGAAACAAGAACACCCAGAGGAAACCCATGCAGACACGGGGAGAAAGTGAAACCTCCACACAGACAGTCACCTAATGCCGGAATTGAACCTGGGTGCTGAGTGCTGTGAGGCAGTAGTGCTAACCACTTGACCACTGTGCCGCCTTCTGGCACCTTTATTTTTCTTGCTGCTCTGGGAATCCCTGCAGTCCCAGCAGTGGCCATCACACCTGGTTGTGCTGCATTGACTGAATCTTAGAGGTGAACTCTTCACCTTTAAGGACATGATAACTCTGACTACAGGCGGTACACTGCCTAAATTACTTTTAGTACCACTGCGGCTATTGAAAATGGTCGAGACACGATTGCCACTGCAGCCATTAAATCCAGCCCATGATCTCAACTTTATATCAATTATTTTTGGAGATCGGCTTTATAGCAGATTAACGTCTCAAAGATATAATGGGCTAATTTTTTGTAAATTCAGAGGAAATCATATAATTTCATAGAATTTACAGTGCAGAAGGAGGCCATTCGGCCCATCGAGTCTGCAGCGGCCCTTGGAAAGGGCACCCTACCTAACCCCACACCTCCACCCTATCCCTGTAACTCGGTAACCCCACCCCACCTTTTTGGACACTAAGGGCAATTGACCATGGCCAATCTACCTAACCTGCACATCTTTGGACTGTGGGAGGAAACCGGAGCGCCCGGAGGAAACCCACGCTGACACGGGGAGAACGTGCAGACTCCGCACAGACAGTGACCCAAGCCCGGAATCGAACCTGAGACCCTGGAGCTGTGAAACAACTGTGCTCACCACTGTGCTACCATGCTGCCCTTCTAAAATGACTGCACTTCAGAAGAAATATGATTTTCCTCAGTATTTGCCACCCCATGCTAATTTACTCCGATCTTTTTGCAGACTAGGAATTTTGGTGTGAAAAATACATAATTGCCCCCACTGTGGTAGGGTTTACTATTTTAAGTGGGGTGGGGGGGGGCTCCAATTTCTTCCCACATACCATTTTCATCTGGTGTTATGGGGCTTTGTGGGGAAGATTAGGGAAAGCACGCCTGGTTTGTCATTTCATGAACAAAATGAAAAGTCTGCTGCCTGAAGAGTCTGGAACATTATGAACGGTAATTGTAAAGTGTTTTCACAACTTCACATATCATTTGTGGATACTGTATTGCAATGCAGATGTATTTTTAATGCAATGATTCATCTTGAACATCTGTCCTTCAAAAATATGTTGATCCTTACATTTGGCAGTCGTGTATTTGGTTCACATGCATTGCAATGCTTTTCTAATGCAAAAAATACCATAATGCAGTGCAAAATGTATCTGTTAGCCTGTGCTGTCATATTTTCTACTGTGATTAAAATGGTTCTTGCTGGTAAACAAAAACTTGATACAAATAAAAACTAACCACTTGCTCTGTT
This sequence comes from Scyliorhinus torazame, assembly GCF_047496885.1. NCBI lineage: Eukaryota > Metazoa > Chordata > Chondrichthyes > Carcharhiniformes > Scyliorhinidae > Scyliorhinus > Scyliorhinus torazame. The sequence goes on from NC_092713.1 coordinate 286,661,263, forward strand.
ATATTGACTGGCAGGCACTCTGCTTTGAAATTGAAATGAGCACCTGATGTTCCTTCCATCCCAGAAAGTAATATTTCTGTTGACAGTTGTGACCATTAGCGATACTCCACTGAGTTTCAGGGACTGGAGTTCAGCATAGTAGGTGTTCTATTCATCTGAGAATGAATAGCAGTTTCAACAAGCTCCAATAACAGATTTTCCTTTTGATGTGCTTCCTGGTTTTTGTCCATGTTGATAGAATTACAAGAAATACAAGGGGCTGGAGTCACCATTTTTGAGACTAAGTGTGGAAGAACTGTGGTGTTTTATGTCAAAAAAATCGGCAACGACTCCTCACTGATCCTGCAACCAGTGAGGGGCTAGCAGCCGTGCCGAGTAAAACTCCAGCTCCTACGATATAAACGGCTGGAGAATCATAGAGTCATAAAGATTTACAGCATGGAAACAGGCCCTTTGGCCGAGCTTGCCCATGCCGCCCAGTTTCTATCACTAAGCAAGTCCCACTTGCCCACATTTGGCACATACCCCTTTATACCCACCCTGCCCATGTAACTAACTGTTTTTTAAAGGAAAATATTGTACCCACTTCTACCACTGCCTCTGGCAGCTCATTTCAGATGCTCACCACCCCCTGTGTAAAAACATTTCCCCTCTGGTCTCTTTTGTATCTCTCCCCTCTCACCTTAGACCAATGCCCGCTAGTTCTAGACTCCTGCAACTTTGGGAAAAAGTGTTGACTATCTACCTTATCTATGCCCCTCATTATTTTATAAACTCTATAAGATCAACCCTAAGCCTCCTACGCTCCAGGGAAAAAAGTCCCAGCCTATCCAGCCTCTCCTTATATCTCAGACCATCAAGTCTTGATAGCATCCTTGTAAATCTCTTTTGCATTCTTTCTAGTTTAACAATATCTTTCCTATAATAGGGTGACCAGAACTGAACACAGTATTCCATGTATGGTCTTACTAATGTCTTGTACAATTTCAACAAGACGTCCCAACTCCTGTATTCAATATTCTGAGCAATAAAACCTAGCATGCTGAATGCCTTCTTCACCACCCTGTCCACCTGTGACTCCACCTTCAAGGAGCTATGAACCTGTTCCCCATGATCTCTTTGTGCTGTAACTCTCCCCAACTCCCTACCATTAACTGAGTAGGTCCAGCCCTGAATTGATCTACCAAAATGCATCACCTCACATTTATCCAAATTCAACTCCATCTGCCATTCATCGGCCCACTGGCCCAATTGGTCAAGATCCTGTTGCAATCTTCTATAACCTTCTTCACTATCCACTCTACCACCAATCTTGGTGTCATCTGAAAACTTACTAACTGTGCCTCCTACATTCTCATTCAAATCATTAATATATATAACAAAACAGTGGATCCAGTACCGATCCCTGAGGCACACCGCTGATCACAGGCCTCCAGTTTGAAAGACAACCGTCCACAACCACCCTTTGGCTTCGGTCGCCAAGCCAATTTTGTGTCCAAATGGTTACCTCACCCTGAATTCCGTGAGATTTAACCTTTTGCAACAACCTACCATGTGGTACCTTGCCAAAGGCCTTGCTAAAGTCCATGTAGACAACGTCGACTACACTGCCCTCATCTATCTTCTTGGTTACCCCTTCAAAAAACTCAATTAAATTGGTGAGACATGACTTTCCCCTTACAAAGCCATGCTGACTTTGCCTAATTAGCCCTTGCCTGTAAATGCCTATAGATCCTGTCCGTCATAATACCTTCTAACAATTTACCCACTACAGAAGTAAGGCTAACCAGTCTGTAGTTCCCAGGCTTATCACTACAGTCCTTCTTAAACAAGAGCACAACATTTGCTACCTTCCAATCTTCGGGCACCTCTTCTGTGGCTGTCGATGATTCAAATATCTCATCTCACCCTGAACCCTAGTTAACACCTTTTTGAAAGACTCCCACTTACCAGCTGTCCCCTTGCCTGTAAACAGGCTCCCCCAATCAACTTTTTAAAGTTCCCGCCTAATATCTTCGAAATTGACCTTGCCCCAATTTAGAATTTTAACTTTTGGGCCAGAACTATCATTCTCCATAGCTATCTTAAAACTAATGGAACTATGGTCACTGGTCCTAAAGTGATCCCTCACTAACACTTCATTCACCTGCCCTTCCTTAGTCCCCAAGAGGAGGTCAAATTTTGCCCCCTTTCTGGTCGGGCTATCCACATATTGAATGAGGAATTCTTCCTGAATACACTCGACAAATTTCTCTCCATCCAAACCCCTCGTGCTACGGATGTCCCAGTTAATGTTGGGAAAATTAAAGTCCACAACTATTACCACCTTATTTTTCCGGCAGCCATCTGTAATCTCTTTTTACATATTTGCTCCGCAATATCCCGCTGACCATTCGGGGGCCTATAGTACAGTCGTATCAAAGTGATCTCACCCATCTTATGTTTCAGTTCTCCCCATATAAACTCAGTGGGCAAACCCTCGGACATATCCTCTCTCTGTACTGCCGTGATATGGTCCCTAATCAAAAACGCAACACACCCTCCTCTCTTACCTCCTGTTCTATCTTTCCTATAGCATCTGTACCCTGGAATATTGAGCTGTCAGTCCTGCCCCTCCTTTAGCCATGTTTCAGTAATAGCCAGAATATCCCAGTCCCATGTACCTATCCATGCCCTGCGCTCACCTGCCTTGCCCGTTAGGCCTCTTGCATTGAAATAAACACAGTTCAATCCGTTTCTCTGCCTTCCACGTTTCTCCTCACTGACTTTTGTTTCTCTCCTCTCTTTACTCCCCTCTGACTTCCTGAATTGATTCCATCACCCTGCCACATTAATTTGAACCCTCCCCAGAATGGCCGGGTCCATGGCTGCGCATGCGCACGGTAACGACCTGCAGCGGTCGCGCCGTAAAACATGGTGCCGGTCGTGCGCGGACCCAACCTGCCAGATAGTGTCCCTGGCCACTCTGTGGCCACCCCCCACCAGTCCCCAAACCCTCGTGGAAGCCCCCCAGGCCAGCAATACAGTCCCCGCCCGACTGTGTCAGCGCTGGACACAGTCCGCAGTCGCCACACCGGTTTTACAACCGCTGAGACCATACGTCAACCGCGCGGTCAGGAACCCGGCCCATCAGGGTGGAGCATCGGGGGGTTCCAACTGCGTTTGGCGCACGATGCGCTGACGCCATTTCGGAGGGGGTGGAGGATACAAACATGCGCCGCCCCGCTTTTGGTGTCAGAAGGGATTCTCTGCACGATCGCCGATTAGGAAATCAGTGTCAGAAACGATGAATCCCACTCAAGGTATTTTTGCACATGATAGAGATCGTTTTCCTGTCAGTATGTATGATATGGAGGCTTTTGATAGATGGTAAGAGGTTTAATTTTTTTGTCAAATAATGTGAAATATTTTCTTTTGATATGAGGCTATGGAGGACACAAGACACATGGAGGTGACATGGGTGATCTTAGTTAGCATGGAGGACACATGGGGCATAGAGGTGGCATGGGGTGGAATGAGAAATAAGGGGGATATTGTCTGGCAGGAGATTAGTTTCGGGGTGAGGTGGGTGAATGGTCAGTTGAGGATGCCTTTAAAAACTGTTGGGAGCTGGGATACTGCATTGGAGAACTGAAGTGGGTTTTCCAACTGGCCTACCTCCACACCTAGGCACACTGGATTGTGGTAAGTAGGCTTACATCAACACTGCAATGAAGTTACTGTGAAAAGCCCCTAGTTGCCACACTCCGGCGCCTGCTCGGGTACACTGAGGGAGAATTCAGAGTATCCAAATTACCTAATATCACGTCTTTCGGGACTTGTGGCAGGAAACCGGAGCACCCAGAGGAAACCCGCACAGACGTGGGGAGAACGTGCAGACTCCGCACAGACAGTGACCCAAGCCTGGAATCGAACCTGGGACCCTGGCGGAGTGAAGTAACAGTGCTAACCACTGTACTACCGTGCTGCCCTGGAAAATGCAAAATATCTAAATACCTGTTAAATTTTTTTAAATGCCAAAATGTGTTACTGTCAAGGATAACTTTAATTGAATGATCTCTATTATTAGCCACAAAAGGAGGTCGCGATTAATGTAAACTACAGGAACAGCAGATAGTAGCTATGGGGGCTGGTTTAGCTCAGTTGGCTGGACAGTTGGTTTGTGATGCAGCACAGGTTCAATTCCCATAACGGCTGAGGTTATTCATGAGGACCCTGCCTTCTCAACGATGCAACAATGAGATGTGGTGATCCTCAGGTTAAACCGCCGCCAGTCAGCTCTCCCTGTCAAAGGGGAAAGCAGCCTATGGCCATCTGGGACTATGGCGACTTTATTTTTATTTTAGATAGTATTACCTGGTATCTCCTTTTTTGGATTGATAATGTAATTCATAATAGTATTTTTCCGTTTCATGTCAATTTCCTTGAAATATTTTTTAAATCAATTTACTCCATTTCTCCAACTGTGAGACAAAGTTTCCTGAACAGCTTGAAGTCCTCAACACAAAACTGCCTGCCTCAGCTTTCCTTGTGAAAATTAATATACCAAATCATAGCTTTGCAGCTTGACCCAATACTACAAAGGGAAGGTATCACAACTTTTTTTTCATCTTCCATTGTTTCTCTGATGAAGCTGTCACGTTAAACACTAACCTTCTTTTGCCTTTGCCGGATGTTGACTGACCAGCTAAGTTGTGACATACTTTTGTTTTGGGCCCTGTGGTTAAAGGGAGACATTGGTTCCAAAAAGGGGTCATTTAAATACTTAAAGAACATTTCTGTGGTAAATTTAAAGTTGGATCAAGGTGAGAAAATCATGTTTGCTATCCTTTGTGTCAAATACTCCCATTATCAGGCGCAGTGGGGGATAATAAGCTGCCCCCAACCTGTGGCACAAAAATTACACATTCATTTTTTTCAGAAAAGCCTTCTATCGAGAAATAGAAATAGAACAATTAGCACAAAAAGGAACCATTTGCTTCTTCTAGCCTGTTCAAACTTCAGGCCAATCTCAGGAGCAGATTTTATACAATTCCAAGCTCCCTTTTCTCCCCATTTCTTTTATATTATTCTTCTGTAGATAATTACCTCACACCTTGTAGTTAATTTGCCATTCACCATAATTTGTGATAAAGCATTCCATATTCCCCAACTCTTTGTATGAAACATTTTCTTCTAATCTTCCCCTTAATGCATTCAGCACTTGAGATCAGTATCTTGTACCTTTGAGTTAGATCATGAAAATTATCAATCTATGCTTGCTTTGTCTGTTCCTTCTTTCATTTTGCACATTTCCATTTAAACCCCACCCCCTTCCCCCACACAATGTATGTCATTTGAAAGCATACAGCCCTCGCTATTGTAGGTTTTCCTTATGACAAATATCCCTCACCCTTGATATCATCTTGGTAAATCTAATTTGTATTCTCTTGATGGTTATTAGTTTCTTCCTATAATGAGTAGCCCAAAATGGCACAGATGTGACCTAATTTTACTTTTGTGAAGAGTCATCATCACATCTTTTCATTTATATTCAGCCCTTTGCAATGTAAACCCCCAAAATCTAATTTGCCTTCTTTATGGTTTCTGATGATTTATGTATCTGCACATTCAAGTCCCTTTACTGCAGCATTGCACTGGGATATTCACTATGCAAGACAAATCCGTTACTCTTGTTGTCAGAATATAGGATTTCACATTTTTCTGCAGAAATCTGGTGTGCTCATTTCCCTAAACTGGTCATGCTCATTTAGTCTTCTTCATCCTTACTGGCATTGGGCTATCCATTCCAGTCTGATATCATCAGCAAAGTCCATAACAGATTCCTTTATGACTAATTCCAGATCATGGATGACAAAAGTCCAATACTGACCACCCACAAGCCACTGCCCATCAATCGGAGAAGGAACCATCTACAAGCATTTTGGTTCTGGTCTACATTTCAGTGATCTCCCTATCTAGATGGCATGTTTCCTTTTTTTGGTTATTTTGCAAGCAAAACTTTGTCAATTGCATTTGAGGTTTCTGTGTGCTACTTCTGCTGCCTGCTAGTGTCTATTTTATGTTATTTTTCAAAAGAAATTCTCACCTCCCCTTCACAAATTCATGTTGATATTTCAGACCTGGCTGTTTGATTCATGCCCTTTCCCTTGCTGGGTGAAAATTAGTGGGCACATTTGTTGGCACAAACAAGTTGGCCGCACTTCAATAAGGAATCCATTAACTGTGAGGCACCTTGGAACTTCATGCTGATGTGAAAACAACTGTGTAACTTCAACTCATTTTGTTTGAGTATTCATTTCCTTCTCTGAAACAGTGGTATCTGCTCATATTTGGAGTTTTGATGTGATGATAAATAATTATTAGTAGCCTGTATTTCTCTCTCCCACTTTTTGAAGAAGGGGTACGTTTTGCTACCAAATAGCCCTTTGGCGCAGTTCTTTACTCTAAGGAACTTCAGCGAGCATGGTTATTCACTCCATTACTTCTTTGATAGTCTCCTGCAGTTTGGGGTGTGTGCCATCTCATCCTGGAAACACTAGCGTGTAGTTTCTGCTTTGGCCACTGGTTAGGTGGTGTTTTAAGTGACTGCTATAATTCATTTTCATAATCCCCAACGTAAAAATCGTCCAAGAAAGCAAACCAGCCAGTGTAATAAAAAGTACCACTTTCTTAGTTCTCTTTTCATCAAAAATGCTCCTTGATGTTTTTATGGATGGTAACCTGGTGCAGCTTTATTCGTATGACCGAGAATGTATCAAACAAATATTTTTTGATAAGGTTGCCAAGTCTTCCACCTGTGAGTAATCTGATTTAAACTGATTCAAATTATTTTAAAAACTGTACTGAACCATTTGATAGTTTCATTGGTGTGCCGCAGTGAGTTTATTTGCAAGTTAAATATTTTTTTAATGTGAAAGGTCTTTCAAAACATGCATAAGCGTACCTGTGCCACTGATGTGGCAACTTGAACAAGCTTCTGAAACCAGTGCAATTAGAGGAATCTTGCAATTTCCACTTGCCTGTGTGGTCAGTTTTGTGGGCTGGTTTGGGTGAATTCAATTGTGAACAAGCATAAAAGGTGATGGGAAAGCACCACAACAACTGGTTTTGGTGGGTCGCCTGCTACCAACCACCACTGATACAATACCAGCAGAGGAGGGTAGGCAATAGGCATGGTAACCTCTGCCACTCTCCCCCAATTCCCCCCCCTCCCCCACCTCCCAGCTTACTCCACGAGAGGGGCATTCAATTCCTGATAGGGCTAATCGTTCATCCCATCTGTGCTGGTTTGATTTTAAAATCTAATTTAAAATTAGATAAAATGTTGGGGCTTTGTGTTAGAAGTAACATGGTCTCATGCATAAAGACATGGCGCAATAAAATCCATTGGAGTGTATCTGATCTCCCAAAAAAACCAGATCAAGAATTGCAAGACCTGCATTGGCAATCCAAGAACTGCAATGTTTAATCAAGATCATAAACTGATGTTACATGAGTCACATTCATGAATAAGTAAAAACATACCAAAGTCACTAACCGCAAATAGCCCTGGAGGCAGGATGAATTCAAAGTCATCCCCTTTTCCAAAATGTTTGAGATATATCTGACACATTGATAACAGAGGAAAACCTGGAAAGCAATTTTAGATTGGTTGTACCTGTGAAAACATGCTCTTCTCACAAGTTAGCTCCAAGTTACAGGAACATAAACCTCAATGCGCTTGGCGACAGGCTCTATTTCCCAAAAGTACATTGGTACATTCAGGCCTCCTGGTTAACAATGTTCAAATAATTAAATAACTGATGGGTGGCTGCACCGGGATGTTAAATCATTATGAGCTCAATGTCATGTTTTTAAGGAATTTCCACTTTTGCCGATAATATACCTGTGGACGAAAGGTGCTCCTTGCTCGAACCTCTGAAAGATTGTCTAAAGTCTAAAAGAAAATTGATTTCTGATTGATAATGATATTAAACATGTGAATCCAAGAGCATAGAGAATCATACTGTGTACAATTTCTCTTTGGTTTATACTTTCAAGGCAGGGATATCCTCCTTGATCTGGGTAGGCAGCTTGCTTTATTTGTTCACAAAACAATTGAGTCTACTCTAATCTCACGGCCGGGATTTAACTAAATGGGAACAAAGTCCCCAAGTGAGTGTGTTTAGCCGTGTGTTTCCAGGCGCTCGCAGCGCCGAGAAACACAATGCTACAAAACGGTACTCACATTAGATCAGGAGCCTCAGTGGGGAACATGCAGCAGAGGCCGCACACAGCCCCATTTTGTGCACTGAGGAGCTCCGCTCGCCAGAGCTCCTCAGTATAACGAGAGATTGGAACACCGGGCGGGATTCTCCAAACCCGGGCCGAGTCAGAGAATCGTCGGGGGGGGGGGGGGGGGGGGGGGCGGGATTCACACAACGCCGGTTCGCCGATTCTCCGGTCACCAGAGAATCGGTGCCATTGGCACTGGCGCGGTCGGCGCGGCACCGGTCGGGGGCCGCTCCCGCGGCCCTCCTGGCGATTCTCCGTGCGTGATGGGCCAAGTGGCCGCCGAGATAGGCCGAGCCCCACCGCCGCTGTTCACATGTGATCCTACCCGGCGTGACCTTGCAGTTCATCCTGCGGGGGGCAGCCTGGTGGTGGGGCGGGGTATCCAACCCCGGGGGGGGTGGCCTCCACGGTGGCCTGGCCCGCGATCGGGGCCTCCATCGGCGGGCCGGCTTCTCCTGGTGGGGGCCTATGTTCCTCCGCGCCGGGCCCCTGTAGCTCTCCGCCATGTTGCATCGAGGCAGGCACGGAGAGGGCAACCCATGCGCATGCGCGAATTCTCGTCGGGCGTAGCGCACATGGGCAGACCCGCAGCGCCCATTCTGACGCCGGTATCGGCAGCTGGAGCTGCGTAAGTTGCTACAGTGCCGTGCTGGTGGCACCCTGTGTGGCACAGGATCTCTGCTCCTAGGGGCCAGTTGACGCAGTTGTAAAACGCGACGGCGTTTACGACGGCGTCAACACTTAGCCTCAGGATCAGAGAATTCCGCCCACCATTTTTAAATGGCATCCCGATCTCTGGAGCCCCTGAAATGACCTCTTCCCCCAAAAGCCTCAATGCATTATGGACCTGTCCCCCCGCAAAGCCCGCAATAGACTATTGGACCCCTCCCCACTCACACACCACCCAACAACCGCACAGGCACCCTTGGCTGAATCACCACCTTGCAAAAAATTACCAGCTTGGGACCTTGACAGTGCCATGGCAACTGGGCACCCAGTTGGCACTGTCAAGGTGCCAATCCCAGTCTGCCCAAAGGGCATGCAACTGGGAGCCAGCAATTCCCTGTGAGACTCCCCCGAGTGCCAATTTATCTGGTCCCCATTTGTGGAGACCAGTACAGAACGGGTCTCACCTGCAGTCTCCGAGGCAAAGGAGATAGATCTCATGCTTCGGGTGCCTCAGGAACCTGCACATTAAAGTGAGACAAGCTGTCTCGCTTTAATATGCAGTTTGCTAAAAAGTGATCCCGCTCACAATGGATGGGATTTATATCGCAACATCTCACGAGATCGCATTTTATTTAATGCGTGAGGCGTTGCAAGCTGGGTAGATCCTGGGAGCGGGGTCTCCCGGCTTCGATCAACCATGCTGCACTGTGGCGAGCTGCTTTTCGGGCAAAGTGTGACAATAAAATTGCGCCCCGCACTTCCATAACACTGGACACTGGGAGAAACTACTCTGATAATTTGTCACTATTTAGAAGACCATAGTATTCAAGCTTCTGGCAGCAATGTGAGGCAACTATGTAAAATGCATTGAGATAAAATGTTATTGCATTTATCGTTCCCTGTGTCTCTTCTATCAGTTGCTGGACCTTCCCAGGAGGTCAGCCAGGTTTTTTCCAAAGAAATTAAGGGAAAAACTGTAAGGAGTCTAATCTATTTGTACACACCTTCTGCTGGCCTCCTCCTGCTCCTTATCTTCTATGTTTCTATGACTTGCTGTTCAGACTGGGGCTGTTTAGCACAGGGCTAAATCGCTGGCTTTGAAAGCAGACCAAGGCAGGCCAGCAGCACGGTTCAATTCCCATAACAGCCTCCCCAAACAGGTGCCGGAATGTGTCGACTAGGGGCTTTTCACAGTAACTTCATTGAAGCGTATTTGTGACAATAAGCGATTTTCATTTCATTCAGTGCAAACATTCAAGGTCTCTCACTAGGCCACCTGGTTGGAAGTTATAAAGCTAATAATCTTTATTATTGTCACAAGTAGGCTTACATTAACATTGCAATGAAGTTACTGTGTAAAGCCCCTTAAAAAGCAAAGGAATATCAATTGATATCAGGAACCAAAATCCAACAGCGATATCTGCTATGCCCGAAAAAATGTACAAGACTCCAGCAATGATCTATGTCTTTTTGTGTCATTCACAGCAGTGTTCACCAACATGCCCGGCACATCAAAACTAACTCTCATTCAGTGTTGATAAATGTTGCACTGATCTGTCAGATTATGCTGTGCCAGGTTTAGGATTTCCTTTGACTGAAAATGCAGTTACTTATCAATTTTAATGTGCTTTGGATCATTCATTCCCAAGCCCAAAAATGTAAAATAATCCATTAATTTACAAGAAAAATAACAGTGAAGGGATTCTGGTCAGGAGTACTGAGTATTAGATCCAAATTAATTTGGTTTCAAAAGTATATAACAGAAGATTGCAATTAGACAAATTGGGGCCCATTGGATTTGATGCAATAAGCAACAGTTTGACCCTTTGTGAATCCATAAAATGGATGTGAATAAAAGTGGATTGAGGATCAGAATTTTATGCAGAGGGAAGAAATTTCATTCAAACATCTGAAAAAAAATAGGCTTGATGGCAGTTCTACACTTGAGGAAGTGTGTTTGGAAAATGGAATATAGGAGGAAAATTAAACAGAAACATTTAAAATCACCCCCTTCTCCGAGGAAGGGGAGTGAAAGAGGAGGATCATCCTGTCAGCCATCTTCAATCTTAAAGTGCCATTTAGAGAGGACTGTAGCAGATTGTACATCTGTTATGTCAATCATAGACTGGGAAGGAGATAACTTTTAGACAAAATATTTTGACATTTTTCCAGACAATATTTGGGAAAACAAATTACTTTTTTATTTTCCAATTCAAAACTATTATGGATTTACACAGGTTTTGAAAATAAAATAAAACGCGGGTACATTTACCGTACATTGCTAACGTTATCCAAGACAGTTGGGAACAGTCGGAGAGTAATTATCTCCCATTTATACAATGTTTTAACATCGAAAAACATTCCAATTACAATTAAACAGCCTGCTGAGATGTTGGATATTTTTCTTTATGCTGGTCTATGTGGACAAAAATGAAAATTAACTGCTTCAAGTTTTCAAGTTTCGAAATACAATATTCCCTTTCATATCATTTCAGTTAAGTGGCCGATTATTTGAAAAATATATAATCCACTCAAATGGGGAAGGCAATTAAACAAACCATCAATATCATAATTTTAAAGAGCATATATATGACCATCTTCACTCTTCAAACAGATTTTTTTCTGTGAAACAACAAAGGAACCTTTTAAGATATTCAGAACATTTTTTTGAAAGGCATATATGCCTTTGGATTTTTGATTTGAATCTTAAGAAGATCAACAAAAAGGAATAATTTAAATATTGCTTTCAAACCAAGGACATTTCATGACTTTAATACCAAATCAGCTTTTTTTTTGGAAGACTTTGTCTCACTCCACTGCGTTTTTTAAAATTGATAGTACACAAAAAGCAACTTGGAAGAAACACATTTTTTGAACTACCTTGAAGTGTTATTCTGAGTTTTGGAATTTTTATTTGAAGATTAAGCAGTTGCTTTCTTGCATTATTTATTCGGACATTCCTGTGAACATTGGCGTTCATTGGAGATAATGACTTCAGCAAAAGGATTTTGAGGCACATTCAATGAAAATTGGAATGCAACCAGGTCATCTACTGTGCTACAGTATCTTACCTGGCTCAGTGAATTTGGTCGTCAAAGTAAAACATAATCTGAATTTTTAGGTAGTAGGAACCAGTTATCTCAGATGGTCCAGTAGAGTTCAAAGGTGGACTAGCAGATAACAGCAGCTGAAGCTATTGGATGTGAAGGTCACTTAGTTTTTGAAAAGGAGGTGATATAGGATGAAGTGATTGGTGGACCAAAGGTAGCAAATATATACCTAATGCTGGTTTAAGGAAATATGTTGGTGTTATTAAAGACTTGAATCAGACCAACAAATTAAATCTTACTTTTATCATAGAATCTACAGTGCAGAAGGAGGCCATTCGGCCCATCGGGTCTGCACCGGCTCTTGGAAAGAGCACCCTACCCAAGGTCAACACCTCCACCCAACCCCCATAACCCAGTAACCCCACCCAACACTAAGGGCAATTTTGGACACTCAGGGCAATTTATCATGGCCAATCCACCTAACCTGCACATCTTTGGACTGTGGGAGGAAACCGGAGCACCCGGAGGAAACGACAATGGACGAGATTCTCCATTGCCCGACGCTGATATCGTAATCGGCGATCGGGCGGAGAATCCTTGTTTATGACCGAATCAGGGTCGGCGCCTGTTTTCGGATTTTCCGCCCCCTCCAAAACAGTGTCATCGAGGAGTACGCTGCATGGCCTCAGGATGTTACTGAAGGCCCTCCCTCGATGCTCCGCCCCCGATGGGCCGAGTTCCTGATGGCGCGGGGAACGTGTGGCCTTGTCCAGCACCGCCACAGTCGGAGGGGGGGGGGGAGCCATGTTGCTGGCAGGGGGGGGGGGGCTTTGGCGAGGGCGTGCCTAGGCGGGCATTATATGGCAGGTTGGGTGCGCGCACGGCCGGTGCCATGTTATACATCGTGACCGCCGCAGGTCGTCGACGTGCGCATATGCGGCTATGGACCCGGCAATTCTCCAGGTGTTTATATCAGGAAGGCCGGGAGTTTTACGCGGCGTGGCTACCAGCCTCTCAACAGTCGGAGCATTGGTGCGGGGGCAGCACCAACCTTTTTGTCCAAAAACCAGACACATCCTCTGTACATTGCCTCAAAATTGGAGAATCCAGCCCAAGTTGTTTTGGAGATGTGGGTGATACTGCTTTCTTTATCCATCCCTAGATTCTCTGACAACTGGATGGTGAGCTGTGCCAGTTCATTGGAGCAAATTTTAATTTTTAGCAATAGTGCAAATTGGTCTCATAAAAAAATTGAAAATAGGAGGGGGAGTAGGCTATTCAAGCATGCTCCGCCATTCATTATAATCTTGGCTGATCATCCAACTTAATAACCTGTTCCCACCTTATAGAAACATAGAATATCAGAATATCAGACAGTCAAAAGAAAGGAAAATAAGGGGAGTTGTATAATAGGCAGCGCCTATCAATATTACACTATTGGCCAACCTACTGTGCTGTTACAGAGGGAGTTTCAGGATTTTTCGCAGAAGAGAGAGAGGGATCTCCCTTTACAAAAACAATGGTGTGGAAATGCCGGCGTTGGACTGGGATGAGCACAGTAAGAAGTCTTACAACACCCGATGAAAGTCCAACAGGTCTGTTTCAAACACTAGCTTTCGGCTAATGAAGGCCTCAGCCGGGACCTGGGATTCATGTTGCATTATATTCATCCCCCACCATCTGACCTGGGCTTGCGAAATCCTACCAACTGTCCTGGCTTGAGACAATTCACACCTCTTTAACCTGGGGTTACCCCTATCTCTGGATCTGTAAAGACGCAATTACCTGCAAATGCTCGCATTCTAAGCATTGTCTGGCATCTTTGAATTTGTCTATATATATGTTTCTGGAACATACCTCTTCATTCACCTGAGGCAGGAGCAGTGCTCCGAAAGCTAGTGTTTGAAACAAACCTGTTGCACTTTAACCTGGTGTTGGAAGACTTCTTACTGTACGAAAACAAAGACAGAGGAACCACATAAACCCAATGTGGTAAACCACTGTATTATGTTATACTTACTGTTCTTACTTATTGTACTTACTGTTTGTTACATGTCTGGGTTTGTCCCTGCTGGCGCCGCCTGTGGCTCTGCCCCTCGGGCTCAAGTATAAAGGTGGCTAACTTCCAGCCCTGCCCTCATTCTGGGACCGGCTGCCAGCTGGTGTCTTTTAGCTGATTAAAGCCACAGTTTACTCTTCCTACTCTCGTCCGTTGTCATTGATGGTACATCACCCAACAAACAATTAAATACAAGTCAAAGCTGCCAGCACTCAAGCCAGCGCACCCTCCCCTCCCCCACCCTCCCCCAGCTCCAGCAACAGCCCCACGTCAGTGGAGAGGCACCCGCAAGCAGTTCAGTTCACCAGAAAGGGACAGGCAGCGCACGGTTGAGGAGAGAGAGGGAGAACACCCCTCCCCCTCACTAGCATCAGAAAGGACCCCTCAATCCCCAGTGGACAGAAGCGGAGGGCCGCAACTGGTTCACACCCAGCGCTAAGCCCCAAATAACAATACACAACAGAAATACAATACTACCCATACAATCCCCCAGCAATAAAACACAACCAACATCAGTCCAAGCAGTACACATAGTCAATTAGGTCACTGCCTGCTGCTGTCATAATCCCAGCATCCAGTCTCCAGACACCATCCCTTCCAAAACTGCAAAAGTGAGTCCGTTCTCCTCCACTTTCAGCTCGGCAGCAGGAAACCAAGATCCGCTCCTTGCTCCACTCCCAACTGGTGAACAGAAAAGCAGCAAGTGGCAAGTACGAGTCCCAGGCATGGCAACTGCAGCCAAGCACTCTTCTCTCTCTCTCCCCTGCAAGCAACTGGCAGCAGGAACCGGCTTCCGTTTCCCACCATTCAACCGGTAGTAGCACCGTTCCCCCTTGCCGTAGTCCAGGCTTCAAAGTCCAGAAAAGGCAACCAGCATACAGAATAGCACACCAGGTCCAGAAACAGGGTTACAGGCAGAGGCAGCAGGAGCTCAGGGACAAATTCCCCTCCTGCACCTCAGAGCATGAGCTACTCAGGTGGGTTGTGAGCTCCCCCAATGAGGGGGCGGGGAAATCATTAGCAGTTTCACCTGCATAAATAGAGCTGGCCAGTGTGGTACCAGCCAGAGGAGTAAAGCAGTGGTGAAGTATACTGCTGCTGTGGATATAAAATTGTGAATAAAGTTATTTTCTTTTGACTCTACAAACTCGTGCTGGATTCTTCGTGGTCCTCACAAAAGTTAGATTGCTGGAAATGGTTATTGCCTGGCACATGTGTGACACAAATGTTACTTGCCACTTATCTACTGAAGGCTGAACGTTGATCAAGTCTTGCTGCATATGGACATTGACTGCTTCAATATCTGAGGAGTCACAAAGAGTACTGAACAAGAGTACTCCCCAATTCTGATCTTATTATGGAAGAAAGGGCATTCATGAAGCAGCTGAAGATGTCTGAGCCTAGGACACTACCCTGAGGAAGTCCTGCAGTGATGTCTTCAACTGAGATGACTGACCTCCAACAACCACAACCATCTTCCTTTGTGCTAGTTATGTACCAACCAATGGAATTTTGCCCCAGTTCCTCAACTTCACTTTTACAAGGGGTCCTTGATACCATACTTGGTCAAATGTGGCCTTGGTGTCAAGGGCAGCCACTCTCTCCTTTCCTCTTCAGTACAGTTCTTTTGGCCATGTTTGGAACAAGGTTGTAATGAGGTGAAGAGCTGAGTGGCACTGACAGAACCCAAAATGTGCATCAATGAACAAGTTATTGCTAAGTAATTGCCACTCGATAGCACGGTCAATGGCCCTTTCGATCACGTTACTAATGATCGTGGGTGGACTGATAGCAATGAATGTGCTGGGTTGGATTTGTCCTGCTTTTTGTGGGCAGAGACACACCAAGGCAATTTTCCACATTGCTGGATAGATTCTGGAACAGCTTGGTTAGTCCTGGAGAGGCTAGTTCTGGAGCATAAGTCTTCAGTACTATTGCCAGAATGTTGTTAGGATCCAGAGCTTTTGCAGTATCCTGTGCCTTCAGCCATTTCTTGATATCCCGTGAAGTGACTGGGGGCCTCCTTTCTTCTGCGCCGGCCCCTTTAGCCCTACGTCATGTTGCGTCATGCCGGCACGGAGAAGGGAGCCACTGAGCATGTGCGCGTTGGTGCCAGTGCCACTGCACATGCACGGACCCTGCGGCGCCCAGTTGACCCCGGGATCAGCAGCTAGAGCGGCGTGGGCCACCCCAGTGCCGTGCTGGCCCCCTGTAGTGGCCAGAAGTGCTGATCCTGAGGCCATGTTGACGCCGCCGAGAAATGCAACAGCGTTTCCGACGGCGTCAACACTTAGCCTCAGGATCAGAGAATCCCGCCCAAGGTGTCTCAAAACAGTTTGCTCCTGGCAGCATTCACCGGACTGTGTTCAAGAAAGAAATGAACAAAAATAAGTGAAACCTTGATTTATAGATTTAACAGCTGACTACAGTCAAGAATGGTCCTCGGAGTCTAGAGGAAGATTCCGCTAAAAGCAAAATTCTGCAGATGCTGGTTTTCTGAACCATAAGCAGAAAATGCTGGAAAATCTCAACAGGTCTGGCAGCATCTGTGGGGCGAGAAACCGAGTTAACGTTTCGAGTCCGCTTGACACTTTTATAGAACTGAAAAGCGATAGAAATGTGATGAATTATATACTTGGGGTGGGATTCTCCGACCCCCCAGCCGGGTCAGAGAATCCCCGGGGGGCAGCGCAAATCCTGTCCCGCCGCTTTGACGGCGGCTGCCGTATTCTCCGGCGCCAGTTGTCGGGTGGCGGAGGGGTTTACGCCGCACCGGTCGGGGGCCTTTGGCAGTGGCCACCCCGGCAAATCTCCGGGCCCCGATGGGCTGAGTGGCCATCGTTTCCTTGCCAGTCCTGCCGGCGGGAAATCGACATGGTCCGTCACGGCGGGACCTGGCTTGTCGGCTGGCTAGGTGAGTCCTCGGGGGAGCTGGGGGGGATCGGGGCCCAGGGGGGCCCCCACTGTTGCATGGGCCATGAACGAGGCCCACCAATCTGCGGGTGGGCCTGTGCAGTGGGGGCACTCTTTCCTTCCGTGCCGGCCTCTGTAGGGCTCCACCATGCCCGGCGCAGAGAAGAACCCCCCTGCGCATGTGCAGGGACACGCCGGCCGGTCTGCGCATGTGCAGAACCACGCTGGCGGTTCTGCGCATGCGCTACCTCGTGCCGGCCCTTCGGCGCCAGTTGGCACAGCACCAACCCCTCTGGCGCCGGCCTAATCCCCGGAAGTGCAGAGGATTCTGCACCTTCCAGCGGGCCCGACGCCGGAGTGGTTTGCGCCGCTCTTGCTGGCGGCGTCGGGCTATCCAGCCAGTTGCGGGAGAATCCCCCCCTTGGTTCATGCTGCGCCAATACCCAAATAGAGAAAATAGACCAAACTGGGAAATTGTTTATCCGTTAGTTTGACTTCAGTCCAAGCACATTGCTAGCAGGCATCATTAGACATACTTTAAACTGGATGGGGTTATTTAGAGGCTCCCAACACAGCTCTTAGAGAAGGTTATTTCTTCGCAACTCGTGTTTCGCTTCAACAATGGATGTGGTTATTCTGAACCCTTGATTAGATGACTACTTTCTACTCACAGCAAACTATCCATTATAACCCACCCCCAAGCATACATTATTCTACGGCTTACACAGTGGGGATGTTCAGGGAGATCCTAATATCTTCTTGCATTGGCCATCCTGTTATTTAAATGTGTATTTCACTGACATAGCATGGAGCTGCATTTTGACAAAACACCGGGGACTGAATTTCATTGGCCTTCCCAGCACAGGAGCAATTCCATTAAGTCGAAAAATCAGAAAGTGACCACGATAGAAAATGGCCAGAGCCTTGCTTCACCCTATAAATGTAATTGGAAAGTGCACAAACTCCCTCTCCCTCACACACAGATATAATTTAGATTTCAAATTGCTTTTCTCAAACTGCTCCACTTGTGACAGTCTCAAACAGATGCACAATTAAACTGATCCACAAATCATTCAACAGAACACAGCTGAGTGCGATACATTCCCATTTTAATGTATTTCAAATTCATAACCTGCGACTTCAAGTATTTTCTCCGATATTAGTCTCCAGTAATTTTGATTTCAGTTGTGTCTAAATCAAGACTACCGTTGGAGCCAGAGAGAAACTGGGGTATGTTTAGAAAAGTGCCAAATGTCAGAGAGCCCAAATGATTATTTTTCAACTGTTAGCCAACCCAGTTGGTCAAATATTTCAGTAGATGTAATGGGTGAGGCAATAGCAGCACTCACTGCCATTTAAGTGGAAATCAGATAGCGACTGCTGCTGCCCACAAATGAACACAGAAATCAGCACAAATGAATGTCTAAATACTGATTAAATATTACATGAGTTTCTGACTCAAACACCCTTTTAGACAGTGAGTTAGAGACTCTCATCATCTCTGGGGGGAAAAGGTTTCGCCTCAATTCCCCCCTTAGCCTTCTATCTCTTACCTTAAATATATGCCGCCTGGTTAATGGCCCCTCCACTAATGGAAAAGTGTCTTCCTATTCACCCTATTCATGTCCCTCATAATCTTAGACACCTTAATTGGGCTCCATCTCAAGTTTTGCTGCCCCAAACAAAAATAGCCTCAGCTGTTGCATGGGACACCCATGTCCCATGAAAGAATGAAAATAACTTATCTTTGTTTAGTAGTACAATAATAAAGAACCAACCCTATTATCTCACATCAGTGGGTTGGCTTATTGTACTCAAATAAAGTGACTTTTAACTGCCCACTGGCATTTATCAGCGGGGAATGGCTGCCTCACAGGTTTCTGGTTCGGAAACCTGACTTGACAGCTTGTATTGATCTGTGTTTTACTTTCCTCTGTTAATACCAACGTAATGAGTGTGAGTTAGCAGGCCCAATAGCTGCAGATGCCAATCCCATCTGTCATGTGGGAATACCTTTAAGAAATGGGTGTTTATAAATCGGTGTGTATATAAATATCTGTAATGAGAGTAACTAAGAAATGGGTATTTACTACTGCAGTGATGTCAGAGAGTGGGTGCAGCTGGGCTGTCTGTCAGATTTCTACTTTCATTTTTGAGCAGGCTGCAGTGTGTGTTTTCGTTTCGTTTCAGTGTTGGAGCTGAAGCCAGACCAAACAGGTGTACTGCTGTTCTCTCTGCCATCAAAAGACTATCTCTTGATCAGTTGGTGAATGCAGAATTATAAATGTTTTCAATGGTGACTTTAACCTGATGTGCTTCTGATAAAGGTTTTGTTTTTAAGTCATATGGATGTTAAAAGGAAAGCTTAAAGGATTACTTAGTGTTGTATTCTTTGGGGGTTGTATTTGAATTAATGGTTGCTAAGATGTTCACTATATGTTTTAAAAAGGTTAACTTGAGTTCATAGAATAAACATTGTTTTGCTTTTAAAAAATACTTTTCCATTTCTGCTGTACCACACCTGTGGAGTGGGCCGTGTGCTCCCCATACCACAATCTGTTAAAAGTTGTGGGTCAGGTGAACTCCATGATACACTTTGGGGTTCTCTAAACCCTGACCCATAACACATCAAAGCTGCAGAATATCGTGAGAAGCCACAAACGGGATTTGCGCCAACGAGATTTCAGATCAGGCCCTCTCCGATGACACGGCCAGGTTCACGCCCAGGGAGAGCGCAAACATGATCAACATGAATTTGAATACATTAGCATCTACATAGGGGTGTTGAGGAGGTTAGCAGGAGGGTGAGAGAAAGAGAATGTCAGCTCTCGGGATAAAAGGCTTTACTCGTGAGGAGGTCGCGGTTGGTGTTGAGTCTTGGAGTCTGCTGTCTATGCTCGGTAACTCTTCTTTTGGTGCTGTGCTAGTTTGCAGTCTGTGCTGTGTGAGCATGCAGTCTGTGGCCTGGGAGTCTGGGCTGGGGGTGCCTGGCACCAGGGCAGCTGTGGGGCACATGGGGGGGGGGGAGAGGTGTAGGATGTGGTGAGTGCCATGGAGCTGCATCAAATGGGCTGGGTGGATGAGATCCCGAAAGCGTAATCAACTCAGTACCCATCCTGTAGGGGAGGGGGGACATTAACCTAAGATCAGCTGTCTAGGAGGCTTAAATACAGAGGGATGATAGCAATGAGCTCTCTGGATTATCCAGCCTGACTAAACAGGGTGCCTATTAGCTCTGCCCCTTCCTGAAAGGAAAAACAATTGCATCCTGCTCCATTCCTGAGACTCATGTTTGTGACACGAATTGGCCATCAAGAGTTATACCAGAGCAACATCAGCTCCCCACAGTCTCAAAGTCAAGTAATGTATTACGCCTCAGGTTTCAGGTCTCTAAATGTGGTGGTATGGGATCAAGAGGCAAGGCGATTTGATTCTCTGCCAGGCCCCCAACACCTGCCACTCAGGATCCCACCCCCCTGCCTGCGCCCCCAAGGCGGGCATGCATATTGACATCGGCCAGTCGGGCTGAGCGAGCGCATGAATCTCCTGAAAGAACCCTCAGCAGCAGAGAGCTTAAGGGAGGGGAAACCCAGACTGAAAGCTAAGTGGGTGATGGGCACATGTGAGGGAGATAGGAGGGCGCCTGAGCTGTGAGTGTGTAATTGCTGCCAGCAAAGCTCTGGGACTGGCTGCTTCCAGGTCAGGAAGGCCAATGAGTCAGGGGAGATAGGGATGGTCAGTAGCTGCGACACTGACCTAACTCTCTCTCTCACTCATAGGAGCCACAGGACAGGATCAGGGACCTGAGGCCACACCAGCCATGCAGGGAGCACTAAGGCGCTGAAGAAGACTGAACTTGTGTGTCCTTCCTTGAGCTGTCTGACACAATGTGCCAACAAAGACTCTGCCTAAGGAAGCAGATGGTGTGGCACCTGTGCCATGTCCATCCAGATTTGGCGCCATGTGACGGTGGAGGACGCCTGCTTCCTGTGGCCGTCAATGTCACAGCAGCTCTGAACGTCTTTGTTACGGAGTCCTTCCAGAGCTGCGCCGGGGACCTCTGTGGTATCTCACAGGCATTCACCCAAATGTGCGTCCATGAGGTGACGGATGCACTGTATGCACAGGCTCTAGACTACATACATTTTGACCTGGACCAGGTCCGGCAGGATGAGAGGGCTACAGTTTTTGGGTAGAGACCTGTTCTGCAACAGGTACAGGGAGTGACAGACTGCACTCATGTTGTTTTCCACGCCTCATGGTATCAGGGAGTCCCCTTCATTAACCTGAAGGGGTTCCACTCCCTCACTGTCCAGCGGGTGTGCAATCACCAGATGCAGGTCATGCAAGTGTGTGCCAATTTTCCAGTGAGTGTGCATGGTAGCTTCATCCTTGGCCAGTTGCTGATCCCTCAAATATTTAGGGGACACCACAGGCTACTGGAATCGTTCCTTGTGGACAAGGGATATCTCCTCAGGCCATGGCTGGTAATGCAAATGCAGAGGCCACAGGCCGCTGTGGAGACCATGAGGTATAATGGAGCTCACAATGCGACCTGATCAGTCATCGAGCAGTGCATTAGTCTGTTAAAAATGCAGTTCCTCCACTTGACTGGTCCAGTGGGGCCCTGCAATACATCTCCCAGAGGGTCTTCTGCATTGTTTTGGTCTGCTGTGCCCTCCACAACCTGGCTCTGCAACTAGGAGAGGAGCTTTCTGAGGATGACCTTGAGGAGTGGCACATATCCTGGGATTAAGAGGATATGACAGAGGGCGCCAAAGAAGAGCCCACTGAGGAACTTGAGGATGGATGCCAGGCAGGGATGAGGGTACGCATGGGCAGGAAGGCAAGAGTTGCCCTTATCGCCTCCCACTTCATGGATGATGATGATCTCGCTGGTCTACAGCTTGACCACTCCCCCCCACCCACCCCCCAACTGCCTCCCACCCAGGATTTGACTCCTCTGTGACCAGGGGATGACAGTGGCCAAGATATCGACCATCAGGGTGCCTAGGCTTGGGAGTCCTTGAGTACCAGCTGCCCAGTCAGTGCAGGAGGGTGGTGACAACTCGCAGTGAGGAATGGTCTGTGATGCTCCTTATCTGCTGCTTATGTCTGACTCCTGTCTGTCTGCTGCCAGCACACTGACTTCCTGCTCATGTTTGGGCCTGGTTCTGTTATATATTCCTCTGTCTTTTTGTTCTAGAGGGGGATTAGGGGAGAGGGTCTAGAGTTCGCTGAGTCATGCCTGAGTCCTATTATTGCAAATTAAACCTTCACACTGAGTAGGCCTAACCATCTGGCGGACATGGAAACTCAATAAGAACAGCTGTGTTCTGATGGGGAGTAGTGCCATTCCATTAGGAGGTGGGTTAAAGATTCTGATGCGTTTAGGGTGATTAACAATAACAGTAAATTTAATGCCATTTTAAAAATTGACAAGTGACAATGTCCCCCCAAATACTAGTGCCTGTAAGGGCCCTTCCTGTTCATTCCCTTAGTTCCTATTTCTTTTATTTTGCCTTTATCATTTTTGGTACATGAATCACTAATGGAGCCATAACTTTAAGTCGAGCAGAGGAAGTAAGAAACTCAGTGTCAAAATAGTGTTATAACGTTTTATATTTTGGGCAGAATAGTGTCACTGACAACCCCTCCTGGTATTCTCTGCTCTACCTTTGCATCTTTAACAGCAGAGGGATTAATGTGTCCAGAGGCACTGCACCTAACTGGGGTATAGCTAAGTCCAGAGATCCAGAGACCTCTGACTGTCCATCAATCAATCATGGCTGATATTTTTCTCATCCCCATTCTCCCACCTTCTCCCCATAACCCCTGATCCCCTTATTAATCAAGAACCTAGCTATCTCTGCCTTAAAGACACTCAGTGATTTGGCCTCCACAGCCTTCTGGGGCAAAGAGTTCCACAGATTCACCACCCTCTGGCTGAAGAAATTCCTCCTCATCTCTGTTTTAAAGGATCGTCCCTTCATTCTGAGTCTGTGGCCTTGGGTTCTAGTTTTTCCTAAAGTGGAAACATCCTCTCCATGTCCACTTTATCCAGGCCTCGCAGTATCCTATAAGTGTCAATAACATTCTCCCTCATCCTTCTAAACTCCAATGAGTACATACCCAGAGTCCTCAATCGTTCCCCATATGACAAGCTCTTCATTCCAGGAATAATTCTTATGAACCTTCTCTGGACCCTTTTCAAGGCGAGCTCATCCTTCCTTAGATACGGTTTAAGTTATCAGACATCCCCGGGATGGGGAATGAGACGCTTCGCACCACAGGCTCAGCATTTTTCACGTGGGAAAAGTTATTTTCCCCAATTGCCTAAAAATTGCGGTCCAAGGGCAGCACAGTGGCACAGTGGTTAGCACTGCTGCCTCACGGCGCCGAGGTCCCAGGTTCGATCCCTGCTCTGGGTCATTGTCTGTGTGGAGTTTGCACATTCTCCCCATGTTTGTGTGGGTTTCGCCCCCACAACCCAAAGATGTGCAGGGTAGGTGGATTGGCCATGCTAAATTGCCCCTTAATTGGAAAAAATGAATTGGGTACTCTAAAATTTAAAAAAAGAAAAAATAAAGAAAAATTGCGGTCGGATCACGTCACTGGAGCTGGGATTCGCACCCGTTTTCGGACTAAATGTTGGGAAAATTCCACCCACGGTTATGAACTGGTTTCCCATTGCTGCGATGTTGAATAGCGCTTGCAGTCTTTGAGAATAACAATCACCATCAATGTTTTAAATTCATTCTCAGGACATACGCATCATTATTAGGAGGGGCAGCATGTGAGTCCAATCTCTCGTCGCTGTTGAGAAGAAGATGGTGAAAGTTTTCTTTGAACCATTCCATGCCATGTGACGATGCAACACAAAAACATAGGAGGAATTTTCCCAAAAGGCGGGGTGGGGGGGGGGGGGGGGGACACAATTGCAAAGCTGAGATTCTGAAGGGTGTCCCAAACCCAGAGTTACATATAAGGCCCCCTCTCCTCCCACACAGAGATTGGGCACCCCATCCTGGGAACCCTCCCCACCCTGCCCACACACACACATGCAATCATCAGGCTTTTCCCTCTCCCCCACATCCCCACGCAGTCATTGGGGCTCTCTCCTTTCCACCCTCCCCCCACACTGTCATTGTGGCTCTCCCCCGTGCATAAGTGGAATGCCCCATTGGGAAGGGTTAACTTCCCTGCCAGAATCCACTTGGCAGTGTCTTTTGTCATTCCTGGGGGTCACTGCCAGGGGGCAATGCCTGCAATAAGCCCCACCTGTGATAAGCATCTGTTATCTAGACGACCTTGCTCAAATACACTTTCCTCCACACTCCTGTCATTTCAATGTAACTGCTTTATTCTCCCTAAACCCTTCCTGCTGAAATGTCAAAAAGTCCAAAAGGTGTCAACAACAAAGGAATTGTGAGAAATCTTGATTAAAAGGTTCATCAAAAGCACATACTGGATGAATCAAGAAGCATGAATAAATAATAGATGACTGGACTGATCAGTCATATAGGTTGAGAGTAATGAACAAACCAACATGTCTACCATAATTACACTCAGGCCGTCTAGATCAATGTGCTGAATAAATCCCTGGTTGCAAAATGTCCTTGTCATAATAGGGCTGAAGATGGGAGAACTTACCAGGCTGGAGAAGGGGAAGTGAAATGGAATGAAAAATATGTTCTGATGTAAAAGTTCTTCAAGCACTTAATTACAGCAAATCCTTAACGTATCTGGGAACTATGATGGGGTTACAAGGTTCCTGTCTTGTAAGTGTTTATTCCAAGAAACATTACGAGTTTATCTGAACCAAAATTGAAGTTTCATTCACTGCAGCTCAGTGTAATGTAAAATTAAAATGCCACTGTGACCTGCACAGGGATTTACTTTTATTTTCTTTTGGCAAATGACTATTCTGAATATATTGTTGTACTAAAAACCTCTAGGCCGGGATTCTCCGAGCCCACGCCGGGTCGGAGAATCGCCGGTGACGTGGGAAGTTCCCGCCACGCCACTCCAACGCTGGGCCACAATTCTCCAGCGACCGGAGATCGGCGCCAATTGCGCCCACGTGGTCGACGCGGCGCCGGTCAGGGGCCGCTGAAGGAGGCCCCCCACGGCAATTCTCCGTGTTCGACCGGCCGAATTCCAGCCAAGTTCCGCCGAGTCCCACCGACATGGTTCCAACCTGGTGCCACCCAGCGGGAACTCAGACCCGTGGCCGTGGTGGCCGTCCTGATGGGGGGGGGGGGGGGGGGGGGGCGGGGGGATCTGACTCCGGGGGAGGCGTTCAGGCCCGCGATCAGGGGCTACCGATCGGCGGGTGCCTGCGATCTGGAAGGGGCCTACCACCTTCTGCGCGGGCCCGCTGTAGGTCTCCGCCATGTTGCGCGAACCGTGCAGGGCCGCCTTTTGGCACCGGAGCAGTGCCCAGCACTCCAGCACCGTGCTGGCCCCCTGAACACCGCTGAATCGTTGGACCAGGACGCCCGATGACGCCGGCCTACACAACTCCGGTGTTTACGCTGGCGTCAACACTTGGCTGGGATTTCGGAGAATCCCGGCCCTGATTCCAGGGTCCTTTCTGTTTATTTCCTTATTTCCCCTTTCTTTTGTTTTGCCATTATGATTTTTGACTCATGGATGATTAATGGACATGTACCTTGAAGTCAAGTAGCAGAAAGAATGAGAAATTTAGAAGTTACAGGAGAGTACACTCTGCTAATCTTTGCTAATTTAAACAGGAGCTTCAGACTTTTTGGATCCAGAGGGAGAGGTTCGGTGGAACTCAGTTTGATTGATTGGCTGGTGGCCAATGAATTGGCCAAAAGGCCGGACTCTGCCCGGTAACAGGTGGTGATTGGATCCTATCCCAGTGGGATGGTTCTCAAAGACGTTAGGGAGCAGTTGAGTCCTGAACACAACAAGACAAAGACCTGCTTTTTCTCTCTCTCTCTAGAAGGGCTGGGAATGCTTTATTTCTGAAACTACAGAGGCCTGACTGAATCCACCGTAAAGCCTCGGAATTAAAGTAGAGTTTGAAGAGGAGTACGGTGCAGGAAACAACCAACTGAAACAAAGGCCCTTTTACCCTTTTACTTATGACATTTACTCCTTTTTTCCCCTCTGTTTTTGTCTGTCCTGTGTGTGCATCGAGGGTGGGGGAACAAGTTGAAGCAGGGAATAAGGAATTAGATAACAGTTAACCAGTTGTATTTGTTGCGTCTTTCATTACGGTTTTTATTTCTAATAAAAAGTAATTGTGTTTACATTTACAAACTTGGTGACTGTAATTATTGGGCAGGCAAGGGCCAAAGACTTTGGGTATATTTCTAAGAATTATTGTTAATTATCTTGTGTTGCGACTCCGGGTCAAGTGGGGCTGCAATTGACCGTGCATTAGTCCAGGGAGTTATAACAATATAAAAGCAAATCACAGAAAGCAAATGAATTTGGGGGTGAAATTCTTCCCATAAATAGTTTGTTCAGAAACACAACTGCAAATTTTGCTTCATATATCAGGAAAATTCAACCCTGGAGTGCCTTTTGTTCACTGGAATAGATGGCAGTATAAATGAACAATCTGCTCCCAACATGGTTACTGTCAGTCTTTGGGTCAACAACCTATACTATTCAGATTGATGAACGAGAAGAATTGCCTTATGCCTGGTACTACAGTAGCTCTCATGTATGTCCCAAGATGTGAGCACCTCCAGCTTAAACATGGCAGCCTGTATATTAACCGTACCAGATGGTACAAATGGCAAGTTTCCACAGTTCTCCCAATCTGCTACTGTAACTTTGGTGAAAACCCTGGAGAAATCGCATGAACAGACGTTTTAACTATTTGACTCATTTTTTCAGCTGTTAATCTTCCACCAAAAAATTGTCACAGAAACTCTAGATGCTAGTGTTCTGGAACAAGACCACCTACCTACACTGCCGGTTGCAGAGGAGGAGGTAGGATTAGTACAGCAGCTGAATATTCCTGCACCAAAATACACACAAGTGAAGTACCAATCTCGTTGGTAGATTTGTACCATGGCACATATTAACACTGGGAATATTTCATAACCAAATTTGTAAAGAAACAAGGATATTGTAAACCTAAAAAGTGAAGGAACAGGCAGCCCGGTGGCACAATGGTTAGCACTGCTGCATCACGGCGCCAAGGTCCCAGGTTCGATCCCAGCTCTGGATCACTGTCTGTGTGGAGCTTCCACATTCGTCCCATGTTTGCGTGGGTTTTGCCCCCACAATCCAAAGATGTACAGGGTAGGTGGATTGGCCACGCTAAATTGCCCCTTAATTGGAAAAAATGATTTGGGTACTCGAAAAAAAGTAAAAGAACAATTGCTGAAAGTTCGTCCCGCTTCGGCAACGAAAAGACCAGTTGGCGTGACTTTTCCTTAAGAGTTTTGCCTTCTGTTTTTCAGATGCTATCTGGCTGATTGCATTTCTTGCATTTTGCACAAACCAGATTTGCAAAATAAAAAGCTGTCTTATGCTGTTAATTGTAAATGTGATCTCTTTATCTAAAATTTGATTTTCTCAAGAGGAATTCAAGGAAAACAGCATATCCTTGAAGGGAATTAAAAGTAATTGTGCAATCATTTGGGGGAGCCCCCACTGTTTACTGTTAAAGGCATTTTTTAATAGCACTGAACTGCTTTGCAGGAGGTTAGAAAGGCCTTGATTATTAGACGTTAGCATTAGCTCTACAACAGAGAATTCAGTTTGGCAAACCTATTTAAGCAAAGATGTCATCTTTACAGTTCATAGTCCTTGTGGGGGGAAGTTGAATTCTAAGAAGGACCTCAATTATATCCTGACCTCAGTGTCTTCCTTTCATGTACACAATAAAATTGCTTCTCAGTAAATCTGCCGATGGCTTTCTGGGTCGCTTAAAAGGTCAGCAAAACGGTAATGTGTGAATACTTCAGATGCAATTGTAATATTCAAAGGGATGGAACATATACCAGCAAACTTTATTTTGAATTCATTGCTAAATCTGTCTTTTTAAAAAATCAATCTGCACTCCCTCTCTTGAAGATTACAGAAATATGAATTTGCAGTGTTTAGTGGTTCAAGCCTGGAAGGATGGGCTTGGAATATTTACTATGGGGGCTGACCAGGTTCAGAGTGCATATTTTCAGCATTCTGAATCATTATTTCCTATTAATATTAACCGTTAAAATGTTTTCAAAGCAGACCTGACATCTTGTACTGTGACGTGCTTTACCATCTCCACTTCTCGTGGCGTATTATTTATGTCGACCATGTCAACAGGTCAAGGTGAAGGGTCGTCTCCAAACAGAGAGCCAAGGTGACTTCCTGCTTCCTGTCATTCACATTTCCAAGCCTAATTAAAGAATCACTGGCAGCCGCCGGACTGCTTGTCACCAAGGGAATGATTACCTGCCACAAAACCTGAACTTAAGGATTGGACTTATACATTGAATTTTATGGTATGTCTGCCACAATAAATGCAGCCTGGGCTCAGCAGTAATAATCTTGCCTGGGACAGAAAGCACCACTCCAGAAACCTGAGCGCATATCCAAATTGAAGTGCTGTCTTTCGGTTGAGATTTTGACCTGAATTTTCACGCAGATAGAAAAGCTTTCCGACTGTGCAGAAGTGCTGGAAGAGGTCCAAATCTGGAGGTCTTGCCTTTTGCCGCCTCTGCCATTTTTATGAGGGAATGGGGGGATGGGAAACGGTGGCCAGAATGGGGGTGAGCTACAAATTGCATATCTGTGATTCCGAGAGGCAGCTGACCATATAAATCAGCAGCTGCCTCCACTTATATGATGTTGATGAGATAGATGGCTAAAACCTAACCCTGTCTGCTTGCCCAAAGTTGAACCCAACGATTCAAGGATCTGCTCCCAGTATGCTACTATCAACCAACACCAGAAAACCAGACTTAGAGAATCATAGAAACTCTAAAGTGCCGAAGGAGACCATACGGCCCATCAAGTCTGCACCGACTCTTTAAATGAGCACTCCAAGGACCACTCTCCCATCCACACTGCCCTCTCCCTGTAACCCCCTAACCTGACCTGCACATCCCTGAACACAAGGTAAATTAACATGGCCAATCCACCTTACTGTACATCTTTGGACTACTGTCTGTTCATTTATCACAAGCAAACAGGGGTGAGCTGTTTTGCCCATCGGGTCCATTCTGTCATTCAAGTGAGACTATGGCTGATCTGTGACCTATCTCCTTGTACCCAATTTTGCTCCATATCCCTTAATACTTATGATGAACAAAAATCTATCAATCTCATTGTAAGGGCATCAATTTCTATTTTCAGAAGAGACTTTCAAACTTCTACCAACCTTCATTTCAAGAGGTATTTCCTAATTTCACTCTTAAAATGTCTGTATTTAATTTTTAGAATATGTCCCCAGTCCTAGACTTAGCAACCAGCAGAGATAGTTTCTCTCAATCTACCATAACTGTTACCCTTAATATTTTGAAAACTTCAACCAGATCATCCCTTATCCTTCTAAATTTCAGGAAAGATGACCCTAATTTGTGTAACAAAAAAGGAAAATACTGGACAATCTCAGCAGGTCTGACAGCATCTGTGGAGACAGAAGGGAGCTAATGTTTCGAGTCTGGATGACTCTTTGTCAAAGCTAGAGAGAACTGGAAATGGGGTCAGATTTATACTGTAGTGTGTGTGTGTGGGGCGGGGGGGGGGGGGGGGGGGGAGGGG
This sequence comes from Scyliorhinus torazame, assembly GCF_047496885.1. Taxonomy (NCBI): domain Eukaryota; kingdom Metazoa; phylum Chordata; class Chondrichthyes; order Carcharhiniformes; family Scyliorhinidae; genus Scyliorhinus; species Scyliorhinus torazame. The sequence goes on from NC_092713.1 coordinate 286,690,972, forward strand.
GGTGCAAGGAGCAGTGAGGCTGGATAGGGGGACAGTGATAGTTGGAGACTGACAAAGGACAGAAAGACAAAAGGAATGTAAATGGCAGGTGATTATGGCTAAGAATAGTGGCACATACAAAGATTAGAATGTGTGAATAGCAGAACAAAGGTAAGCAGAGTTTTGATGGGCAAATAAGAACAGTTGGCCCAAGTGGAGTGGGGGAGGGGGATACAATGGTGAGGGGAAAACAGACAAGTGGAAGAAATGAAAATAAATGGACAGAAATAAAAATGGGGTGAAGGTGGAGGAGAGAGTTCACAGTCTGAAGTTGTTGACCTCAATGTTAAGTTTGGAGGCTGTAACTTGCCTAATCGGAAGTAGAGGTGCTGTTCCTCCAGATTGCGCTGGGCTTCACTGGAACATTACAGCAGGCCAAGGACGGGCATGTGGATGTGAGAGCAGAAATGAGTTGAAATGGCAAGCGACAGGAAGGTCTGGGTCCTGCTTGCGGACAGACCGGGGATGTTCTACAAAGCGGTCACTCAGTCTACATTTAGTCTCTCCAATGTAGAGTAGACTGAATTGGGAGCAGGAAATGCAATAGACCAGATTGAAGGAGGTGCACGTGAAGCGCGGCCTCACTTGAAAAGGCTGTTTAGGGCCTGAGATGGTGAGCAGGGAGGAGTTAAAGGTGTGATACCTTCTGCAGTTGCAATTTGTGTAATCTCTCTTCAAACGTTTGCAGTCCAGGTATCATTTTGCTAACTCAAAGCTGCACTCCATCCAAGGCGAATATACCCTTCCCAGGGTGCGGGGCTCAAAACTGCTGATAGTTATACACTTATAATCTGACCACAGTTTTATCTAGCTGAAGCATGACTCCTAACCCCTTGTAATCTATTTCTCTGGATATGAAAATCAGCATATTCCTTTTGCCTTTTTGATAATTTTCACAGATAAACAAAATAATAGTGCAGAAGAGGCCGTTCGGCCCATTGAGACTGCACCAATGCATCAACGACTTGCCCACCTAATCCCATTTGTCAGCACTTGGCCCATAGCCTTGTACTTTTCTGTACCTTTTCATGACATTTTAATTATCGACATGTGCGGGCCCTCAAGTCCCTTTGGATGTCCATCATTTGCAGCTATTCATAGTTAGAAAGTATTCGGTTACACCCTTTTCAGGATGACGTACCAGATCCCTACATTGATTTCCGTATGTTATAGTTTTGTCCATTCACTTACTCTATCAATATATCTTTGTATTCTTATGGTTCCGTCTGAAATGAAAATCGCTTATTGTCACAAGTCGGCTTCAAATGAAGTTACTGTGAAAAGCCCCTAGTCGCCACATTCCGGCGCCTGTTCGGGGAGGCTGTTACAGGAATTGAACCGTGCTGCTGGCCTGCCTTGGTCTGCTTTCAAAGCCAGCGATTTAGCCCTGTGCTAAACAGCCCCTCCTTTAACTGCAGTGGCATCGGCACTAGGCAGCAGATCCGTCCCACCGTCTCTGTACCCACGCCACTATCTGTAGTGGGCTACCCGTCCAGTGTCAGCGAGAACATGCAAAGTGCTGATCCCTTTCCCCTTCCGCCCCACGTGTTGCTACGATCCTCACAGGGCAAATCCACCGGGCAGGACTCCGAAGGTGGTCAAGGGGGTAATCTCGTTGTAAATGTGTTGCTTTGCTGCTGCCAGGCTGGTGAGGGGGTTCCCCAAGGGGCCTGGGGCTTTCGGTGAGGGTTTCACAGCAGGACCCTCTCGCAGGATGGGGGTCCAGGTAGTCCAGTGAAGTATCAATACAGGAACACTTTCCCTTTCCTGACATCTGGTGCCTCAGCCCCATGCCTTTGCAACTGCAGCTTATACTAGTATCAGAGCCTTCCTAGAAAATCCTCAACACGTGTAACCGTTTCAAGTCCCCTGATATCCTTTGAAATGCTAATCATCCAATCAATTTCACAGAGCAGTACCTATCACAAAGCAGCTAAGTGGTTTCACTTCCTCTTTTGTAACCGCAGAAAGCACTTAGCATTGTTGAGGCGGTGAGGAGCTGTCAATCATAATAAGAATGTTTATAAAAGTTGCGGTCTGAGTTAATGGGGGATATTTCAGATGCATTCAAGCGTGAAGGGAAAGATATTTTTTTTAAAAAAAACAGCCAATCAAAGGCTGGTTAAAGGTACTGACTGTGAAATTGGATTGGATTGGATTTGTTTATTGTTATGTGTACCGAGGTACAGTGAACAGTATTTTTCTGCGAGCAGCTCAACAGATCATTAAGTACATGAGAAGAAAAGGGAATAAAAGAAAATACATAATAGGGCATCACAACAGAAACAATGTAACTACAAAAGCACTGGCATCAGATGAAGCATACAGGGTGTAGTGTTAATGAAATCAGTCCATAAGAGGGTCATTTAGGAGTCTGGTGACAGTGGGGAAGAAGCTGTTTTTGAGTCTGTTCGTGCGTGTTCTCAGACTTCTGTATCTCCTGCCAGATGGAAGAAGTTGGAAGAGTGAGTAAGCCGGGTGAGAGGGATCTTTGATTGTACTGCCCACTTTCCCCAGGCAGCGGGAGGTGTAGATGGAGTCAATGGATGGGAGGCAGGTTTGTGTGATGGACTGGGCGGTGTTCACGACTCTCTGAAGTTTCTTGCGGTCCTAGGCCGAGCAGTTGCCATACCAGGCTGTGATGCAGCCTGATAGGATGCTTTCTATGGTGCATCTGTAAAAGTTGGTAAGAGTCAATGTGGACATGCCAAATTTCCTTAGTTTCCTGAGGAAGTATAGGCGCTGTTGTGCTTTCTTGGTGGTAGTGTCGACGTGGGTGGACCAGGACAGATTTTTGGAGATGTGCACCCCTAGGAATTTGAAACTGCTAACCATCTCCACCTCGGCCCCGTTGATGCTGACAGGGGTGTGTACAGTACTTTGCTTCCTGAAGTCAATTACCAGCTCTTTAGATTTGCTGGCATTGAGGGAGATTGAATGAATGCTTACCATTTCAAAAGGTCTTGTGGTATTTCAGGCTTTTGAATTGCTGCAGGTTTTCAAGGAAGGCTCTGACACTTCAAAAAGCAACAGTTTTACAATCATTGAGTTGAGGGAGCAAGTGTGAGGAAAGGGAAAGTCCTTTTGGCTTGAATCTCCAAGGTGCTGTTTGATCTGCTCTGCACCTGTCCGGCAGATCAGTTCAGAGTGAGAAGCATCAGCATTTAAACAGATCAGACCAGGATGAAGAATTTGAACAGAGGGCTGCCTGGGATCACCATGCCATTAGTGATCTTCAGTTTGCTCCAAGCTGGAAGAGACAGTCCAGATACTGGATCGCCATTCTAGGGGAGGGTTCAGGGGTCCATCCCTTAACCACAGCCTGAGCTAACCCAAACCCCAGGACCCTTGGGGGGCTCTCCCTCTGCAGCCTATGTTGCATGAGCAATGGGCTCACCTCCTTGACCCCCTTCGGGGTCTATTGCGCCAGGATAGGGTGTCACTGCCATGGTGCCGGGGAGGGTGCACCATTGGCAGTGTCAGGGGTTTGAGACTGAAGAGGGAGGCCTGAAAAGGGGCCTGGCTGGTGGCAGTGTGATAAGGGGATGCTGCTGAGTGGGTCACGTGGGGTGGTCGGACCACTCTCATGCGTGCGTGGTGTGGAGGGGGTGGTGACCCGTTATTCTTATTGTGGTGGGAGTGGGGGAGAGGATGCCCCTCCTTGCTGAGAGATTGGGGGGCGCTCCCCCTGACAGCAGGGGATGGGTCAACATTTACATTGTGGGAGTGACGGGGGGGTGGCGGGCTACCGGTGGATGCTGGATACTCGTTCAAAATGGCTCCCCGAGACCTAGAAGAGAAACTGGCACGTTTGCCACTCTCCTTAAACTTGCAGAGCAGAGGTGTGGGAATAGCACATGGGTAATGTTCCTAGTGCCAGCGAGGACCAGTTATGATTCTCCGCTGGTGGGAGCACTCTGGAACGGAGAATCCCAACGGTGGCTTTCAATTTCATCTTCCAAGTTGCCAATAAATATGGTGATTGGTTGGAGCCTCATCATTCACTGGTTACAAACAGCTGGAGGGAAGATGAGAAAAACAGACCAAAAGTAATCTTCGGTTTTAAAAACATTGTCATGGAGGGGAAAAGGAAGATTGACATTTCCTTTTACATCTTATATTTACAGAGCGTATTAAGGAGATTAGCAACACAGAATTTGAAAATATAAGACGCACATGACAAATCTGGTAAAATCTGACACTCTGAAAAAATAAAGAATTATGAAAGCTTCTGGATCATTGTTTAAAAAAACACAATTGGTTTGACAATGTCAAGTTCCGCTCTTGGATTTGAGTTTATCATCTATTCTGATACTTCAGTATGTATTGAAGGGTTGCTGCATTGTCAGAGGTGCCATTTGTTCAGACAAGATGTTAAACTCTGGCTCTACTTGCCCATTCAGTATGGACATAACAGACATCATGGCTGTATTCAGAAAGGAGCAGGCAGGTTTTCTAAGCATCCTGGCCAGTACTTAACCCTTAAGCAACATCATCAAAATGTTTATAAGGTGGTAATTTATCTCATTGCTATTCCTGGGGCTTTGGTATGCATAATTGTCTGCCTGGATAACTACGAGGTGCAGGGGCCAGGTCCTCCTGTTCCACTGTCTCATCAAAATACTGGCATTTCTGATAATACTGCGCCTGCCCACTGGAGTTTCATGGGAACACATGTTTGATAGCTGGCCAAAACATGAGAGATCAACTGTCACATTTCAGATAGACATATCCTGATTAAAGATCACAAGCTGAAATGTTAGATTTCTTCCTTGTAACTGAAGGTTTGCAATATTGTTATGTATTGGTACGGTCTCTTTAACTTAAGGTAACTGGAACTGGGAAGGGAGTCATGTGACTTGCTCTGAATCCTGCTTGACCACAAGCCTGGGTGGTTTGGTTGCTGTGAGGATAGTGAAACCCAACCTGATTTACTGGGAAGAAGGTACAAAATGTTCACATCTGCAGACAATGGCAAGGACATCTGGATAGACAGGTGGAGGGGGATTTTATGGCGTCTGTAAGGGTAAATAGGAAAGGTGGCGGCAGTCAGGGGACTTATAATAATCTTTATTATTATCCAAGTAGGCTTACATTAATACTGCAATGAAGTTACTGTGAAAATCCCCCATGCGCCACACTCTGGCGTCTGTTCGGGTACTTAGAGGGAGAATTCAGAATGTCCAATTCACCTAACAGCACGTCTTTCGGGACTAATGGGAGGAAACCGGAGCAGCTGGAGGAAACCCACGCAGACATGGGGAGAACATGCAGACTTAATTTGGCAGGATGGGAAAGTTTGATTTCTCAATGGTGGGTTGTGATGCAGAGATATAGCTAGTATGTTTGCAGCATGTTGAGCATTTTGCTGACCTGTGACAGGCTCTGACTTGCAAGGGACTTTCATGCCATGAATGTTCAATAGCATAAGACATTTTTAATTACATCCTGCCTTCAAGATAAAGTCAGTGGTGCATGAGAATCTCACAGCAGCTAGTTCATGATTGCATAAATGTGGTGTGCCCCAGTTGGTTTTGTGCAGTCACACGTAAGGTCAGTGGTTTTCTTTGTTTATCTCTCCAACTGAAGGGAGTGGAGTAGCAGAATGGATCCTTGCATTGAGGCTTGGGACCGACAAGGGTGAACCAGTGAGGAAGGGATTTTTGGAGTGGGGTCAGGGACACGGAAAAATGGAAAAGGGATCCAGTTGACGACAGAGGGTGGGGTCAGGGCACGGAAAAGCGAAATGGGATAGAGTTGGTGTCCTGGGTGTGGTGGGGGAGACGGTCAGAGTAGGTAAGAAAATGAGTGGCCTTGTCAGTCGTGTCTAAATGTGCTGGTGCTGGCGAAAAAGGTCCATACAAGGTTTTTAGTTCACCTGCAAAATTTCAATCCCATGCACTGAGAATGATCTTGGACAATGTGCTTTACAATACATGTTCAGCCGTGCTCCACAATATATTGAGTATAACAATAGAAACTAACACGAACATTCAATGAAGAGCGAATGTAAAAAGCACAACATTGTACCTTCCACAATAAAGAAATATCTTTATCTTCCTAGCAACCATCAATGTGTGTCAATGACGATGCATGCCAAAACATTTAGTTCCCTGACTAAGCTAGTTTCAACAAATAACAATGATGCACAAGTGAATAAAGTGAAACCAATGTCACGTGAAATACTTGCAAGTGAAATTTAATTTTAAAAACAGCCGTGCGATTCACCGAGGGTAACTGGCCGAGTTCCCGATAAAGTGGTTCTAACCACCTATCGGCTGTCGGGAACCTCATATGGCAGCTGCCGACTCAGTCTGCGGCTGCCCTGGTGGGGGAGCAGGGGGATCCTTCACTGGGGGGGCCTCATGGACGGCCATGCAAGCGATCGGGCGGCACCGATCCGTGGGTGCATGTGATCCCGGGGCACTTACTTCTTTCATCATGTTCCGCGGTGCGAGTCCGGCATGTCGCACGGGGTGGCCGCTGCAGGCCGCCGCTGTGCGCATGCACAGACTCCCAAGCGGAAGTGCAAGGTCCCGTATCTCTCGCTAGAGCTGCGAGGAGCACTCCGAGGCTCTGCTAGCCCTCTGCAGGTAGGAGAATCATTCTGGACTTTCCAGCAATTTTCTTTTGCTGGCGTGGGAACATAGCCCTATTTTTTGAGAATCCAGCTGCATATCTTTTACATGCATGGTACTGGCATTTAGAGTCTTAATTATAATCATTTAGTAAAAGACAAAGAGAGAAATTGGAAGTGGCGCATGGTTCTGTTTATGGAAAGATTCTTGCCTTCATCTTCAAGTCTCACAGGGGTGTGTTAGGATTGTCTCATTTTGTAAATCGTCAGATTTTAAACTATCTGTGTAATATCAAGATTGAAAAGAGTTGGGTAGTATGAAGGATGGCTAATTAGCATTTCTACCTGGATACAAGGCCCGTGTGATTCATACTGCCAGAGAGGTGGCTTTGATAGGCAGGAGCCCATAGAAAGCTTTTGTAGCATTGAGTTGCAAGGTAGTTGTTAAGATGTCCCTGAACCTCAAACGGGTCTGGCTGAAAGAATCTACGAGAGAGAAAGAGAGCAGAGAGATAGAGGCAACCAGTCTCTTTTGTTCACTCTACAGAATTCAGGCGGGAGCTCCTGCTCAGATTGTAGAAACTGAGTTCATGAGGATTGAAATGCGGCTGGATGATTTGCAGAGCTTCGGCTAAAGAGAGGAATATCCAGGGTCACCCTCACTGTCAAAATCATAGATCATAGAATTTACAGTGCAGAAGGAGGCCATTCGGCCCATCGAGTCTGCGCCAGCTCTTGGAAAGAGCACCCTACCCAAGGTCAACACCTCCACCCTATTCCCATAACCCAGCAACCCCACCCAACACTAAGGGCAATTTTGGACACTAAGGGCAATTTATCATGGCCAATCCACCTAACCTGCACATCTTTGGACTGTGGGAGGAAACCGGAGCACCCGGAGGAAACCCACGCACACACGGGGAGGATCTGCAGACTCCGCACAGACAGTGTAACCAAGCTGGAATCGAACCTGGGACCCTGGAGCTGTGAAGCAATTGTGCTATCCACAATGCTACTGTGCTGCCCACGGTTGGGTAATTAGAGGTTCTCCAGCTAGAAAAGGGGAAAAAAGGAAGCAAGTCACAAGGAGCTGCAAATAGCTTTGGGCTGGTTCCTGGAGAATAAAGGGACAGAGTAAAGAATAACAATGGAGGGGGATTTTTGATCACTTTTAAAAGTGTTTTAAAGGGGGTATTTTCTGTAGCTGAGAGTAAGAAATTATCTGCTAAATAGTGTATGGCCTCTGTTGCTTTTAATTTGGTTATGACAGTGAAAGCCTTCAAACTCAAAATTTTGGTTTGTGAACTTTTTAAAATATAAATTTAGAGTACCCAATTCATTTTTTCCAGTTAAGGGGCAATTTAGCGTGGCCAATCCACCTAGCCTGCACATATTTGGTTTGTGGGGTCGAAGCCCACGCAAACACGGGGAGAATGTGCAAACTCCACACGGACAGTGGCCCAGAGCCAGGATCGAAACTGGGCCCTCGGCGCCGTGAGGCTGCAGGGCTAACCCACTGCGCCACCGTGCTGCACGTGTGTGATCTTTTTATGGAATTCAAATATCGTTTTGAAAATTAAGCTTTCTTTGGGGATCATAACATTCTCCATCCAAACATGATGCATGATGACGTGCTGATTATTCCAGTATTTTCTGTTTTTATTTCCAATTTTTAGCATGTAATGTTTTGCTTTTGTCATTGTTCTAAACTTGTTACCTGTTTTTCCAAACAAACGACTGGGGAGGAATAACGTTTAGATACATTTTAAATCAACATGAATTCGCAGAAATTTATCACAGGCTGCCATCACTATGGCAGAGCTGTCAATGGGATAGGCAGCAGACACATGGAGACACCACCACTTTCAAGTTTCCCTTCAAGCCACACACCATCCTGACTTTGAAATTGGTTGCTGTTCCCTCACTCATGCTGGGTCAAAATCTTGAACCTCCCTCCCTAACAACACAAAGGGCATACGCACACCTGATGGATTGCATTTGTTCAAGAAGGTGGCGGTGTTGTCAAATGCAATTGGAGATGGGCAATAAATGCCAGCATTTATTCATCCTAGGATGAATAAATTAAAGGCATTGAGCACATGTGTTAAAGCTAGACAAGTCAATCTGCAGAATAATGCAATTCGCAGCCCATTTCAAACAAGGGCTCTGAGAGTCTATTGGCTCATTCCAGATTTATTCAGTCAGAATGGTGCCTATCATTTTGAGAGGAGCATATATTCCTTCTTTTAGTCCACACTTCAAGGAGGAGCAGGCAGGGAAGGAAGAAGCTAGTTTAGTAAAGGACCGAATGGGCACTATATCACATGAGCAACCTCTCAACTAACTCAGAACGCAGAGCCAAAAAGCGGCAACATGGGCAGTCCGCCAATTTTTAAACAAGAAACGGCGAGGGCAGGCCTGGGGTTGGAAGGTAGGTTGCAAGAGATCAGTCTTCTGCAGTTGGAAGCTAGCAAGAGAGAAAGGTAGTTGCCAAGAAATATAAGTCAGCTCAGAAAAGGGAATACATTCATGGCTTATTTTTTTCTCATTTCTTAAGGAGAAAATGAATAAATAATTGAGTGAATAAATGAGCTTTATTACAAGTCGGTGTGAGCGCTTGCTACCAGTAAATCAAAGCAGCATAATTATTCACATCTGGTCTCATCTCACTGAAGTCTTTTTCCATCTGCTCACTGTAAAATTGGACAGGTACATGTGAGGCATGTGTAACAGGTTAAATATTCATCCCAGATGCAAATATGGCTGAGACCTATTGTTGGATCGGGAGTGCAGACTGGTAAAACTGGGCAAAGGAAGAAGGGGAAGTCATGACCTGACTGCAAGAGAGAAGAGACAGGAGATTCAATTGGACTTGGGAGAATGTACGATCGGCATTACCTTACCCTCATGTAACTTGTTGGTTGAGGAGGATGAAAATGTCAACAGATAAAGTCATCCGTCCCTGGAGTCAAGATTGCATGGACTCCGAATTATATTTATGTTTGAAACCTCTGTTGCCAAAAGACAGAAAAAAAGTTATTCTGTATAAATACTGACAGATTTTGTCACCTGTAAAACACGACCCTCCTAATTGTCACATGACCACATAACACTGCTTAAGTTTGAGTTAAACACATACAGAACTCAAGAGATATTGGGGTAAAATGCCAGATAAACATTAGAAGCACCTGTGAACCCAGGATCCAGAGAAGGGAATGGAATGGAAATCGCTTATTGTCACAAGTAGGCTTCAAATGAAGTTATTGTGAAAAGCCCCTAGTCGCCACATTCCGGCGCCTGTACGGGGAGGCTGGTACGGGAACAGTTAGAATGCAGATTCCTGATACAATGTATTTGCATATGTGATGAAAATGTTATTCTTTACATTATACTTGAAATTATTTTTGAGCACGAGTCTCGATTTTTTTGATCAACAGTATCCATTGGGTTACTGTCAATTTTAAAATAGAGCTGATTGGGAAAGCAGAATGGCATGAAGTAGTTTGAGCAATTAATTTGTTGGTTTTGTGGTGCTTGGTAAATATGGCAATGGTGAGGGGGGGACAATCTAATTTTATTGATCGGTTTTGTGTTAGTTGTTCATTCAGAAGCACAGGGGCGAAATTCTCCGACCCCCCGCTGGGCATTCCGCACCTTTGGGGCGGCGCGATGCCCGTCTGATTTGCGCCGTTTTGGGCGCCAGTCGGCGGACATCACGCCGTTTCCGGAGAATTTCGCCCCAGATCTTCACTCCCGGATCAGGGGTGAGATTCTCCGACCCCCCGCCGGGTCGGAGAATCGCCGGGGGCTGGCGTGAATCCCGCCCCCGCCGGTTGCCGAAGTCTCCGGCACCGGATATTCGGCGGGGGCGGGAATCGCGCCGCGCCGATTGGCGGGCCCCCCCCCCGCTCGATTCTCCGGCCCGGATGGGCCGAAGTCCCGCCGCTAAAATGCCTGTCCCGCCGGCGTAAATTAAACCACCTACCTTACCGGCGGGACAAGGCTGCGCGGGCGGGCTCCGTGGGGGGCACGGGGCGATCTGGCCCTGGGGGGTGCCCCCACGGTGGCCTGGCCCGCGATCGGGGCCCACCGATCCGCGGGCAGGCCTGTGCCGTGGGGGCACTCTTTCCCTTCCGCCTCCACCCCGGTCTCCACCATGGCGGAGGCGGAAGAGACTCCCTCCACTGTACATGCGCGGGAATGCCGTCAGCGGCCGCTGACGCTCCCGCGCATGCGCCGCCCGGAGATGTAATTTCTGCGCCAGCTGGCGGGGTGGAAATTCGTCCAGCGCCGACCTAGCCCATCAAGGTTGGGGCTCGGCCCCCAAAGATGCGGAGCATTCCTCACCTTTGGGGCGGCGCGTTGCCCATCTGATTTGCGCTGTTGTGGGCGCCAGTCGGCGGACATCGCGCCGTTTCCGGAGAATTTCGCCCCAGGTACGCAGAATTTACGGAGAATTTCCACTCTGCAGACTCAACATTCAAAAACGGCTGCCCAGACGTCAGATTTTGAATCCGGGGTTGTTGGTTGGATCAGAAGCCGGGGTGGACAGCGTGGAAAGAACGGAGGATGATGCTGGGTGAAAAGTTGGATGGGAGGCCTGCCTTGGACTCTGGCAATGCATCCAAAGTTTAAAATGAATAAAACATGAAGCATCCCTCCAGTCCTCACCTCTTACCCTCACTCCCTCCCTACACACTCGCTGTGTTCTACGGAATGATCTGCCTGAGCTGCATGTGTTCAATACTTATCACTGTACCTTGGTCCACATGTCAATAAACAGATCCTATGTCCAACCCATGCCACCTCATGTCCCCACTCTCATAACATCTCAAAATCTCCATGCCACTTCTTCTCCCTCCATCAAACTCTTTAACCCCTCATACCCTCTATGTCACCAAACCATTTAACCACTCATACCCTGCTTGCCACTCATGCCCCTCCACAACCCGTATGTCCCCTCATTACCCTCCATGCCAACCTATGCCTCTCCACCCATTCCAGAGCCATTTATAGCCTGTTTTCCAACTTAGTACCAACTGATGCCAAGCAATATCCCTCACCCTTTGTTCTTGCACCTACTATGCCAACTCATCTAATAGCCACCATAGCAGACCTCAGGTGGGATAAAATAAACTTCTATAAAATGAAGTTCTAAGTGTGCATTGCAGACTTCAATATTTTGAAAAAAAACTCTAATTCATGAAACACATTTACTATATTTACATTTTTCAACTAAATAAGCTTCATGACAACAAACATTTCATTCAAGCGTATAATCCTTTACAACAATAATCATTGGAATTCATAGTCCCACATCAAAGACTGTAAAACCATGTGTAGCTGTCAATCAAATTGTAAAATGGCAGGCACCCTACTTTTATAATGGATAGTTTTGCAATCAGTCATGCAGCAATAATCCAGTAACAGAAGCCCTCAGGCTTATGTTAACGTACAGAGTGAAATTGTAAGAAATTTGTTTAAATAATAAAAATAATAACAGTAATCTTTATTTGTGTCACAAGTAGGCTTACATTAACACTGCAATAAAGATACTGTGAAATTCTAGTCGCCACACACCGGCGCCTGTTCGGGTACACTGAGGGAGAATTCAGAATGTCCAATTCACCTAGCAACACGTTTTCCGGGACTTGTGGGAGGAAACCGGAGTACCCGAAGGAAACCCACATAGGCGCAGGGAGAACATGCAGACTCAGCAGACAGTGACCCAAGCCAGGAATCGTACCCAGGACCCTCCGGAGATTTTTTTTTCAAAGATGTAAAAGACAGGTCTTTTAAATGCCTTGATTCCTGATAGGTCAGTCTTACAGGTGCTTCTGACAGTTTTGACAAGTGTCTTTGACAGATGCTCCTGACAATTTTGACAGCTAATTTTGTTAGATCTGCTGACAGTTCCAAGGATCTTGACAGTAATGAGTTCAGCACTTTTAACGCACATGTCAGCCTATTTTGACAATTCCTAAGGGCACCTTACCTCCCCTTAAGGTGACCCGGGATGAGATTCCAAATGGGTACTTTACCTCTCCAAAGGGGTACTCCTGGGTATCCAAATTATTCCACAAAGTACAGACTTGCTCTTAACAGGTCTAATTTACACACTCAATGGCTACCAAAATCCAACTTCTGTGGGGGAAGGGGGTGTTTTAAATGACCAGCTGCCACCGTTAAAGCTTACATACAAAAAATGCGCCTCACCTCCACAACAGCCACCACAAAAACAGTAATTTATGTGTTTTGGGACAGGACTTTGGATTTTCAGCCACTCTCTGCCGCAACTGATGAGGGGCTGTCCAACGTGGTGGAAATCTCACCCAGAGATTGGGATGTCACTACATCCCAAAGCATTTAATTACCAATTGAAGCCATTTTGAAGTGTAGTCATCATTGTAATGTGGGAAACGTGGAAACTTATTTGTATACTGTTAGATCCCACAAACAGCAATATGACAACGATTGTTATCTGTATTGGTGATGTTGTTTGAGCGATAAATACTGGTCATGGCACAGAGAAGAGCGACCCTGCAATTCTTCAAAATCGTGTCACGTGACCTTCTACATTCCTGTGAGATCGAGGTTGGTTTAAGATCTCACTCAAAAGATGTTATTACAGACATTCCCTCAGTATTACACCACCAATGTGCTCAAATGAGTGAGACATGAATCAATGACCCTTTGACTCAGAGGCAATAGTTTTATCACAAAACTGCAGATGAAAATTACAGCTGTGATTGGAGAGTTGAACTTTTTCAACTGACAAATAGTTAACAAAGTAGTTTGGAAGTGACGTTGAACAAAAAAGGTACATAAACAAAAGAAAACTAAAATATCAAGTTGCACAATCCTGGATTTTCTAAATCTGAATCGAGATGGCTTTCCAGGGCCAGAGGTATACCGTCAGGTTCCCATCAACTGCAAATAATGCTACAGTTACAGTGTCAATAATGGTGAGTGTGGGTGGCACGGTAGCGCAGTGGTTAGCACTGTTGCTTCACAGCGCCAAGGTTCCAGGTTCGATTCCTGGCTTGGGTCACTGAGTCTGCACGTTCTCCCCGTGTCTGCGTGGGTTTCCTTTTTCCTCCCACAACTCCTGAAATACGTGCTTGTTAGGTGAATTGAACATTCTGAATTCTCCCTCAGTGTACTCGAACAGGTGCCAGAGTGTGGCGACTAGCGGCTTTTTACAGTAACTTCATTGCAGTGTTAATGTAAGCCTACTTGTGACAATAATAAAGATTATTATTATTGTGGCTCAATCTGTGACATTAGGTGTACTTGATCTTTTTGTGTTCAAATCTATTATTGTTGCTACAACAGAACAAACGACTCACTATAATTCAATCAAACATAGAAAATCCCATATAATTTTATTTCTTTTGTAAATGAGGAATTGGTTATTTTGATTTTGGTGCACCATTTGGTCTATTTTGTCTTCATATTTTTATTTCAGGTGTGTGTGGGATTTACCAGCTGTTCACGCCAGCGGGATATTCTGGTCCTATGTCAGCGCACCAGTTTCCCGGTGACGAGGAGTGCAAGCAATGGGAAATCCCCCTGGCGGGCTGCCTCCACCGCTACAAAACACGCGGCGGCGGGTTGATGTGCCTCTATATGTAAGTAAGAGCTGAAACCGTGAACGTGTCTATCAGAAAGCACGAGGAAAGTGTATGAAAACACCTCAACTAAAATTTACTTCCAACTAGAACACAGTTATGTCCAGGTGATTTGTCTAAGTCTGTCAGTGGCTCTCTTTTCTTTGACAGATCACTCCAGGCTTTGACCAGTTCTTTCGTTGGACTGCCTTACCACAGAATCCAGTAGATCTCCTGCACAAATGCAGAGGGCTTCCAGAATGTAGGAGGCCTGCTATCAGATTGGAGCAAGTCTGGAGACTTAGGGTGGGATTTACCTACCAATCCGCCACGTGTTTTTTGATGCGTAAATGGCGCGTCAGCTGGGTTTCCCATTGACTGTACCCCTCGTCGGCAAGAAACTCGTGCGCTAATGTGGGACCAGAATATCTCACTGGCATGAACAGCTGGTAAATCCCACCCATATAGTTGCGCAATTTGGTGGATCTGCTACATGATAGAATCCTGCAGACTTTCACAAATCTTCTCATGGGTTGACATTGTAGCAGGATCAACTGGCTTGGACCAGCCCATTTGTGGATCTGTTGAGTGACTAATTCTCTATTGTGCTGATGCCAGCCTAATAATGAGTCTCCTGAGTTACAGAATCTCTGTGTGCTAGGACCTACATATTTGTAAGCCCCTTGTGTAACAGACACTCCCAACAAGCTAATCTATCCACATGCTTCCTGACTGATATACTCCCCTAGAGCAAGACACCCAGTTAATGAGGCTCCAGAATGACAGAATTCCTTTGGGCTAATGCCACTTCAATAGGGAGCTTCCTGTGAGACAGAATGTCTCTGGGCCAATGAGCTAGCTACAATTACATCAAATAAAATACTTCTCCATGATCTGCTCACCCAATATGGGCAACAATCTCTTCCCCAGAGAATTTTATTTTTCTCTTTAGCATGACCCAGCTGAACTGGGCAAACTGTTCCTACAGGGGGAAGGAAATGATTGATTATCTGTCAAGACTGGAATTCATTCGGGTCGCACAGTGATAGTTGAATATTGAAAATCTATTCAAATGGCATAAAATAACACACTGCCTTTGTACAACTCTCTCCCATGCTCGGGTTCAGTCTCAGTTCTCTGCTTCTTGGCTAAACCCACCCGAGTCACTTAAAATCAAGTGGACAGCTGGAATCATAGTTGCTCTTGTGTGTAGTTGCTCCTGTCATAGAGCATCTAGTGGTCAAACTATACTGGAAGATAACTTCCGACAAAAAGCTTCAAATTCAGCCGATTTACACTGCAGGGTGAATGCTGTAACACCAGCAGCAGCACAGAGAAGGCCAGTTGAAATTAAGAGAACCATGAAAATAAGGGTGTCGCTGAAGTTACTGAAGTTGATGTTCAGATCAATAGATTGCAGTGTGATAGGTGAAAGTGTAGATGTTACTCTTGAAGCTCACCTGGAGCTTTATTGGAGCAGTATGTGTGGCCAATGACAAAGAGGTCAGCCTGGCTAGCTGCTATGAGATCATCGTTGCACTTCCAGAGACCGGGGTGGGTGGCCAGCAAGATGGCCACCGTAATGGCGGTCTATGCCTGGGTACCGCCCCTGTCCTGTTGGGGGGCCCCCCGGCTGCTCAGCCTGTCCCCCCACTTCCCCTCCCCTCCCCCAGCCCTGGCAGGGCCCCCCCCCCACCCACCCCGCAGCCAGCACGGCCGGTGTCCGAGTCAGAAGCCCGCAGTCACCCCCACGCCACTCCCTACCTCCTCTCTCTGCCGCCGCAGCCAGCACGGCAGTTTCACAAATTTTTATAGCACATTAGAAACACACCGTCGGAAATCAGCCCATCCAAGGAGCTGAATCGTTGAGGCCCCGGAGAATCGGTCGTCAGGACCGCTAATGATATACCGACTGTACTTTCAGGCTGCATTGCAGGTGCCGCGATTTCGGCGTTTTGGGTGGGTCCAGAGAATCCCGATTTGGCGTGAAACCGCGTCAGGCTCGATTTTGGCGTCAGAAGCTATTCTCCGCCCAATCGCATTTCGCTATTTCAGTGTCGGCTAACGGAGAATCCAGCCCCAGATCTTTACTTAGGAACCATTTGGACGATACACCTGGGATTTTGGATGGATACAATACGATCAGCCAAAAGCCAAGAACAAAGAACAAAGAACAAATAAATGTACAGCACAGGAACAGGCCCTTCGGCCCTCCAAGCCCGTGCCGACCATACTGCCCGATTAAACTACAATCTTCTACACCTCCTGGGTCCGTATACTTCTATTCCCATCCTATTCATATATTTGTCAAGATGCCCCTTAAATGTCCCTATCGTCCCTGCTTCCACTACCTCCTCCGGTAGCGAGTTCCAGGTACCCACTACCCTCTGCGTAAAAAACTTGCCTCGTACATCTACTCTAAACCTTGCCCCTCTCACCTTAAACCTATGCCCCCTAGTAATTGACCCCTCTACCCTGGGGAAAAGCCTCTGACTATCCACTCTGTCTATGCCCCTCATAATTTTGTATACCTCTATCAGGTCGCCCCTCAACCTCCTTCGTTCCAGTGAAAACAAACCGAGTTTATTCAATCGCTCCTCATAGCTTATGCCCTCCATACCAGGCAACATCCTGGTAAATCTCTTCTGCACCCTCTCTAAAGCCTCCACATCCTTCTGGTAGTGTGGCGACCAGAATTGAACACTATACTCCAAGTGTGGCCTAACTAAGCCCTTCCTCAATCAAAGTTATCTTTTGATCTTCCATGATGTGGGAAACAATAGTAATCGTCCAGCACAAAATCTAATGAGTACTAAAAAGTACAATAAATACAAGAGCATCTGAAGTGATTTTGGATAATTACCGTTGTTCGTCCATCATTAAGTTATCTCTAAACGTGCCTTTTTATGGAAAGAAGATTTGAATTTCTATCATGCTTCTAATTCTATTCATCTTCTCATAAAACTTTCAGTAACTATGTGCGATACAGTGTCCTTTGAACAAGGAACATAACAATTCTGTTAGATCAAGTATCGGAATACAGAAAACTATCCAAATGCAGAGCTATTAACTCTTTAAATGACCAAAGCAATACTTTGGTTAGTTCCTTTATTATTACAGAAGTGCAAATTTGTCCCAAATACTGTCTTTGGTAAGTAACCTGAGATGATATTTTGAATGGCTGCTTCACATTTAAATGCAATAAAACATTTCTTTCACATCAAAAGTGTGTTGCTGGTAATTAAATCAGGAAACAGCACCAACTGATTTTTTGATCAGAAGTTACAGTTTGATCTTGAAAGAGTTGAAAGAAGCAATTCTAACTTTTGTAGCATCAGTATTTATGACAAGCCTGTCCAATTTTCATTATGGACCAAGACAAAAATTTCTTTTAAAATTAAATGGAACTCAATGCACGTTTTGAGGATAGTAGAATATTTATTTCTGGAACTGATTGAAACCCCTTTACTTGTTCTCCCACAAGACTTCATCAAAAGGACTCTGTGACATAATCGAAAGAAATTAATAAAATGCAAACTGGTTTCTGCATTCCTTACCGTCTCCCACATACAAGCTGCTAAGATCTCTCTTTCATCAGTGAGGCCTCGGAACATTCCTATATTCGCTGTGCACTTCCATAATCTGCTCTTGGTGCAATTTCTATTTTAATACACTTTAACTCATAAAATATAGATAAGCACCTAACATCAATAACACATCAAATAGTCAAGTACCACTTTGTTTAGCTTTGAATTTCTCTTCCCTTAGGAGACGAAACATTGCTGATTAAAGAAAAAGAAGTGGCTGCTTTCATCGTCATCTATTAACTATTTCCGTGTCCTCTTTCCAATCTGCCTGCTGGGTTCCCACAAAGCAACCTTCAGTGATTTATAGTTGATTGTTAAATTGAAGTTGTGATTGGTAGACGTACATGGGCGGGATTTTCCCAAAACTGCACAGAGTGTTGAATCAGGTGAGAAAAGTTGCGTGAAACTCGTGGGATTCACAGATGCCTTTTCTTGCCCGATTTAACAATGCGTTGTGTATTTTCAAAGAGCTGGCGAGGATTACACAGCCAGCTGGAAGGGGGATGGGGGGTGCCTAACAGGCAGGCAAAGCCGGGATTCTGAGATTCGGGTTTTTTAAAGGGCTCTTTGATCTCAAAGTTACAATAAAGGACTCCTACCCTACACCACAGAGATCAGGGCCCCACCCCCAAGGAGATCAGCCCCCAACCCACACACGCAGAAGGGCAACCATTCCCCCCCACCACACAAAGATTGGGGTGCCCCCTCTCCACACAAGCATTGGGGTGACCTGACTGCCCTCCAGCCTTGGCGCACTCCCCCTCCTCAATTTCCAACCTCTCTGCCCCGTGCACAACCGTCCGACCCCCCCCCCCACCCCCCCCAACAACCATCACCCCTCCCATACACACATATAAGGGGAACCCCCCATGGGGCTCCCCAGAGGACCCACCCCTGGCAGTTCCAACCTGAAAGTGCCAACATGGCAGTGCCAGGGGGCAGCGTCAGGTCACTACCTGGTCATTTCCCTCACCGCCCGGGGACTATACTCCAGCGTGGTCTTCACAACTGTTTTTCACTTTTGAAAGCCAGTGGTGAATCGCACAGGTGTGATGACATGTCACAAGGGGGGTGGAGGACCCAGCATGGGCGCTGGACGCTGCGGCATAAAGTTATTTAACTATATTTAAAGTTACCAAAATGTATGGAAATTCATGGCAGGGGGTGGGGAGTTCTCAAATCCAGATCTCGCCGGTGCAAATCCTGTTACGGCCCTCTTACGGGATTTAGTGGCCATAATGGGATTTGTGCTTGCAGTGCCCTAGTTTCTACCCACTGTTTCCTGTATCACTAAGCCATTCAGACTGAGGGCTCAGATTCAATCTTTGAGCTATTCTGAATTAGTTGATCTCAGGCAGAGTTACAATTGTGATTTGACAATTGGCCTCTGAGCAATAATGGGAAGGGAGCTGATTTAAAAATAAGATAAGCTCACACTCTAGATCAGTGCCCAATGACACCATTTGAAAAATGTTTGTGGTAGGAATACCAGGCAAAACGCAGGATCTTGTTTGGCTGTGATGATTCTCCATGATTGAAAGCCAGCAAGACTCAATGTTTAAACTCACAAATAGAAAGTAAACACAAACTATCCATCACCAGTTAATCTGTAGTCCTCGGAGAATCCTTATTTTCAGCAAAAGGCAAAGGAAGATACTTAGAGGAGATAGTGAAGGGGAAAAGTTCATAATCAAAGTGATGTTGATACAGGATCTAATAAGCTTTATAGCAACCAAAGTTTAACTTTGGACTCAAATTGTCTATGACATGTGCCTACTTATACAAAAGAAATGGGATGTTTATTAGGAAACAAAAATCAGTAAAGCAAACCTTTGTGCATTATATATGACAAGTGTAAATAGGTCAACTTAAAGATTTGAAGTGACTTGTCCAAAACATTGAACCTGGCTACAACAGTTTGCAAGGCCTTGGCTTCTGTATGCTAGTATAGACAGTTAAAAATAAAGAATTCTCTCAGTGTATGCACAAAGACCCTCAGGCAGCTGTGAGATGTAGTTCTTTTGTCTTTGATAAAAATCCTCTTTGAGGCTATGACTTGTTTTAAGGCTACAAATACTGATCATCTGTCAGACATTCAAAGGACCCTGATTATGGGTGTCAAGCCAAATGCCCTCAAGTTGGAATAGCACGGCTTTTGAACCATTAAGTTTTACTTTTGGAATTAGTGCAGCGACAGTAATTATTCTGTGCATCAGCACAGATGTATAAGGAATATATAATATTTGAAAATTCAACACAAGTCCAAAGATGTGCAGATTAGGTGGATTGGCCATGATAAATTGCCCTTAGTGACCAAAAAGGTTAGGAGGGGATATTGGGTTACGGGGATAGGGTGGAAGTGAGGGCTTAAGTGAGTCGATGCAGATTCGATGGTCCGAATGGCCTCCTTCTGCACTGTGTGTTCTATGTTCTAACTGACATTAATGCTGGATTATATATTTTTGGCTCCCGGTTGGTTTTACCGCGACCTCTCTTGGTCACCATGGTAATTTTGTTTTGGCTTCTAGCTTTTTGACTGCTCAAAGTTGAACAAGAGGCTGGGCAGGGATGGGGCAAGTGCACCTGGAGTCAATGTTAGTTATTTAATTAGACACGGAGTAGAAATTCACTGAAACCTGAATGATCAAGAGTCATGGTGGTCTGAAAACGCAGGCTACTTCAGAAATTTCTCGACAGCAACAGAAAAAAAATACAGTCCCACCCAAACAGAGGGAGCAACTCAAAATTACCCTGCAAGCCAAGTAGTATTCCTGAATTTGCATCTGTCGGGAAGTAAAAGTAAGGGTCATGGAGATGATCATAACTGTTGGATTTATTTCTCATAAGGCACAAAGGCCGCAGATAATAGTACATTCAAACCATGTTGATCAAACTAGAGGCAAGTTGCTCCAAAGTTCACTTTGTGTTTGTATGTCTCATTCAATCCAGGCACCTCTAATCCCCAATCTGAGTTCTTAGGAATTCCATTGATGGGAAAGGGATGCTTTTGCGACATAACAACATGTGCATGCCAAAAATGTCAATTTTAAAGACATTAAAGTAGGGAAGCCAAGGTACTAATGAATTTCAAGCACTCCTTGAATCATAGAATCCATACAGTGCAGGGGAGGCCATTCAGTCCATCGAGTCTGCGCCAACCCTGTGAAAGAGCACCCTACCTCGGCCCAATCCCCGATGTAGCCCTGTATCCCTTTGGACACTAAGGGGCAATATAGCATGGCCAATCCCACCTAACCTGAAAATCTTTGGACTGTGGGAGGAAAGCGGAGCATCCAGAGGAAACCCAGGCAGACATGGGGAGAAAGGACAAACCCCACAGAGTCACCCGAGGTCGGAATTGAACCCGGGTCCCTGGCGCTGTGAGGCAGCAGTGCTAACCACTGTGCCACCGTGCTGCCCAATTCGTCAGAGCTTCCCCACCAAATTTCCCTTTGGAGCCAAACTACCCAAAACTGTGGTCTGAATCTGCCACCGAGGTCTGACACCAATCGCTGCTGTCATTTTTGATCACCATTTTTAACTTGGCGCCCTTTTAGTGTTCCTTCCAGCAAAGATCAGCATGGTGATGGAGGTTTATGGTACAAGAAAGAACATGAGCTTGGATAGAACAGGTTTGCTCGAGTAAATTGCCTTCCCCTGCCTAGAATCTTTTCAGACATCTTGTACTTTTCTTGCAAGTGCATAATCATGACACCACAGACAAGTGGGACAGCAATATGAAGGTTCCGTGAACGATGAAATTATTTCAGCTTTATTTTCGAAGTAGACAGCAAACAAGCTTCCAGTTGTGTGCATCAAATGTGGTATCATCACTTCACACTAACACAACTGAGAATGCTGGTTCTGACTCTGAAAGTGTAACATTTCAGAATTGGGCAAAAAAACACAATCCAAAATTCTCTTTTATTTGGCATCTTCATTTTTGTAATTCTACTGTTACGCTCTAAAAGGTTTTGTAGTGTTAGAATTAAATTGGTATAGAGTGTAGCAATTTTGCCAGGAACTTGTTACAAAAATACGGTTTAATCTCTCTCTTTCCGTTGATTAAATAAACGTAATCTTACTATATGACATTATTTCCGAGAAATTAACTGACAGCAGGTGTGAAATGATTGAGTCACGATTACTAAACTTAGAGAGAAAGATTACTGTATGTACACACTGCACAGCATCCATTCCATCACATGGCAAAAGAGTTCAATAAAAATGTCCACAAAGGAGTAGTGCATTGTTTTGTACACTGCTAGTTCACTTCGAGGGCCCAGTTGGAATTCTAACTCAGGCTTATAGGGCTTCTGTCACCTGGCTGGAAGGTTCAAACTGAACTGTATTCGGCATTCTCAATTCAGTCCAATTGGGGCAAATACAGAGCTCTGGCTACTATTACCTTGGGAGAAACTGCCATATTAAATCGTAACAACATATTCTTATCTGATATATGGCCTGTGGAGAAGAAGTTGCATTTTGCTCCAGCACTTATTAATTTGTCACTTTTTAAAACATTTGAGCATGTCTATGAATTTAAATGATAAAAGCAAATTTCTGCGAATGCTGGAATCTGAAACAAAAGCTTTGACAAAGAGTCATCGGACTCGAAACGCTAGCTCTTTTCTCTCCTTACAGATGCTGCCAGACCTTCTGAGATTTTCCAGCATTTTCTCTTGGATTGGATTGGATTTGTTTATTGTCACGTGTACCGAGGTACAGTGAAAAGTATGTTTCTGTGAGCAGCTCAACAGATCATTAAATACATGAAAAGGAAATACATAATAGGGCAACACAACATATACAATGTAACTACATAAGCACTGGCATCGGATGAAGCATTCAGGGTGTAGTGTTAATGAGGTCAGTCCATAAGAGGGTCATTTAGGAGTCTGGTGACAGTGGGGAAGAAGCTGTTTTTGAGTCTGTTTGTGTGTTTTCTCAGACTTCTGTATCTCCTGCCCGATGGAAGAAGTTGGAAGAGTGAGTAAGCCGGGCGGGAGGGATCTTTGATTATGCTGCCCGCTTTCCCCTGGCAGCGGGAGGTGTAGATGGAGTCAATGGATGGGAGGCAGGTTCGTGTGATGAACTGGGCGGTGTTCACGACTCTCTGAAGTTTCTTGCGGTCCTGGGCCGAGCAGTTGCCATAACAGGCTGTGATGCAGCCCGATAAGATGCTTTCTATGGTGCATCTGTAAAAGTTGGTAAGGTTTAATGTGGACATGCCGAATTTCCTTAGTTTCCTGAGGAAGTATAGGCGTTGGTGTGCTTTCTTGGGGTAGCGTCAACGTGGGTGGACCAGGACAGATTTTTGGAGATGTGCACCCCTAGGAATTAGAAACTGCTAACCATCTCCACCTCGGGCCCGTTGATGCTCACAGGGGTGTGTACAGTACTTTGCTTCCTGAAGTCAATGACCAGCTCTTTAGTTTTGCTGGCATTGAGGGAGAGATTGTTGTCGCTACACCACTCCACTAGGTTCTCTATCTCCCGCCTGTATTCTGACTCGTCGTTATTCGAGATCTGGCCCACTATGGTCGCATCGTCAGCAAACTTGTAGATGGAGTTGGAACCAAATTTTGCCACGCAGTCGTATGTGTACAGGGAGTAGAGTAGGGGGCTACGTACGCAGCCTTGCGGGGCCCCGGTGTTGAGGACTATTGTGGAGGAGATGTTGTTGTTCATTCTTACTGATTGTGGTCTGTTGGTCAGAAAATCGAGGATCCAGTTGCAGAGTGGGGAGCCGAGTCCTAGGTTTTGGAGCTTTAATATGAGCTTGGCTGGGATTATGGTGTTGAAGGCGGAGCTGTAGTCAATAAATAGGAGTCTGATGTAGGAGTCCTTGTTTTCGAGATGCTCTAGGGATGAGTGTAGGGACAGGGAAATGGCTTTTGATGTGGACTGGTTATGAATTTAAATGGTTGTGCTGAAGAGCAGGAATCTTCGGCCCAGTTGGAAGCGCCAGCTTCCGCGGTCTTTCTTTTTCTTGCCTAGCTCCTTGTGTTGTTGGACTATGGTGCTGCTTTCTTCCTTGGCTGGAAGGTATGGGCCCTGGGCCACAGGCACCATCATCGAAGGATAGAGACTGGGGGAGGACTTCAGGCCTTAGAGAAGAGACTGGGAAGGGTAGGGCCATACCCCATAGTTAGCGGAACAGTAGGAAGGGGTTTTACTTTTGAATTCTGTAACTAACCCTTCACTATGTCTGAATTCTTTCTCCAGGTTAGTTTTTCATTGGACTGATTCAATTATCACAGAAAGCAACCAAAGTGAGGACTGGTTGTTCACATTTTTATCCTGGAAAATGCACTTCCCTCCCTTTCTATGAGTGAGGTGGATCGACTGAAATGTATTTGGATTAGTGTAACAATGCTTCATCTTGTTAATTAAGTAAATTTTGGAAAGCATGCAGAAAAGATACAAACTGATTGCATCTATCTGCTGAACGTACAGACGAAGAAGTAAATGAGAGAGACATGTGCAATCTGCAGTAGAGTGGGAAATTCATTTCCCTAAGCTATCACACATTCCATGTAAAACATTTCAATTATGAGCCCCTTTAATGGGCTTTCACATAGCTGGAGACTGGGGCTGGGGGCAGGAGCAAATCTCCATCTCTCACAGGTGGACTGGCTATTAGCACATTGGGGAATTTCTACCAGTGGACGCTGAAACTGTCATATTTTACAGCAGGTACAACTCCCACTTCCCGCTCCACCAACCACAGCCTCATATTTCCCCTGCCTCTCTCCGCCCGCTCCTGTATTCCCATTGGGTTTTGATTCTCCGCTCGAGTCCATCCTTCATCCGTCTTCGCTCTCTCTGTAGCGGAGAGTCACACCTTCCACAGTTCTGTGATTAAACAACCTTTGTAATTCCATTTATCTGATGGTAAAAGGTGGGGTAAAGCAATGGAAAACCACAAAAATGAAACCTTAACCCCAATGGAAAACCAAAAGGGGTTCAACAGGTAGAAGCAGAGAGTGACTGCTGGCACCTGGAGCCATGTTATTGTCGGAAGGGTATCGCAGGAATCCGGATAATTGAATGTTCCAGCGGAACATCTGAATCTACCTGGACTTCAGACCAAATAGTCAAGTCGAATGTCCCCAATGTTTTTTTTTGTGAAAAGTGTAAAGACGTAGAAGCAATGAGGAACTTAAATTGGGAGGGAAGTTAGTTCCATGAATCAACAATTCATGAGGTTGCTTTCTGACTGGTCTGTGTGCGAAATAAAAGGAAGTGCCCAGTGACAATGATGTGTCAATAGTGGTTTCAATCCTAACACCCAACCTAACCATAATAATGTTGTCAATAATGTTGGCCGAGATCTAACGGCCACTTTGTGTCGAGCGGGAATCCGAGTGAGCTGGTTAGGTCGCAGGTGAGTCTGAAATCGGGAACCATGATGGGCGCCAATCAGTTTCCGATCTAACCGGGATCTAACCTAAATAAGATCCAGATGCCGCCGTGGCAAGAAACCAACAATCACCATTTAAGGTCAATCTCCACCCCATTTAATCGGAAGGGTCTCCTATCTAACGGCCTCCTATGCTCCAACCAGCTCCGCAGCAAGCGGTCGCACGGGCGACGATTAGTACTGGTCCACACAAACATGGACCAGGTGTCATGGCACCTGGTGGAACTCCCAGGATATTGGAGATCCCAGGGTGGTGAGGGACAGGGCAGGGTGGTGCCCTGTCTAGCACTTGGGCACTTTGGCACTTCCAGGCTTGCATCTTGGCACTGGCAGGGTGCTAGGCTGGCACTACCAAGGGTCAGGGCATGAGGGGGGCCATGCCCAGGAAAGGAGGGTTGAGGGGGTGTGAAGAGTGGGGGGGTCTGAAGGGTGAGTATGAAGGGGTCTCCGGAAGGTTGAGAGGGATAGGATAGGGGTCCTGGAAGGGGGAGTAGCCAAAAGGGGGCGTGGAAATGCCTGATTGGGGGGGTGCCCTCAATGACCCCATGGCAGGGTGTGGGGCAATGCCCATGTGTGTGGGGGTGACATTGCCCATGGATGGAGAGTGTGAGGACCTTCAAGCTCACTTAGAGATCGGAGCGCTCTTTCAAAATGGTGGCCTGATCCCTGAGGAGCCGATCCCGCCAGTGAGTTCAGTTCCCCAGTCATGGAAAAATTATGTGGGCTTGACTGGGGAAAAACTTCCCAGGACCCTATAAAGTGACTGAGGCCAGGATTCTACGACCGGAGTTTGCCCCGAAACCGCTGCCAGTAAGAACCAAAAATCTGGTGCTCAGCCTAAACTCCATTCTTTGCTGCCGGAGAATCTAGCTCAGTGGGCTAGACAGCTGGGGCGAAATTCTCCCCCAACGGCGGGATGTCCGCCGACTGGCGCTAAAGACGGCGCCAATCAGACGGGCATCGCGCCGGCCCAAAGGTGCGGAATGCTCCGCATCTTTGGCGGCCTAGCCCCAACAATGAGGTGCTGGGCCGACGCCGGAGGGATTTCTGCCGTGCCAGCTGGCGGAAATGGCGTTTGTTGCCCCGCCAGCTGGCGCGGAAATGCAGCGCATGCGCGGGAGCGTCAGCGGCCGCTGACAGTTTCCCGGCGCATGCGCGGGAGCGTCAGCAGTGGGGAGAGTCTCTTCTGCCTCCACCATGGAGGCCGTAGCGGAGGTGGAAGGGAAAGAGTGCCCCCACGGCACAGGCCCGCCCGCGGATCGGTGGGCCCCGATCGCGGGCCAGGCCACCGTGGGGGCACCCCCCGGGGTCAGATCGCCCCGCGCACCCCCCAGGACCGCGGAGCCCGCCCACGCCGCCTGGTCCCGCCAGTAAATACCAGGTTTGATTTATGCCGGCGGGACAGGCAATTTCTGGGCGGGACTTCGGCCCATTCGGGCCGGAGAATTGAACGGGGGGTCCCGCCAACCGGCGCGGCCCGATTCCCGCCCCCGCCCAATCTCCGGTACCGGAGACTTCGGCGGGGGCGGGTTTCATGGCGGCCAACGGCCATTCTCCGACCCGGCGGGGGGTCGGAGAATGACGCCCCAGGTTTGTGATGCAGAACAAGGCCGGCAGCGCGGGTTCAATCCCCGTACCAGCTGAGAATTCTGAATTCTCCCTCTGTGTACCCGAACAGGCGCCGGAATGTGGCGACTAGGGGCTTTTCACAGTAACTTCATTGCAGTGTTAATGTAAGCCTACTTGTGACAATTTTAAAAAAGAGATTAAGAATCCGGACATGGGAGAATTCCGGCCTACTTGTGGTTAGATAGCGGTGGGGAATTCACTGACAGAACTGGGAGGGGTGGGGGAACTCCCAGCAAAATCCAACACAAATGGCGCTTGGAAGCTTTTCCGTTAGATCGCGGCCATTATTTAAGACTAACTCTAACCTAACCAATATATTCCCAGCTCTAAGTATCAGACAGAATCCAGCGATGCAATTCTCCGTTCCTGAGAACTGTTGACACTGGGGTAGGATTCTTGGACTTTCACGACAGAAAAACTGGCGCCGCACCTGGACCTATTCAATGACCGTTGAGGAACTAGCACCAGCGCCACGTGGAACACAATTGATTCCAATGAGAAATAGCGCGGGATTTGCCGGATTCGCTATTAACACACGGGAAGCTGACAAGCTGCAGCCACATATACACACTTCACGCCCCATATACACTCATCCCAGCCAACAAGATGGCACTGGTTGTACTGGAACGCGCCCATACAGCTGATGGATCGGCCGGGGCCAGGGAGCGCTTTGGGGGTAGTCTGGGGGGGACTCCCATACGACCTGTGGCCCTAAGTTCACAGTGGGCAGTCGGCGGCGTGTGCAGCTGCATGGCTGCCTTGCAGGCCGCAGCAATAATATTCTCTGCCCATCCACCCCAACCCCACAGCCCATGTCTTTGCCACCCCCCCCCCCCCCGCTACTCAACCCAGCCCTGGCGGAAGCCCCCTTGCCAGCGGCATGACTGCCAGCAAACTATGGCGATGTTGGACACTTTCCGTACTCACTCTCTCTCCCTCAGCAGCGACTTTACATGATTTTTAAAAAACTGATGGGTCGGCTGGGACCAGAGGGCACCGAGGGGGGTGACCTGAGGGGACAGCCATCCGACCTGTGGCCCTAAGTTCACAGTGGGCAGTCAGCGGCGTGAAACCGGCGTCCACCACGATCTCGGCATCAAAACCGATTCTCCCAACCGCGTTTCCCGATCCTGACATCAGCCAACAGAGAATCCCGACATGGGCTTTAGAAATAGATGCATAAGAGTAAAGGCCCAATAAGTTTTTCTGAAGCCATATGAAACAGTTGAACCACAATGTGATCATAGTTCCTGTCGTGTTGGGTGCTTTGCTACAGAGACGAACCAACACGGTTGCGGAAGGTACAATTCAGTTTTATTACTAGCAATATTAATATTTGTAAACTGGTTACTGCGGTTCGTTCATTACCCTCTACCCTGTGGACCCAGCCCTAACACTATCTTGGAGAGGCACTCAGCACATGGTGAATGTCTCAGTGGCTTGCTGTGAGCTCTGTGCCCTGAGCTGTCTCCTGCTGGAATGAATCGGAAGTGTCGTGTTCCCCCTTTCTCGTGTGTCAGCTCTTGCTTGTGATTGGCTGTGATGTTGCATGTGTATTGATTGGTCCGTTGATCTGTCCATCAGTGTGTATGTGTGTTTGCACCATGATGTTTGTCTGAATATCATGACAGTTCCCAAATCTGAGTGTCCGAAGGGCAAAAGGGGGAGAGTTAAAGGGGTTGGATAGGGGGAGGACGGGTTGCGATAAGGGGCCTGGACACTGGAGAAGCACCACAGCCCACGATTTCTCTCCCCGGCCCAGCTTGTGCTGTGTAATTTCCTTCAGCAAAGTATTTATTATTCAACACACTACTTATGGCTAGAGATCATGGATCAAATCCATCCGAGTAAAAGGTGGTCAGAGTCTCCAGCTTTCACCTTTATAAATGTAAACAGCGCATTGAGCTTTGGCAACTATGGTTCACTCCTTAGATTTCAATGGACACACAAAGATGGCGATCCATTTGGACAAGAAGAACCACCCAAACTGAATATCTGCCCCACTGCTTCAGTGAGGTGAAATGGAATTATCTGGAAAATACAATGAAAAGAAGTAGCTCTGGTTTCATGCATAACTCCAACTCGTGTTCTTGAAAGTGACTTTTCTGGCAATCTAGTCTGTCTGTCCAGGTATTGCTGAATAACGTTTAAAAAGAAACAAGGCAGAGGAAACACTTTTAAAACTGGATGAAGGAAAGTACAATTTGATGACTCTGGACGGCAACTTGAAAATGGGCACTGAGCTAAAAGGTCCCCAGTTTCTGTAAGGAATATGTCCTGATCAACACAGCACAAACAGCAGTAAGTAACCTGAGAGAACATCACTGACCCAAATAGATCACAGCTACATGAGCCCAAACAACTGCTTCAACTTCAATTCATATTTTACAATTGCATAGCATCTTGAAGCAATTGCAATACTTAATCCAATAGGATCCAGATTAAATCAGAAACAACAGTGTATCGCACTGCTTCTACTTTCAATTTAACAGGCTTCTCCCTTCATCCTATCTCTGAACTCCCATCTGTTTATCAAGAGTTGCAATGGCATTAGCCTTCTGACTCAGTGGCTAAATGCACCACCCCGTGTGCACACTGAGACAGGGACAATAACTTTCAAATCCTTTATTCTAAACCGAGCTGCTGATCTTGGCCAGGGTGGGAGAAGAATTATGGACAAGATGTAAAACTAAATGCGCTGCTTGTCTTTTCAGGTGGACTTCAAATCAGCAATACGCACCCAAAAGAGGAGCAGAGGGTCTTCATGTGACCCAGTCAATAGTTTTTTTCACACCATCACAAAATAAGATAACTGGCCATTGCTGGGGTGGGACTTCAGGCCAGCATTCGGTTAATTGTGTTTAATTGTATTCAAAATATGAGCGTTATTTGGAGTTTCACTCCTGCTCCTCTAAACACAGACATCTGGGCGGGTTTCTCCAATAATGGGGCTGTGTCCCCACTCCAGCATGAAAACGCGGGCGTTTCACTCTGGACTTTCTTGAAGAAAGTCCAGAGTGATCCTCCTACCTGAAGGTGTCCAGCAGGGCCCCGGAGTACTCCACGCAGCTCTGCCTGCCGATGCGGGGCCCTGCACTTCCGGTCGGGAGTCCATGCACGTGCACAGCGTGGCGGCCTTTGGCAGCCGCCCCACGTGACGTGACGCACTCACAACGCGGAGTGACCCCGAAAATATAGGCTCCCCCCGAGATCGCACGCGGCCGCGCATCGGTGGCCCCCGATCGCTAGGCTGGCTGTCCCGGAGGCCTCCCTCTGGTGAAGGATCCCCCCGCCCTCCACCAGGCCGACGACCATTACTGACAGGCAAAACGTGGTCAACGCCCATTTTCCGCCCCAGCACTGTTCGCGATTTCAGCGCGGCGGCTCGGAGAATCCTGCCCAGGATGTGCATGTTTGTAATGTCTAACTCTGGAACTAAATGCTCATAAAATTGTGCACGGATTGCTTTTAGTTCTCCCCTTCACCAAATGGGAGTAATACTTTCTGGAGTATTAACACAGCTTTCACTGGCATAGATCTGCTCCCATACCCCAGAGATTTACATAAAGGCATTGCACGGCTAAGCCTTTCATGGTGTTCACAGGACTGAAGCTCCACGGAGGGCCAGGAATTTCAGAGTGTTATCTGTCATTCTGTCAAAGGGCTGCTCATTCAACTGTGTGTTGCTTTTGTTTTATATTACTGATAGTTCATACTTACTGCTTCCTTCTTGAAATTCCTAGTATCATAGGTTGGGATTAAATCGGAGACAGAACTGACAGAATTTAATGTAAGGAAGATCAGTTCCACCTCTTCTTGCGACGTCAAGAAGCAGCCCCCAAACTCCATCACTCTTTTGAATGTCTCCTCATTTCCAAGAAGGGATCGAGACCAAGTTTGACCCATAATTCGAGACCGAGATCGAGACCAAGCTTGACCCAGGGGGCTGGTTTAGCTCAGTGGGCTAGATAGCTGGTTTCTAATGCAGAACAAGGCCAGCAGCGCGGGTTCAAATCACGTACCAGCTGAGAGTTCTGAATTCTCCCTCCATGTGCCGGGACAGGCGCCGGAATGTGGCGATTGGGGGATTTTCACAGTAGCTTCATTGCAGTGTTAATGTAAGCCTACTTGTGACAATAAAAAAAAGATCATTAATTCGCCCTTCTGTGCCCAGCTCACTACATGTCTTGATCCAGTCCTTCTAAACCAGGTCTATCAAGAGTAGTTTCTTAGCTCACACGGAAACATCACTCGGGGGACATACAGCTAAGTCATCAGGTCTGTGGAAATGAACTGCAACATGGTAATTAACTTTGTGTGCAATTCAAAATGTATATATCAAAGAGAAGCAATATGTTGTACTCCAGGACCACTGACGTATTAGAGCAATCAAACTGTGAAGACCTCAGACTCACCCCAGCAATCAAACTCTGAGGAGAGCAGACCCAACTCTGACAATCAAACTGAGGCGCAAAGACGGACATCAAAATGAATGAAGACCAATTCAACCAGCAAGCAACTTTTATACAAGAAGCGTTAAATAAAAAAAACAAAGAACTGAATGTGGCAAAGATGCATTGATGAGAAGCGTACATTTATGTATTTCTAAACAGACTACCTACTGATGTATAGTTGATTATTAATTGATCAAAGCTATTTCTGCCCCTTAAAGTGTCAGACTGTAACACAATTATTAATCACACACTGTTGCGGTCTATAAAATGTTGTAACAGGGTTGTCATTCTGCAGTGTGGAAAAGAAATGGAGAAAAATAATCTATAATGAGAGGTTTTGAGAAATCACTCTCTGAGCACGGCATAATTGCCCCACAACTCATGATAATGCATCATTTCTGTTTGTAAAAACATTTACAAGATGCCATTTGCATCAACAATATGCCTATAATGTAACTGATTACTCTGAAAGATCATAAGATGTTTTTATGATATTGCTTCTTTGTAATCAAGACATATTTTGTGACTGCTTTATTTAAATCCAATGTCATTTTTTTTTTCTTCTTGTTTGCACAATAGACAGGATGTTTGAACTCTGTAGAGGAGAGCACTCCTTTGAGGTTTGCAATGTGAGTCGGCACAATAATTCCTCAGTACAACACAGCTCTCACTGCCATCAATATCTCTCACGTTGCGATAAGCAAATTAGGTCTCACGGACACCATCATTACACAAGTTAACTCAATTGCATAACTTGAGTGATTGAATATTTTCAAGTGAGAAGTATCAGTACAGACCTTTCCTGAACCTGCCTGGAAAGCTTCTAAAGGCATCTCCACAGCCCACCTAAAGAGCGCAATGTTACTTCATTAGTAGATGGTTATTAAGATCAGCAGTCCACACAGAATCTAAATACAGGCTTTTCTCCCCTGAACTTTGTTCAACAGCTCGGCTGCCACCACACATTTCCACAAATAATGTTTGCAGTTTCCTCCCCCCAACCCACGAGTATTTAAATAAACTTTATCTCAAAAGAAATATTTTAAAGGTAGAAGACATTGGACACATATTCAGTTTGCAGAGCTGGTGAATCAGCACAAAGTTGACAACCTCACAAAGCAAAAGGGAGCCATCACTCTAAAACTACTTTAGAGCTTTGGCCTCTTCATAAATATGCAATATCGTGGGTATAATTTGCATTGTGAAATGTGATTCGCACTGCCTGCACATATGACATACACTGACACTAACACACTGTTATTCCCGAAGTAATGATTTAATACCCCTTGCCAAGATACAGATAGTTCTAACTTTAAGGATAATATGCTCTGCAACATTTCAGCTTTTCACATTTGCCACAAAGTTTGATTCCAGATTTGCAGCAGTTCTGTTTTCATTTTGAAGAATATATCAAAATCTATTTCATTAATGTTTTAGCATAATATGCCTTTCATTTCTGAGGCCAAGTTTGAAATGCAGTCAGGTTGCCTGCCAACTGTTGGAACCGAGTATGGCAGTACCATCCCAGTGAACGAAAGGGCAAGGTACATTAAACACCAGTGTGGTGGGTTAATACAGAGCAGGGAGCTTTACCTTTGATACACAATGAAATTGGAATGAATCAAACCTGGATGACATGAAATTCCCAAAATGCTGAAGTCAACCATTCCTGCTGACAGAATAGCAAATCCCATGGAACGATGGCAGTGAGGAGTCAAAATTCTGCACTGGTAACTCCAGATAAGCAGAACTTGTCTGAACTTGTCATGTTGACAAATCAGAGCAGAGTTAGGTCCGAGGGGCGTCATTCTCCGACCCCCCGCCGGGTCGGAGAATGGCCGTTGGCCGCCGTGAATCCCGCCCCCGCCGGTTGCCGAAGTCTCCGGTACCGGATATTCGTCGGGGGCGGGAATTGGGCCGCGCCGGTTGGCGGGCCCCCCCCCCGCTGGATTCTCCGGCTCGGATGGGCCGAAGTCCCGCCGATAAATTGCCTGTCCCGCCGGCGTAAATTAGAGTACCTATTTACCGGCGGGACAAGGCGGCGTGGGCAGGCTCCGGGGTCCTGGGGTGGGCGCGGGGCGATCTGACCCCGGGGGGTGCCCCCACGGTGGCCTGGCCCGCGATCGGGCCCCACCGATCCGCGGGCGGGCCTGTGCCGTGGGGGCACTCTTTCCCTTCCGCCTCCGCCACGGTCTCCACCATGGCGGAGGCGGAAGAGACTCTCCCCACTGCGCATGCGCGGGAAACTGTCAGCGGCCGCTGACGCTCCCACGCATGCGCCGCCCCGACATGTCATTTCCGCGCCAGCTGGCGGGGTAACAAAGGCTGTTTCCGCCAGCTGGCGGGGCGGAAATCCCTCCGGTGCCGGCGTAGCCCCTCAATGTTGGGGCTCGGCTCCCAAAGATGCGGAGCATTCCGCACCTTTGGGGCGGCGCGATGCCCATCTGATTGGCGCCGTTTTGGGCGCCAGTCGGCGGACATCGCGCCGTTTGGGGAGAATTTTGCCCCAGAAGAGCACAAACTCATGGGGCAGGATTCTCCATTAGCCGATGCTGAAATCGGGAAAGGCAATTGGGCGGAGAATCTGTTCCAATGCCGAAATCGAGACAGGTGCCAATCTGACGCCAAATCACAATGCTCCAGCACCTCGGCAATGGCATCAATGTGTTCTGGAACGCATGTACAGTAGAAACCGTTTGCATATCATTAGCGGTATTCTCCGGGACCCCCGTGATTCTCCACCTCCGATGGGCCGAGTTCCCGACGGCGCGGTTCACTTGCACTTTTAAAAATCGTGAAACCGGCGTGGCAGCTGCTGAGGGAGAGAGAAGGGGTACTGAAAGTGTCCAACACCATCATAATTTGTTGACAGTTGTGCCACTGGCCGGGGGGTGGGTTGTGAGGTCGGGGTGGACGGGCATGTAACACCATTGCTGCAGCCAGCAAGGCAGCCATGCAGTTGCACACACCGCTAACAGCCCACTGTCGACTGAGGACTACGGATTGTATGGGTGTCCCCCCAGGGCACCCCCTGGGTGCCCTCTGGCCACAGCTGACCCATCAGCTGTATGGGCATGTGTAGCCGGTTAAAATGGCTAACTCCCGATTAGAATGGCCAAACCCCGATTTAAAATGGCAAACGAAAGAGGCTGATGGGAAAATCAGCCAACAGGACCCAAACAGGCAGCTGCAGGCAAAACTGTGTAATCGCCTCTGGGGAGGCCTGACAGAATCGATACCTGCAGCCATCAACACAACAACACACCAGCCATCTGAATACTAATTAGCAATCCCCGGGAACAATACGCTACAAATTAGACACACAAAGCCAACCCAGACTTTTCGGCGCCAGCAGGAGCCTACACAACGAGAGGTGAATGACCACCCCAAAACCGCCCATCGATCAAGGAATCGCTCCAGCATTGGAGAATATCGAACCAAGTGATTGGGATGATAAGAATAGAGTCCAAGGTCAAATTGATCTCTCGTCTCCTCTCCGCACCCTTCGAGACCCTTCTGCTGACCTTCTACAACAGCCGCAAGAACTGTAAGTCTTACTCCAACGCTCGCTACGAGATAGGCACTCCTGACTATCGACCTGTACCCACTTTGAATCCCGCAGGCGCAGAACCCATACGAAAGGCCATTCGTTTCCCTGACCTGGTGGGCCAGTTCCAAAGTTAAGTATTGGCCTGTTAGTTGTAGGAAGTAGCTTAGAAGTAGAATTAATGTTTAAGTATTGATTACTGTATGTAATAAATGTGCGTTGATTTAATTCTTACTAAGCGGTATGTTGGATTATTGATCATTACTCGGACTTGAACCACGTGGCGGTATCAAAAAGATACCTGGCGACTCAAGAGCAAAGGTGATAGAACAAGAGCAATTAAACTTAGGCTAAAATTAGCAACATTTTGGCGACATCCTGATGGGACCCGATCTAGAAGTGGAAAACCACTCCGGGAGAACCCAAGAAATTTGAATTAGAAACCCAATTGGAATCAGAAAACCACAAGTGTTCAAGCAGTTCTGATCAATACTCATAATTCGGAAGTGTGTGTATGCATGCGTAACTAACAGGGATATAAGGTAAAACTGATAGATTTTTGTTGCGTCAAAACTGTCGGAAGTCTGTATTTTCGAAAATAGCGAAAGCCGTACCCGCATTTACAACACCGCCTTAGCCCGCTGTTCCAAATTTAGAAGAAGCAGTCGGATAGGAAAGATGGCCATGCAGGCAATGCAGCGCCTCATGAACCCTGAGGAATTTGCGGTCGCAGCGACCAGCAGCAGTAGAGTGGGACAGTGTCCCATTTGGGAGGAGGAAATCTGGAAATATCTCAAGGGCAAAGGATGGCCCCTGTGGAATGATTTCTGCGATAACGAGGAATCAGGTCCCGGGAGTATAGGACATACTTGGTGGGAGAACCTGAGCGAGATACACAAAAGGAGCTTGGGAAAAGCTCGCAAGCCGATGGCAATCGTGTCCTGTT
Organism: Scyliorhinus torazame; assembly: GCF_047496885.1. Taxonomy (NCBI): domain Eukaryota; kingdom Metazoa; phylum Chordata; class Chondrichthyes; order Carcharhiniformes; family Scyliorhinidae; genus Scyliorhinus; species Scyliorhinus torazame. Next base: position 286,726,787 of record NC_092713.1, read on the forward strand.
TGGCACAATTGTGAGGCACAGAGGGGGTCGTCAAGACGCTCCGCTAAGAAGTTGAGGGCATACATCGGACGAGTAAAGTCGATGTAATCAAAGTTGAAAAAGAGAATTTAGAATTAAGGAGGAAATTGGCAGCGAAAGATGGAGAGGTGGCTGACGCCAAACGGGCTCACCAGTCTTGTCTGGCGCATTTAAGCAGTTTCCAGTCGCAATATGAAAAGGCCTATCAGGACACGCAACGTGCAGTCCTGGTAAGAGAAGAGACAGAAAAACAGGTAGAGACATTACAAAAACAGTGTAGTGATCTCAAGGCAGCATTAAGAGCACTCCATGCTGCCACCACAGAACAAAGACAGAGCACCTTAGATCACGCAAAGTGGCGGAAGCAGATAGCAGAGCTGCAATCACTGCTTTCTGTTCAAAAGGGTTTTCAGGAAACCTTTGGGGAAAAGTTAGACCAGGAAGATGGCCCTGATTGGGACGAGTCACACGAAACAGCGCAGAGATATGTTCAAGGAACATGTGCACAGGGAAAGCCCCAAAAGGGAAAAGCACCCCAACCCCCACACAGCAGATCGTTCAAGCTCCACTGAACCCTGTAACCACCCACCGCACAGCCACATCGGACGATGCGGAATATCTATATTCCACCCCCTTAACAGTGACCCAATTACGGGACGCGTGCGAGAAGATCACACCGTTCCTCCCCGCCTCAGACCCCCACCATTTCTTTGCCACAGTTAGACATCAGGCAAACATGAATGGCCTGGATGAGAGAGAGCATGTAAAGCTCATGGTTTTAAGTTTAGATCCGTCGGTAGCAGCAGCCCTTCCTGAACCACAGAATGTAGGAGGAGGCACCCTTGCAGAAATGCATACCGCGATCCTGGATGCGATCGGGTATAACCGGGGTGACCCCGAAGATGGCCTCAATAAATGTAGGCAGAAGAAATCTGAGCAGCCCACAGCGTTCGCTGGACGCCTGTGGATTCACTTCGCAGCAGTCTTCGGAGACGTAGACCGTGCCCATTTGTCCCCAGACAACATGGCCAAATGGACCCGCACCCTTATCTCCCATGCCACAGAAGCAGGACAGAAGCCTGTACGAGTTATGATCCCTCAGAGGAGGCCCATAACGAGAAGTGGGTAGTTAAAAGATTGTCCCGCGTTTGGGAGAAATCTGTTCAGAGCAAACCCACCGTTAAAAATAGCGAGGAAAAGCAGGCCGCCGCAGACATGCAGGCAGTAACCCCGCCAGAACCCCGCGTGGGTGAATGAGGGAAAGAACAGCCCCCCACCCAAGTCACTAGAGTGTTACAACTACGGACAGTTGGGACACTTCGCCAAAGAGTGCAATGCCCCTAAAAGGCCACAGAGAGCCAACAGACAGGCACTCTGATTAAGAGAAAGACAGAGCCCATCCATAGCGTTAGCGCCCGTTCGGATCAGGCGGACTTGACCGGAACGGACTGACGGTGTACGGGCTCCCCCAGTTGGGTCTGCGACGCCCTTTGGGATAGGTCAGGATGACCCTTAGTCGCAGTGAAAATTCGGGGACAGCCTATCGAATTTCTCTGGGACACAGGAGGGTCCCGCACCACCATAAATTCCTCCACCTTATTTCAAAAGGACACGTGGCCCACTACAGCCACCATCACCCTCAGCGGCTTTACAGGCCACTCACAGCAGGGACACATCACAGCCCCTGTACCCATTCAAATCGGAACCATCACCACCAAACATCCCGTGGTTTTAGTAGACCTGCCCCACACAGCAGAACATATTCTGGGAATTGATTTAATGAATTCCCACAACTTATCATTCGATCCAGTCAACCAGTGTGTCTGGAAGATGGCGAAATCCGCAAGAGCCCCCGCAACGCTCAACATAGGCGAATATATGAACAAAATTAGCGCATAGGCGAATTTTGGTTCAACCCAACCACGCTTAGTACGGACAAGCCGGTTAGGGCAGTCCTGCAAAAGAACAGGGCAGCATTCGCGACCCACAAGCACGACTGTAGACGGATGACTGGCTCCGTACAAATAACAGGACCTGACCCTAAACCCCCAAAACAATACGGATTTCCCCAAGAGGCAGAGGGAGAAATCTTAAAAGTAATAGAGAGCTTATTAGAGCAGGGCGTACTTAGATCAGTAGCCTCCACTAATAATGCCCCGGTTTGACCAGTGAGAAAGCCCGATGGATCATGGCGACTGACCATTGATTATCGGGAACTCAACAAAGTCACCCCTGCAGCAGCCCCCACCGTAGCAACAAGTCCCGAGACCATGCTCAAGCAGGGACTCAATTCCCGCTACTTCACGGTTTTGGACATCAGTAATGGATTCTGGTCCATTCCATTGGCAAAGGCGTGCCAGTAAAAATTTGCCTTCACCTTTAACGCACAGCAGTACATGTGGACATGCCTGCCACAAGGCTTCCACAACTCCCCCTCCATTTTCCACCGACAGCTGGCAAATGGTTTAGCAAACTTTTCTCGCCCCGAATGTCTGGCACAGTACGTAGACGACCTACTACTGCAGACAGACACCAAGGAAGAGCACATTGAGCTTCTGTCCGAACTCCTGAAACTATTACATTCAATTGGTTGTAAAGTCAACCCCAAAAAGGCCCAGATTTTGGAAGAGAAGGTGATATATTTGGGAACAATTATCACGCACGGTAAACGCAATTACTAAATTGCCCCTTCCCCAGAACGTTTCAGCCCTCCGGTCGTTTTTAGGACTGGTTGGCTACTGCCGAAACCACATTGACGGTTTCGCCAGTAAGGCAGCACCCCTCTCAGACCTCCTAAAGAAGGGAGTCCCCTGGGAATGGCTTCCGCAGCATACGGATGCTGTGGACTCTTTAAAACAGGCACTCATAGCAGCCCCCTCACTACAAGTTCCAGACCCGCTTTCCCCTTACGCAATAGAGGTAGCGACCACAGACTGCATCCTTTCAGCCGTGCTCCTCCAGGAACGGCATGACCAGTTAAGACCCGTAGCTTACGCCTCCCGACTTTTAGATGCTGTGGAGCAGGGATTTTCAGCCTGTGAGCGGCACCTGCTCGCAGCTTTCTGGGCAGTTCAGTACTTTTCATATATTACCGGACTGAACCCCATCACAATTCTGATCGAACACCCCCCCCCACCCAACTTTTACTGGATGGACGACTCAAGGATGGTACAGTAAGCCAAATAAGAGCAGCCAGATGGACCCTTCTCTTGCAGGGACGGGACATCACTGTGAAAAGGACAAAGCCACACACCTACTTAGCCGACAATTTACAGTACCCCGGAACCCCCATGAATGTGAGAGTATCTCTCCACACCACAACACAGGCCCCTTTATCGCTAAAACACTCCCCAGAAAGATAGGTAATTCAACTCAGAGCCCCCCGCACACAGACACGTGTGAGCCCATAAAGATTTATGTGGATGGATCTTCCACTGTCTTGGATGGGAAGCGCATAACAGGTTGCGAGATCTATGTCGAGGACGTGCAGGGACGCGCCCTCGAGGAAATATCGTTGAAACTACCCGGACACCTAGGCGCACAGGCAGCAGAGCTTGCGGCCATTGCATATATAGTTGAGCACCCAGATTCCTTCCCCCGCCCAGCAGACATATACTCGGACAGCCTCTATGTCTGTAACAGCCTTACGGAATTTCTGCCCCTGTGGGAAGCAAGAGGATTTGTTTCCGCAGATGGAAAACCCCTCCCCTCAGCCCCATTGCTCCGCCATATTTTAGAAAAAGCCCAGAACAGGACTTTTGGGATCATCAAAGTCCGCAGCCACCATCGTTCCTCCCCCCCTGGAAATGTAAAAGCCGACGCACTGGCTAAGGCAGGTTCCAGACATGGGTATTTTCGGAAACCCCCTGAGAACGCGCCAGTGAGTGCAGTTCAGGTCACACAGACTAGAATCGAGGATCTAGTAGAGGCCCAGAAGCAGGATACCAATCTCAAGGAGATTGTAAAGAGGAAGGTATCCCGCCTCCTACGAGAGGTTTAGAAATACACTGACCACACATGACGGTGTGGTGTTAAAGGACACCCTTTATGTGGTTCCTGAACAGGACAGGAACCAATTGATTTGTTTGTTCCATGACAGTCATGGACATCAGGGAATCGATCCCTCTACAGCCCATCTCAAACAGCTTTGTTGGTGGCCAAATTTAAAGGAAGATGTAAGCCATTACATAGAAAATTGTCTTATCTGTGCGCAGAATAACCCCGGCAGATATGCCAAAAAGGCCCGACTCAACCACACCCGACCCGTTAATGGCCCGTGGACTAACCTCCAGATTGATTTTATAGGTCCATTGCCCCCTTGCAGGAATGGCTATAAATATGTACTTGTGGTCATAGACACATTTACAAAATGGGTGGAAGCATTTTCAGTCCGCACAAACACTGCAAAAACCACAGCCAAGATTCTAACCCACCACATCTTTACAAGATGGGGACTCCCCCGTAGCATTGAATCTGACCACGGCTCCCATTTTACGGGACGTGTCATGCAGAACGTCCTCACAATATTTGGCATCACCCAAAAGTTCCACATAGCATACCACCCACAGTCGAGTGGTATCGTGGAGCGCATGAATCGGACCCTAAAAACCACCCTCAGAAAAATGGTCCAGCAGAACAACACCACTTGGGACTCAGTCCTCCCTTTTGCGCTGATGTTTTTGCATAACACTATTTCTACATCCACAGGTTACACCCCACACACTCTCATGACCGGACGCCCCATGAAAGGCACAGAATACTTGTTAGGTTTAGACCTGACCAGCCCCGAAGTAACGGCCCTCACACATGAGAAAGCTGTGGAGCAATTAGTTGCAAATGTTAAAACGGCTCAGCTAGCAGCCGCAGTAAAATTGGGCACCAGAAAGAAACAGAGCAAGGCTTGTTTCGACAAGACAGTGCATGCGACTGAGTACGATATCGGACAGCAAGTGATGCTTTCTGTATATAAGCCCAGCACATTCCTGTCACCTAAATACTCGGTTCCGTATTCCATTGCAGATAAAGTAAGCCCTTCCATTTACAAAATAAAGTACCCCAATGGTAAGACTGCCTGGTTTCATATAAACCAGCTGAAGGTTTATGGAACACAGTCGAACCACGCACACCATGTCATGCTTGACGCAGCAGACCACACCCCGCCCACAGCCAACGTACTCCTACCATCCCCCACCACGTCCAGCCCAGCCATGGACTCGACATCGACTCCACCCCCGAAATACACTCTCCACCCCGGAACGCCCACAGACTGCAGCAGCAGAGACAGCGACTGTGACTCGGACGATAGCCACAGCACGCCTCCCTACTATCCCCATGCAACCGGACCCACCCAGCGACTCCGACTACGATCCAAGTGGTCCCTTCCTGATCACTTTTCTGAACAAACCCCACCCCCGACCACCGAACTACACTGACGACCCCGATTTTGTCCCCACACAACTAGACACCAATTATTGGCACCGTGACAACTCATACCGACTCGTCCGCAACAATGAGAGCAACCCCAACTCACACCATGCAGCCCTTTAAGCCCTAATCCACTCCAGAGTTTGGCATGCGGGAGAAGAGGACGACCTTGGGTCTGACTCCCAAACCGCCAGCCCCTTTGCGACCCTGTTCGCAACCGAGAACTGAGGTGTCCAGATGATGTTTTAAAAGGAACCGCTTGCGAAAAGTGTTGTCCTTTCCGATGCAACCTGCAGAACGTTTTATGTTGTTTCTAAGTTTGTTAAATGTTGTATGTCCGACAGGAGAATTCGGCCGAAACCTCTGAGGACTTGCCTTCAGAGACTAACCGTTGCCACACGCTTGTTCAGAGGAACTAGCTTTTCAGCTGATACTTGTTCGGGTATCAGACGCCCGCTCGTAACTGCTCTTCTGGTTCGAAGGATAGAACCACTACGGCAGCCCCATCACGATGACTACATTTTTGCCCGTTCTTGTCGGTGGCTCAGGCAGTAGGGAAACAGCTTGAAACCCGCCCTGCCTGGGTACCCCCCCGCTGGTCAATCACGCTCGGGTAGGAGAGATACGGCATTGGTAGCCGTCCTACCCGGGGACTCCATCCACCTCTTACCCGTCGCAGCCCATTACGCACCTCATTTGGCATTTTTCCATTTCAATAAGTTTTGTTTGTTTAGGTAACCCTTAGCTTGCCGGCCATCTGCTATTTGCATCCTGGAACATTTGGATGGAAAATCAGCACTGGTTCATGATTGGGAAGTGTGCCGTGTCCTAAAATTTGTTTTTTTGAAAAAAAAAATGAGGGAGTCACACATAGTGACCAATTATAAAGGGAATAATTGGCACCAAAGGACAGACACACTAGCATACCAGATATTAAACAAAGATAGTTACAGATACTATGCTTGTTTCTACAGAACTCCAAAAGCTCCAGGACCGGAGAAAACAAAGAAAGAGAAGGAAAGAGAACAGCCATGAGGACTTCCTTCATATTGATCAACATAGTATATATGGACATTTGGTTGCGCGTGACCGCGAACCCCATGACTTCAAACCCCCCCAGCCGTTAATGTTTCACTGCCCCGCAGTACCCAGAGCCCAGTCACCAGCGACACTACATCTTCTTGGTGTGCCAGGTTCATAACCTGGTACTCCCTGTCCTATGTGATCTAAACACTATTAGCGTTGACGATACTCTGCTGTGTAGTGCAAACTATGCGTCTACGAAAATGGAGAAGGAGAGCCTACCGCGCTCGAACCCCGGTATATAGGATCAGATCCCCTATGTTCGGTTACGACCAGACCCCCGACCCCCGCGATCTATAATAAAATAATAAAGTGCATTCACTTACGTTTATTGTTGTAAATAAAGAGATGTAAAAAAAACTTTTTCATGAACAAAAAAAATTGTATGATCCTGAGCTTGACTGCCAAGCCAGGAAAGACTGTATGAAATGATATGATTTTGTTGTAAGATTGAGGAAGGTAGGATAATGGAATGTCTAGCGAGTGTAGTATACTAAGGATAAGTTAGAGGTTCCAAGTTTGTTGTTTTGTAATGCATGTCCCTGTCTGACATAGCGCCCTTAGAATTGTTAGTTAAAATTTTTGTGCATAGCTATGGTCAGTGCAGAGGCCATGTAGGAGGTGTCCTATCCGGGTCAGGGGATGGAAAGTAACAATAATGATGTGATCCTTCACGCTTCGCGTTAGGATCACAAGGAGAGTATGTAGCCGGTTAAAATGGCTAACTCCCGATTAGAATGGTCAAAACCCGATTTGAAATGGCAAACGGAAGAGGCTGGAGGGAAAATCAGCCAACAGGACTCAAACTGGCAGCTGCAGGCAAAACTGTGTATTCGCCTCTGGGGAGGCCAGACAGAATCGATACCTGCAGCCATCAACACAACACACCAGCCATCTGAATACTAATTAGCAATCCCCGGGAACAATACGCTACAAATTAGACACACAAAGCCAACCCAGACTTTTCGGCGCCAGCAGGAGCCTACACAATGAGAGGTGAATGACCACCCCAAAACCACCCATCGATCAAGGAATCGCTCCAGCATTGGAGAATATCGAACCAAGTGATTGGGACGAAGTCCAATCACTTGGAACCAGGTACAGGGTCCGCCCCGAAAGACGGGAAGCCCCTGGGGACTATAAGAATAGAGTCCAAGGTCAAATTGATCTCTCTTCTCCTCTCCGCACCCTTCGAGACCCTTCTGCTGACCTTCTACAACAGCCGCAAGAACTGTAAGTCTTACTCCAACGCTCGCTACGAGATAGGCACTCCTGACTATCGACCTGTACCCGCTTTGAATCCTGCAGGCGCAGAACCCATACGAAAGGCCATTCATTTCCCTGACCTGGTGGGCCATTTCCAAAGTTAATTATTGGCCTGTTAGTTGTAGGAAGTAGCTTAGAAGTAGAATTAATGTATAAGTATTGATTACTGGATATAATAAATGTGCGTTGATTTAACTCTTACTAAGTGGTGTGTTGGATTATTGATCATTACTCGGACTTGAACCACGTGGCGGTATCAGAAAGATACCTGGCGAATCAGGAGCAAAGGTGATAGAACAAGAGCAATTAAACTTAGGCTAAAACGAGCAACACATGCTCCAGCGCAACCAGTGCCATCTTCTTGGCTGGGATGAGTGTGTGTGGAGAGTGTAATGTGTATACGTGGCTGCAGCTTGTCAGTCGCCTGACTGGTGATCATAGGTCCAGTGTAACCCATTTTCTTTACAATCAATTGTGTTCCATGCGGCAGCGGTGTTAGTCCCTCAACGGTAGTGGAATCAGTCCAGTTGCTGTGCCATTTTTTCTGTCGACCACGTCCACGGATTCTGCGTTGGCATCAACGCAGAAATGGAGAATCTTGCCCATGGGGTGCTGGGCAAGCCATAATGTGACATCGAGATTTTCCTGTGAAAGGATGTACACAGCTTCCGAATATGGCAAAATCTGTGAGAAAGTTAGAAGAATTGTCGATTGGAGATAAGGTGAAGATGAAATAACAAGTGAAGAACCGTAGCGTGAAGCAGAAAGTGGACATTGCAAAGGAGGGGGCGATTCTGCCATCAGGTTTGTGCACCATTATGAAATACAAGGTCAACATCTTGTGACTGTTCAACAAGCAGGCAATCTCTCCGGCAAGGAGAAGGTTGGCTAACGTGGATGAAGGCAACACCAGTAGAGAATATTCCCATTGCCGATCCAATTTTGCAGGAAAGGGGAGTTAACCTGGCAAAGAATTTGGGCCACATGAAGTTCACCTGTCGTGATGGATGGCTGGGCCAATTCAAGAAAACACAGGCCATTGCCTTCCTCACGGTAAGTGAGTGGTGAGGCTACGGCGGTTACGGCTGCAATGTCAGACGTTTGGCTCCAAATGAGCTCACCCACACCCTGAATGAGTGTGCACCAAGAGACACTTTTAATGTGGATGACACTGGACTGTTTTTACCGTCTCTCGCCAGATCACTCTTTGATGTTTAAAGATGAAGCATGTAATGGTGGAAAGCGGAGCATGAAATGCATCACTGCTATGGTCTGCGCCAAGATGGATGGCACCGAACAGCTGCCAATTATTGTGGCAGGAAATTCGAGGAAGTTACGTCACTTTGCAGATGTCAAGACACAAGCCACACAATACGAGCCAAACAAAATTGTCTGGCTGAACTTGTCTCATTTCCATACTGTAACATCTCTTGGTTTTATGAGGGGCAAAAAAATAATCTTTTGATGGGAAGTATGAACACAATTCACAATCAAAGAAATATAGGGCTAGATTCTCTGTCCTGGAGGCCAAGTGTTCCCGTCAGCGGAGACTCGCTCCTGGTCTCCACTGGCACTTGGAATGGCGATTCCCTCTCCTTTTCCATGCAAATTTATGGATGGAGGAGAGCTCATGGGATTCTGTCAGAATCGCGGTATCTGGCCGCCATTTTGAGTGGATGACATACCAAAGTCAGGTGACTGCCACCCCCCACTACATCTTCCCCCCACCACTACAGGAAAACGGGTCACCCCCAATGTACGCACGCATGAAGATGGAGCTCACCGCCGCCGCCAGCTGGGGGGGGGACCAGAACATCGCAATGGAATTGGCGCCGATCTTGTTTTTTAGTCGATGTTCGATTCTCAGCTGGATCAGAAAGCTACCTCTGACACAGGACAAAGAAGAATCCACCCTATAATCTTTACATCATTTTATAAATGCTTTTATTTTAATTGAGAGGAAACAAGATGCATTTTACAATATATTAAGCTGAACCTGAATAATATCTGATCGCATCTCTCGGAAATTTTTCAAAGTGGTTCACTTAAATGACTTAGTTTTTCTCTTGTTAATTCTGAAACCAAGAGCAAAATACTGCAGCTGTCGGAAATCGAAAACAAGAAATTCTAAGTTGCTCATTTCAAATTATCCAAATTAATTTATTTTTAGTACTAAATTCCACTTTTTCCTGCTATTTACATTTCTTGAGTCAAATTATTGGATATTTGAATTTTCTTAGATCAGAACTATTTCAAATGATCAGAAATCATTTCTAATGAAGCAAGGCCGTACAAACAGCCGCAGGCCGAATGAACAACTAAACTATTGTGGGTGATGTTGGGCAAGGAGACACAGGAAGAATTCTCTGACAGGACACTTATAATGTCCACCAAACCAGGCATACAGGGCCTTAGCTTTAGATATTGTCTGAATGATTCCATGAGGAATACAGAAGAATGGGACTAAGTGGCTAGCTCTTCGAAAGAGAGCCTGCTTCTGAGCTGTGATATTCTGCTTTTTTAAGTTAAGAAAATGCTTTCCTCCACACTGCTCCCTCACCTTGTGCTCCCACTTGAGAATTGACCTCCAAAATAAAATAAAATTTTAATTCAGATTTTTCATCAGCTACGTTTGACAGGTGAACACGATGCATACACTACAAATGCATAATGACTGTGAAAGGAATCAGGTAGGGACTCAGGCTACAACTGCAACAGCAACTGCCTTTGATTTCAGTTTATGTCAATCATTGCTAAAGGTAGCAGGGGCGAAATTCTCCGTTATCGGCGGAAAGTCCGCCGATCGGCGCAAAAAACGGCGCAAATCCGACTTGCGTCACGTCGGAAAAATGGGTCGAAAGTCTCCGGCACGAAATGGGCTAGCAGCGACGTAACGGGATCCGCGCTTGCGCAGTGGTTCACGCCGTGCAGCGTCATACGCGCCGCACGGCGTGACGGCTCATAAGGCTGCGCTGCTCCCCCCACCCGACCGGAACACCCGATCGGAACACCCGACTGGATGGCTTGCCGCCGCTCAGCCCCGAGGTTCGAGTCACGGGATGTGGAGGCGCTCCTGGACACGGTGGAGCAGAGGAGGGACGCCCTGTATCCCGGGCACGGCCGCAGAGTTGCCCCACGCCACAGCCGGCGGCTGTGGAGGGAAGTGGCAGAGGCCGTCACTGCTGCGGCCCTGACACAACGGACAGGCACCCAGTGCCACAAGAAGGTGAACGACCTCGTCAGAGCAGGCAGGGTGAGCCTCCCCCATATCCCCCCTCCCCCATATAATCCCTCCCCCATATCCCCCCTCCCCATATCCCCCTCCCCCATTTCCCCCTCCCCCATATTCACCCCTCCCCCATATCCCCCCTTCCCCCATATCCCCCCTCCCCCATATCCCCCATATCCCCCCTCCCCCATATCCCCCCTCCCCATATCCCCCTCCCCATATCCCCCCACCCCATATCCCCCCTCCCCCATATCCCCCCTCCCCCATATCCCCCATATCATCCCTCCCCTATATCCCCCCTCCCCCATATCCCCATCTCCATATCCCCCTCCCCCATATCCCCCTCCCCCATATCCCCCATATCCCCCTCCCCATATCCCCCTCCCCATATCCCCCTCCCCATATCCCCCTCCCCCATATACCCCCTCCCCCATATCCCCCTCCCCGATATCCCCCATATCCCCCCACCCCATATCCCCCATTTCCCCCTCCTCCATATCCCCCCTCCCCCATATCCCCCCTCCCCCATATCCCCCATATCCCCCTCCCCATATCCCCCCTCCCCCATATCCCCCTCCCCCATATCACCCCTCCCCATATCCCCCCTCCCCCATATCCCCCATCCCCACCTCCCCCTTCCCCCATAACCCCCCATCCCCCATATCCCCCTGCCCCATATCCCCCCTCCCCCATATCCCCCCTCCCCTATATCCCCCCTCCCCCATATCCCCCTACCCCATATCCCCCATCCCCCATATCCCCCATATCCCACCTCCCCCATATCGCCCATATACCCCCTCCCCCATATCCCCCCTCCCCCATATCCCCCCTCCCCCATATCCCCCCTCCCCTATATCCCCCTCCCCAATATCCCCCCTCCCCCATATCCCCCATATCCCCAAGTGAATCCAGCCCTAACCTTAACCTCTGCAATGCACGTGCAACCGATGGCGTGCATTCATATACCTGCCTAACAGTGTTGCCTTTTACCCCTGCCACCCCGCCCCCCCCCCACAGGAGAAGCGCGCACACAACAATAGGGAGCATGTGAGGACTGGAGGAGGCCCCGCTGATGAGAGGCCACTGACCGAACACGAGGAAAGGGCCCTGGAACTGGCTGGCGGACCTGAGGACCGGGAGGTTGCTGTTGCAGAGGTCGGGGGCGTACTAGCAAGTGAGCCACCGACAGCCCGTCCCCATATCCCCCCTCCCCTATATCCCCCTCCCCCATATCACCTGATCACTGCCTGATGTCTAACCATGCATGCTTCATTGTGTATCGCAGGACCAGGCACCCATCCCCGCAGATGCAGACCGCCCGCAGGATGCCCCTCGGAGGCCACGGGAGACGGAGAGACACGGACCCTCCAGCATGCGATGCCCGCAGGATGCCCCTCACACACCACGGGAGACGGAGAGACCAGGAGCAACAAGGAGACGACACCCCCGTCACGTGCGGGAGCGACCACCCAGCGACGAGGGGGGCAGCCACAGGCCCCCGTCACATCCGAGCCAGGACACCACTACCCAGGACACCACTACCCAGGACACCACTACCCAGGACACCACTACCCGGGACACCACTACCCGGGACAGCACTGCCCAGGACACCCCTACCCAGGACAGCACTACCCAGGAAGACGAATTACCGGACAGTGACTCAAAGTGGATGGGTGGAGACGAACCCCCACCCCAAAGTGCCATGGACTCAGAGTGGGACGAAGAGCATGACACAACGCCACTGCTGTCACCAACACCCTCCACCATCGCAGAAACACTCACCTCGGTTGGGCACTTTAGTGATGAGGCGTCTGCTACACTCACTGGTGCGCACAACACAGCCGTCCTGGTACAGCAGGTGGAGGTAGGAGCAGCAGAGGGGCTGGGCGGTCAGAGGGCAGACCAGCCCAAGCGAACATCTGCCGCCCAGATGGATCCCGGGTTCCTGGAGTTACCACACCCACACATAGATCCGATGCAACCACCGACCCGGAGACGAGCGAAGAGGGTGACGGCCGGCTTGCGGCGGCTGCAGTTGCAGGTGGAGGAGTCCACCCGGGTCCAGGAGCTGGGAGTGGTGCCGGTCATGCGTGCCACCCAGGCTGACACCGCACGGGTGGCGTCCGCGGTGGAGGCAATGGGTGCGACGGTGTCAGACATGGGGAACGGTTTGCGAGGCCTGGGGCTTTCCGTGCAGGCGGCGTCTGTGGCCCAGGACATGGCTGCCCTCTCACAGGAGGCCATGAGCCAGTACCAGCGCCAGATGGCAGAGGCGCTCAACGCCATAGCCCAGTCTCTGCAGGCCATGGCCCAGTCTCAGCAGGCCATGGCCCAGTCTCTGCAGGCCATCGCTGAGGGCATCGGCGCCAGTGGCCATGTGCGAGCCGGCGTCGCACTGTCACAGACAGGGTTTGCCAACCCCCTGGGCTCCATGGCTGCAAACCTGCAGACCCCTGTCGATACCAGCACGGGCCTCCAGAACTGGCAGCGCCAGATGTCGGGGGGGCGTCGGATGGCCAGTCCGTTCGCATCCCCCACCCATGTAGAGGCCTGGGGGCCATCGGGCACCCCGAGGGAGGAGGAGGTGGTGTGGTCCGTCCCGGCTCCCCCTGTAGGGGAGGTCCCGGTACACCGCGACACCTCGGACTCCCCCCCTTCCGTCCCAGGTGCATCGGGTGGGCAACGGGCAGGACAGACTGGCAGCTCGCCATCCCAGTCGCCCGGACCGCAGCCTGGCCCATCTAGGCCAGGACGCCCCAGGAAACGGCCGCCAAAGGGATCCAGTGTCAGAGGGCAGGAATCACAGGAGTCCACCTCCAGTTCTGCTGTACCGTCTGGGGAACCACGTAGACGTAGTCAAAGGGCCCGTAAGGCCAAACAATTAGACACTGAGTAAGTTGGCACGGGTGCAGGGCACAGATGAGTTTTAGGGGCTAGGGCACGTGCATGAACTCGTTTGGTTATTAAAGTCAATGTTACACCTACAGAAGCTGCCTTTGTGCTCTGTCCAAAGCGTGCGGGGGTGTCATGTACGTTGAGCGCAAGTGTGTGTGTGACGGGTGGTCTTACCTCAGCCCCAGGTGAGTCTGCCCCCTTCCCCCTGGGCCGCCATCAACATCCCCCGGGCAGAGGACGGGACCGTGAGCTGCAGTGTCACAGCCGCATGCAGGGATGGTCCGGGTGGATGGTGGTACTGTGGCCATGGGTCAGACATAGTCCAACGATGTGGAGCCACGAGCTCACCGCAGGGCGGGTTGTCATCATCCTCCATGGCCTGCAATAGACACGCGTCCACCCGCAACTGTGTGAGCCCGGCCCGTTGTGCCGCAGGTGGATCGGCAATGGGGGGGGTAGTGTGCATGCGGGAGGGGTGGGTGGGGTTGGGGAGGGGGGTGAGGGTGCTGGGTGGGTGGATGGGTGGGGGTGGTCGGCTGTTGCCATGGTGTGCGGTCTATGGCCATACTACCCGATTCCCACGGCCATCTAGTCAGTGAAGCGGGCGGCTATCAGTCTGTCCCGTGCCCGCTGGGCCAGCCGGTAACGGTGGACAGCCACCCGCCTGTGTCTACCCCGTCTGCCCTGACCATTACCCCCATCCCCCTCATCTGGGGAGGACTACGCCTCTTCCTGCTGCTCCTCCACTCCGCCCTCCTCTGCCTGCGGCACATCGCCCCTCTGCTGGGCTATGTTGTGCAGGACGCAGCACACCACAATGATGCGGCTGACCCTATCTGACCGACACTGGAGGGCGCCCCCAGAGAGGTCCAGGCACCTGAAACGCATCTTCAGCACGCCAAAGCACCTCTCTATCACTCCCCTTGTCGCTACATGGGCATCATTGTAGCGGTTCTCTGCCTCATTGCGTGGCCTCCGTATAGCCGTCATCAGCCACGATCGCAATGGGTAGCCCCAGTCGCCCAGCAACCAGCCCCTCAGGCGGGGATGGCGTCCCTCGTACATGCCGGGGATGGATGACCGCGATAACACGTATGAGTCATGTACACTGCCTGGGTAACGGGCGCAGACGTGCAGGATCATCATGTGGTGGTCGCAGACCACCTGTATGTTCATCGAATAGGTCCCCTTCCTATTGGTGAACACGGCCCTGTTATCTGCAGGTGGCCGCACGGCGACGTGCATCCCATCGATCGCGCCCTGGGCCATCGGGAAACCGGCCACGGCAGAGAAGCCCACGGCCCGGGCATCTTGGCTGGCCCGGTCTACGGGGAAGCGGATGTAGCGGTGCGCCATGGCATATAGGGCATCTGTCACTGCCCGGATGCACCGATGCACCGATGTCTGCGATATGCCGGACAGGTCCCCACTCGGTGCCTGGAATGACCCCGTTGCATAAAAGTTCAGGGCCACCGTAACCTTGACGGACACGGGGACAGGGTGTCCCCCGCCAGTGCCACGCGGTGACAGGTGTGCCAGCTGATGGCAGATGTGTGCCATGGTTTCCCGGCTCATCCGGAGTCTCCTCCTGCATTCCCGTTCCGTGAGGTCCTGGTATGACTGCCGGGGCCGGTACACACGGGGCGCCCTCGGGTGCCTCCGTTGCCGTGGGGCCGCGACGTCCTCCTCCCCCTCCTCGTCCTGTCGGTCAGGTGTCCCTCCAGCCTGGGCGGCTGCCGCCTGTCCCTCTGCGGCAGCCTGCGCCGCCTCGCTGGCACGCTCCTCCTCCTCCTCCTCCTCCTCATCCAGGGCTACATAGACATTAGCGGCTGCCGCCACGGCGGCCAACATCGCTGGATGATCGGAAAACATGACGGCCTGGTGGGGGGGAGGGGAACGACGACATGTCATCATTGCCCATATCCCCTCCTCCCCCCAGCCAGGTGGCATGGACCGCATGGGCCCAACTGTTGGAGGCTGGCACCTGGCCAGGTGGACCAACTCACTTGCCCTCGCATCCCCCTCCCCGGCACGGACCCCCCATCCCCCTCCCCGGCACGGACCCCCCCCCCCAACCTCTACCCCGGCACGGACCCCAACCTCCTCCCCGGCACGGACCCCCCATCCCCCTCCCCGGCACGGGCCCCCCCCCAACCTCCTCCCTGGCACGGACCCCCCCAAACTCCTCCCCGGCACGGACCCCAACCTCCTCCCCGGCACGGACCCCCCATCCCCCTCCCCGGCACGGACCCCCCTCCCGGCACTCCCCCGGAGCCCAGCCCACTCTAACCCCCCCCCCCCCGCCGCACACACACACACACAACCTGAGACACACCTCTCCTCACACATTCAGACTGCGGCCACGCCATCGCCTGCCCAGAGCCAACCCCCCAGGCCGTCACTCACCTCCACGCTGGTCGGCGTGACCCTGGAGCACAGGATCACGCCGATGAAAAGGAGGTTTAATTTACGTCGACGTGAACGGTCATCACGTCGACGGGACTTCGGCCCATCCGGAAGGGAGAATATCGGCAGGCCAAAAATCGGCTGCCTTGCGCAGACCCGTGACATTCTCCGACGGCAGCGGCGACATTAACGCCCCGCCGACTTTTCTCCCTTCGGAGACTTCGGCAACCGGCGGGGGCGGGATTCACGGCGGCCGACGGCCATTCTCCGACCCGCCCCAGATCTTTGAAACGATACACCATGCACCTCAATAAAAAATGAACTTGAAGAGTAACGTTTTAACGAGGTGCAGTTTTTACTGGATTAATATTTGAAATAAAAATACCAAAAGATCTTTTTGTGCTCTTCAAAGGTGTACAGTTCCATCACCAATTCACCAAACTTTGTTTTCAGAGTGAGCATCAAGGTCACACATCACAGTGTTTGAATGGCAATAACTCCAATTGCTTTGTTCTACCAAGCACACTGTGGACAGATTGACAATTTATGAACAATTTGGGTTTCGTGGCTGTATGAAGTCGGAGCTGCGCAGAATCTGCCAAAATATATATGAAGATTTAACTTCACTTTTGTCTTTTGCTATTGACCCAACAAAGAGACCTTCACAGGCTATTCTACCTTTTCAAGATTTGATGGTCATCACTTTCCATTGGCCTGCCAGTCCCTGATGAAGACTTGAATTTAACCTACGTTTCAACTTCACCTGTGCTACTTTCATTCAACTCCTCACTTATGTCAGGCTTACGATTACATCAAATCCCCATTTTCAAACATATCCAGTCTTTTTGACCTTCGTCTGACAAGCTCCCTAAGCTCTGAGATGTCTGTAATTGAGATTCAAGAGCTCCGCACATTTTCATATCGTTCTTGCTGCGCTATCCTGATCCAGTATAAGCTCCAATCTCATTAATTCTTCACAACCAATCATGTCTTTCATCCATCCCCTTTACTCCTCCATTCTCTCTTCATGGATAACTTACCAATGTCCAAATTTCCAAGTCAAGGTTGTTCACAGTAACATCTCTGTTCCTTTTGTGCTAGCTTCACACTGTTGCTGCTTCCTCATTCTTATTTCATAGTCTTTTCCCATCTCCTGATGCCCAACTTCTCATTTGTGTGTCATTTTCACGTTTTCTCAATTCACAGGCACAATCCTAATCCCTTTTAAAACAGATAATTCTCCTCTCACTCTTTCCAATTACCATCCTCAAATTTTCCTTTCCTCTCCAACATCTCTGAATGCGCTACCAATACATTGTCCACTGAAATCCCTGCATGTTACTCAGCCCAATCCTTAAGGTTTTCCCATACCTCTACGTATCAATTTCAAGGTCTTAACTTCACCTTAAACTATCCCTGTGACCTCACTCTACCAATGTGCTCACTGTACCCTGCACTCCTTTGACACTGTCATATTCAAAATTCCCTGTCCTCTTCACTCCCCTGTGACCATATTAAGAGTCCTCAGGAGCTCTGTCCACCACAACATCTCATCCTCTGTTTTCAAGAACCAAGTAAAGGCCTCTCTCCTTAATTGCTCTTTAAGTTGCATATCTTACCAATTGGCTTCCATTTCACTTTTTAATTACAATGTACCTGCAGTTTCATTTGCTACCTGAGAACTGATAGATAGATGGCAGTTGTTGCTGTTATTGTTGTTTGCTTGGGAATGGGACAGACTGAGACGAGAAGGTTTGATCAGATGGATTTTTAAAATTAGGTCTATTGTCCTATACAAACTTATATTATTGGACAGTGACAGACTGTTGTTTCGCACCCTGTGGTAAAAAGATGCATAAACAATAAAGAATGAGGCATTCATCACAATTCTTAGTAATTGTGCAATGCTTAATAATATATTTTTGACAATAATATCTGTGGTGCTTCGATAAGGGCAGGATTCTCCGCTGGCGGGATCTTCCGTTTCTCCGGCGCCCGGGGGTTTCCCGACGGCATGGGGCTGCCCCATTGACCGGCCGCCGTAACGGAGAATCCCGCCAGCAGGTCAAGGCTGAAAAGTGGTGTGCCAGGGTGGAGAATCCAGCCTCAGGTATC
This sequence comes from Scyliorhinus torazame, assembly GCF_047496885.1. NCBI lineage: Eukaryota > Metazoa > Chordata > Chondrichthyes > Carcharhiniformes > Scyliorhinidae > Scyliorhinus > Scyliorhinus torazame. The sequence goes on from NC_092713.1 coordinate 286,745,223, forward strand.
AGAAAATATACAAAGCTTCCTGTCTCACAGGACCAAATTAGAGATAGGTAGGATTGATCTGTTATCAACATTAATAACTTCTGCTTTTTACAATGTGTATAAGTGAGGGTAATAACATCCCAAAACGTGTTGGCTACTATCACGTATTTTTTACAGCTATTTACTTTCTATGTCTTGCCACAGATCCATATAGTACCGTCAAGTATGGTAATGGATGATCTGCTCCAGAATAATGTCATTGGTGAGGAGGAGTGCAATGGACTAGAAAAGACTATTTTGTTCATTGGGCTACTCCCAGCCTCTTATAAGTATATTGCTCTGTCTTTCTTGAATTTGCTGATACCAGCAGTTAGTTCCCACTGCTTTCATGCAATAGTCATCAACTTTTACATGAAGCAGTGAGATCTGAACTGTTTTTCTAACGCTCACTCATCCAAATTGGAGGCAATGTCCTCTATGGCAAAATAAGTGTGCGAATGCTCCAAGTTCACCTCACCCTCTAATTCCTATTCATCCAAGGAAATGGGTCTGTTGGCACTGTCCACAGATCGGACAAAATCCATAACTACTTGGTTGTTATGAGAACCAGTGAGCTGGGGCCAATCCTCGAGCAAAGTGAATTGCGAAAGTGGACAAATTGCCAAACAAACACTCATATAGAAAGAGGAGGTATTGGCTTTGTAAGTACTGAACTTTAGGTTGGATGGTTTATTCAATTACAAATCCAGTCGTTTGTCTTTCAACAGTCATAAAAGTATGACTTACCCAGCAGATTTGTTTTTGTGGCAACTTTGCCAAAATCGCTATACCATTCCCACATGGGTCACTGACACTAAAATCGATACTAACAAACACGTTTTTTAATGCCTTTAACAACCAGTCCAAAGTGCATTATATAAATTAAGTGACACGCTTATGCAAGGACCAACTAACTTCCAGATTCGAGGATCATTCAGAAGACAGTCACAAGGGGTGAATGACATTCAGTACTGGTGAGCTTCATCCTTCTTGTTGAAGAGAAAAAGCAACAGACCCAACTTATTTTCTAGCTGACTAACTGGTCCCCATAAAGGCATTATGAATTTTTCTGCTGCGCTTATCTTATGTTTCATATGCCCATGGGTGACCCTTTTCATCATGTGGGCAAATGCACACTTTGCAAACAGCAAGGTTCCACAAACAGCTTTGAGTTAATAACCATTTTATCTATTTATTTCTATCTGGTTAAAGAATAAATGTTGGCCAGTGCATTAGGAAAACTTTTGTGCTCTTCTTTGATTCTTTTATACTCATTTGAACAGACATAGGGGGCTTTTTAAATAACAGCACCACCGACAGTGTCGCACTCCAATACTGCACTAAAGTGTCAGCTTTGATTATGTTCTCAAAGTCTGCACAATGTAATTGTAAAACCTGCAGAATGTGACAGTAAACCATGTGCATGACTGAAGATGACAGGTTCTCACAATGAATAGCAGCAGAAATAATTGAACCTCCAGGTATGGATTAGAACTGAATAATGAATTCACAACTGGTTTAAGTGAATTCTTCCCCCCATTTGTTGTTTAAATAATAGAGTCTGTCACAGAAGTGATATCGATATTTGATTTTAAAACACTTAAGCATATTGATTTAAACAACTGGAAATGTTTCACTATTTCGTGCAAGAAGTGCTGTTTCCTTTATTCAATGTCCATTGCACTGTGATTATATTAAATGCACGTGATCTCTTGACTTTCAATCCAAAGAATAGTCAGCAACAGAAATGTTTACTTTTCCAGGGTTATCAAGAATGCCACTGCTTTAAAAGTATTCTCCCCACAAGTTAAGCATGAACAAGTAACTTTTATTTGCTGCTGTGGAAGTTATAATACGAGCCTAAACTGAAGTCCTGTACACTAATAATCCAAGTATTCATGATTCAAAATATCATTGCACTATTGTATGTAACCACAAATGTGTTGCATTTACATTTACAACACTTACTAATGTGTCAAAAAATATTATTTTGTATCGATATGCAAGATGTCATTACCCGTTAAAACTTATTTTCCACCATTAGTCACAGTAATTCACAGTCTCGACACAGAGTAATTACTATCTATATTTCCTAAGTTTTGAAAAGTTATTCAGCAACTCTTCAGTCTCCCATATCAATAAATAGGCTCAATTGGATGAAATGGTGGTCTCAAGGGAAAAAATAAATGATTTCCCCATTTATTTGGTGTGCAGGGTTGTGATTTGTGACCTGTTCATGTCAGTTCTATTGGACGTGGGTAGCATGCAAACTCAATGCTCCTACATAATTTTCTGCGATTATAGGTTGGGGCGGAATGAGTTTCTGGCAGTGGTGTCCTCCACACACTGTCAGCTGCCTTTTAGCAAAGAGATGATCAGCATTGTAACGTTCTGTTCTCAAAGACAGACTGTCCCTGCTTCAAGAGAAACAACACTGAATAATATTGCCGGAACTATTGGCTGGGAAATTGAACACAAGACAGAAAGAAGGTTCCATGGTAATAGATGTGGTGCTGGAGGCATTAGTGCAGGTGAACAGAGACCCAATAGTGGGGTCAGGAGGTCCTGATCGAGAGCCCTCAAAGGAGAATTTGAGAAAGTGGTGTTAATTGTATCATAATTATGTTTAATTGTATAAGGGTGATGGGAATTAACCAGAGAATTACTTGAGCCCTATAGAGAGAGACAGAGATTAACATTGTAGTTTTTGGATTAGGGATATTCTTGCTCAGGGCGGCACGGTGGTGCAGTGGTTAGCACTGCTGCCTCACGGCACTGAGGACCCAGGTTTGATCCCAGCCCTGGGTTACTGCCCATGTGGGGTTTGCACATTCTCCACATGTTTGCATGGGTCTTACCCCCACAACTCAAAAGGTGCGCAGGGTAGGTGGATTGGCCGTGTTAAATTGCCCCTTCATTGGAAAAAAATTGGATACTCTAAATTTAAAAACAAAGAAAAAATAAAAATAGAAAACAGGAACATTCTTGCTTGTGTAATTGTAAATAAATATAAACCTGGGTAAAGATAATTATTTCCAGAGATAGCAGTCCAGTACTATCAAAGAACTCATGAACAAGAGACTACAAGGAATAATTACTCCAGAAGTAAAGGAAGACTGCAACACCATCCAAATGAACCAAGGTGAATTTAATGGACAAGCATAGGAAACATGCAAAATGCAAAGAGAGGGATAAACCTACAAAACCCAACCAAGAGAGAGAGAAACACGTGACTGAGAAAAGTACAACAACAAAGAAAGAAAGAAGTGGATCAAGTCTGGGTCTAGATAAGAGATCAAGGAAGAGAAGTTAAATGAAATGAAATGAAATGAAAATTGCTTATTGTCACAAGTAGGCTTCAAATTAAGTTACTGTGAGAAGCCCCTAGTCGCCACATTCTGGCACCTGTTCGGGGAGGCTGGTACAGGAATTGAACCCGTGTTGCTTGGCCTGCTTGGTCTGCTTTAAAAGCCAGCTATTTAGCTCTGTGCTAAACCAGCTCAAAACCAGCCAAAAGTAGTAATTATCCAGATAATTGACAGAGGTCTCATTCAATACATACTTCAGAAGATACTGGGTGGGATTCTCCAATCTTCGGCAGAGTGTCCACGCCGTCGTAAACGCCGTCGCGTTTTTCGACGGCGTGAACGGGCCGCTACCAGGACTAATTCTGGCTCCCGGCTAAATGTGTGCCGCAGGATCCACGCATGCGCAGTAGCGCTGACGCCAACGCGCGCATGCGCAGTGGCCTCCTTCAACGCGCCGGCCCGATGCAACATGGCGCCGGCGCGTAGGAAAAATGGCCCCCAGCTAGAGAGGCCGGCCCGCCGGTTGGCGGGCCCCGATCTCGGGCCAGGCCACATCGGAGGCCCCCCCGGGGTCGGCCCCCCCCCCCCACCCCGGGGTCGGGCCCACCCCGGGGTCGGGCCCCCCCCCACCCCGGGGTCGGGCCCCCCTCCCCTCCCCTGCCACCCAAAGCTTCAACGCCGAGGTCCAGCCGGCTCAGAGTCGGTTAGAACGGCGCCGGCGGGACTCGTTTTTTTTTTCACGGCCGCTGGGCCCATCCAGGCCGGAGAATCAGCAGGCCAGCCACGCAGAGCGGCCCACGACCAGCGCTGCACCAACTACTGTAGCCACCTACAATGGCTGATTCCCGATTAATTTGGCCAAACCCCGATGTAAAATGGCGAACTGAAAAGGCTGATGGGAAAATCAGCCAACAGGACTCAAACGGACAGCTGCAGACAGAATAGCGTATTCGGCTCTGGGGAAGTCGGCCCAGACCGATGCCTGCAACCATTAACAGCATCAACCCAGCCATCTGCAGTTTAATCGGCTATTCCCGGGAACAATTGCTACAAATTAGCAATTGAAAGCCGATTCAGACCTCTCGGCGCCAGCAGTGGCCGAGACAAAGAAAGGTGAACGACCACCCCCCCGATCAAGGAATCGCCCCATTATTGGAACATATCGAACCCAATGATTGGGACCAAGTCCAATCACTTGGGACCAGTGTCAAGGTCCGCCCCGAGAGGCGGGAGGCCCCTAGGAACTATAAAGATAGGGGCCAAGTTCAGATCGACCCTTCTTCTCTACTCGCAACCTTCGAGACCCTTCGACGAAAGAACAAGTAAGTCTTACTCCAGCGATCGCTACCTGATAGGTGTTCCAGACTATCGACCCGTACCAGCCTTTTTGAATCCCGCAGGCCAGACCCAATTCGATAAGCCATTCGTTTCCCTGACCTGGTGGGCCATCACCAAAGTTAACTATTGGCCTTTAGTGGTAGTTAATAGTCTAGAGGTAGTATTATTGTATAAGTATTTATTGCTGTATATAATAAATGATCGTTGATTTAACATTTACTAAGCGGTGTGCTGTACTATTAATCATTACTTGGACTTGAACCACGTGGTGGTATCAGAAAGATACCTGGCGACTCGTGAGCAAAGGTGACAGAATTAGAGCAAATAAAACTAAGGCTAATTAGAGCAACACTACGCCGGCGCCAATGGCGCCGATTCTCTGCTCTGCGGAGAATCGCGTACCAGTGTCGTGGCGGCAAGGCCCGGTCACGGGGATTCTCCCGCCCGGCCCAGGGGATTGTGGAAACAGTACAACCCATATAATGGTGTAAGAGACACCCATGACCAAGTGTTGAGAGGGAGAATGCTTCTAGCTGAGACAGAACAACACGTATAGTCAAGTATATCTGTATATAGTTATGTTTATCCAATAAACCAGTTCCTGTTGAGCCTGCCAATGTCTCAGCAATCATTCTTTAGCTAGGCTCAACCAATATACAACAAGCACCTCGCTCAGATCAAGCCTCAAGTCTCCTGGTTTGAAGGGAATGAAAGCCACCAAAGACCAGGGATTTGATGTAGTATCCTGAGCAATATTATTCCCTCAATAACAATCCCCAAAACATTAGCCAGTCAGATATTTCATTTTCTGCTGGTGGGACTTTGATTTGTGGAACTTGGCACTGCGATGCCTGCATAACAAGAGGAGTGATGCTGTAACAAGTAAATTGTTGACTCTGAAGTACTGAAGACATAAAAGTTGTTATGTGAACAGGTTTCCCGTTTTTCAATTTGAAGTTAACATGGGCAAACTGTAAAATACTCCTGTGAGTACTGCTGGAAACAGGAAATAAACCTTTCAGCTTGTGACTTTGTGCAAAGTGTCAGTGCTCGTGCAAATGCAGAATGAAATGCAATTCTGCCCAAGATTTTAGGGGAGCAGCTTCCACCTTCCTATTGAAAATTCTGTCCACCATTTTGTAAATTCTAGTAGTAAAGGTCAAGGTTATAATTTATGAGGCGTTGCCTGTCCAGCAACTGGATGATTTAATAACTTGCCACTAGATTTCAACAAGAAAATAAATTATGTTAGTATCAGCAAACATTGCCACCTTCAGTTCCTGCCCAAGGTATTGATTTAAAAATGACATATGCTTACAGTACATTATGCTTAATGGTGGTAGAAATTTAAATGAGCGCCTTGCCAAATAATTGAAATGTGTAATTTGTCGCAATTTTAGAAAATGAAGTGCAGACTATCATTCAAATTTCAAACTGGAGTAAGTTATGCCTTGCAAAATTACATTCAATGGTCATTGGAACGGTATTCGTCATTCCAATCTCACTGAAACCGAATAAGAAGGTCAGTAATTTACTGAAAATATAATTTTGGCATTGACTGGCCTAAGTTAGACTACTACACATCCTGATCCTCAGGAGCAAATTAATGCCAAAATCTAATGGCACACTGATTTGAATACGACACAGTGAGAATCATGGTGAATCAGTAATGGTGCCAATGACTCATAAAGGTCACTAATCACAATGCTCCCGGAGTACACGTGGAAGAAGAGTTCACAGAAAATCACGCAGTGATCTTCTGACTGAAAAGGACTTGAATTATTTCCTTGACTCTCCAGCATGAAGTCCCAGCAGCAGAAAGTCACATCCGCTTCACAATAAGTTTGGCCAGTTCTAACCTCGTCAGATGATATGAAGACTGATGGAACAACGAAATAGGAACAGAATAGGTTTTATTAATATCGATCTCAAGACAAGCAGTAATGCTCAAACAACCTCAACAAAAACATTCATATCGCACCTTTAACATGCTAAAGCATCCCCAAGTCTTTCCTCGAACCACATAAAAGATAGTCTGACAGATTGAAGAGATAGGTTTCAAGCACCTTCTTAAAGGAGGAAAGAAAGAGAGGTAAAGAAGTTTATGAAGAAAATTGCTGAGGCTGGGGCCTTGGTAGCTGAAGGCACAGCTGCTGATGTTGGGGTGATTTATTACAAGTTCCTGAGAAACGCATCTTGAGTTGAACGTTGTAAATCGGAACCATTTTTCCCATAAGAATATAAGCTGTTCTCGTTATATATTAACGATCTAGATGACGGGACTGGGGGCATTCTGGGTAAGTTTGCCGATGATACAAAGATAGGTGGAGGGGCAGGTAGTATGGAGGAGGTGGGGAGGCTGCAGAAAGATTTAGACAGTTTAGGAGAGTGGTCCAAGAAATGGCTGATGAAATTCAACGTGGGCAAGTGCGAGGTCTTGCACTTTGGAAAAAAGTATATAGAGGCATGGACTATTTTCTAAACGGTGACAAAATTCATAATGCTGAAGTGCAAAGGGACTTGGGAGTCCTAGTCCAGGATTCTCTAAAGGTAAACTTGCAGGTTGAGTCCGTAATTAAGAAAGCAAGTGCAATGTTGTCATTTATCTCAAGAGGCTTGGAATATAAAAGCAGGGATGTACTTCTGAAGCTTTAAAAAGCATTAGTTAGGCCCCATTTAGAATACTGTGAGCAATTTTGGGCCCCACACCTCAGGAAGGACATACTGGCACTGGAGCGGATCCAGCGGAGATTCGCACGGATGATCCCAGGAATGGTAGGCCTAACATACGATGAACGTCTGAGGATCCTGGGATTATATTCATTGGAGTTTAGGAGGTTGAGGGGAGATCTAATAGAAACTTACAAGATAATGAATGGCTTAGATAGGGTGGATGTAGGGAAGTTGTTTCCATTAGCAGGGGAGACTAGGACCCGGGGGCACAGCCTTAGAATAAAAGGGAGTCACTTTAGAACAGAGATGAGGAGAAATTTCTTCAGCCAGAGAGTGGTGGGTCTGTGGAATTCATTGCCTCAGAGGGCGGTGGAGGCCGGGACGTTGAGTGTCTTTAAGACAGAAGTTGATAAATTCTTGATTTCTCGAGGAATTAAGGGCTATGGAGAGAGAGCGGGTAAATGGAGTTGAAATCAGCCATGATTGAATGGTGGAGTGGACTCGATGGGCTGAATGGCCTTACTTCCGCTCCTATGTCTTATGGTCTTATGGTCTTAATGATTTCTACTTGGGATCGGTTCCTGAAGCAAAGCCTGACACCCTATTTACACCAAAATAACTACAATTGTAGTAATCAATTGTAAAAAATAGTAATATAGCAATGAATTAATATTATGAAATTAAAATTTTAAGAACAAGTTTCAAAACATAAAGATTCACCAAGTAAAAATGTCGAAACAGCAGCTGAGTGCATTGAGTACATTGCGTCAAGGAGATAGGCAGTGCACAAGATGTGCATAGATGCATAGAAGATAGGAGCAGAAGGAGGCCTTTTGCCCTTCGAGTCTCCTCCGCCATTCATTACAATCATGGCTGATCATCCTACTCAATAGCCTAATCCTGCTTTCTCCCCATAGCCTTTGATCCCATTCTCCCCAAGTGCAATTCCAGCCGCCTCTTGAATATATTCATTGTTTTAGCATCAACAACCTCCTGTGGTAATGAATTCCACAGGCTCACCACTCTTTGTGTGAAGAAATGTCTCCTCATCTCTGTCCGAAATGCCCTGATTCCACAGACTGTGACACCTGGTTCTGGACACACCCATCATTGGCAACATCTTCCCTGCATCTACCCTGTCTAGTCCCGTTAGAATTTTATAAGTCTCTATGAGATCCCCCCCTCATTCTTCTGAACTCCAGTGAGAATAATCCTAACCTAGTCATTCTCTCCTCACATGACAGTCCCGCCACCCCTGGAATCACAGATATTTGAACTTGTTCGCTGGCATGGCATCATAAAGTCGAAACCGAAGTTGTAAATTTGAAACAGTGTCAATTTACAAACAGTGTACGTGCCATTTGTCATAACTCGGACATCGGAAAGTCAAGGACTGCCTGCAGCTTGTAACATTTAAGGAAGAATATGCTTGTAATCTTCTTTGAATAGTGCCATGGGATTGTTTCCATTCATCTGACCAATGAGTGCTGGGTTTAACATCTGAAGGATGTCAAAAGTGACAATACCTCACCTCTTTCATACTGCACCGGTATAAGCCTAAATTATATGCTCAAGTTTCTGGAGTGGAATTTGAACCCGTAACCTCTAAGAACCCCGATAAAACACGCAAACTGTCCATTTCCACTTCCTAAATCACTGTGAAAGTTGCCTTTGTCTTCTAATTCTAGTTTTCATGTGCCGTTATATTAAATTTTTCAACAGATCGACAGTAATTGTTACTTATCGCCTTTGGGCGTTATGAGTAAGAGACATGGGTTGAATTCCTGTATCTTCCATACTTCCCTTCTTCTTGGAAAGTGCCCAACATCTGTTTTGGAAGTATAAAAAGTTTCAGAAATGGTGGTGAGGGGGAGGGAAGGAATGAAGACAGAAAGAAGAGGAAGGGGAGAGAGAGAAAGACAAGCGTGTGGAAGATATATAAAGAGGTGAGAAATAAAGATGGAGAGAAATGAAGAGTGAGATGAGAGCATGAGAAAGAGTGTGAGAGCGGTGGAAGATGGGATAGAAAAAGAGACTGAAAGAAGCAAAGGTAATGAATGTGCATGCATCATTACTACAAATGGGAGGATATTCTACTAAATTAAACTATGCACCCTTGGCCAGTGCAGTGTAACAAAGCAGCAGCCCAAGGATGTATCCAATAATTTAGATGCCCAATTCTAGCAGGAGAATTCTTGATTACAAGCGGTGAAAATGGAGGTTTTCTCTTTTAAAGGATGTTTTTCTTGCAAAGAAATGTTTGGAAAATATTTTTCAACTCAGAAGATACATCAGCAAATCTATTCATTTCCAGGTAATGAATGTTAACTTTTCCCACAGTCACACACAGTGATAGACCATGTGGAAATCCACTATTTGCATATTGAATAGGCATGAGAGTCCATAAATCAGTCTACTCAGTGTGTAATCTCTCACAAAATGAGTTTGGTGTGAAACACCTGCAGAGATTGCAATTTATGAACACCACTGTAACAACTTAAAAAGGACAGCATGCCGAAAACCATGATGCAAGTAGTGTCAGAATGCAGTACTGAGTCACAAAACTGTCACCTGTCACTTTTAGCTGACGTTGTCAAGGCACAAAATGACAAGTGGCTGCTCTGCTGGCATCCTTTTTAGTATTCGACTATTAATGTGGAGGCACAGTGGGAGAAGGGAATCAAGAGAGATGGACAAATTAGCTTTCACACTGTCCGCAGCACTGGCTACCAGAATATGCAGCATGGCCTAGAGATTGGATTGAGTAAGGCCTGTTTTACTGGTATGCCAAGGTATGGTGCCTGGACTTACACACACAAATCCCACTCTGAAGATGCATCACCCACGACATTGGTTATGGCTTCGCCATGTATCTACAGTGTGTGCTTAAAGTTGGTGCCCGTGTAAGTTCAATCCTCTGAGACAAGTCAAGGTCAGTTTCTTCAGGCATGCTAGGAACCAAACTTGCAGTCCTTAAACGGGACTGGAGGCTGTCACATGAGAAGGTAATTTTATTAAAAACCTAACTTATTGTGGAGCAAGGAGAGACAAGAGTGCTCCACCTTACGCCCCATAAAATCTAGAGGCCCCCATTCACCTCGCTCAGCCCCTCCCAAGTACATTCTACATCCCACTCCCCCTGCCCACTCCACTCACAGCCTCAACTGCCATCCTGAGGACCTCAACCCATGTCAGTCAGCTGGTCTAAAAGGCCTCTTGTGACGGCAAGCTGTTACTGTGGGCATGTATAGTACCCACAGTGGTTAGCACACATAACTAGGAACAGGAAGCAGTGCTTCCAAGACAGGAACACTAAACCTCGTATAAGCATGGCATAGTCAAAACTGGAAGATCTATAGACCACAAAGAATTAAACCACAAGTACACCAACCATTTAATATTAATCAACATCTAAAATTCTCATTATATGCATCCCCTTTAAAACACCCAAGAACCTCAGAAGCTCAGCATCTGCGGAGAACCTTACACTGTGCAAAAAAATTATCTTCAACAAAAATGCTGAGACGGTGACATAGGTTGGTACAATTAGTTCAGGCTTTATCCCTGCAAATACTTGGAGGCAAAAACAATGGAATAACTGCATGAAGGCAATCCAATTGTGGAGCAGATAATTAACAAGCAGGTAATGGCTGCAATTACTATCGTATTTCCATATCGAAGCAATTATAATTTCCAATCACATTAGTGCTAAAAATTGGAAGAAAGGGAAGAAACAACAGTTATCTTTCCCTTAGTGGCGGAAACATTGTTAGCCTACGAAATCTCGCTGGACCAAGATCACAGCTTCACACATGCTCTGCAACAAGACAATCTTCAATTTTATCTCTTATGTGGCCATAGCTGCTGTGCTGGATACATTCTGATCTGACAAGTTCCTTTGGTCGTTCTTTTTGCCAGGCTCTTTTTTGTAAATTAAATAATAACATCACAATGCCAAAGGAAGAGTTGACTCAAATCAATCCTCAAAAAGGCAATAATTGTGAAGCATCAAGGTTGCGTTGTTTAAAGATTTTTTAAAAAATGTCTCGGCCTGTTGTGTCTTTTTGTTGAACGCGTTTATTTTAAAACCGCAACTCTCGCTGACCCCACCAGGAAGGGGTTCAGCAGAAAAGATTTGCAAAGTCTGGGAGCAGCGGAGCTGCACTAACAGGTGCCTGTGCTTTCTGGGCTATTGAGCGTAATCCTGCTGAGAATTTGGTTCCACTGTGCCAGCAGCTTCGGTTACTCTTCTCAAACAGTTGCCCAATTATTTCAGCAGCACTCCCCTTTTTAAATATTGAAATTAACAGGGTAAGTTCAAATATAATTCCTGACAACAACAAAAATCTGATGTGAAGGATCTGTTGGTGTGGTTTTGTGCTTTGGGTTACGCTGCCACAATTATTTTGTAATTCTGTTCAATTGCAACAGCAAGAATTTGAATTGTGCAGTGCGATAGCAAACAACGTGATGTTCATAGAATCAGACAGCACTGAGGGGGCTTGTTGAGCCCATCATGAGAGTGTCAGCTCTTTGAAAGAGCTATCTGATTAGTTCCGCTCACCTGCTTTGTTCCCCCACATCGCACTTCAACTGTTTCCTTTTTAAGAACATAACCTAATTCCCATTTGAAACGCATGACACTGAAGCCAAAACCTTACTGCCAGCGGGGTCTTCCTGTGGCAGGTTCCCTGGTGGTGGAGGCATTGAACAAGCCATTGAAAGGGCAGCACGGTGGCGAAGTGGTTAGCACTGCTGCCTCGTGGCGCCGAGGTCCCAGGTTCGATCCCGGCTCTGGGTCACTGTCTGTGTGGAGTTTGCACATTCTCCCCCTATCTGCGTGGGTTTCGCCCCCACAACCCAAAAGATGTGCAGGGTAGATGGATTGGCCAAGTGCCCCTTCATTGGAAAAAAATAATTGGGTACTTTAAATTTATATAAAAAAAAGAAAAAGCCATTAACATCAGCGGGACTGGAATGTCCCACCTCTGGCTAATGGCAGGCTGCCTCTCCCACCACAAAACACCCTGCTGGAGGGTGGGTGGGGAGGGGTGTGGAGAGGAAAATCCCGCCATGAGTCATGGGGACCAGAAGGCTTGAAGTTAATCTTAAAGCTGGAGAAGCAGCATGTAGTCTACATTCGGCTCAGTGTAACTAAATTGGGGAGAATTATAGAATTTACAGTGCAGAAAGAGGCCATTCGGCCAATCGAGTCTGCACTGGCCCTTGGAAAGAGCACCCCGCTTAAGCCCACCCCATAACCCAGTAACCCCACCTAACCTTTTTGGGCCACTAAGGACAATTTATCATAGTCAATCCACCTAACCTGCGCATCTTTGGACTGTGGGAGGAAACCGGAGCACCCGGAGGAAGCCCACGCACACACGGGGAGAACGTGCAGACTCCGCACAGACAGTGACCCAAGCCGGGAATCGAACCTGGGACCCTGGAGCTGTAAAGCAACTGTGCTAACCACTGTGCTACCGTGGGGGAATTGGTGGGATGGGATACATCATCCTAGGTTCTCAAAAATAATCCCCAGTTGCTTCTGGAATGTGCATGCGTGGATATCAATTTGGGGAAGAATTCGGTTGGTTCGAATGGATGCCCCCATGTTGCCACATGATAGCAGCATTCACATTGTTTTGGCTTGAGCTTCACTGACAACACTACAAAAGGATGGTCAGCAACCAGGAAATGTACCCCAGCATTGTTTAGCGCCTTTATGTTGAGAGAGAGGAATGGAAAACTAACGGCGAGAAGCACAATAATTCTATCAAAGCAATATAGAAAGGCTAAGTGGCCGAGCATGGCCATGGTTCATACACAAACACTTCCTTCACACACCTCCAATTCAAATCTCCATTCTTTCTTCTGAACCTGGCCATGACAAAAATGAACCATTGTTAATTCCAGAATCCTTCAATCCATTTCTAGGCCTGCAATGATTCAGTTCATTTTTTAAAAATGAAACAACTATCCAGAATGACTTACAATTTTCTGGTAGTTTCTCATGTATTTGACTATTTTCTGAATGTTGCTTGAGGCAATGTGAGCATTGCAGTTAATGGTCTTTCAGATAGTGGGGGCATCTGGATGCGCTACAGACATGGTGCACCTCTAATGCTGTTTCCTTGGGAGGACCAATTTTTTGATTGACCCAACAACATTGAAGGAGTCAATATACAAGACAGGATTGTCTCTGACTTTTAGTGAAATGTATTGATGATGGTATTCTCATGCACTCACTACTATTTTTTCTTCTAGGTGATAGAGGGCACGGTTTAGAAGATACTGTCAAAATGATGCTGAGCATATTGCTGCATTATGTGAGGATTTGCAACTGTACAATAGACAACAAATAGTGCCACATCTGAACTTCCATTGAAGGAGAGGTAATTGATAAGCAGTTGATGATAGTCTTGCCCAGGTTGCCACCCTGAGGAACTCCTGCAGTAATGTCACGAAACAAGGAACCCACCTTGCTTTGCATGTGTGCATGACTTCAGCCACTGGAAAGATTACACCCTGATTCGCATTTATTCCCCATCATGAAATCTCACAAACATAGACCAGGTGTAACGGCATCTGGGGGGCGGGGGCTCCCAGGCCATTGGAGACCCCTAGGTGGTTGGACTCTGGACAGAGTGGCACCCTGGCACTCCTACTGGCAACCGGGCACCTATGCACTGACAGCGTCGCACCGTAGCATTGCCACCCGAGCATCCTGGCACTTACAGGGGGTCCTGGTGGCAATGCCAAGTTGGCAGGGGCACTGCAAGGGTGCCAGCCTGGCAATTCCAAGGTGCACGTGTGCCAGGTTGCCCGTGCCAGAGGTCAGGCCTGGGGTGCCTTGCCCTTCGACCATAAGACCAAGGAGCAGAATTAGACCACTCGGCCCACCGAGTCTGCTCCGCCATTCAATCATGGCTGATATTTCTCTCATCCCCATTCTCCTGCCTTCTCCCCATAATGGGCAGCCTGGTAGCACAGTGGTTGGCACAGTTGCTTCACAGCTCCAGGGTCCCAGGTTTGATTCTCTCATGGGTCACTGTCTGTGTGAGTCTGCACATTCTACCCGTGTCCGCGTGGGTTTCCTCCGGGTGCTCCCACAGTCCAAAGATATGCAGATTAGGTGGATTGGCCATGCTAAATTGTCCTAAGTGTCCAAAAAAAAGGTTTGGTAGTGTTACTAGGTTACGGGGATAAGCTGGAAGTGTGGGCTTAAATGGGGTGCTCTTTCCAAGGGCCGGTGCAGACTTCATACGTCAAATGGCCTCCTTCTGCACTGTAAATTCTATGATAATTCTATGAACCTCTGATCCCCTTATTAATCAAGAAGGTGGGATGAGACGGTGTTCGAGGACCTCGGAAAAGATACGTTTGGTGCAGTGAGGTGGGGGGGGGGTGTTTGGAGGCCATGGTGGGGTCGCTGGGGTGTGGGGGATGTCGAAAGATTGAGCCTGCCCTTAAAAATGGCATCCCGATCTGTGAGTAGTCTAAAAAATGGCAAAGTGCCATTGAATAGTGGGGGGGCTTCATGGCGCTGCAGCCACCAAGAAACATCCCACTAAACACGCCCAGGATAGACCAAGGTAATTTTCCACATGGTTGCGTGGTTGCCACTTTTTTAACTCTACCGTAATAGCTTGGCTGGGTGAGTGGCTTATTCTGGAACATGGGATTTCAGCACAATACCAGGATGTTGTTGAAGCTCCACATTCAATATCCTCAGCTGTTTCATGATGTCAAATGGAATGAAGTGAATTGGTTAAAATTTGACGTCTTTGCGGATGGGGGCATCAGACGACGGCCAAAATGGATCATCCACTCTACCCTTCTAACTGAAGGTAGTTGCAAATGCTTCAGCTTTGTCATTTGTGCTAATGTTCTAGGCCTCCACTACTATTGAGGTTGGGGATGATTTTGAAGCCTTCTCCCCACACTAGTTCCTTAATCGTCCGCCACCCATTCACAACTTGATTCAGTCAAAACAGCTCTGAGCCACAAAATCAGTTTTGTAGTTTTGTCAGGTTTAGCTTGGTGGTGCTGCCGGAATGGTCTGCTATATTATTCTTGAACCAGTGTTGGTCATCTGGCTTGACAGTGATAGAAGGCTGGAGAACATTTCTAATTTACAAAGTTGGTGCTGTCACATGACTTAGTCTTTACACTGTGATAGGGGCTGGTTTAGCACAGGGCTAAATAGCTGGCTTTTAAAGCAGAACATGGTAGGCCAGCAGCACGGTTCAATTCCCGTACCAGCGTCCCCGAACAGGCGCTGGAATGTGGCGACGAGGGGCTTTTCACAGTAACTTCATTTGAAGCCTACTTGTGACAATAAGCGATTTTCATTTAATTTCATTTCATTTTTTTTTCACAAGGAATGGATGGTGGTTACTTCTATCAGTGCTGTTATGAAGAGGTGCATCTGCAGCATGTGGCTTAATCAGGGCCTGATCAGATAGGTCTCTCATCACCCACAGAAGGCACTAGATCTTTCAGGACTTGGTCAGTTTTGGGACTACCGAGCTACTCTTGGACTTCTATGCCCTTGTCCCCCTCGATGCTTCCCCCACATGGTGTTCAAGATAGATTACTGAATAATCACCTGAGAGAGAATTTGATCGTTTCTACTTTCCTCGGCCTGAGGGGAATCACCTGTTACCCCATCTATAACTTTACTATTCTCATTACTGTTATTGTGTCTCTTCTCAGCCTTGTTCAGCAAAAGAAATTCTTGTCAGACGATTGTGGGCGAGATTCTCCATTCCCCGACGGCGATTTCGTCATCGGCGATCGGGTGGAGTATCCCATTTACGCCGAAATCGGGTGCGGCACCTGTTTGACGCAGGATCAGTATGCTCCACCCCCTCCGAAACAGCGTCATCGCGGCGTGTGCTGCGATTTAAGGGGCTGGTTTAGCACACTGGGCTAAATCGCTGGCTTTTAAAGCAGACCAAGGCAGGCCAGCAGCACGGTTCAATTCCCATACCAGCCTCCCCGAACAGGCGCCAGAATGTGGCGACTAGGGGCTTTTCACAGTAACTTCATTGAAGCCTACTTGTGACAATAAACGATTTTCATTTCATTTCATGCCATTGGGATGGCCTCAGCACGCCACCTGATGGCCCTCCCCGATGCTCAGCCGCAAGGGGCCGTGTTCATAACGGCTGGGGGGCTGCAGACTTTGTCAGCACCGCCACAGTCGGGCAAGAGCCGTTCTGCTAGCCGGGGGCTTCCGCGAGGGCTGGGAGGACTGGTGGAGGGTGGCCAAGGGGTGGCTAGCGGTCCTCCAGGGGGCCACTATCTGGCAGGTCGGGTCCATGCATAGCCGGCGCCATGTTTCACGGCGGGACGCTGCCGCTCATTGCTATGCGAGGCCGTGGATCCGGCCGTTTATTTTGTGGAGGCCGAGAGTTTTGGGCGGCTGCTAGCCTCTCACCAGTCGCAGCATCAGTGAGGGGGTGTTAGCCTCAGAATCGGAGAATCTGTTTCTTTACAATGTCACCCCCAAAATCTGAAATTATCTTTGTTCAATTACCATGTGCCAGTGGGCAGAGCGAAACCCCTCATTCAAGAATAAAGTGAACACAGTATTCCATCCATTCCGAAGGTTATGTTTTATTCAATGCTGTTTGTTTTTCTGTTCCGATCAAATTTGCTGAATAAAATGACTCAAGGCATTATTATACAAAGATGTGTCAACTAGCTATTTCTACCTGCAGTTTATAGGAACTCTGACATTTCCTGGCAAAACAGTTGTGTGTTTAATCCGAATTTGACGGCTTCATTGATACTTATTGGAAAATTTTGCTTCAACAATTTTCTTCCCATTGTCCTGAGTGGCCAAACTGCACAGTGTGTTTTGGTTAATCTAAATGTGAAAGCTGCTCAATAAATATTGATGACTCACAATTGAGTACCTGTTTTAACATTGAAGATTTCGCAAGTTCATTATTCCAGGGAGCAGAACTCTTATTTTCTCTTTTTGTTTTATTGTCCTGCATTTATTGAGGCAACAGTGCATTAGAAATATTTAATTGTAATCTTTTCTAGATCTTTAATTCTCCTGTATCTGGAGTTTTCTTCCAGGGGTATGTTGCCTGACAGTCCTTCACTGGGTTACACAGATACTGCATCAAGACTGCCCCAAAGTCTTTATCGATGATGCCACTTCATCAACAATTAATTTGTGTCCTCCACCCTCCCTGTGAGAAAGAACAGCTCTTTTGCGTGGCAGTGTGACTGAAATCATGAACCCAGCGGGAGTTTATCTTGTACCCTACTTCTCTAATAGGCACAACGTCAAGGCACTTTAGTCCTCTGAAGTGATTATGGGCAGAAATCCTTCAACACAAAATACAGCGATGTCTACTTTTCCCTGTAATCAGCAGCTAGTCAAAAATTCAAGAGCATCTGGCTTTGAAACTATGGGGTGGCATTCTCCAGTCCTCCAGACCCGTGTCCCTCAGCAATGCACCCTCGCCATCAGCAGGAATCCCCATTCCCGCCATCTGCCAATGGGAGTTCCCATTGTGGCCACCCCACGTCGCCAGGGAACCCACAGACGTGGGTGCACTACCGGCACAAAGGACGTGGGGCGGGATTCTCTCAGCCCGGGGCTGGGCCGGAGAATCCCCGCGACTGGCGCGAATCACGCCACGCCGCCCCGACGCCGGGATGCGATTCTCCACACAGCGGAGAATCGGCCCCATTGGTGCCGGCGTGGTTGGCGCGGCACCGGTCGGGGGCCGCTCCACGCTGCTGGCCCACCGATTCTTGGCCCGGCTTGGGCTGAGCGGCCGTCGTGAAAATGCCGAATCCCACCAGCGCCGTCCACACCTGCTCTCAGCTGGCAGGAAGTCGGCATGGAAGGGTCAGGGGGTTGCCGGTGGGGGGGGGGGCCTCCGATGTGTCCTGGCCCGCGATCGGGAGCCACCGATGGGCGGGCCAGCCTCTCTGGCTGGCGTTTCCTCCGCGCCAGCCCCTGTAGTCCTGCACCATGTTGAGTCGGTGCCGGCGCGTTGAAGGAAGGCAATGCGCATGCGCGCGTTGGTGCCGGTGCCACTGCGCATGTGCGGATCCCGTGGCGCACAGTTCGCACCTGGATCAGCAGCTGGAGCTGCGTGAACTGCTCCAGTGCTGGGCTGGCCCCTTTTGCGGGCCAGAATTAGTCGTCAGGTCAGCCGGTTCACTCCATCGTAAAACGCGACAGCTTTTACAACGCCGTTGGCCCTCTGCCACGGGATTAGAGAAGCCCGCCCGTGATGTCTGAGAAAATTATTTTGCTAGTATAATAATAATAGTCTTTATTGTCAAAAGTAGGCTGACATTAACACTGCAATGAAGTTACTGTGAAAAGCCCCGAGTTACCACACTCCGGCGCCTGTTTGGGTACACAGAGGGAGAATTCCGAATGTCCAATTCACCTAACAGTCCGTCTTCCAGGACTTGTGGGAGGAAGCCGGAGCACCGAAGGAAACCCATGCAGACACGGGGAGAAGGTGCAGACTCTGCACAGTGACCCAATCCGGGAATCAAACCTGGGACTCTGGCGCTGTGAAGCAACTGTGCTAACCACTGTGCTACCGTGCTATCCATAGGATTGAGTTATGGGAAACAAATAGACATCACTTCATTTATCTTTCAGAATTTATTTTCCCCATGTCCAGACTGATAGTGTGCGTGCGAAAATTCTCTCTCCCTCACCAAAATAAATTGGGATAATGGGACAGAAAGTTTTCATCTGTCTACCCAAAACCAAATAGGTGCCCTGAAGTGATCGTCTGTCATTATTTAATCTCTGGATTCAATTGACACTTCGAAAACCACATGGAGTTTTAATCACAGGGGTAAAAAAAAGTTTATGAACCTCACTGGCACGATTGAACCAACCCATTGTAAATGGCGTGGATATGGGTACACCGGTTACAGGCAAAAGCAAAAATCGAGATTTGTTGCAGGCGTGAATCACTTTGCTAGTTAACCGGCCCATTTCCAATGGTGAGTTCCGGATCACTCATGGCAAGCATACCATTGACCACAATTTGCATCAAATTCCATCTCATTCACAAAATTGAAGTTGAATGTAATGGCCTCCCAGGAATGAACTGGCTCCCCAGCGAGAAATCACGTGGGTGTTGTTTAGTACTCCTTTTTAAAAACATAATGCTGGCCCAATGATTGCTGAGAGGAAATTGAGGCGATGAGTCGACATTTCCATTTTTCAACATGCAGCGGAAGTGCCCCAGTATTCTATGGGAGTGTGGAACCCCTCAGGAGGATTGGGCTTGGTCAGGGATCTGAAGTGTTCCAGGTCGAGTGTTGCCCCTGGGCTGGGGGGGGGGGGGGGGGGGGAGGGATTGAGGGGCTTGTCGTCCATGAGGCCTTAAAGCCATCTTTAAATATTGTGGATATGCAAAACAGCTGCTGTCTGTCTGTCCTGTCAAAAAGATCTAGGACTGAGCCCTCATCTTGGTGACATGCTGAAGGTCACTTTAACTCCATTTGACTGTGGGCAGCCTCTAGCTTCACAGTTGGAGGCTATTGCTAATAGAAAATTGGCCTTATTAGTTGTGAGAGCTGCTTGCTGCTTCTTGTGGCTGCAAACGCCTGGAGGCTGCTGTTGCTGTGTCCTTCCTTTTCTGTAACCAGAAACAAACTCATTTTTTTCTAAGATACCTGGATGCTGGAATATTGGGCTCAGGGGGATGTATGAGGTCAGAAGGTAATCCAATTTGAAGCAAGAAGATGCTGCAGGACCTGACGCACGCCATTCATCCAAATGGGCAACCTGATGATGCTGTTGAAGAAATGCTTTCGCAGATTCCTGATGCTTTTGTTGCTGCCGTGCTGAGTGCTGCATGTAACTGATATGTCACCACAGGCTGGACACGTTAGAAGTCAAGGATGTTCACCTGCACCTTGAGCACCGGTGGAATATTTGGATGCCAGGATTTGGTTGCAGAGAGACTGGGCCTGCACAGCTGCAACTCCTGGATGGAGAATGACACTGATACCTGGAACAAGTCACACATTGATGGATAAAACATTTCTACGACAAAGCTCTGGACCCAACACATTCTCGAGCATATCCTCCATTTCTGTTGAGGATCCTGTGAGGGGTGACATCAGTGGGTTTTTTTGTGAAAATGAGCTGATGTAGCTTTGTTGGTACTAAGATGGAATGGTGACATTTCCTTGTTGTTTACTGGTTAGTGTGATCTGTGGTACATTACATAGTTGATTTTCAAATCTTTGTTACTGTTGGCTGTTTGATAAACAAAATATTCCCAACTGGATTTTTGTGAGTTCATGTGCCAATGCAATGCAATTCAATCAAACTTTGATGCCTGAATACTTTGCCTAAACCCTAGAAGCGTCAGCACCATCGAGGCAGCAGACATCAAACACTCAAGAGCTGGGCTTCAGCACTGGAGATATCCTTGCGACCGGAGGGTGAGTGTGTGGATCAGGGGAGGGCACTTGAGCACAGTCTCTCGAATGTTCCCAGCAGTGGTCTGGGGTCCAGGGCCTCCTGATGTTGGCGGGGGTGAGTGTGCAGAGCGAGATTTTCCAGCACAGCGGGCTTGCTGGATGGAACCCAGAGAGAAGGCAGGACACGCAAGGGTGGTGGAGGCTTGGGGGCTTTGAGGGTCTCGGGGTGGAAGCCCTAACTGATTGTAAGTCTCAATTGTGTGAGTAACCCATCTTCCTTATCTGTTTATCTTGGATGCTGGGAATTTAGCTTTAGAATTCTGGGATTTCTTTTAATATAAGGTGGCAAAACGAGATGCCCTTGAGGCTCTGCAAGGAGAATGTGGTTTAATGATGATTGCTGCAAGTATAAGCAAATAGCTGTACTGTATGCTTGGTGATTTTGGCAGCATCTGCAGTCTTACATTTTCATACATGTTATCTAATGTCAAATATAGTTTTAATCAATTATTTTGATCTGTCCACAATGCAGTGATGTCGGAGAGATTTATTTTATTTGCAAATGGACTATCTGGCCTAATGGGAAGGATCTATTAATGGCGTATGTTCCTCACGTCTGTCCAGCCCTGACTATTTCTGGATAGTCAGTCACATAACAATGAGCCGTCATTCAGATTCAAACACATTTCCATTAATTAATTCAGTACAGAATTAGTTAAGGCCGTGAGCTTCATTCCATACTGAAACTAATCTTATGCATTAATCACAATTAGTGAATGTAACTAGAATGTAATGAATGGTATCATCTTTCCTCCATCCATTATGTTTCATTAATCAATGCCACAATTTAGCACTGGCTCCTTCCACAGTATTTGTGAAATACTTGACACAATCTCAGTGATGTTCAAGGTTATCCTTTTCAACACGTCCTGAATAATCACTCTTCGGAGGCAACAACCTGCAAACTGGGTAAATAGTCAGGCACTCACAACAGAAGGACCTATGTTTGAGCACAGGACAAGCAAAGCTGATCGTGCAGTCAGTATTCATTTGGGTCCCATTATTAATACATACTTCCATACGATGCATAACTCCAATGTGAAAGCTGCACAAATACACCTGTTATATTTTGGCCAGCGTGCATTCCACATGGCAGAGATGAGTACAAGGAGTTAGGTGTATTTGATAGTCACTCCCATCATTGCTTCTTAGGTTATGATGTCTCCATCGCATGGTAGAACATTGTGAAAATAAAATGGGTTGTTTTTCAATTATTCCACATTGCCTGCAGGAAAACACATGACTGTACCTGACTCCAGATGGTCGGGAGCTGCACAAATTGATTAATCATGGGAAGAACCTGAATCCTGGAAAATAAAAACAGAAAATGCACATTAGGTTTATTGGCCAACGAGAGAGGACTAATGCTTTGAGAGTGACCCACAGATTGTGCTTAAAATTTCAGATTTTCAGCATCCACTCTTATCTATTTTTTCCCATCACTTGCATTATTTGCATCGATGCGTGATATCAGTTGCCTTTTTCTAAAGATTCAAATGCTGAGAAGCCATCAATCTGTCCCACGCATTATTTTGCGCACTGGAAAATTCTATTTGCTGAAAATTCAAGCAGCACCTATTGCTCTGTGCTGGCTATGGAAAATTCTTCATCGTAACTTACAAAGTCTCATTGGTCCTGCCCACATGGTACATCGTGACTTTCATGACTGAAGATGGAACCTGTGACAAGGAGACCCATTAACCATCTTTTCTGAACAAATTTAGAAGGAAGTAATACCTAATATTTAAAATACTCCAACTATTGAAAATTCATCCTATATCCATCCATTTGTGGACATGTTTGGAAAGCATTCTAATAGGGTTTAACGATATTATCAGTAATAATAATAATAATCTTTATTAGTGTCAGAGTAGGCTTACATTAACACTGCAATTAAGTTACTGTGAAAATCCCCTAGTTGTCACACTCTGGCGGCTGTTCGGGTACACTGAGGGAGAATTCAGAATGACCAATTCACCTAACAAGCACATCTTGCGGGACTTCTGGAAGGAAACCGGACCACCAGGAGGAAACCCACGCAGACATGGGGGGAGGATGAGCAGACTCCGCAGACAGTGACCCAAGCTGGGAATCGAACCTGGGACCCTGACGCTGTAAGGCAACAGTGCTAACCACTGTGCTACCATACCACTCATATGAGTTGGTATGTGTGTAGTTCTGTTTGATTGCAAAGGACACACTTCAAAAGTGAGCATTACAATTCCAAATGACATTTTCCACATTGATTTGTGAAAACTGGTGTGAAAAGAAAAAAGAAAATTGTACATTTATCACAAGCATACATCCATGCCCTCTCCTTTCTTGCTTAGATAAACAGAGTGAACAACATATTTGTCCTTGTATTTGCACTTCCCCAGAATAACGTTTCAAGCTATCAATTTAGCTGAAAAGATACGTCTGTCCTCCTGTTCCGAAGAAGATTCTTTTAAGGCCAGAAATCGACTCGAAATAAACTAAAAAGGTTTTTGATTTTGCAGTATTTCTGTCCAGATTATCAGAAATTCATTTATAGGTACAATAAGTCTGTCTACAAATGTGTATTTATTTCAGAACTGTTTTTTCTCTGTGCCTTTAATGCAACTGTATCAATTGTATGGAACTGATGAGACATTCTGAACAGAGAAGTGCAGTAAAAAAGTGGATAAGTCGAGATTTACTCCCATCTGGTACTTTATGATTGTGCACACATCATTGTCAATTACTGTGGTGTTTTGGTTGCAACCCAGGCAAAACATCTACTAAAAAGATTGATTATTAGCTAAAAGGAAGGCTAAACAAGTATGCTTCAGCACAATTTAAAAACCTCACTGTAAGTTGGCTATAACATACAAAGTAAGAGATCGATGTTTCACAAAACCTGAACGACAAATAAGATGGTGAACTGATAGATAGGATGCTATCACGGGATGCAATGGGGCATGGGAAGATATCCAATGTGTATGAGTGTTTGCTGGAGACGGGGAACCATCACTGAAGAGGTATGGGGAAGTGGGTCTAGGGCTAGAAGGAGGCGTGTGGAGTGAGATCCTGCATAGGGTGAACTTTACCTCCTCCTGCGCTAGGTTAAGCCTGATACAATTTAAAATAGTTCATAGAGTGCACTTAACTAAGACACATATGAGTGGGTCCTTCCCTGAGGTGGAGGACAGGTGTGAGGGTTGTTCAGGGGGGCCAGCGAATCGCTCACACATGTTCTGGTCCTGCTCCAACCTAGTTGGGTTCTGGGTCTCATTTTTTGAGATCATGTTGGAGATCGTTGGGGGTCAAACTAAAGCCATGTCCGCTGGTGGCGATCTCTAGGGTGTCAGACTCCCCAGAGCTCCTTGAGGGGGGTTTCGCCTTTGCCTCCTTGGTGGATCAGAGGCGGGTCCTGCTTCGATGGAGGTCGGTGGTGCCACCCAGGACCTCGGCATGGTTGAGTGACCTGGCAGAATTCCTACGATTGGAAAAGATTTAATATACCCTGAGAGGGTCAGAAGTGGTGCATGCCATTCATCACTTTCTTTAAGAACCTGTTTGTGGCCAGCAGTTAGGGGGATGGTGCGGGAGGGTTAGGGAAGAGATTGACAGAGGGAGGAGAGTGGGGCTGAAGGTGATAGGGGCTTTAGGGTGATATCATAAAAGACTCTGGGCGGGATTCTCCACGAACCGGTGGTGTGGGCCACTCCGGCGCTGAGTAGTGGCGTGAAGCACTCCGGCATCGGGCCGCCCCGAAGGTGCGGAATCCTCCGCACTTTCAGTGGCTAGGCCAGTGCCGGAGTGTTTGTCGCTACACCAGCTGCTCTGCCGGCCAGCGCAAGTTGGCACATGCGCGGGTGCGCCAGCGTGTGCTGGCGTCATCCCAGCGCATGCGCAGGGGAGTTCTTCTCCGCGGAGGTTGACAGCGGCCGGTGTGGAGGGAAAGAGTGCCCCCATTGCACAGGCCCGCCCACGGATCGCTGGGCCCCGATCGCGAGCCAGGCCACCGTGGCCAGATCCCCCCCGCGCCCCTGAGGACTCTGCAGGCCGCCCGTGGAGCCAGGTCCCGCGGGTAAGGACCTGTTGTGATTTACGCCGGTGGGACCCGCCGAAAACAGGCGGCCACTTGGACTATCGCGGGCGGAGAATCGCCGGGGGTGGGGGGCGCTGCCAGCGGCCGCCAATAGGCGTGGCGCGATTCCCGCCCCCACCAAAACCCCGGTGCCAGAGAATTCGGCAGCCTTCAGGGGCGGGATTCACGCCACCCCCCCCCCCCGGCGATCCTCCAGCCCAGCGGGGGGTCGGAGAATCCCGCCCTGATCCGGGAGTGAAGATCTGTGCTTCTGAATGAATAACCGACACAAAACCAATCAATAAAATTAAATTGTCCCCCCTCACCATTGCCATATTTACCAAGCACCACAAAATCAACAAACTAATTGCTCAAACTACTACCGGCGGGGGGGGGGGGGGGGGGGGGGGTCGGAGAATCCCTCCCTCTTTAGATATGCTTCAGAGCTAGTTGGTTTCAGTTGGCCGAACTTCCATCACTGGGTCAGAAAGTTGTAGATTTACCCTAATTTAGGAATTGAAATCATAATATCGGCTGTCACCTTCGGCCTCTAATATGTGGCAATATGAACATAAATTCATGTATATGTCATAAAAATTATACCCTATTCAACATTTATTTCCTCAACTCTTATTATGGTAAGGTTTTGTTATTTGGAAAATTGCTATAGATTGGTTAGTTTTGATTAAGCTGACCAAAATGTTGGTTTACGTTTTTGGAACTGAGAATCATTTTTACTGGTAAAACTATTACTGTTGAGTGGTGAAGTGGCAGCAATATCAAGACTAAAAATGGATGCAGGGGTATTTGATCACAACCCAATGTCCTGACTTGTCTCTGTTTCTTTATCCCTGGGCCAAAATTCTGCAACTCCCTCCCTAACACTACTTTCACCATATGAACTACAGCAATTCCCAGTCCATCACACGAACCCGCCTCCCATCCATTGACTCTATCTACACCTCCCGCGCCCCCTTGAGAAAATGGGCAGCATAATCAAAGACCCCGCCCACCCGGCTCACTCACTCTTCCAACTTTTTCCATCGGGCAGGAGGCTCAAAAACAGCTTCTTCCCCGCTGTTGCCAGACTCCTAAATGACACACTTATGGACTGACCTGATTAATATTACACTCATGTATGCTTCACCCGATGCCGGTGTCTATGTATTTACATTGTGTACCTTGTATTGCCCTATCATGTATTTACTTTTCTTTTCATGTACTAAATGATCTGTTTGAGCTGTACGCAGGAAAATACTTTTCACTGTACCTCGGTACACGTGACAATAAACAAATCCAATCCAATTGAAGAAAGGCCACTGTCTTCTCAAGAGTAATCCAGGATGAGAAATAATTACTGACCTTGCTAATGATGTCCACACACGTGGATGAGATTTTTAAAATGTTATCGAGAAACAGAACATAAAACAAGCTAATAATCTGATATGAAATGGAATATCTGCGTGGTAACCGGATGGGTTTGTGGTTCTAGTTAAAATATGGACAGTTTGATAAATGTAGGCCAGAACAAAACAGAATACAGCAGACTCAAGAAGGTGGTCTGCTGAACTCATGATGCTACCTTTTCCAGAAACTCTTTGATAAACAATGATATTTAATCAAATTGTGAAATATTTCTGTATCAGCCATGGGTCTGTTAGTGTCTGAGCGACAAGGTTTTGGGTTCAAGTCCCACTCCAGGATTAAAACACAAAAGGCAAGGCTGACACTCCAGTGCAGTATTGAGGAAGTGCCGTACTGTCAGAAGTGCCTTCTTTGGGTGAGATGTTCAATCCAGGCCCCATCTGTCCTCTCGAGTGGGTACAAAACTGGAAGAAGAGCAGAAGAATTATCCCCAGAGTCCTGACCAATATTTATTTCTCCATCACAAAAACAGATTATCTGGTCATTATCATATAGTTGTTTGTGGGGGTTAGCGGTGTACAAATTGGCCACTGCATTTCCCATGTTACAACAGTGGACACCTCAAAAGTACTTTGTTGGCTATAACGTGCTATATCTATGCAAGTTGTTCCTTCTTTCTGGCTGCTGATTTGAGCTCAACCATTTGGTGTCCAAAACTACAGGGCCCTGGGTGGAATGTTTGGGTCTCTTCGAAGTCAATGGGCATTTGAATGGCTTGCCACATTTTCTGGCCCTATCATGGCAAACATTCTTTCGAGAGTGAAAAAAATCGCATGTTAAAATTAAGGTCCCCCTTGTCTGTCTCTGTGGCTCAACTAATACTACAAAAAAAAAATCACTGTTTATAGAACATGCTGCATGCAAAGTGGATGCTGTATTTGCCTTCATAAGAATATCAAGTAATTATAATATAAGTCATGTACCCTCATACCGAACTAGATACTTTATAGGTGCAAGTCTCTGTTTCCTTTTTACTGCAACTTGGAGATCCTTACAAATCAAAATATGCTATGCTTTAGCAGCACAGGAATAAAGAGCAACTTATTACGAACATAGACCCTTGCTCAATGTTGGAACCATTTTCAGAGTCGGAACCTGCCCCGTGATGTGCATGCTTTTTGGTTGCCCTTTACCAGAATAAATCAATTCTGTATCCTGCTTCTGAGCGACCCAAACAATTAGAGAGGGTACATGGGAGTGTCCTCATCCCCCATCCTCCACCCCCCAACAAACCATGGTATGACTCTTCTACACCTATTCACCCACAGTACACTGTGTAGAACCAATGGACCCTATAGTTCATTGTATAGTGTAAAAGGAAGGTTTTAAAAAGGGTTATTCATTGGTAACTTACCACTTCCTCAAAAGAAAGCCTTTCAACGAAAGGGCAATGAAAGTGTATTTCACCCAGACCCTTTAAAGTATCAATTGCTGAAACCGTAAGCACGCTTAACCTTTATCTTGCATAAATAAACATTGTGATATTGACAACATAATCATTGAGCCAGATTTTACCCGTGGCTCAGGAGTTTCAACAGGGTAATGGATTCCTGGGCTCTCAGCCAAGCTTCATTTTGTATTCTTGGGTGAGCGCCCAGTGATCCATTAGAGGCCAGAGGAATTATTTGTGAGGGGCCATAGTGGGTGCATACCTTGTCATAGGGGAAATGAAGGGTCATTGGGTGTGGTTGAGGCATGAGTTGGCATGGATGGGGCATGGCTAGATGGGGGGGCATGGATGGTGAGAGCTGAAGGGTCTTTCTGTTTTCGTTATAACTGGATGAAGCCCCACAGCACCGTCATGGCCCTTTTAAACAGCTTGCCTCTGCATCTGGTAGTCCCATGGCTGCCTCCAAAGTCTTTCCTGGGTCAGCTGACTAAA
The DNA here is from genome assembly GCF_047496885.1 of Scyliorhinus torazame. NCBI lineage: Eukaryota > Metazoa > Chordata > Chondrichthyes > Carcharhiniformes > Scyliorhinidae > Scyliorhinus > Scyliorhinus torazame. The sequence goes on from NC_092713.1 coordinate 286,773,418, forward strand.
CTACAGCCTGCACCTGCCTCCTCCTCAGTGAAAATCTCATCCTAGTGGGCACTTTTTCCTGAGGCAGGCAGTTCGAGCTGGATCTTTTTCCACTACCCTCCACGAGGATGAAAATTCAGCCCTTTAAGAGAACTGATCCTGCATCTAAAGTCCTTATATTAGGGACTCTGCCTTCTTTCTGCGGGATCTCGGTGTCCACTTCACCTCTGCTGTGGTGATGAAGGCTGCTGCTGGTGTTGCTTCTGTACTCTAGCCCCTCAGAAGTAAATATATGAGGTGGAGCTGCCATGGTGAAGGGAAGTACAGCTGAAGGTGAGTGAAATGCCTTTACAGCAGTTGACAATCACCTACCGAGCAATGAAAGCAGTCCCTAAGAGAGAAATGTACTTTGAACAGCAGCCTCTCAATGGCCATTGCTGGAACTCTTCAGTCCAACTAATCTAACCTTTCCCAGCTTGATGGTTTCTCTGAAGTAGCTCTTTCTCTTATACAGTTGCCCTGGTGACCCGGTTCAGTTGCTACCATGTTGGGGAACATTTTTCCACACGAGGGAAATATTAGATTCATTGTTCACAGAGCTTATAGGAACATAGAAAATAGGAGCATTCTACCATTCATTGTAATCATGGCTGATCATCCAACTCAGGAACCTGTTCCTGGTTTCTCCCTATATCCTTTGATCCCTTTAGTCCCAAGAGCTATATCTAACTCCTTCTTGAAAACATACACTGTTTTAGAATTCCTACCATGCAGAAGGAGGCCATTCACCCACCAAGTCTGCACTGACCCTCTGAAGGGGCACCCGACCTAGGCCACTCCCCCACTCTATCCCATAACTCATAACCCCATTGAACCTGCACATCTCTGGACACTAAGGGGAAATTTAGGATGGCATATCCACCTGACCTGCACTTCTTCGGACTACGGGTGGAAACCCACGTTTGCCTCAACTACTTTCTGTGGTCACGAATTCCACAGGTTCACCACTCTCTGGGTGAAGACATTTTTCCTCATCTCAGTCCAAATAGTCTACCCTATAACCTTTGACTGAGACCGCTGGTTCTGGACTCCCCAGCCATCGGGAGCATCCTTCCTGCATCTACTCTGTCTCGTCCTGTGAGAATTTTATAGGTTTCTATAAGATTCCCACTCATTCTTCTGAACTCCAGCTATTATAATCCTAACCAACTCAGCCTCTCCTCAGAGGTCAGTCCCGCCATCCCAGGAATCAATCAGGCAACTTTGCTGCACTCTCTCTCTCCAGCAAGAACATCCTTCCTCACATAAGGAGACCCAAAAGGACACACAATATTCCAAGTGGGGTCTCATCAAGACGCTGTATAATTGCAAAAAGACATCCCTGCTCCTGTACTCTAATCCTCTCGCTATGGGGAAATCATTGCTTTCAAAGCACGAAGAGATAGGGAGGAAAGGGCGGCTAGGCAGCAGCTGGTCGACTCCATACTGGAGGTAGACCGTAAATACTCTGAGGCCTCGACCGTAGAGCTCCTGGCGGAGAGGAAATAGCTACAAAGGTACTTTGACCTGCTCTCCACCAGGAAAGCAGTGCACCAACTCCGCCAGGCTCGTGGGACCCTATACGAACACGGAGACAAAGCCAGCCGGCTGTTGGCACACCAGCTGAGAAAGCAGGCAGCCACCAGAGAAATTGCACAAATCAGGGATACCAGAGGCACGTTAGAAACAGAACCAGAAAAGATCAACAAAACCTTCAAGGCCTTCTACCAAGGGCTGTACACCTCAGAGCCCCCAAGGGAGGAGTCTGGGATGAAACGGTTCCTTGATGGACTGGACATTCCAGTCGTGGGGGAGGGCAGAAAATGGAGCTTGGAAGCACCACTAGCACTGGGAGAGATCATGGACAGCATTAGCTCCATGCAGGCGGGGAAGGCGCCGGGACCGGATGTGTTCCCGGCGGACCTCTACAAAATATTTGCGACAGCACTGGCCCCGCACCTGCGGGAGATGTTCACTGACTCGCTAGCTCGGGGCACACTGCCACCCACACTAGCACAGACCTCAATCTCGCTGATACCTAAGAAAGACAAAGACCCAATGGAATGTGGGTCATACAGACCCATCTCACTGCTGAATGCAGACGCCAAAATACTGGCCAAAATCCTAGCCAAAAGGCCAGAAGACTGTGTACCTGAGGTGGACGCAGAGGACCAGACGGGCTTTGTCAAAAGTAGACAGCTTACCTCGAACATCAGGCGCCTGCTGAACGTGATAATGACCCCCTCCGGGGAGAGAGCACCAGAGGTGATCGTCTCCCTCGATGCAGAAAAGGCCATCGACAGAGTCAAATGGAAATACCTCATAGAGGTACTGGAGCGGTTTGGGCCTGGAACAGGGTTCACCTCCTGTGTAAAGCTCCTTTACAATGCTCCCATGGCGAGCGTACGGACCAACAATACCAACTCCCGATACTTCCAGGTGCACAGGGGCACCAGACAAGGATGCCCACTGTCCCCGCTGCTGTCCGCTCTAGCGATCGAACCAATCGTGCTCAGAACAGCAAAATGCTGGAGGGGGGATCCGAAGGGGAGGCAGAGAGCAGAGTCTCACTCTATGCAGATGACCTGCTCCGCTACATTTCGGATCCACAGAGCAGCATGGACGGAATCATCGCGCTCCTGAAAGAGTTTGGCGCCTTCTCGGGCTACAAACTCAACATGAGCAAAAGCGAGATCTTCCCGGTACACCCACAATTAGGGGGGGCAGCACTAACAGGACTGCCGTTTAAACAAGCCTGACACAAATTCCACTACCTGGGGATCCAAATAGCCCATGACTGGAAAGGGATCCACAAATGGAATCTCAGCAGTCTGACGGAGGAAGTAAAAAAAGACCTGCAAAGATGGAACACACTCCCACTCTCCCTCACAGAGAGAGTCCAGACGATCAAAATGAACGTACTGCCCAGGTACCTCTTCCTACTTAGATCCATTCCGATCTACATCCCCAAGGCCTTTTTCAAAGCGCTGGACAAACTAATCATGGCATTCGTATGGAGGGGAAAAAATGCTAGGATCCCAAAGAAGGTCCTACAAAAAACAAATCCAGGTGAGGGCTAGCCCTCCCAAACCTACAATTCTACCACTGGGCTGCGACGGCCGAGCGAATAAGGGGATGGATCTAGGAGCCAGAAGCCGAGTGGGTGCGCGTGGAAGAGGCCTTCTGCATGGGGACCTCCATCCAGGCCCTCGCCATGGCAGCACTCCCATCCCCACCCAAAAAACATTCCAGCAGCCTGCTGGTGATCGCCACCCTCCAATCCTGGAACCAACTATGGCAGCAATTTGGCCTGACCAAAATGTCGGACAAAGCTCCCATCTGCAACAACCATCGATTCACACCAGCACTGACTGATGCCACCTTCAAAAGGTGGGGGCAGGATGGAGGGACACTGACAGTCAGGGACCTATACACAGACGGCAGGATCACAACACTAGACAAACGGACAGAGAAATTCCAGCCAGCCAGGTGAAACAGGCTAAGGTATCTACAGCTCAAAAACTTCCTACGAAAGGAGACAAGGACGTACCCACAACTGCCACGACAGACACTACTGGAAGAACTACTGGATGCAAGCATACTAGACAAAGGAAACTGTAGTGACATGTATGACCGACTGATAGAAAGGGCCGACACCGTACTGGACGCAACAAGAAAGAAATGGGAGGAGGACCTGGGGATTGAAATAGGGTGGGGACTCTGGAGCAAAGAACTGCATGGGGTCAACTCCACCTCCACGTGCGCAAGGCTCAGCCTGACACAGCTAAAAGTGGTACCTAGAGCCCACTTAACAAGAACCCGTATGAGTAGGTTCTTTCCGGAGGTGGAGGATAGATGGGAACGGTGCCAAGGAGGCCCGGCCAACCACACCCACATGTTCTGGTCTTGCCCCAGACTTGCAGGGTACTGGACAGCCTTCTTCGAGGCAATGTCCAAAGTGGTATGGGAACCTGGATTGTAGTTTTAGGGTAAGGGAGAATGAGAGTATAGAGGTCAGGAGCTCAGATTTGATGTCGCAGGAGGGGGCCAGTGTTCAGGTAGGTGGTTTGAAGTGTGTCTACTTCAATGCCAGGAGTATACGAAATAAGGTAGGGGAACTGGCAGCATGGGTTGGTACCTGGGACTTCGATGTTGTGGCCATTTCGGAGACATGGATAGAGCAGGGACAGGAATGGATGTTGCAGGTTCCGGGGTTCAGGTGTTTTAGTAAGCTCAGAGATGGAAGCAAAAGAGGGGGAGGTGTGGCGCTGCTAGTCAAGAGCAGTATTACGGTGGTGGAGAGGATGCTAGATGGGGACTCATCTTCCGAGGTAGTATGGGCTGAGGTTAGAAACATGAAAGGAGAGGTCACACTGTTGGGAGTTTTTTATAGGCCTCCTAATAGTTCTAGGGATGTAGAGGAAAGGATGGCGAGGATGATCCTGGATAAGAGCGAAAGTAACAGGGTAGTTATTATGGGAGACTTTAACTTTCCAAATATTGACTGGAAAAGATATAGTTCGAGTACATTAGATGGGTCGTTTTTTGTACCGTGTGTGCAGGAGGGTTTCCTGACACAGTTTGTTGACAGGCCAACAAGAGGCGAGGCCACATTTGATTTGGTTTTGGGTAATGAACCAGGCCAGGTGTTGGATTTGGAGGTAGGTGAGCACTTTGGGGACAGTGACCACAATTCGGTGACGTTTACGTTAAGGATGGAAAGGGATAAGTATACACCGCAGGGCAAGAGTTATAGCTGGGGGAAGGGAAATTATGATGCCATTAGACATGACTTGGGGGGGATAAGGTGGAGAAGTAGGCTGCAAGTGTTGGACACACTGGATAAGTGGAGCTTGTTCAAGGATCAGCTACTGCGTGTTCTTGATAAGTATGTACTGGTCAGGCAGGGAGGAAGGTGCCGAGCGAGGGAACCGTGGTTTACCAAAGAAGTGGAATCTCTTGTTAAGAGGAAGAAGGAGGCCTATGGGAAGATGAGGTGTGAAGTTTCAGTTGGGGCGATGGATAGTTACAAGGTAGCGAGGAAGGATCTAAAGAGAGAGCTAAGACGAGCAAGGAGGGGATATGAGAAGTATTTGGCAGGAAGGATCAAGGAAAACCCAAAAGCTTTCTATAGGTATGTCAGGAATAAGCGAATGACTAGGGAAAGAGTAGGACCAGTCAAGGACAGGGATGGGAAGTTGTGTGTAGAGTCTGAAGAGATAGGCGAGATACTAAATGAATATTTTTCGTCAGTATTCACTCAGGAAAAAGATAATGTTGTGGAGGAGAATGCTGAGCTCCAGGTAAATAGATTAGATGGCATTGAGGTACGTAGGGAAGAGGTGTTGGCAATTCTGGACAGGCTGAAAATAGATAAGTCCCCGGGACGTGATGGGATTTATCCTAGGATTCTCTGGGAGGCCAGGGAAGAGATTGCTGGACCATTGGCTTTGATTTTTATGTCATCATTGGCTACAGGAATAGTGCCAGAGGACTGGAGGATAGCAAATGTGGTCCCTTTGTTCAAAAAGGGGAGCAGAGACAACCCCGGCAACTATAGATCGGTGAGCCTCACGCCTGTAGTGGGTAAAGTCTTGGAGGGGATTATAAGAGACAAGATTTATAATCATCTAGATAGGAATAATATGATCAGGGATAGTCAGCATGGCTTTGTGAAGGGTAGGTCATGCCTCACAAACCTTATCGAGTTCTTTGAGAAGGTGACTGAACAGGTAGACGAGGGTAGAGCAGTTGATGTGGTGTATATGGATTTCAGCAAAGCGTTTGATAAGGTTCCCCACGGTAGGCTATTGCAGAAAATACAGAGGCTGGGGATTGAGGGTGATTTAGAGATGTGGATCAGAAATTGGCTAGCTGAAAGAAGACAGAGGGTGGTGGTTGATGGGAAATGTTCAGAATGGAGTTCAGTCACAAGTGGAGTACCACAAGGATCTGTTCTGGGGCTGTTGCTGTTTGTCATTTTTATCAATGACCTAGAGGAAGGCGCAGAAGGGTGGGTGAGTAAATTTGCAGACAATACTAAAGTCGGTGGTGTTGTCGATAGTGTGGAAGGAAGTAGCAGGTTACAGAGGGATATAGATAAGCTGCAGAGCTGGGCTGAGAGGTGGCAAATGGAGTTTAATGTAGAGAAGTGTGAGGTGATTCACTTTGGAAGGAATAACAGGAATGTGGAATATTTGGCTAATGGAAAAGTTCTTGAAAGTGTGGATGAGCAGAGGGATCTAGGTGTCCATGTACATAGATCCCTGAAAGTTGCCACCCAGGTTGATAGGGTGGTGAAGAAGGCCTATGGAGTGTTGGTCTTTATTGGTAGAGGGATTGAGTTCCGGAGTCAGGAGGTCATGTTGCAGCTGTACAGAACTCTGGTACGGCCGCATTTGGAGTATTGCGTACAGTTCTGGTCACCGCATTATAGGAAGGACGTGGAGGCTTTGGAGCAGGTGCAGAGGAGATTTACCAGGATGTTGCCTGGTATGGAGGGAAAATCTTATGAGGAAAGGCTGATGGACTTGAGGTTGTTTTCGTTGGAGAGAAGAAGGTTAAGAGGAGACTTAATAGAGGCATACAAAATGATTAGGGGGTTGGATAGGGTGGACAGTGAGAGCCTTCTCCCGCGGATGGAAATGGCTGGCACGAGGGAACATAACTTTAAACTGAGGGGTAATAGATATAGGACAGAGGTCAGAGGTAGGTTCTTTACGCAAAGAGTAGTGTGGCCGTGGAATGCCCTACCTGCTACAGTAGTGAACTCGCCAACATTGAGGGCATTTAAAAGTTTATTGGATAAACATATGGATGATAATGGTATAGTGTAGGTTAGATGGCTTTTGTTTTGGTGCAACATCGTGGGCCGAAGGGCCTGTACTGCGCTGTATTGTTCTATGTTCTATGTTCTATGTTCTATATTCTATGGTGGGGATGAGGATGGAGCCATGCCTGAAAGTGGCGGTCTTCGGGGTTTCGGACCAGCCAGATCTATTCCTGGGGAGGAGGCCGGACACCCTTGCCTTTGTCTCCCTGATCGCCCGCCGTAGAATCCTGTTCGGCTGGCGGTCAGCAGTACCAGCCAAAGCTGCAGACTGGCTGTCTGACCTCTCAGAATCTCTCCAAATGGAGAAAATCAAATTCGCCATCCGAGGGTCAGACGACAGCTTCCACAGAACGTGGGAGCCATTGACGCAATTGTTCCGGGACCTGTTTGTGGCCAACGAACAAGCGGAAGAATAGCCAGGTAGCCAAGAATCAGGGGAAAGTAGCCAAAGCATGAAAGGGAGAGATAGACCAGGAGAGGGGGGGGTAACAGCTAAACCTATGAGGAAAGAAAGGTGAACCATGGGAGGGGGGGGAGGGGAGGGGAGAGGGAATAGACAGGGAACAAGAGAGGAGAACCAGGGAGGTGGGGGGGAGGCAGTGAAATGAGAGTAGGAAGGACAGCACGGGATACAATAATGAACATGGCATCTCTAGGAGTAGGGAACAAGGAGAATGAAGACGAAAGACAGGAGGAACGGCAGAAGCGGCGGTGAGCGCGAGACGGCAGCGAGATCCGTCCAGGAGAAGCGACAACAACACCAAACCCATTTGAGTATTGCCCACTGTAATTGTCTCTCCGGCACACAAATATATATTTACCTCCCCGGTCTCCACCACCCGCCCCCCCTCCCTCCCGCAAACAGTCGCCTACTTATGTGTTGTAAATAATTTTGCCAGTTGTACAGAGTTGCTGCTGTTGAGCTGGTGCACAATACCCTCACAGTTATTCTATTTTATTTTTTATTGTATTTTTAAAATTATTTTTTTAACTATTTACTATTTTCTTGTCTTTGGTATGTTTGGGTGTGCCCCTCTCTTCTATATATGTGTGTATATATGTTTCTTATTCTGTGTACATAACGGTAAATATACTTTGTTCAAAAACCCAATAAAAAACATTTATAAAAAAAAATAAAGGCCAACATACATTTTCCTTCTTTACCACCTGCTGCATCTGTATGCTTACCGTCACTGACTGGTGCAAAAGGACACCCAGGTCTCATTGCATGTTCTCGTCTCTGAATCTATAGCCACTCAGATAATAACCTGCCTTCCTGTTTTTGCTGCTGAAGTGGATAACCTCACATTTATCCACATTATAGTACATCTGCCATGCTTTTGCCCACTCACCCAACTTGTCCAAATCACACTGAAGCATCTCTGTATCCTCCTCACAGCTCACCCTCCCACCCAACTTTGTGTCATCTGCAAATTTGGAGATACTAGTTCCCTCATCATCCAAATCATTAACATATATTGTGAATAGCTGGGATCCTAGCAATGATTCCTGTGGTACCCCAGGGATCATTCCTACTCTTTATTTCCTCTCAACCAACCAGTTTTTGATCCATCTCTATAAACTACCACCAATCCCATGCGCTTTAATTTTACACACAAATCTCTTGAGTGGGACTTTCTTGAAAGTCCAAATAAACCACACCCACTGGCTCCCCATCATCAACTCTCCCAGTTACATCCTCAAAGAATTCCAGTAGATTTGTCAAGCATGATTTCCCCTTGATAAATCCATGCTGACTCTGTCCGATCATGCCACTGTTTTCCACGTGCTCTGCTATTAAATCCTTCACCAAATCTCAGATTTTACTCACTTCCGACACTGGCTTCTTTTTAACTTACCTGACAGATCCAGCCCCAGAGGGTGGTTATCTGCACCACCTTCATTCCCTTTGTGGGGTAAGATCACATTGGCAGCATATTAGAACGTACCCGTGCCTGCCTTCAGCGGACTTACAAAATTCCCACAAATCTGGGGCGAAATTCTCCGGTATCAGCGCGATGTCCGCCGACTGGCGCCCAAAATGGCGCAAATCAGTCGGGTATCGCGCCGCCCCAAAGGTGCGGAATGCTCCGCATCTTTGGGGGCCGAGCCCCAACCTTAAGGGGCTAGGCCCGCGCCAGACGAATTTCCACCCCGCCAGCTGGCGGAAAAGGCCTTTGGTGCCCCGGCAGCTGGTGCGGAAATGACATCTCCAGGCGGCGCATGCGCGGGAGTGTCAGCGGCCACTGACGGCATTCCCGCGGATGTGCGGTGGAGGGAGTCTCTTCCACCTCCGCCATGGTGGAGACCGTGGCGTAGGCGGAAAGGAAAGAGTGCCCCCATGGCTCAGGCCCGCCCGCGGATCGGTGGGCCCCGGTCGCGGGCCAGGCCACCGTGGGGGCACCCCCCGGGGCCAGATCGCCCCGCGCCCCGCCCAAGACCCTGGAGCCCGCCCGCGCCGCCGTGTCCTGCCGGTAAGGTAGGTGGTTTAATCTACGCTAGCGGGACAGGCATTTTAGCGGCGGGACTTCGGCCCATCCGGGCCGGAGAATTGCGGGGGGGGGGGGCCCGCCAACCGACGCAGCGCGATTCCCGACCCCGCCGAATATCCGGTGGTGGAGAATTTGGCAACCGGCAGGGGCGGGAATCACGCCAGCCCCCGGCGATTCTCCGACCCGGCGGTGGGTCGGAGAATCTCGCCCCTGGTCTACCTCTCCCTCCTCACAGAATGTAAAAGACAATAATAATTTGGTCTCTCTTGAATCTTCCCTTTCTTGAACTATCGTGTCCAGGAAGGATAAAATCAGAGTTTGAAATAAGCAGATGTAATAAAAGTAAATAATTAGCCCAATATCACACAAGGGAGGGTCCTATCTGTGACATGCATTCCATTACAATGAGTGTGTGTTCCAGCCAATGGTACCAGACAAGCATCATAACTGCATACTCCTCCAACAAAATTTGACTTGTTCTCACACAGAGACTCCTCTACTGTGAATGAACTGCCAGCTTTTATTTTGTGTGTTGTAAATAAAACTGTGGGAGATTTTTGGATAGTAGTAAAGGCACATACCAAGGCATATAACCAGCAATCAACCTCTTCCAGAGAATTAATCGAAAAAAGGTTGGACAATGCTTGGTAAATGCAAGCTTATTGCTGATCACATAGCTTACTTCGGGTTGGGCACTTCCAGTTGTGGATATGAATGGAATTCAAATGTACACAGCTCGATACAATTGATTCTTCAAAATGGGTCATTGAAGATTAACTAATCCATACAGAATAGATGGCCAACAGCACAGACTTCTCCATTATCTTTCACGTTGTCCCCATCCAGTCTCCCAGGGCAGAAAATGGTTTCACAAATGAGAGCTGGGCAGTGATGCTCGAAGGGAACAGATTACACACACATAAGCCATGCTGCGCCACCTATTCAGTAAAATTGCAAAAGGGTCTTACAACAGACATCACCCTCAAAACAGGTAGATTTCCAATTTGCTCCTTTACAGAACCAGCTGAAAATTGCGTTGCCCTGGTTTTGGGGCACCCTTGGAGCTGCTGGTGAGACCTCCTCATCTTCTTATTTTGCAGGAAACAAATGGGGTCTGGCAGTTGAAAATCAGTCACAACCCTTCTGAAAAATATTGATGGAGAAACTATTCTCACTGCATGTAAGACAGTTACCGCCAACATATTGACAATGTTAATGGATGCCAGGATCCATCAGAAGCAAAAATGAATGCTTATGCAAATTAGGAAAATATTCAATGGTGATCAGAATCCAACAGCGCCAGGCCAGAATAAACAGACCAGGTGATCATACATAATTCATCTTACATCAAGAAACGGTGTCAAAATACATGGCTAAGAATAGCTATAAAGTTGTGTTTTAATTTATGGCCTCAAATCTTGTCCGAAGCTGCAAGGAGTGATTCAAAATTGCATTCCGCTCAAGTGAATCCGCAGCACATATTTATTGTTAGTTCTGTTCTTAAGTAGCCAGCTTCTCAGGTTCAGTGGCAATACTCACTCCCTTGATTGGATCCCATGTACCTTCCGGCTCCTTCTTCAAGTACCTTGAATTTTTTCATTGGATTGGTCCATTGTTACACTTGGCAAAGTTCTGCAGTGGTTTGCTGTTGACTTCTTCAGTATGGCTGACCCAGGAAACTGTCCCACTCTTGGCGCCTGCCATTCAGCATATTGGGAGGATTATAGGCTGAAAATGAACCTGTTTGGCCATGTTATGCATACACCTCCCATGGCCATCACATCCTGGAGTGGGACTTGACCCTGGAGCTTCTGCATCAGAGGCAGGGACACCACTGACTTGCTCCCCAATACCTTTGCCTGGCATTGACTCACATTGTCTAATATCTACTTATGAAACAGCAAAGTAGATAGCAATGCATGACCATTGACATATGAACTGAATACAGGGAATGTTCCCTCACATAAGTTTTTCTAATCTTTCAATAGTCAGGCATGGTAAACGCTCTGTGTAGACTGTAGATAAAGGAAGAGGAAGGTTTAATTTGGTGAAAACAGGACTCGACAATTGTAACAATCTCAGAATTACTTGAACGAAAATTGCTATTGCAACCCTTCCCATCACAAAGCGAAATACCAAAGGGCTATCCTGAACAATAAAATGAAATATTCAGTTGGTTTTTTAAAAAATCAGCTTCGAGCTTGGAAAATCAACCTGTTGCATCTTAATCCCCAACTCAGATCAGGATATGTCTTCGAACCATCTTAGTTGAATCATGATGGACTGATTGGGCTGGATGATCTATTTCTCTGCCATTTATCACAGGTAATCCTAGCATAATAGAAGCATTTTACCAAACATTGATAATACAGTAAGGCTCCCTGTAGTAGTCAGAAAGCACCAAATATGGCAATTGCCAAAACCGTTTCACATTGTATCCAGAACTAAATAACCGACAAGAACAGCATTTTAAAAATAGAATTTAAGGCTGAATATATCAGGCAAGTGTAAAGATTGACCAACACGAATAAATAATACCTGACATATTCTGTCTCTATTGCTCTTGTGAAACATTTTAGCAAAATAAAGCTTAGAAACATTTATTGCCCTTTCTTATACATGTTAATTTCTGGTCTGGAATATCTGGAAAAAAAGGACAAAACATACTTTTGCTTTAACTATCAAGAAACTGGTGTATATCACGGAACAGTGACTATCGCTACGTATGTTTTAGAGCACCAAACCATTTTCCAATTCATTCCCAATGTATAGCATTTCAAAAATGTTTCCCATTTCATTCCATGGTTTTTCGAATTCAAGTACAGAATATTGCACAATTAGTCCACTTTGCTACATATTGCTTTTCTGCCTGATGGTATTCACATCATCTTTGTATCAATAATGTTGGAACGTGTGGGGTACATTTTGGTGAGTCTAAGAATGATGTCTCCGTAGTTTTTACAAGGACAAGAGGAGTCCACACCAAGTAAAATAAAATAAACTGTGGGCAGGTTTCTCCGTCCCGCCGCACCAGGGGCAAAATTCTCCTACCCGCCCCGCCACATTTCTGCGTCGACCGGCCGGCGGGAGTCTCCGTAACACCGGCCGGTCAATGGGGTTTCCCATTGTGGGGCAGCCCCACGCCGTCGGGAAACCCCCCGGTGCCGGCAGAACGGAGACTCCCGCCGGCGGAGAATGACCTCCAGGGGCGAAATTCTCCCCAACGGCGGGATGCCCGCCGACTGGCGTCAAAGCCGGCGCCAATCAGACGGGCATCGCGCCGGCAAAAAGGTGTGGAAGTCTCCGCATCTTTGGCGGCCTAGCCCCAACATTGAGGGGCTAGGCCGACGCTGGAGGGATTTCCGCCCCGCCAGCTGGCGGAAATGGTGTTTGTTGCCCCGCCAGCTGGCGCGGAAATGCGGCGCATGCGCGGGAGCGTCAGCGGCCGCTGTCAGTTTCCCGTGCATGAGCAGTGGGGAGAGTCTCTTCCGCCTCCGCCATGGTGGAGGCCGTAGCGGAGGCGGAAGGGAAAGAGTGCCCCCACGGCACAGGCCCGCCCGCGGATCGGTGGGCCCCGATCGCGGGCCAGGCCACCGTGGGGGCACCCCTCGAGGTCAGATCGCCCCGCGCCCCCCCCCCGCCCCCCCAGGACCCCGGAGCCCGCCCACGCCGCCTGGTCCCGCCGGTAAATACCAGGTTTGATTTACGTCGGCGGGACAGGCAATTCCTGGGCGGGACTTCGGCCCATCCGGGCCGGAGAATCCAGCGGGGGGTCCCGCCAACCGGCGCGGCCGGATTCCCGCCCCCGCCCAATCTCCGGGAGCGGAGACTTCGGCGGGGGCGGGGGCGGGGGCGGGATTCACGGCGGCCAACGGCCATTCTCCGACCCGGCGGGGGGTCGGAGAATGACGCCCCAGATTTCTCACGCCTTCGGGATTTTCCGTTTCGCCAGCTGGTCAATGGGGTTTCCCATTGTGGGGCAGCCCCACGCCGTTGGGAAACCCCTGGGCTGCCGGCAAAATGGAGCAGCCCAACGGCGGAGAATTCAGCCCAAAGTTTTTATTCACAGCACAATATATACAGAGCCCAGTAGATCCCTACCAGGTTCCTTCATGGTTGGTGTCTTACTGGCCGACCTTTTATGCAGCGGTCCCCCGAGCGAGGGAGCTTGCACTCCACAAGAGCAACGGAGAAGATAATCATTCCCACCCCATAGACCCGTGCAGGCTATTCCATAGCTTAAGGTAGGTTAAATGTATGCATTTGTTAATTACAAGAAGTATGTACATATTGTTGCAGACACTTGGTCAGCTCTCAACAGTGGCTAAGAGGCTGAATTAGAGCCATCACATTTTACGTTTTAAGATCCCGTGGAAAGATCGATTCATCAGGAGTGATAATATATGAAATAGGGCATGGTTATTTTATGAACAAACTTTATTGAAAGAAAATAAAACAATATTTAAACTTAAACTTCAACCCCAATAATAACAGATTGCATGTAGTTTCTCAACCTTAAAACACTAGCTCCCATTAAACAACACCGTAGCAGAACATGCAGCTCTCATGCCACTTTCACAAGCAGACAAAGGCAATACATGTATACATGAAGTAATTTTTCCTTCAGGTAGGGACATTCGTTCTGAACCCTTTGTCCAATGCCTGCCTTAGTGGTATCGTTTATGACCTTCTCGGTCGATTTCCAAAGCCTTCTGCTGTAACTGTTGAGAGTAGCATTACTTCTCTCTCGCTCTCTCTCTCTACGCTCTGCCCAGCCACTCAAAGAAAGGCTTTCTGCTGGGGTTTCCAGACTTAAACCTATCTGGTTGTCTTAACGGTTTGATTGCCCATTCCCATTTATACAAAAGAACAGAGCCATGCTGTTGATATGTAACTAACCGCCCATTGATGGACAGAGAGCTCTTCAGGCTTTGTAATGGGCTAATCGCTGGTCAGGCAGGAATGTCCCAAAGAACAATGGATCTGGGACATCCTGTGTATTCCCATTGTCGATTTTAAGTTTGACCGCGACAATGTAACTTGTCCAGATGTGGACCTATCCCGCTGACTCTGTGTTAGCAAGATTTTTCCTCAGTCAGTTTAATCCCTAAATTGCCTGCTACACTGGGGTCTCAATTCTGGACCCAATTTCCTAATATCTCCCTTGTGTAACAATATGTACAGTAAAGGATCCAAGCTAGAAGCTATCTCCATGCGTGTCCAACACTAAACTGACGCCCGGGTACAGGTTATGTGTTCTCTTGCATCACTGTGTACTGTCCTCAATTCCATGTTAACCCTATATGTGCCAGACCCTTATGCTACAATTATAAAGATACTGGATAATGCAGTGCTAAGTGTAATAAGCTTCTGATTTGCATCCATGACTTATTACACTGTGATTCATGATCTTGCCTTTATGACTGTGAGAAATAGGGAGCAAAGAACATACACTTTTGTGCTGGAAATAGGATGGTGAAGCAAAAAGAATGAGTGCTGGCCATCTTAGTTATAATCTAAGGCCTGTCAGTGTAGCTGGGAGAAGCATAGAAAGACCTAAAGGAAGGAACTGGGAAAAATATTGACATTGGTAAAGTTACAGAGGCCAAATAAATAGTCTGCAGGCTAATATTTGCTTATATTGAAGATGCATGGGGTCCCCTGCAAAACAGCCTGAAAGATTCCATTTAAAAAATATTTATGCAACAATTTTGTGTATGTGTGTTTCGCTGTGAATAAAAGGTACAAATCTTTGGTTATTACAGCTCGCAACATTGCCAGAACATGCAAAGGCTCTCAAGAGTACCATGTAATTGTTTGAAATGTAATAAAGACTGCTATTACAGCAATTTAATAATTCTGCATTACCCATTCATTTGAGAGTTTTATTCATATGTATGTCATACAATAATAACATTTTAATAAAATCTCAAGATATTTTTTACAATAAACCTACAATAACCCAAAAAATATCCTGATCCAAGCAGTGAATTTCACCAATAAAACTCCTTCCCAGTTAATGTTGTTCTCTATAATCCCAGACACCCAAAACCCCGGCTATCTCTTAATGCATGGAATTCCATCAGGCAACTTTTTTCGTATTTTTCAAAATTTAGTGGACCCAATTGTTTATTTTCCAATTAAGGGACAATTTAGCGTGGCCAATCCACCTATTCTGCACATCTTTTTTGGGTTGTGGGGGGAAGACCCACACAGATAAGGGGAGAATGTGCAAACTCCACATGGACAGTGACCCGGGGCCAGGATCGAACCCAGGTCCTCGGTGCCATGAGGCAGCAATGCTAACCATTAAATTTAATTGAGTGTGCTTGTACCAGTGTGTGCGTAATGTTGTATCCATGCACCTCAAAGGCAGAAAAATGAAAGGAGATTTGGCAACAAATTCCTGTATTTCATCACTAACTGCAAAGTTGGATAAATGTTATTGAGATTCAACTGCATGTGTATTTATTTATAAAATTGACAACAAGTTGTAAAACTGGTTACATTGATCGCCTTGTGAATTATCCATATTATGCACACCTACTGACTGTAATTTCAGACTTCAATGGCATTTAGTTTGTGTATCTGTGGCCTAAAAATATTTTCTCAATTGTCAGTGTGAATATCATGAATACATTGATGACGCAGGCATTTTTTCCACTTCAGTAACTCGAGTGTCATGGGAAGGCTCGGCAATGTACATCAGAACAAAGTGATTGACATAATGGCAGGGTAAGCTGCAAACCTATACTTGAGGGCTGCATTTGCTAATCCAAAACGTTTATGAGCAGCCTGCAGATCACCGAGAGTCTGTCCACCAGGTAAAAGATGACAATTCACACATATCCAGAACTCATGCATGGCTCAACATTAGCTTGCATGTTTATCATACATATGTAGGAAAAGCTGACAACTTTTTCGTGGTGGACAATTTAGGATTTGTGTTTCAATCTTGATTTGTGCTTGGAAAAAAATGAACTCGGTACCATCACGCTTATATACGGTTTAGTTGTACCTATTGCACGCCCCATACTGGTACTGTAGAAAATGCATAAGTTAGTGTTTATGGCGTATATGGGTGGGGCTTAACTGTATAAAGTTGTATTCAATGAGAGAGACAGCTGAAGCTAGCTATTAAAAGAACCAGTGTTCCGAACATTTTTGATAGATGCAGCTGGCAGGGATTTCTCTTGCCCAAATGGTACATTGCTGTGCAAATATCACAAAGTTTGTTGCATGCTTACCAAGTGAAACAAATACATTGAAGTACCATTTATTAATGTAGAAATAGTGGACGTCAGTATGGCTCCATTGGAGCATGGTTGTAATCTTTAGTCACTAGCTTGGCCTGTCCCTTAAGGCCACCACTGAAGTATTGGATGCGGAGTCCCAGATAATTGTATCTGCTAGTAAAGTTTGTGCCAATGGTAAAATCCGTGATCAAATCTCTGGGTTTCTTTCCAGTATAAAGAACGAAAAGAAAGACTTGCCCTTATATAGAACCTTCTATCGCCTCAGGACAGCCAAAAAGTGCTGCGCAGCCAATTAAGCAATTTTGAAGTGCAGTCATTATCGTAATGTCGGAAATACAACAGGCACTATGCATATTGCAAAGCTCCCAAACAGCAAAATGGTCATGACCAGATAATGTTACTGGTGATATTGATTGAAGAAAATATATTGCCAGGATATGGGGGATAACTTTTCTGTCTTTTTGGAGTCATGCCATGGTATATTTTCCATCCACCTCTGAACGGAGACAGGGGCTTGGTTTAGCATCTTTTCTGAAAGACTGTGCCCCCAACTGTGCAGCACTCTCTCAGTACTGCCCTAAAGTGTCAGCCTATATTTTCTACTCAAGTCTCTGGGGTAGGACTTACATCCTTGTGACACATGTTATCCTGATCGGTGATGCACTTTGTCTCAGGTCAGCTGTTTCATTTTGCTACAGAATAAACAGCTACTAAAAATATTGTTTGTATGATCTCTCGTGGACTTCCTCAATGTGAGTCAGCAATCATGCTCTTACGCTTTGACAAAGAGTCATCTGGACTCAAAACGTTAGCTGTTTTCTCTCCCTATAGATGCTGCCAGAACTTCTGAGATTTTCCAGCATTTTCTCTTTTGTTTCAGATTCCAGCATCCGCAGTAATTTGCTTTTCCCCATTGCAGTAGCTCAACAAGTATAATTTGCAACATTCCTTCCTGAATACCACCATTTCAGCACAATCTTTTTGTGAAATATTTAGGGTGCGATTCAATTAATTGGGAACAATGTCCGATAGTGAGCGCGCTTAGCTGCGTGTTTCCCGGCGCTCGCAGCGGCAAGAAGCGCATGGCTATACAACAAGACCCGCATTGTAAAAGGGGTCTGAATGGGGATCGTGCGACCAAGGCCGGGCGAAGCCCCATTTTGTACATTAGGGAACTCTGCTCGCCAGAACGCTCTAATGTAGCAAGAGATCAGGCCGCAGTTTTTAAATGGCATCCTAATCTCCGAGGCCCCCGAAGCGACCCGACCCCCCAGCCCGAATGCAGTATGGGATCCCACTCCCCTCCTCGCTCCCCCCCCTGAACCCTTAACCCCCCCCAAACACAGAACTCTCCCCACCCCGCACCATTCCAATACCCGCGCAAGGCACCCTCGGCCCAATCGAGCCAAGGCAAAAAATGCCAGTTTGGCACCTTGGCAGTGCGTGGCTCGCAACATGGAGGTCTCCCAGTAGATGGGCGGTGCCTATGTCAGCTGACAATGCCACCTAGGCACCATAGCAGTTCCAGGCTGGCACCCAGGTGGCACTGCCAGGGTACCACCCTACCCAAGGACATGCAGCTGGAGACCTCCGATCCTGTGGAAGACCTCCACAAGTGCCTTTCCATCTGGTCTCATTAGTGGGGACCAGTGCTGGACGGCGCTCGCCTGAGATCTCCGAGGCAAAGGGGATAAATGCCAAAGCCTCAGGTACCTCGGGAATCTGCAGACTAGCTGTCTCGTTCTAATATGCAGATTTGCCGAAAGGTGATCTCGTCCATAATGGGCGGGATTTACATCGTAATGTCTCGTGACATTGCGTTGGCTCTTGCGAGGCGTTGCGAGCCGGGCAGATCCAGGGAGCAGGGTCTCCTGGCTTATTTAGGCCACACTGCACTGCGGCGAGCTGACTTTCAAGTACAGAGTGGCCATGGATCACGCACCTTCAGAACCATGTTGAGTAGCATTACAATCTTACCAGAGATTGCAATTTATTTTAACGTATGTAGTTTTTTCCATTCAGTATCAACAAATGAAACAATAATGCAACTATTTAGAATACATTTTAAAACATAACAATTCCTTTCTTGAAATTTTTTAAAAAATGTGATTTATATTGGGCGGGATTCTCCTCTCCCCAGCCAAGTGTTACTTGGGGTGCTGTTTGCTACAAGATTTCCCATTGAAAACATCAAATGCCACTGGGAAACCCGCTGGCGGGGTGCGCTGCCAGCGAGAAAAGCAAATCCCTTGACCAGAGAATTCCAGCCATTATGCTAATGTAATGAATGGAACTCCCTGAACATGGAATTAGTCTTCCATAAAAACAAAGTTCCAGTAACTTTTAACCTCCGAAGAAAATATCCTTGGATTTTAATATTCCCAGTAATTTCCCATATGAAAACATGTTGATTTAAAACGTCCAGAAACCCATCTTTAACAATGCCTAAATCAAGTGATAAATCATCCATTGGGTATGCATTTCTTCAATACCAAGTGCACACATCCACTCCAGTTAGGAACAATTCTCACTGAACTATATCCAGATGGTCAAGGCTTAGGAATCACTAAGTACAGCTATTGATCAACTAACTTCATCGATTCAGCAAATAGCTACTTGTCCAGCGAGGTCCATCTGTCTTGTTATGGCACTGGAGTCAAACAGGAAGATTCTGACCCAATGGACAAGGCACATTAATGAGGCTAGCCAATCAAGAACAGTACTCTGGATATTGCAGATCAATCTACTCAAATATTGGGAGTAAAGCACCTCCCAGAGGGGCTTGATTTGGTTTACAGCAGTAAAACTGAATGTAGAGCCATCAGCTTGTGAGTGAAGAGAGGAAAGTACCGGAATACGTTTTTGATCCCCTGCTTGCTCCCTACCTTCAATGCATTAATGTGATTCTCCTGAATGGTAGAGGTGAGTAATTTCTCCATTTATATTTTATTTACATCTATGCATTTTGTACTTATTCACAGGATATGAGAGTCACTAGCCTGGTCAGGCCAGCATTTATTGCCTGCCGTTAATTGTCCTTGAGAAATTGGTGCTGGGCCACCCTCTTGAACAGATGCACCCCACTGCATTTATTTTTCAGCTTGACCGGCCATTTTAGAGGCAGTTAAGAGTCAACCACATTGCTATGGGTTTGCAGTCACATTTAGGCCAGACCTTGTATGGACAACAAATTTCCTTCTTAAAGGAGATTGATAAATGAGTTATTTTCTAATGTAACAATCCGTTTTTTTCAAGGCCACCATTACGGATACTAGTATTTTTAAATTTCAGATTTATTTAAGTAACTGAAGCAAAATTCCGCAGCAGTAGTTGTGAGCTGTGAACCCACGCCTCCAGATTACTAGTCCAGGCTGGCAGATTTATAGTCCAGGAAAATAACCACTATGCTACGATAATAGATCTCTCTGAGTCTCCCCTTTCCTCGGAATTTAGGATGACTTTCTTCCATTCCAGTTGACTGAGTTATCAATGTGTGATCTGCAAGCATGTGGGGTCTGTGATGTTTGAACAGTTGGGTATATTGATTGTCTGGAAGTGTGTGCATTTTCTCCGAAATCTCAGCATTGCTTTGCTCTGCACATTCCCAATGAAAATTTTTGCTCTGCTCAGTGCCATCCCAAATGATCCACCTCTATTTTGATTCGTCAGAAGCCTGGGTCTCCCACAAGTCTGCCAGATGTTTAAATTCTTCAGGGATGTTCTGAAAACATCTCTAAAGCATTGCCGCTGACCTCCTGTGGAATCTCCAGCCACGACTTAGTTAATATGTGACATTGCTCAGGATCTTACTGTTGAGTTACAGAGATGTATAAGGGGAAGTGTGGAGGTATGTGGTTGTATTGTCCTACAGGGGGCTCACGTAAATGATTTGTAACCAGCTATATATTTGCATATACAAATGATATTAACTTCATATCTGCTCTTAATGTTTTGTATCATCACTGGCGTCAATGCATTTCCCTGTGTAGGCAAAACCATATTCAATATCCATATAAATAAGCCAACCCAGATGTTTAGTTGTGATTGCACACATACAAAACGATTCTCAAGTTTATTTCAGAGTGAACTCCCATGATTTCTTCATCTTTAACTGTTCCACTCAGCTGCACACCTGTCAACCTTATGGAGAATTCCTCAGGAGACCTTTTCTCCATGGGTCAAAGATTTTTTGACTTTAAATCTAACATTCAGAGTCTTCAATTGTTCATGGTGGTCATATGTCAGAATCCAGAAACAGGCTTTGATCACTGACGAAACCTACAGCTCTGCCCAAGGGAATGCAAGAAGAGGGAAAATAAAAGATTTTCGGACTATTCTGGAAGTAAACGGCAAGAACAAACCTTGTCTAAAAACTGCTTATATTTTTGAGTTTTTAAAAAATAAATTTTTGCGGAATGTGGCCTTCGCGGGCTCGGCTAGCATTTCTTGTTCATCCCGAATTGCCTCTGAGAAGGTGGTGAGGGGCTGCCTTCTTGAACCGCTTCAGCCCATGTGATGTAGGTATAGCCACAGTGCTTTTAGGGAGTGAGTACCAGGCCTTTGACACAGCGACAGCGAAGGATCGGCGATATATTTCCAAGTCAGGGGCAGCACGATGGCGCAGAGGGTTAGCCTTGCTGCCTCACGGCGCCAAGGTCCCAGGTTCGATCCTGGCTCTGGATCACTGTCTGTGTGGAGTTTGCACATTCTACCCATGTTTGCATGGGTTTCACCCCCACAACCCAAAGATGTGCAGGCTAGGTGGATTGGCCACGTTAAATTGTCCCTTATTTGGAAAAAAAAATGAATTGGGTAGTCCAAATATATTTTTAAAAAATATTTCCAAGTCAGGATCGTGAGTGACTTGGAGGGGAACCTCCATGTGGTGGCGTCCGCATGTATCTGCTGCCCTTGTCATTCTAGATGGTAGTGGTCGTGAGTTTGGAAGGTGTTGCCTAAGGAGCCTTGGTAGTGGATCTTGTAGATGGTACACAAGGCTGCTACTGTGCATCGCTGGTGAAGGGTGTGAATGTTTCTGGGAGGGATGTCACTCAAGTGGGCTGCTATGTTCTGGATGGAGTTGAGATTCTTGAGTGTTGTTGGAGCTGCACTCATCCAGCCAAGTGGGGAGTATTCCATCACATTCCTGACTTGTGCCTTGTAGATGGTGGGTTGGGGAGGTCAGGAGGTGCGGTAATCACCACAGGACTCTTAGCCTCTGACCTGCTCTTGTAGCCGCAGTATTTATATGGCTAGTCTAGTTCAGTTTCTGGGCAATGGTAGCTCCACCCAGGGTGTCGATAATGATAGTGTTCCATTATGGTAATACCATTGAATGTCAAAGGGCGATGGTTAGATTGTCACTGGTTGGAGTCTGGGATCTCGTCGTGGTTGGATTGGCAGGCCCTGGTGACAAGTATGGGGAGAGGACATGTTGGACAGGGCAGGTGGAGGTGAAAAGGCAACATTGTGGATGGACCTTCGATTGGCACAAGTTACCAAGGAAGGAGGCACTTCTTTCTCTTCTCGCACCAGCAGCTCACAAAGTCAAACTTGTCAGCTGCACATTGTCCACAGGCCTCTCACCTATTAAATCAGAGCAGTGGCTCCATGAGACCCACAAGTAGGGATTAACTGCCACTGAAGCACCTCAACAGGGCCATGGGTAGTGTGGCCATCTGGGATGGCCACGTCCCGATTACAAAATGGACACTTGCAAAGAATGCAGGGAAAATTGGACAATACTAAGAAACAAGCAGGTACAAGCTCTGTCTGTTGATTAGAACCTTAAACTCTCAGACAGGACAGAAACTGCCAAGCAATCTACATACTAATGAGCCATCTCCGGGGACAAAAGGGAAACATTTAGATATACAATGTTAAGGCAGACTCCCCGGCGCCAGAAGAGACTAAGACAAAGCAGACCAACAGTCACCTAGGACACGCCCAGCAATCAGGGAACCACCCCTCTATTGGAGGAAGATCGATACGACTGATTGGGAAAGACCCAATTAGATGAGGCCAAGTTCAAGACCTGCCCAAAAGCGCACAAAGCCCTTTTTAGTATAAAAGATATTCCCCAAGGGAGAATCTTCCTCCTTTGGCTTTGGCTCTCAGCGAAGAGAGAGACCAGCCTAGCAGCTGCACCAGACCAAGTAAGTTCCAAGTCAATGTACGCTACGAGATAGAAGCTCCTAGTTGCTATCCTGTAAAGAGCTCAACCCAGCAGCCTCAGAATCGAGCAACGGCCATTGTTCCTCTGACTGAGTGGGCACACGAAGCTAAGTATAGGCTTTAGTAATAGTGGTAGTTTAGTTTGTAGAGTTTATGCATGAGTAGATTTGACTGTGTGTAAATAAATGAGCATTGCTTTTGAACTTACTAACTGGTGTATTGAGTCATTGATCAGTATTCGGTTCTGAATCTTGTGGCGGTGTCGAAAGATACCTGGCGACTCTTGAGCAAACGTAATTAAACAGAGCCACATTAAGAGCCAACCAAAGAGAGCAACAGTAGGTGGCCTACTTGGAGCCTTCTCTACTGTCATAACATACACACAAGAATATGATGGTGCAGAGACAGATACTGACTGACACACTGAAAGACCAATCAACACACAGAACACAGCAGCCAATCACCAGACAGGACACGGCCACTATATAGCCAGAGGGCACTAGTTTTCCCGCTCATTCGGGATGCAGCCTCTGAGACAGCCAGAGCCCGTGATCAGTAACACAAACATCTACCATGTGCTAGCAGTATAGTCTGGTCAGGTTAGCCTCAGGTCTCCAGTCAACCTAACATAGTGTCAACCCACAGTGCAAGTATGTTTAACAGCTCATAGCTAAATAAAATAGACTTGTACTTCTACAAGTGTCGGTAGCCTGTCTCTCTCACTGCTCTGGGAAATGCAGTCGTCGCAGACCCAGCATACCCAACAAATCATCTACCAATCATATAATTATGGCGGGGCAGAGTGTGGCCATACATGGCTGGTAAAATGCAGTCCATTAACTCTATTTCTCTCTCTACATCTGTCACCAGACCTGCTGCTTACTCCCTGAATGTTCTATTTATATATTAGAAGCCAGAGTTCACTAAGCAAATGCAAACAAAGCAAACAAACCGCTTCAGATACTTTAAGCCCCCAAACTACTATTAATACCAGTCATTTCATATTTAATCTACTTTGGCTTGCATCAACACCCACTTGTCCATCCTTACTGATTGACACTGACTCCCTGTCCCCTAACATTGAATTTAAAATCTCTACCTTCCTTACAAATTTCTCCAAGGTTACATCTCACCCCAACTATGAAACCTTGTTCCATGACGTTCTCGTGCTCGCATTTGACATCTTAGTCACTCTGCACTACCTCTCCACTATTAATCACAGCATCTCCATTACGGACTTGCCTCCAAAACATCTTCCCTCAAGTCCTCTGCCCCTTCACCTCCTTCACTGCATTCCCATCTCGATGACCAAGATTTAGTCACGTCTCCTGACAATGGCTCAGCGTCTGTTTCAGTTCCTCCCATGTGAAGCCCCAATGAGTCTTCATTTTGAAATTTAGGTAAATGTGACTGAGCAAGACCTCACAGCCTGAAAAAAGATGAATGGCCATTATTGGAGTGATACTTAATGGAGCAATGTGACACCAAAAAGACTCTGCTCTTTTTTAAATACTGTCATGAGACCTAATATATACTGAGCTACAGGAGAGGCAAACTGGGCTCTTGGCATTGTTCTTCAATGGAAGGGACAAATTTGCCTGGCACTGTAGTGAAAGAGCAGCTTAATTTAAACTTTGAAGTCCTGTTGTAGTTTTGATCTCGGTGTGACGGGGAATTCATCCAAACTATGCCACTGTATTCAACTCAGCATGTTATTATACTTAGCAGTTGCACGGTACAGCAGGCCCTGTTCTACAGTCAAACTTCCACCAGTCCGCAGAATGAGGCTTTTATGCCAAATGCGATGCATTTCTTCATCCCATAAACTCTCCAGCTCTGTTGAAAAGTGGATCCATTCCAATGATTATCCTTAATGCTTCAATATATATTTTGATTTCCATGGGGGAGTTATTGAACAGGTTTGCAGTTGTAAATTTAAATTGATTTTTTTTCTGTGGTGTATCGATAAACACTAAACATTGAGGGTCAGTTATTTGTCTCAATATGTTTTACTTTTTAAAAAAAAAATCAATATCAGCCGTTTTCAAGCAGGTCTAATGCACAATGAAATGAAACATGGTGATTAATGTGGGAAAGCTTAGGAAGATAGAATCCATCAGTTTTTAATATTTTAAGTAGGCATGTTGTCTTAGTGAGAACAAAAGTAGTTAGCAACACTAATTTGTATTATTTCAATATCCAACTGACAATTCAGTGGGCGCTATTCTCCCCCCCCCCCCCCACGCCGGGTGGGAGAATCGCCGGGGCGGCGCGCAAATCGCGCCACGCCGCCCTGAACCCCGCACGCGATTCCCCATCCGGGCCGGAGAATCGCGCGGGGGGTGGCGGGTCGCGATTCCCGCCCCCGCCGAATCTCCGGTGCCGGAGACTTCGGCAACCGGCGGGGGCGGGTTTCACGCCAACCCCCGGCGATTCTCCGACCCGGCGGGGGGGTCGGAGAATCTCGCCTCAGTTCTTCAGAAACTTATTCTCCCGACTAATTAGCATTGGGGCATTATTGACCCTGAATGGACTCCAAGATGATTTTTGGTTTTGGGATATTTAAATTAATAAGAAAATAAATTAATAAAGGAAAGATCAGGCTTGCTTTCTTTTTCAAAAGGCAATTCGGTCAATGTAACCCACAGAGAACAGAGAACATACAGTGCAGAAGGAGGCAATTCGTCCCATCGATTCTGCACCGACCCACTTAAGCTCTCACTTCCACCCTATCCCTGTAACCCAATAACCCTTCCTAACCTAACTGGAAGATGCCCATCGGAAACAGAGGACTGAGTCCCCAGCCACCGCGTGAGAGTCCCGACCGGCCATAGCTGGTTAGTACCACGCCTTCGGGAACCCGGCCGGTCAGGATTGGAGTATCGCTGGGAGGGCCTCTTGCAATGGCACTCCAACCGCGCGTGTGATTCACAGATGAGCGACTCTGCAGGGGTCCGGAGAATCGCCGGAGCGGCGCTGGGTGCGATCCGGTCGGGAACGTCAATTCCCCGCCCCTGCACCAAAAGCGATTTTGCCACTGGGCTGCGGAGAATCCAGCCCAGAGACTTTTATCCTTTTAATTTAGTTTATTTTTCCACCCTTCTTTCCCCTGAGTGTAGAGGGTGGGGTGAGTTAAAGTGTGTGGAGGGGGGTAGAAATTAGATAATAGTTAACCAGTTGTATTTTTTGCTTATTTAATTATAATTATTGTTATTAAAAAAGTTGGTTGTGTTTAAATTCACAAACCTGATGACTGTAGTTATTGGACAACTAAAGATAAAAGACTTTGGGGTTTTTAAAATTAAGAGTGAATTTCAATTGTGTTGAAATACCGAGTCAAATGGGGCTGGAATTGACCATGCACGAGCCCAGGGTGTCGTAACACATTGTTCTCGTGGTCTGAGATGGGAAATATTCTAGAATCATTAAAAGGTTAAAAAAGAAATAAATCTCGGATGCATTTGCACGTCCATTGTCAATTGTAGCAATTCCAGTACATTATATTTGGCAATGAGATAATTTTTCCGCATTCATTCCCTTCTCCTGCTAATAGTTGCCAGGATTCTTGGCAACAAATACTGGTGATATGACGCTGGGATTTGAAGCTCTGTTGAGGTGAGAAGGTGTCCATGCCAGGAATTCTATTTTGGAAACAATGATGTAAATTGAGCCATTTTCAGTGATGGCACTTGAAACAGAACATTTTTAGACATAACAGTGCCAGAATGATGCAAAATGAGAATTGGAACAGTGCAGGATTACAGTTAGGTGGCAGGTAAATGAGATATCAAACTTCTACTATGTCACTTCACAAAGGCTGTCACAGTCGTGTTTGTTGAGTTCAAAGGGTCATATAACATTATCAGTGCAGAGCTATCTAGAAACACAAACCTCCCGAACATTAGAACCATAGAATCACCACAGTGCAGAAGAATCCTCTGAAAGAGCACCCTATCTAGGCACACTCCCCCTCTCTAAACCCATAACCCTGCCTAATCTGCACATCCCTGGACACTAAGGGACAATTTTAGCATGGCCAATCCACCCAACCTGCACATCTTTGGACGTGACAACTCATTATTTTGAATGCATTTAAAACAGATGCATCCAATCCTGTGAAATTTTTCCAGTATCTGATGATTCATTCATAGCCAATGCCACACAAATTTCCTCTCTGCTTTTCTTTGGCAACCGAGCAGATGTGTCTCTTGGTGCGTGTCTTTTGTTATTCTGCCGGAATGCTGTCCTCTTCAAATCAAGTTCAGTTTTCAAGGCTAAAAGTGGGATCATTGCAGAGATCCATCTGAACTGCTCATTCTGATCAGGGATTTAAACGCCATGAAAAAAATCAGGACCTGAAAGGGAAATCAATCATCTCGTCGAGCTCACTCCTCCCACAGAGCACTTATTGTGTTGAATCTCCAGTCCCCCAGCCATGTTTACGGGCAGCTGGATTCTCTCTTCCTGCAACTTGTCAATGGGATTTTCTATTGAAGCCACCCCACACCCCCAGGAAACCTGCGGGCGAGACTGTTTTGCCGGTGGGAAAAGAGAATCCCAACGGTTAGAGAATTCCAACCACTGTTGACACTGGTTTGAATCCTACGTCACATAAATGGGTCAATATCCTGGAGATCCCTCCCTGCTGCACCAAGCAGGCTGCTGTGATTCAATAAGGTAGCAAAGCATCTATTCTCAAGGGAATTTAGGGATGGGCTAATGATGCCCACATCCCAGGAACTGCTAAAACTAAAACAAATCCTGGATGGGAACATTGTGCAAAATCTCTCGCAAAGCTTCGTCTAACCCGCAAAACTGCAAGTCTGGTCAATTGATTTCCACATGTAACATTCTCATCCCAGCAAACGTTTACCAGCTTGGATTTTCCTTTCTTTGTCGAGGTGAATGCTGCAAAGTTTGCCGCTGTTGACGAACGCAGTGGCTTGCACGGAAACCTGGAAGTAACAGGAAATCTCAACCTCCATTTCCATTCTTAAAGTGGTAGCGGCCACTAATTTGAGAATGGTGCCTCTTTGCCCACAACTTACGTGGAAGTCTACATGCAAAAAGTCAGGATTCATAATCACCAGGCGTGAGTCAGCAAAGTGACTAAAAATATCGCTGAAAGATAAATCTGTCAAGCTGTCAAGTTGGCACAATTGTTAGCATTGCTGCTGCAGCCGGAATCAATTGTGGCCTCGGATGACTTTCTGCATGGAGTTTGCACTTCCTCCCCGAGTCTGCGTGGGTTTCCTACGGGTGTTCCAGTTTCCTCCCACAGTCCAAAGATGTGCAGTTTAGGTGGATTGGCTGTGCTAAATTGCCCCATAGTGCACAAAAGGTGAGGTGAGGTTACTGGGTTATAGGGATAGGGTTGAGGCATGGACCTAAATAGGGAGCTCTTTCCAAGGCTCAATGGACTGAATGACCACCTTCTGCCTTGTAGGGATTCTATGGATTCTATGAAAATATTAGCAATAAAAATGTTCTTCCCTGGCACCCCAGCTATTTTTTTCCGGCTCCCCCAGCTCCCCTGGATCTGCTTCACCCCCACCCCAGCACCGTTTGAAATATTTACAATTTTAATGAAACAAACCTGTAGTTGAGCTGAATGCTGTGAAGGGTGAGGGGGTGGGCGGTGGGGGTTCAGCTCATGACGTAGTCGGGTGCTTGGCTTGTCAGTTTGTCCCTACACTAAGTCCTACTGCAGCGGATGTTCTTTACTACAGCCAACTCACCAGGTATGTGTGAATGGTTTTTTGTGCGGTCAGCGGGAAACGCTGTAATTTCGCCGCTATCAGGAAAATCGAGGTCACTATTTAAGCCGAGAGTTATTAGTAGAACATTCAATCCCTTTGCTTTCTGGATATCAGCCTTGCTTTTTGAAATGTTAAAAATGAATTAACATTCTCCCCGTCCTGCCCAACATAGGAACCTTCTTTTCTCGTCTTACAGCCCGAGTTAAGAAGTCTTTTAACATACCATTATCTAATCTCCTTGGCATTTAAAAAACCTGAATCATGCCTACTATCATTTCCCTTTTCACCAGTAAGAGTGAGTTCAGTTGTAATACGAGAGTCCTGGAATTATCCTGCTTCCCGCTTGCTGAAACGTTTCTTCCAGTGCATCACAGTGCCCTTTTGAAATGTCTGAGATTTGCAGAGTATTCCAAATGTGGCCGTACAAGTAATCTGTGGAAGGTCAGTAAAACTTGGTTCAATTTATAATTGAGTGTCCTATATCGGTTTGTTGGTCTCGGGGTAAGATTCTCGCTTCGCGGGTTGTGATACATGAAAATGTGAGAGGTCCCGGGTTCAAATCCCGGACGAGCCCTTTGATGTTGTTTCTTGGGCAGCACGGTAGCATTGTGGATAGCACAATTGCTTCACAGCTCCAGGGTCCCGGGTTCGATTCCGGCTTGGGTCACTGTCTGTGTGGAGTCTGCACATCCTCCCCGTGTGTGCGTGGGTTTCCTCCGGGTGCTCCGGTTTCCTCCCACAGTCCAAAGATATGCACGTTAGGTGGATTGGCCATGATAAATTGCCCTTAATGTCCAAAATTGCCCTTAGTGTTGGGTGGGGTTACTGGGTTACGGGGATAGGGTGGAGGTGTGGACCTTGGGTAGGGTGCTCTTTCCAAGAGCCGGTACAGACTCGATGGGCCGAATGGCCTCCTTCTGCACTGTAAATTCTATGATATGATATCCCAACACTGGATTAGTGCTACTGAAAACAGTTCCACACTGATATGCTTAGAGCCTGATCAATAAGCACATCCTCGGCGATATCCACATTAAAATCCAAACTCACTTGGTCACAAAGCGTATTAGGACCTGCTCACGTTCTCATATCGGAAGACCATAAGACATAGGAGCAGAATTAGGCCACTTGGCCCATCGAGTCTGCTCCGCCATTCAATCATGGCTGATATTTTCTCATCCCCATTCTCCTGCCTTCTCCCCATAACCCCTGATCCCCTTATTAATCAAGAACCTATCTATCTCTGTCTTAAAGACGCTCAGCGAATTGGCGTCCACTGCCTTCTGCGGCAAAGAGTTCCACAGATTCACCACCCTCTGGCTGAAGAAATTGCTCCTCATCTCTGTTTTAAAGGATTATCCCTTTAGTCTGAGATGGTTCTAGTTTTTCCTGCAAGTGGAAACATCTTCTCCATGTCCACTCTATCCAGGCCTCGCAGTATCTTGTAAGTTTCACTAAGATCCCCTCTCATCCTTCTAAACTCCAATGAGTACAGACCCAGAGTCCTCAAACGTTCCTCATACGACACGTTCTTCATTCCAGGGATCATTCTTGTGAATCTCCTCTGGACCCTTTCCAAGTCCAGCACATCCTTCCTTAGATAGGGGGCGAAAACTGCTCACAATACCACAAATGGGGTCCGACCAGAGCCTTATACAGCCTCAGAAGTACATCCCTGGTCTTGTATTCTAGCCCTCTTGACATGAATGCTAACATTGCAATTGTCTTCTTTTTTTTTAATAAACAATTTCATTGAAGTATTTTTGGCATATAAAACAATGACATTGTATAGTACCATACAAATGAAAAGCAAATAGCACATAGTGCAAACCATGACTCCATTCTCGCAAGGACCTGCCTAAACCACCCACTGATCTACACTACCCTAGTCCCCCACCCCTCCCCCTGCTGACGGTTAATTCTCCGCGAAGAAGTCACTGAATGGTTGCCACCTCTCAAGGCAAACTTAACCTTTTCTAGACCGAGAAAGCTCGCCATGTCCGATAGCCATGCTTCGGTCTTCGGGGGCTTTGAGTCCCTCCATACCAACAGTATTCGTCGCCGGGCTACCAGGGAAGCAAAGGCCAAGACGTCGGCCTCCTTCTCCTCCTGGACTCCCGGGTTCTCCGACACCCCAAAGATTGCCACCTCAGGACTCATTACCACCCCAGTTTTCAAAACCCAGGACATGATGTACGCGAATCCCTGCCAGTACCCCCGGAGTCTAGGGCACGACCAGAACATGTGCACGTGATTAGCCGGCCCACCGGCGCATCTGGCACACTTGTCCTCCAGCCCAAAGAATTTATTCATCCAGGCCACCGTCATGTGGGCCTGGTGCATGACCTTAAATTGGATCAGACTGAGCCTGGCACATGCTGCGGTCGTATTTACTCTGCCCAGAGCTTCTGCCCCAAATACCGTCCTCCATCCCCCCCCCCCCCCCCCCCCCCCCCCCCCCGAGTTCCTCTTCCCACTTAAGCTTCAGGTCCTCAGTCTCTGTATCCTCTTCTCCCATTAGTTCTTTGTAAATATCTGAGACTCTACCCTCACCTACCTCTCCCCTAGAAACTACCCTGTCCTGCCTCCCCTTTGGCGGGAGGCGTGGGAAGGACGGCACCAGTTTGCGCACAAAATCCCGCACCTGTAAGTATCTAAAGTCATTCCCTCCCGCCAGCCCAAACTTCTCCTCCAACTCCCTCATGCTCGGAAAGCTCCCTTCCAGGGACAGATCACCCACCCTCGCAATCCCCGCCCTCCGCCACAGTCGATACCCACCGTCCATGTTCCAAGAGGCAAATCGGTGATTGCCGCAGACTGGGGTCCACACCGATGCCCTCACTTCCCCTATATGCCTCCTCCACTGGCCCAGATCCGCAAAGCCGGCACCACTATAGGGCTGGTGGAGTACCGCGCTGGCGGGAGCGGCAGAGGCACTGTAACCAGGGCCGCCAAACTGGTGCCCCTGAACGAAGCAGCCTCCATCCGCTCCCAAACCGACCCCGTGCCCATCATCCATTTCCTTATCATCGCTATGTTGGCCGCCCAGTAATAGTTGCTGAAGTTCGGCAACGTCAGCCCCCCCTCCCCTCTGTTCCTTTCGAGCATCACCGTCCTCACCCGCGGGGACCTCCCCGCCCAGACAAATCCCAGGATAATTTTATCCAGCCTCTTAAAGAAGGACCTCGGGATGAAAATGGGGAGACACTGAAACATGAACAAGAATCTCGGGAGAATCGTCATCTTAACAGTCTGCACCCTCCCCGCTAGTGACACCGGGAGCGCATCCCAGCTCCAAACCTCCTCCCTCACTCGTTCCACCAATCGGGACAGGTTGAGCTTATGCAACCTGCCCCAGTCCCATGCCACCTGTATCCCCAAGTATCTAAAGCTTTCTACTACCAGCCTGAATGGCAACCTCTTCAGCCTACCCTCCTGCCCCTCGCCTGAATTACGAACAACTCGCTCTTAGCCATGTTCAATCTATATACTGAAAACCGGCCAAATTCCCTCAGGATTTCCATGATACCGTCCATCCCCGCCATTGGGTCCGATACATGTAACAACAGGTCATCCGCGTATAACGAGATTTTATGTTCCACTCCCCCCCCGGACCAGCCCTTTCCAGTTCTTTGAAACTCTCAGAGCAATTGCCAGCGGCTCTATGGACAGCGCGAACAGCAGTGGGGAGAGAGGGCAACCCTGTTTTGTCCCGCGGTGTAGCCTGAAGTAATCTGATGCCATCCTGTTCATCCTTACACTAGCCTCTGGGGCCTGGTATAACAGCCTAACTCAATCAATGAACCCCTCCCCGAACCAAAACCTTCCGAGCACCTCACACAGATAGTCCCACTCGACCCGGTCGAAAGCCTTTTCCGCATCCATAGCTGTCTCTATCTCTGCCTCCCTGCTCTCTGGGGGCACCATGACCACATTAAGCAGCCTTCTTAGATTGGCCGCCAGTTGCCTACCCTTTACGAACCCAGTTTGGTCCTCCGCAATTACGTCCGGTATACGGTCCTCAATTCTAGTCGCCAAGATCTTGGCCAGTAACTTAGCGTCTGCGTTGATCAAAGAGATCGGCCTATAAGACCCACAGGCCTCCGGGTCTTTATCCGTTTCAGAATAAGCGAAATAGTGGCCTGCGACATCGTCGGGGGTAAAACCCCTCTGTCTCTTACCTCGTTAAAAACCTTGACCAGCACCGGCCCCACTATCTCGGCAAACGTTTTGTAAAACTCCACCGGATACCCATCCGGCCCAGGGGCTTTACCCGACTGCATGACCTTCAGGCCCCCCAGTACCTCTTTGATCCCAACCAGGGCCCCCAGTCCGTCTACCAACCCCTACCCACTCTTGGGAAGGTCAGTCCGTCCAGGAATCGTCTCATCCCCTCTGGTCCCCTGGGGGGTTCCGAAGTGTACAGCTTACTATAAAAGTCCCGAAACACCTTGTTCAGCCCTACCGGGTCCCCCACCAGAATTCGCTCCCCATCCGCTATCCTTCCTATCGCCCTAGCCGCTTCTCTCTTCCTTAGTTGTTGTGCGAGCATTCTGCTGGCCTTCTCTCCATGCTCATATATTGCGCCTTTTGCCTTTCTAAGCTGCTCTACGGCCTTGCCTGTAGTCAGCACCCTGAACTCGGCCTGCAGCCTCTGTCGTTTCCTGAGTAACTCTGGCCTCAGGGATTCCGCGTAGCTACTGTCCGCCCGTAAAATTTCCTGAACCAGTCGGTTCGTTTCTGCCCTGTCTGTCCTGTCCCTATGAGCCCGGATTGATATCAGCTCCCCTCTCACCACTGCCTTCAGTGCCTCCCAGAGCACTGCTGCTGAGACTTCTCCGGTATCATTTACCTGCAGGTAATCCTGCATGCATTTCGTGAGTCTCTTACACACCGCCTCGTCCACAAGCAATCCAACTTCCAGCCTCCATTGTGGGCGCTGGAAGCTGTCCTTACAAATCTGTAGGTCTACCCAGTGCGGAGCATGGTCCGATATGGTAATTGCCCAATATTCTGCCCCCGCCATCTCGGCCAGCAAGTCCCTACTCATGACAAAGAAATCAATTCGGTAATACACCTTATGGACGTGGGAGTAGTACGAAAACTCCCTCGCCGACGGCCGGCTAAATTTCCACGGATCAGCTCCGCCCATTTGCTCCATGAACCCTCTCAGTTCCTTTGGCATCACTGGCAACCTGCCTGTTTTTGAACACGACCGATCCAGGCTCGGGTCCAGGACTGTGTTAAAGTCCCCACCCATGATCAGTTTGCGTGAGTCCAAGTTGGGGATCTTCCCTAGCAACCTCCTGCTGAAATCCACATCGTCCAAATTAGGGGCATACACACTGACCAAGACTACTCTAACCCCTTCGAACTTACCCCTAACCATAACAAATCTGCCGCCCCCATTCGCAACTGTACCCTCCGCCTCAAATTGAACCCTTTTATTAATCAGGATCACAACCCCCCTAGTCTTAGTGTCAAGCCCCGAATGAAAGACCTGATTGACACAGCCCTTCCTCAACCCAACCTGGTCTGCCACTTTCAGGTGCGTCTCCTGCAGCATGACTATGTCCGCCTTCAGAACCCGCAAATGCGCGAACACATGCGCCCTCTTCACTGGCCCGTTTAGCCCTTTAACATTCCAGGTGATCAGCCTGATTGGGAGCACTTAGCCCCCTCCCCCCTTTTCCGATCAGCCCCATTCCCTTTCCTTGGCCAGCCCCCCAGCCATGTGTCGCGCTTCCTCTGGCCCGCCTTCTGGCCGGCTCCACTCATGACCTCCTCACTGTTGCCATGTCCAGTTCCCATCCTCGTCAGAAGATCAACTTCCCCCCCCTCCCCCACTAGTAACACCATCCTCCCACTTAACCCCTGCTCTAGACTAACTGTATGAACCCCCCCCACCTGGCTTCCATTGACTAGCCCACCCAGCTAGCCTGGTGGCGCCCCACTTCGGCACCAGCGCATCTCTCACCCATTGTTCCCTGTTTCCCCTCCCCCCGGCCCATCCATACCACTTCCCCAAACCAGCCCTGCTTAAACACATACTCTATACAAGTCAAAGACATCCCCCAAAATAGTGCAATTTAGATCAAACAGATAGAGATAAGAGGTACCAGGCACCCTCAGCCCTTCCCCTCCACACACAGAAAAGGATTGCAAAAAATTCCCCCGAAACCCCCATCATATCCACACCTTTTTAACTATTTTCTTTTTTATTTTCCCCCTACCAAACCTCCAACCAAACAAGAAACCCCAAAAAGGAAACATTCAGGGAAACCATGAAAAAGAACAAGATAAACACATTGCAACCAAAATACATCAATCTAAAAAGGTCAAAAAACCGAAAAGAACGGACCCAAGCATGCACGCATCTCTCTAAGCAAGAGGGAGACAAAATAGGCTTAAAAGTTCTACCATGAGTCCAAGAATCCTCAGCTCAGAGCCAGCCCTTGCTTCTTAACAAAGACCATCGCCTCCTCGGGTTCTTCGAAATAGTGGTGCTGGCTCTCATACGTAACCCACAGTCGCACCGGAAAAAGCAGCCCGAATTTCACCTTGTTCCTGTACAAAATCTCCTTCACCTGCCTGTAGCCTCCCCTCCTCCTGGCCAACTCAGTGCTCAGGTCTTGGTAAACACGCAGGGTGCTATTGTCCCAGGTAATGCTTCGTGTGCTCTTGGCCCATTGCAGAACCCATTGTCCAGGTACCTGTGGAACCGGACCACCATCGCTCGTGCAGGACCCCCCTCGTTGCGGCTGCCTCACCTGCACTCTGTGTACCCTGTCCATCACCGGCAGGCGAGGGAACACCTCATTCCCCAACAGCTTCTGAAACATACCCTCCACATACGCGGCGGCATCAAGCTACTCAGCCCCCTCCGGGAGGCCAACAATTCTTACATTCTGTCGGCGAGATCTGTTATCCAGGTCCTCCAACCTTTCCAGGAGCAATTTTTGCTGATCCCTCAGCCTCCGAATCTTCACGTCCGCCACCGTTTGAAAGTCGGCCTGCTCTTCCACCGTCTTCTCCAGCTTCTGGAGCTTCTCAGCCTGATCATCCAGCCGTTTTTCCAATCGGTCCATCGACTTCTGGAGCGGCTCCAAATTATCGTGCTTCAGAGCTAAAAACCCTCCTGCATGGCCTGTAGCAGCTGCTCCATTGTAGGCTGGACTGTCGGCGCCTTGCTCTGGACACCAGCCATATTGGGCGCTCTCACAGCCTCCACCGTGCCCTTGTTTGACCACTTCTTCTGCTGTTGGCAGTCCCTCCGGCTTCTTAAGTCCATACAACTCTATGTGGGTTCAGTCAGTGTCTGAGTACTATTGCTTTCTAGTTCCGCGCTCAAAAGCGCAAAAAAGTCGGGGGAAAAGGTCCAAAAGTCCGACCGAAATGGGAGCCCATTTGCCTTCTTAACTGCCGACTGAACCTGCGCATTAACCTTAAGAGAATCGTGAACAAGGACTCCAAGTCCCTTTGTGCTTCTGCTTTCCGAAGCATTTCCCCATTTAGAAAATTTAGAAGATCCCTTCTTTTGACATGGGAAAGGTTTCCACTTGTTTTTTCTTTTGCAAATTCATAAATGTGCTTTTTATCCACACTTAAGACTTTCTCCACTCTTGAAGAGGTGAATAATTCAGCACTCAGACACAGATATGAAGCCTGTCTATAAAACTTCCATAAAAAGATGACAACACCCTATAAAAATATTTATTATTTGATAGATGTCAACATAATTGCATTGTTTTCTCCACAGATGGCCATTTAAATTCTTTAACATCTTTTTCCCTGGGTACTTAACTGATGAGAATGTTGACATTCGAACAGTAACTATTGAAAAACGATTGATAGTCTGTGTCAGGTTTATTTGATGGGATATATTTTTGTCAGTGGTTTTGCTATTTAAAGAGAAGTATTTTTTTCCCCAAGTTTACTGGCGATTATGCGATTTGAAGAATTATGATATGCTTGACAAGGGGCTTAACAAAGGAGAGCTACTGGAATCTAGAATTTTCAATACTGGAATGTAAGGCTACAGTCAAAGAAATCAGCAGTCAATGCAAATATTGAATTCACCAGTCTCCAAGTACTGTCAGAGCCAAGTTTCCATCTCTAACTGGCGGCAAGAACCGAAGGAGCAACAATTTTTCTCTGTCTTCTTGACTCCCTGCCACCTTCGTGTGACCTTTAGTCTGGTTGGGATTCCCATTGTGAGGGCCCACAAATGATTTTCAAGTGGTTGTGTGGGGCTTTGGAAACCCAAAAATAAAACGTCTCCTTGTGGGAGTTCGTGAATACTGGTGGGAAACCTACTGAGCAGTGGTGAACATCCTGACAGGTAAGTATAAAATGTTTTGGCACCTTCAAATGTCACTATTAGAAGCAGTATTGCAAGGTAATGCTTTTTGGATGCAATAACTCATCATAGGGATCTATACTGCAAAGGTATCTTAACATTGACCAAGATTGTGTAATTGTTGTCACACACTTTCCAAATGTCAAAAATGCCATAATGCATTAAAAAATGTAAAATAAATCCTGTCAGCCTCTGCTCTCCTGTTTTGAGCTGTAATTTAAATCAACTGGCAGCTCTGGCTGTTGGAAATAAACCTTGCTCTTGAAAGCTGAATAAAATATCTGTTCCTGTTCCTCTCCATTTATTGTCAGGCTTACGACTTTGAAATGAAAATGGGACACAATTCTGTTCTGTTGCTTTCAGGTAATGCAACTGGAAGCTTTTGTTACGACAGGAATAGCCATTCTGAATGCTTGGCTGGGTTTCAAAATTTGTGACTGGCTTCAGCTCAACAGGTGATCTGCAGATCCAAGAATGATTGAGACATTTGAGAGGTTGCGATAGCAGATTATGCCTTTGATATGGGGCTGAATTCTCCGTTTCATAGTGCCAAAATCGTGAATCGTGATTGGGTGGAGAATTGCGCGAGATAGAAAAATCGAAGTTTGCGCCCCGCGCCAGCGGATCAATGCAAAACTGTCATTTGTATGGATTTCAATATCATTAGTAGCTTGGATACCGTATGCTCCATTCTTCTGCGATGCCCCACCCCTCTTAGACGGAAGTCTCACGGATGCGAATTAGTACTTAGTATTGACAAGCGGGACTTGGACGCCATGGCTGCAGAGGCAGAACCTCTCAAAATTGTTGGGCATGCTGCGGGCGGCTGCCTTGGCCAGGAACAATAGTGGGGAGTGATTTGGTACCAAGTCCATGGACTCGGGGTGTCCCCTTGGGATCAAGGTGGCCTGGCTCAGAACGCCATTACTGCAGTCTGTCTTTTAAATGTACCCCTCTAGTGCTACTTATAGGTTCCTGGCTCACACCACTGACTGCTGCCTTTATCCTTTGAATGCTTAGAGAGCCTCTGGCCAACTGGGAGTCCACCCAAGCCAACCCTCTGGACACCCTCATGTCCCAGCTGTTTCATCAAGGGGATGGGCATGGCGAATATCAATCAGTGGCCCACCAACTGTTGGCACTCCTCCGAAGTGCTGCCCCACTGCAGAGGAAGGCAGGGCTCAGCAGAGGTCCTGCACCATGGAATTTGAAACCCTCCCCGGTTCTCTGCCCCTCTCAGGGCAGGGGTCTCACCAGTGACCCCCCCTCAGGACCACCAGCTGTCTCCGCCTGGTGAGGCTGACAGCGCCGACTGCCTCTGCCACCATCTCCCAGATGGGCAGGAGGGCAGGATTGAGTCTGCAGCCCATCCTGTGGGAATGGATGTACCTCCTCTCCTCATTGGCATGGAACTGTGGGTCCACCTCGGACTCCCAAACTCTGGGGGCACGTCTTCTATGAGCCAGCTTTGTTGTTGCCGTGACTGTACGGTAAGTGGAATGTTTAAAAACACCTCCAGCTGCCAGGCTCTTTAGCGCTAACTCTGGCCCCAGCAGTTAGAATACCCGCTGGGCCAGGAATTGCTCTAAATTCGCACTGGCAGAGTGCTGGTCCATTAGCATGTCCTGACTCACTTTCTGCATAGAGCCGCCCGATGGGAATGCAAAGAATCGAACGCTATTAAGGTCCCGGCGGGAATATTAAGTCTCCCAAATGGAGAAGCCTCCCCATGGTTTCTTGTTCATAATAGGCAGTTAAAGAACTACAATTTATTAACACTGGAGTAGTGTTTCTCCCCCCGTATCAATGGCACTGTGCTTGAATTCAGGGTTTTATCAGCTTCTGAAAGATTTTTTCCCAATGATTTAAAAATAATTCCCATTGCTATTGTACTGCTCATGAAGACTCGACATAATCGATACTAGGTCAGTGGCTATTCAGGATACATAGACTGAGGGGGGATGGTGTGGCATGGCGGTTGTCCTTGTAGGTGACATGGTGTATTGGGTGGGTGAGGTTTGGTGGGTTGTTATATGATGTCGGTAGGTGAGCTCCTGTGTTGGAGGTGCTGAAATGTGCTGAACCCTTTAATTGAGGAAATTAGGACCTTGTGCCTTTTCCCTTTAACCTTAACGTGAAGCATCAATAGGCTGGAGATGGGAGTGCTGGCCGTCACTCGGAGGAAAGTCCCAACTCAAACAGCTCTCTAGTCCCAGTCGTGCCACCAGGACTGTTGGTCACTGCTGGGATCCCATTGAGTCTAACTTTCAGGTGCCCTGGATCAATAAAGTGTGTGTGTGTGTGTGTGGGGGGGGGGGGGGGGGGGGGGGGGGCAGAAGAAGAGTGATGGGGGGCCTTAGGGCAGGGAGGCTCTGGGTGGGGGATTGGGTTAGAAAGGCTGGGCGCGATAAGGAGCACCCAGAGAATAGCCCTGGGGAGACCCAATAGAAATGGATGCACCATAAGTGAGGCTGCACCACCACCCACCTCCCCCCCCCCCCCCCTCCCTCCTCCCCCCACACACCCGGTTTCTCACCCGGGAATCGAGAAGTTTAACTTGCTGGGCTTCCCCTCCATCTTTGACCTCTGCCCATGGCCTCAAAATTGCAACTGGGTGGGAAATGGCCATTAGGTGTCTCGCCTAAGGTCATCAACTGTGGCCACAGGTAAAAGTTCTAATGGGTCAGGGGCAGGCAGGTCAGCCACCTGGGAAATTTTACAGGCCTCTCTAATTTCAAACCCACTGGTGAGGACCCATAAAACTCTGTCCATAAATTTCATACGGATAGCTCATTCATGGGAAATGGAAAAGTTATATTGGTGCATGGCAGGGGTTTTGTTTGAAAAAACAAATGCACTATTTATAGCACTGTCATGAGAACTTCAATTTGCATTTTCTTCATGGTGTGAGGCAGTGGCGCAGTGGTAATGTCACTGGACTGGAAACCCAGATGTCATGACATGCAGACAGGCACAAACAGGCAGCTAATGAATACAGAGAATAAGGATAAGCATATGGATGATAATGGCATAGTGTTGGTTAGATGGCTTTTTGTTTCGGTGCAACATCGTGGGCCGAAGGGCCTGTACTGCGCTGTATCGTTCTATGTTCTATGTAGAACAGGACATGACCAATGAGCAGAGCGGACACTCAGGGGTGGTATCTCACTATAAAAGGCACGAGGCACTCACGCTCCGCCTCTTTCCACTGATGAACATCCACAGAGTGAGTCAGGGTGTATGTACAGCATCACACCTTCAGCACGTGGCTAAGAGCTAGTCTGGTTCAGTCAGACAGAGTAACCAAACTTAGGTTAGCAGAGAGTTGAACTCATAGAGAACTGTGTTAACTGTGCTACTGGTTCAATAAATCAGATTGAACTAACTTCAGGGTCTGGAGTATCTTTTGGTTAAAGGTGCATCCAGTTGCAGCCTGTGTTATCCCAGCATACATAACACATCACCAGAGACACAGAATAATGCTCTGGGGACTCGAGTTCGAATCCCACCATGGCAGATGGAGGAATTTGAATTCAATCAAAATACGGATTTAAAAGTCTAATGATGACCATGACATTGTCAATTGTTGTAACAATCCACCTGGTTCACTGATGTCCTTTAGAGAAGGAAATCTCCAGCCCTTACCTGGTCTGACCAACGTGTGAATCCAGATCTACAATAATGGGGTTGATTCGTAAATACCTCATCAAGGGAGGGACAATATATTTTGGCCAGGGACACACACATCCCATAAACTAATAAAAAACATTCAGCAGAATTCTCTGTAGGTGGGATCCTCCGCTCCGCTGGCAGTGCACCCTCGCCCGCGGGTTCGCTGGCGGTATGAGGTGACCACAATGAGAAACCACATTGGTCGGCTGCAGGAAGGGAGATTCCCGCTGCTGGCGGGGCGTGCCTGCGCTTGAAAACACGACTGGCAGATGGGGGAATCCCAGCTATGGAACTTGCAAAATATCTTCAAAAGCAGAAACGTTCCGTAGACACATTGATCATCATCACCTTGGTGACCAGGGGCGAAATTCTCCCGAAACGGCACGCTGTCCGCCGACTGGCGCCCAAAACGGTGCCAATCAGACGGGCATCGCGCCGCCCCAAAGGTGCGGAATGCTCCGCATCTTTGGAGGGGCCGAGCCCCAACATTGAGGGGCTAGGCCAGCGCTGGAGGAGTTTCCGCCCCGCCAGCTGGCGGAAACTGCCTTTGTTGCTCCGCCAGCTGGTGCGGAAATGACATCCCCGGGCGGCGCATGCGCGGGAGCGTCAGCGGCCGCTGACAGTTTCCCACGCATGCGCAGTGGAGGGAGTCTCTTCAGCCTCCGCCATGGTGGAGACCGTGGCGGAGGCGGAAGGGAAAGAGTGCCCCCACGGCACAGGCCCGCCCGCGGATCGGTGGGTCCCGATCGCGGGCCAGGCCACCGTGGGGGCACCCCCCGGGGCCAGATCGCCCCGCGCCCCCCCAGGACCCTGGAGCCTGCCCACGCCGCCTTGTCCCGCCGTTCAAAAGGTGGTTTAATCCAAGCCGGCGGGACACGCAATTTATCGGCAGGACTTCGGCCCATTCGGGCCGGAGAATCGAGCAGGGGGGCCCGCCAACCGGCGTGGCGCGATTCCCGCCCCCGCCGAATCTCCGGTGCCGGAGACTTCGGCAACCCGCGGGGGCGGAATTCACGCCAGCCCCCGGCGATTCTCCGACCCGGCGGGGGGTCGGAGAATTACGCCCCAGAACTTTCACTTTGGTTTTGTTGAGTAACCTGCGTATTTCCGGTACCCATGCCCATGTGCTCCGATGAACTGTACAAATACTCAACTTATTCACATCATGGGCGAGATTCTCCGCTATCCGGCGGGGCGGGCCTTACCGGTGCCGAGGAGTGGCGTGAACCACTCTGGCGTCGGGCTGCCCAGGAGATGCGGAATCCTCCTCACCTTCAGGGGCTAGGCTGGCGCCTGCGGGGTTGGCGCCATGCCAGCCGGTGCCGAAGGGCTTGGCGCCACTCCAACTGACACTGAAGGGCCTCCGCCGGCTGGCACAAGTTGGCATATGCGCGGGAGCGCCAGCATGTACTGGCGTCATCCCAGCGCATGTGCGGGGGGGTTTTCTCCGCTCCGGCCATGGCAGACCGTTACAGCGGCCGGCGCGGAGGGAAAGAGTGCCCCCATGGCACAGGCCCGCTTTGGCCCCGATCATGGGCCAGGCCACCTTGGGGACCCCCCCTGGGGCCAGACCCCCTGTGCCCGCCCCCCCCCTCCCGAGGACTCCACCAGGCCGGTACGGATCTGGTGTAATATACGCCGGCGGGACTTGCCGAAAACGGGTGGCCACTCGGCCTATCACAGGACGGACAATCGGCGGGGGAGCGCTGCCAACGGCCCCCGACTGGCGCGATTCCCGCCCCCGCCGAAAAACCGGCGCCGGGGAATCCGGCAGCCAGCGTCGGGGCGGCGGGGCGGGATTCACGCCGCACCCCAGCGATTCTCCGGCCCAGCGGGGGTTCGGAGAATCCCGCCCCAGATGTTTCGAATTATGAACAGAACTATTTGTCTTTATCAATGAAATTACCGAGGGTGGCATGGTGGTGCAGTGGTGAGCACTGCTACCTCACGGCTCTGAGGACCCGGGTTCGATCCTGACCTCGGGTCACTGTCCGTGTGCAGATTGTATATTCTCCCCGCGTCTGCGTGGGTCTCACCCCCACAACCCAAAAAGATGTGCAGGGTAGATGAATTGTCCACGCTAAATTGCCTCTGAATTGGAAAAGAAGAATTGGATGCTCTAAATTTATTTTTAGAAATCAAGGAGATTAGCAGTTCTGGTGCTACATTGACAAATGCTCCACCGCACAGGGTCCTTTTTTATTAACACCGGAGTTATGGTCCTAATTACAGGAAGCTTTGGGTTTGGTTAAGTCAAATATTGACTTCATGGTCACCCCACAGTGATCAGCAGTATCCGTGTGACAGTTGAGCAATTGTATCATCATGTTTTAATGATAATGGGATTGCCTGACTATTTATGCTGTTTCCTCGCTTCTGCTGGTGGTCATCAATGTGGGGCGAGATTCTCTGACCACCCGCCGGGTCGGAGAATTGCCGGGGGCTGGCGCGAATCTCGCCCATGCCGGTTGCCGAATTCTCCGGCACCGGGAATCGGTTGGCTGGCCCCCCCTCCGACTCTCCTGCCCGGATGGGCCGAAGTCCAGACACCTCTCTTACCGGCGGGATAAAGCGGTGCGGGTGGGCTCCGGGGTCCTGGGGGGGCGATCTGGCCCCGGGGGGTGCCCCCACAGTGGCCTGGCCCGCGATCGGGGCCCACCGATCCGCGGGTGGGCCTGTGCCGTGGGGGCACTCCTGTCCTTCCGCCTTCGCCATGGTCTCCACCATGGCGGAGGCGGAAGAGAATCCCTCCACTGCGCATGCGCGGGGATGCCGTGAGCGGCCACTGGCAATCGGCGCGATGTCCGCCGACATGCGCCAAAAACGGCGCGAATCAGTCCGGCATCGCGCCGCCCCAAAGGTGCGGAATCCTCCGCATCTTGAGCGGCCGAGCCCTCACCTTGAGGGGCTAGGCCCACGCCGAACTGATTTCAGCCCCGCCAGCTGGCGGGAAAGGCCTTTGGTGCCCCGCCGCCCGGAAATGACTTTGCCGGGCGGCGCATGCGCGGGAGCGTCAGCGGCCGCTCACGGCATCCCCGCGCATTGCACAGTGGGGGGGGGGGGTCTCTTCCACCTCCGCCATGGTGGAGGCCGTGGCGAAGGCGGAAGGAAAAGAGTGCCCCCACGGCACAGGCCCGCCCGCGGATCGGTGGGCCCCGATCGAAGGCCAGGCCACCGTGGGGGCACCTCCCGGGGCCAGATCGCCCTGCGCCCCCACCCCCACCCCAAGGACCCCGGAGCCCGCCCGCGCCGCCGTGTCCCGCTGGTAAGAGAGGTGGTTTAATCCACGCCGGCGGGGCAGGCATTCCAGCAACGGGGCTTCGGCCCATCTGGGCCAGAGAATCGCCGGAGGGGGCCTGCCAACCGGCGCGGCGCGATTCCCGCCCCCGCCGAATATCCGGTGCCGGAAAATTCGCGGGGGGTCGGAGAATCCCGTCCCTGATTTGGGGTTTGACACCCATTCTCCACTCACGCGCCGATCTCGATCCGGAGCAGCGGCTCGGAGAATCCCGCCCCTGATTTCTGCACATTACGTTGCTCCTGATGTGTTCTTGACCGATGTGTTTTGCCGTTGGCATCGCAGAGAATCTGAGGTGGAGGGGGGGGGCGGTGGGGGGGGGGGGCGAGGGGGGAGGATTTCAGTTGGGCTTTCATCTGCACCCAGTTCGCGGGATACAAATTAGTTTCACACTGGCCACCAGTGGGTTACCCAATCCGCTGAGGCAGGCACCATGGGAAATTCACAGTGGCGATAAAGCGATTTTTGGGCCTCTTGCTGAATTCTAACCTCGCCCACACCCCACCCCACCCTCACCCCACATCCCCACTAGCCATTGAAGCCACTGGTGGGGCCAGGGGAGAATTCCACCCTCTATTACCTATACCCCATCCAGTAGAGGCAAGTTATTTTACTTGAATATGGTACTTTTTTCAAGGACTACCATAATCAAATCACTCATCTGTGTACTCTCTATGCCTTTCACTCAAATCGTCTTCACTCTTCTCCAAAACAATCCTGTTGCAACATTTCCTAAATAGACCTTATTAAGCAAAAACATTTTTTTCAATTCCTTTTTAGAAAGGTGTTCCTAAACAGCTGATTGCCTACTTTATTTAATTATAGGCACTCTTTCGTGCGCCAGACATGATGAACCGAGTTGTCGTTTCTGAGTTTCATCTTTGTGGGCTTATGCACTGAGTGTCATCATATCCATATTAATCCCCAAGTAATTACAATATGCTTCAAGAACAATAGACAAAACCTTCTGGAATTTGCCACTGCACTCTGGGTTCCTGTAATCCCATTCAATTACAAGTGCTTCTTCTCCCTGAGGTTTTTATTTTCCGTAAACAAGC
Source organism: Scyliorhinus torazame (assembly GCF_047496885.1). Lineage (NCBI taxonomy): Eukaryota > Metazoa > Chordata > Chondrichthyes > Carcharhiniformes > Scyliorhinidae > Scyliorhinus > Scyliorhinus torazame. Next base: position 286,818,336 of record NC_092713.1, read on the forward strand.
TTGACGGAATTACCTCACTGTTCCATTCAGCACTAATGGAAATGGCAACATACAAACTATTTCATGAAAGAACCCAAAGAGGAAGTTAAGTGTGATACTAAAAAAGAGCAAAACGCAGAAACACCTGAACAAAAAATATACTCCCAACCTCACATCTAAAAATGTGATTATACTTCACCAAATGAAGATTCAGTGATTGGTCTAACACAATGCTCAATTTTGAGTACCAAATATCATGGTCTTGGGGGGAGTATAACACAGATTCACCAAGCTGATTTAAAGGTTAAATAACGAGGACAGTTCGCATGAGCTTGGTGGTTAGCACTGTTGCTGCACAGCTCCAAGGTCCAGGGTTCGATTCCCGGCTTGTGTCACTGTCTGTGTGGAGTCTGCGCGTTCTCCCCGTGTCTGCGTGGGTTTCCTCCGGGTGCTCCGGTTTCCTCCCACAAATCCCGAAACATTATTTGAAAGGACATAGGCACATGGGTATGGTTGTAGTGAGGTCAGGAGGACCAAAACAAGTGATGCATACTTACACCATCCACAGAAGAGAATGTAGGTTGAGGGAGAAGTGCGGCATGAGAATCTGGATTAAGTATCATCATGGATTCAGTCCTCCCTGCCCACAGCCCCAATGATGGCCAGCATGGTTTCTTCGCAGCCGTGCCTATCCCTGCCTGTTAGATCCTACTGCCTCTGGTTATGCATCATGTTGTCCTGCAAGAGAGTGAGGGTATTTGGCAACTTCATAGATTATCATAGAATTTACAGTGCAGAAGGAGGCCATTCGGCCCATCGAGTCTGCAGCAGCTGTTGGAAAGAGCACCCTACCCAAGGTCAACACTTCCACCCTATCCCCATAACCCAGTAACCCCACCCAACACTAAGGGCAATTTTGGACACTAAGGGAAATTCATCATGGTCAATCCACCTAACCTGCACATCTTTGGACTGTGGGAAGAAACCGGAGCACCCGGAGGATACCCACACACACACGGGGAGGATGTGCAGACTTCGCACAGACAGTGACCCAAGCCGGAATCGAAACTGGGACTCTGGAGCTGTGAAGCAATTGTGCTATCCACAATGCTACCGTGCTGCCCTTAAGAACAAATTAATCTACATTATATCATTCTTCCGTAATCCATGTACCTATCCAATAGCTGCTTGAAGGTCCCTAATGTTTCCGACTTAACTACTTCCACAGGCAGTGCATTCCATGCCCCCACTACTCTCTGGGTAAAGAACCTACCTCTGACATCCCTCCCTATATCTTCCACCATTCACCTTAAATTTATATCACCTTGTAATGGTTTGTTCCACCCGGGGAAAAAGGTCTCTGACTGTTTACTCTATCTATTCCCCTGATCATCTTATAAACCTCTATCAAGTCGCCCCTCATCCTTCTCCGTTCTAATGAGAAATGGCCTAGCACACTCAACCTTTCCTCATAAGACCTACCCTCCATTTCATGCAACATCCTGGTAAATCTCCTTTGCACCTTTTACAAAGCTTCCATATCCTTCCTAAAATGAGGTGACCAGAACTATACACAGTACTCCAAATGTGGCCTTACCAGGGTTTTGTACAGCTGCATCATCACCTCACGGCTCTTAAATTCAATCCCTCTGTTAATGAACGCGAGCACACCATAGGCCTTCTTCACAGCTCTATCCACTTGAGTGGCAACTTTCAAAGGTGTATGAACATAGACCCCAAGATCTCTCTGCTCCTCCACATTGCCAAGAATCCTACCGTTAACCCTGTATTCCGCATTCATATTTGTCCTTCCAAAATGGACAACCTCACACTTTTCAGGGTTAAACTCCATCTGCCACTTCTCAGCCCAGCTCTGCATCCTATCTATGTCTCTTTGCAGCCGACAACAGCCCTCCTCACTATCCACAACTCCACCAATCTTCGTATCATCTGCAAATTTACTGACCCACCCTTCAACTCCCTCATCCAAGTCATTAATGAAAATCGCAAACAGCAGAGGACCCAGAACTGATCCCTGTGGTACACCACTGGTAACTGGGATCCAGGCTGAATATTTGCCATCCACCACCACTCTCTGACTTCTATCGGTTAGCCAGTTCATTATCCAACTGGCCAAATTTCCCACTATCCCATGCCTCCTTACTTTCTGCAGAAGCCTACCATGGGGAACATTATCAAATGCCTTACTAAAATCCATGAACACTACATCCACTGCTTTACTTTCATCCACATGCTTGGTCACCTCCTCAAATAATTCAATAAGTCTTGTAAGGCAAGACCTACCCCTCACAAATCCGTGCTGACTATCCCTAATCAAGCAGTGTCTTTCCAGATGCTCAGAAATCCTATCCCTCAGTAACCTTTCCATTACTTTGCCTACCACCGAAGTAAGACTAACTGGCCTGTAATTCCCAGGGTTATCCCTATTCCCTTTTTTGAACAGGGGCATGACATTCACCACTCTCCAATCCCCTGGTACCACCCCTGTTTACAGTGAGGACGAAAAGATCATTGCCAACGGCTCTGCAATGTCATCTCTTGCTTCCCGTAGAATCCTTGGATATATCCCGTCAGGCCCGGGTGACTTGTCTATCCTCAAGTTTTTCAAAATACCCAACACATCTTCCTTCCTAACAAGTATTTCCTCGAGCTTACCAATCTGTTTCACACTGTCCTCTCCAACAATATGGCCCCTCTCATTTGTAAATACTGAAGAAAAGTACTCGTTCAAGGCCTCTCCTATCTCTTCAGACTCAATACACAATCTCCCGCTCCTGTCCTTGATTGGACCTACCCTCGCTCTAGTCATTCTCATATTTCTCATGTATGTGTAAAAAGCCTTGGGGTTTTCCTTGATCCTACCCACCAAAGATTTTTTATGCCCTCTCTTAGCTCTCCTAATCCCTTTCTTCAGTTCCCTCCTGGCTATCTTGTATCCCTCCAACGCCCTGTCTGAACCTTGTTTCCTCAGCCTTACATAAGTCTCCTTCTTCCTCTTAACAAGACATTCAACCTCTCTTGTCAACCATGGTTCCCTCACTCGACCATCTCTTCCCTGCCTGACAGGTATATACATATAAAGGACACGTAGTACCTGTTCCTTGAACAAGTTCCACATTTCACTTGTGTTCTTCCCTGCCAGCCTATGTTCCCAACTTATGCACTTCAATTCTTGTCTGACAACATCGTATTTACCCTTCCCCCAATTGTAAACCTTGCCCTGTTGCACACACCTATCCCTCTCCATTACTCCCTCTCCATAACTTCATTAACATGATCATTATGAAGTTTGTTGATTCATTGGGCAGGATTCTCCGACCCCGCCCCCCCCGCCGGGTCGGAGAATCGCTAGGGGGCGGCGTGAATCCCACCCCCGCCGGCTGCCGAATTCTCCGGCGCCGGAGATTTGGCGGGGGCAGGAATTGCGCCGCGCCGCTCGGCAGGCCAACCCCCGGCGATTCTCCGTCCAGCGATGGGCCAAAGTCCCTCCCCTTCTATGCAGGTCCCGCCGGCATAAATTAGAGTTGGTCCCTTACCGGCGGGACCTGGCAGCGCAGGGGGGCACGGGGCGATCTGGCCCGGGGGGGTGCCCCCACGGTGGCCTGGCCCGCGATCGGGGCCCACCTATCCATGGGCGGGCCTGTGCCGCAGGGGCACTCTATTCCTACGTACCGGCCATGTAAGCCTCCGCGATGGCTGACGCGAAGGTGAACCCCTCTCCCGCGCATGCGCGGTCCCGCGCTGGCCGGCGTAGTCCCTTCCGCTCCGGCTGGCGTGCCGCCAAAATCCTTCCACGCCGGCCCGCGGGGCGCATACCACTCCGCCGCCGGCCTAGCCCCTGAAGGTGCGGAGGATTCCGCACCTTTGGGGCGGCCCGATGCCGGAGTGGTTCCCGCCACTCCAATGCCCCGTTTCTGTCCGCTCCGTTGATTCCCGGAGAATCCCGCCCATGTTTACAAACTTGGGTGTGATCTACCGGTCGCATTGCACCCAGACAGGAGCACAACTGGTGGATGCAGGGCGAGACCGCCCACGGGCTTCCCGGCAGCCACGACACCTCGTGGTATCTACCCAAGTCCGGCGAGGCGGCACAACCAGAATCCCGCCCATAATGGGCAGGACCAGGTTGCACGCACTTAAGTAAGTTTTAAACGTATGTAAGCATACTTAGCTGGGATCTACCGGCCTCTCCATGGAGGCCTCAGCTGGGTACCATTCAGCACTCGTCCGCACAAACGTGGACGAGGTGGAACGGCATCCGGTGGGGTCTTCTGGGCCATCGGTGGCCCCCTGGCTTGCTCCCCTGGAATGCAGGCACCTTTGCACTGCCATTACCAAGGTGCCCAGCTAGCACTGCAAAACCAGAAGGAGCACTCCCAGGGTGCCAGGGCCAGGGAGCCCAGGTACCAGGGTGGCACTGCCAATTAAAGCCAATCTCATGGAACGAGTGTTGAGGGGGTATGAAGGGGTGCAGTGCTCTCGGGATCTACCCGGCTGATGAGATCTGATGCGAAATAGAAAGAGACAGTGGGCTGGATTCTCCGCTTCCCAGCGGCGAAATCGTGTTCGCGACGAGGCGGAGAATCCGTTTTGGCGCCAAAATAAGGAGCGGCGCCGGTTTTTCAATTCTCTGTCCCCTGAAAATCGCCGAGTATCCACTGCCTCAGGCCATTGCCTGCTGCCCGCCCCGCGATTCTCCATTGCTGACAGGCCGAATTCCCGATGGCGTGGCTTACGTATGCTCACCCCATCTGGGATCCTCGCGTGGCGGCTGCGGACTCAGTCTGGGGCCACCACAGTCGGGGGAGGGCCGATCGGCGGGCAGGGGGGGGACTTCATTCAGGGCTGGGGGCAATGTGGGCGGGTGGTCCGGGGCACACGAATGGCTGATGCGGGGCACTACTTTGGTGGTCCAGGTCCGTGGGCTGAGTCCGCCATGAAGCATGGCGCTGCCGCTGCAGGCGGCCCGCCATGCGTGGCCTCTGAACTGGAAGTGTTGGGGGCCGTGAGCTCTACGGCGGCTCCTTGCTAGCCCTCAGCAAAATGGAATCAGTGGCCTTTTGAAGCCAGATTTCCTGGCGTAAAAGACCGAAGTTTTCACGACAGCGTTAGTACTTTGTCTCAAAATCGGAGAATCCAGCCCCGTAAGTCTCACTTTTGTGTGCAGATTCCCAATGTACCTGAGGCTTTGGGATTCATCCCCTTCACCTCAGAGACCTCGAGCGAGTGCCGTTCAGCACTGGTCCCCACAAACGGGGACCAGGTAGAACGGCACTCATGGGGGTCTTCCAGGGGATTGGAGGCTGCAAGCCGCAAGCACTTTATGCATGGTGGTGCCCGGCACTGCTGGTGCCACCTAGGTCTGGCACCCTGGCAATGCCCCTTGGGTGCAAGCATGGCACTGTCAATGTGCCGAGGTGGCACTGCTGGCTGGAGACTGGCACTGCCAAGCTGGCATTTTTCACGCACACGCGATCGGGCTAGGGTGCCCTGCATGGGTGTTCGGTAAGGTGCGGAGGGTGGCAGGCGACCCTACCATAGAGCATTCGGGAATGGTGGTGGGTCAGGGGTTGATTCGGGGGTGTCCAGATCTCTTGCTCCACTGGGGAGCTCCGCTCAAAATGGGGCTATGTGCGGCCTGGGCTGCACGTTCCCCGCTGAAGCCCATTATACAATTCGAGTCGCGTTGAATTGCCATGTGTTTCTCGCCACTACGAGCGCTGGGAAACAAGCAACTAAACGAGCTCGCAATCGGACTTTGTTCCCATTTAGTTTAATCGAGCCCTATATGTGGGCTAAACTGGTGAGAAACTCCCTAGGGTCTATAAACGTGAGTCAGTGAGGTTAGACAGAGGTGGAGAACTCACCAACAGCCGATGGGAAACTCCCAGCAAAACACAAATGACACCTAGATACCTTTCTGTTAGATTGCACCCATTGGGCGAAATTCTCCCCAAACGGCGCGATGTCCGCCGGCTGGCGCCCAAAACGGCGCCAATCAGACGGGCATCGCGCCGCCCCAAAGGTGCGGAATGCTCCGCATCTTTGGGGGCCGAGCCCCAACATTGAGGGACTAGGCCGACGCCGGAGGGATTTCCGCCCCGCCAGCTGGCCGAAACGGACTTTGTTGCCCCGCCAGCTGGCGCGGAAATGACATGTCGGGGCGGCGCATGCGCGGGAGCGTCAGCGGCCGCTGACAGTTACCCACGCATGCGCAGTGGGGAGAGTCTCTTCCGCCTCCGCCATGGTGGACACCGTTGCGGAGGCGGAAGGGAAAGAGTGCCCCCACGGCACAGGCCCGCCTGCGGATCGGTGGGCCCCGATCGCGGGCCAGGCCACCGTGGGGGCACCCCCGGGGTCAGATCGCCCCGCGCCCCCCCCAGGACCCCGGAGCCCGCCCATGCCGCCTTGTCCCGCCGGTAAATAGGTACTTTAATTTACGCCGGCGGGACAGGCAATTTATCGGCGGGACTTCGGCCCATCCGGGCCGGAGAATCGGGCGGGGGGGCCCGCCAACCGGCGCGGCCCGATTCCCGCCCCCGCCGTATATCCGGTACCGGAGACTTCGGCAACCGGCGGGGGCGGGATTCACGGCGGCCAACGACGCCCATTATCTCCACTCATCTTCTGAATATCCCTTTACGGCAGTCATGCATAGTTAAGAGGCTGCATTAGCTGGAGTATTGGGCTCTAAAATGGTAGTATTGGTATTAAATCAGAGGGTGTATACATGCTCACCAAAATGGTGTCCTCGCTGCTTACTCCAGAAATGAACGTGCCTGCTGCGGACCCCAATTTGGAGCCAAAACCGTTCATGGACCTCTGCAAAATCGGAAGGTAAACAGCTGAGGTTTGCAGCCCTGATTTTAGAATGATGGCTGAATCATTTCGGAGTGAAATTGGGAAGTACTTTATTGCACAAAGGGTCTGGAACTCATTGCCTAGAAGATTGAAACAATTGTAATTCTCAAGGCTGAGGCCAACAGATTTTTGTTAGGCGAGGATATCCATGGGCTATCAAGGGAGAAGGTACAAAGGCAGGTAAATCGAGTTCAGATTCAGGCTAGCGGTTATCTAGTTCAATGGTGAAACAGGTTTGTGGTATTGAATGGAGTAGTTCTATTCCAATATTCAGCATTAAATGCAAGACTGTGTGGAAATTCTAAAACTGATGCACAGATCATAAGGTCTGACTTCAGTAAACACCAGCTGTTACGCTAGCTCTAGTCACTTTTCACTTACTATAAAGCCAGATTTGCAAAGATATCAACAAATTAAAAGAGAGCAGTGCATCTCAAGAATACAAAACACATTACAGGACTCCGAAGATGGTTGTTTCGTTACTTGTCAATTCAGCCTCTCAATTTTGTAAAACCATGTCAGCATTCTCTTAAATGTCTGTTATGCAAAACTATTTTCATCAAAAAGGTTTTGTTGATGAATCATAAAAACCTGACAGAGATTCCTATCTGTCAATCCGGACGTGAAGCAATTAAGGGTGCACTTAGATTGCAAATGTTGCATTAATGCAAGATAATGGCTTAAGCACAACCCAAATACAGAGTCACAGAATAACCTGGTATCAGATCTAAAAAGAATGAGACACCTTAGTGGAGGGAATCTCACTTTGATTTGCTGTGGAGTTAATTCAGCTCTCACGTAACCAAGTCCAGGAAAGCTCCAGTGGATGAGTGTTTAGTAAAGCCCAAAATGGCTTATTTAACCTGTAGTACAGGTGAACAACTGCATATTAATTTTGCATTGAAGTGGACAAGAATTCTACAAAGGACAGTGGAGGCTATTCAAATTGATTCAGCAAAATATATATTGCCACTTAATCATTAAAGGGCAAGATGGGCCAACCCAGAAAAATAAGGTGTGGGATTCGAATGCTTGGAATGCGAGCATTAGCAGGTGATTGAATCTTTACAGATCTTTACTGTAAAGATTTAATCACCTGCGAATGCTCGCATTCCAAGCATTGTCTGGCATCTTTGAATCTGTCTATATATATGTTTCTGGAACATACCTCTTCATTCACCTGAGGAAGGAGCAGCGCTCCGAAAGCTAGTGACATCGAAACAAACCTGCTGGACATTAACCTGGTATTGTAAAACTTCTTACTGTGCTCACCCCAGTCCAACGCCGGCATCTCCACATCTTTGTTATTAAAGTCAATGTTACAACTACAGAAGCTGCCTTTGTGCTCTGTCCAAAGCGTGCGGGGGTGTCATATATGTTGAGCGCAAGCGTGTGTGTGAGGGGTGGTCTTACCCCGGTCCCAGGTGAGTCTGCCCCCTTGCCCCTGGGCTGCCCTCACCATCCCCCCGGGCAGAGGACGGGACCGTGCGCTGCAGAGTCACAGCCGCATGCAGGGATGGTCCGGGTGGATGGTGGTGCTGTGGCCATGGGTCAGACATAGTCCAACGATGTGGAGCCAGGAGCTCAACGCAGAGCGGGTTGTCATCATCCTCCATGGCCTGCAATAGACACGCTTCCACCAGCAACTGTGTGCGCCCGGCCGTTGTGCCGCAGGTGGATCTGCAATGGGGGGGGGGGGGGGGCGGTGTGCATGCGGGTGGGGTGGGTGGGGTTGGGGAGGGTGCTGGGTGGGTGGATGGGTGGGGGGGGGGTGAGGCTGTTTGGGTGTTGCCGTGCTGTGCGGTATGTGGCCTTACGAGCCGATTCCCACGCCCCTCTAGTCAGTGAAGCGAGCGTCTATCAGCCTGTCCCGTGCCCGCTGGTCCTGCCGGTAACGGTGGACAGCCACCCGCCCATCTCTAGCCCATCTTCCCTGACCATTGCCCCCCATCCCCCTCATCTGGGGAGGACTGCGCCTCTTCCTGCTGCTCCTCCACTCCGCCCTCCTCTGCCTGCGGCACATCGCCCCTCTGCTGGGCTATGTTGTGCAGGACGCAGCACACCACAATGATGCGGCAGACCCTATCTGAGGGATAGAACATAGAACATAGAACAATACAGCGCAGTACAGGCCCTTCGGCCCACGATGTTGCACCGAAACAAAAGCCATCTAACCTACACTATGCCATTATCATCCATATGTTTATCCAATAAACCTTTAAATGCCCTCAATGTTGGCGAGTTCACTACTGTAGCAGGTAGGGCATTCCACGGCCTCACTACTCTTTGCGTAAAGAGGGATACTGGAGGGCGCCCCCAGAGAGGTCCAGGCACCTGAAATGCATCTTCAGCACGCCAAAGAACCTCTCTACCCCACCCCTTGTCGCTGCATGGGCATCATTGTAGCGGTTCTCCGCGTCATTCCGTGGCCTCCGTATAGGCGTCATCAGCCACGACCGCAATGGAGGGGGACCTCCCCGTCCCCCTCCCCGGCACGCAGCCCTCCGTCCCCTTCCCCGTCGGTCATCCTCCCGTCCACCTCCCTGGCACGCACCTCCGCGTCCCCCTCCCCATCTGTCATCCTCCCGTCACCCTCCCCGGCACGCATCCCCCATCCCCCTCCCCGTCGGTCATCCTCCCGTCCCCCTCCCCGGCACGCACCTCCGCGTCCCCCTCCCCGTCTGTCATCCTCCCATCCCCCTCCCCAGCACGCACCCCCCCGTCCCCTTCCCCGTCTGTCATCCTCCCGTCCCCCTCACCGGCAGACACCCGCCCGTCCCCCTCCCGGCACGCACCTCCCCGTCCCCCTCCCCGGCAGTCATCCTCCCGTCTCCCTCCTCGGCACGCACCTCCCCGTCCCCCTCCCCGGCACGCACCCTCTCGTCCCCTCCCCCGTCTGTCATCCTCCCGTCCCCCTCCCCGGCAGGCACCTCCCCGTCCCCCTCCCCGGCACGCACCCCCCCCCCCTCCCCGGCACGCACCTCCCCCTTACCCCTCCCCGGCACGCACCTCCCCGTACCCCTCCCCATCTGTCATCCTCCCGTCCCCCTCCCCGGAACGCACCCCCCCATCCCCGTCGGTCATCCTCCCGTCTACCTCCCCGGCACGCACCTCCGCGTCCCCCTCCCCGTCTGTCATCCTCCCGACCCCCTCCCCGGCACGCACCCCCCCGCCCCCCTCCCCGGCACGCACCTCCCCATCCCCCTCCCCGGCACACACACCCCTGTCACCCTCCCCGGCACACACCTCCCCGTCCCCCTCCCCGTTGGTCATCCTCCCGTCCCCCTCCCCGGCACGCACCCCCCCGTCCCCCTCCCTGGCATGCACCTCCCCGGCAGTCATACTCCCGTCCCCCTCCCCGGCACGCACCTCCACGTCCCCCTCCCCGGCACGCACCCCCCCGTCCCCCTCCCCCGCCGCACCTCCCCGCCCCCCTCCCAGCATGCACTGCCCCGTCCACCTCCCCGCCGGTCATCCTCCCGTCCCCCTCCCCGGCACGCACCCCCCCCCCCCGTCCCCCGCCCCGGCACGCACCCCCCCCCGTCCCCCTCCCCGGCCGCACCTCCCCGTCCCCATCCCCGGCACTCATCCTCCCGTCCCCCTCCCCGGTACTCATCCTCCCGTCCCCCTCCCCAGCACGCACCTCCCCGTCCCCCTCCCCGTCAGTCATCCTCCCGTCCCCCTCCCTGGCACACACCTCCCCGTCGGTCATCCTCCCGGCCCCTTCCCCGGCACAAACCCCCCCCGTCCCCCTCCCCGGCACGCACCTCCCCGTCCCCCTCCCTGGCAGTCATCCTCTCGTCCCCGGCACTCACCCCCCCTCCCGTCACTCCCTGAAGCCCACCCCACTCTGCCCCCCCCCCCGGCCGCACACACACCCACACACATCTCTCCCCCACACACACAGACTGCTGCCACGCCATCACCTCTCCTGCGGCCAACCCCACAGGCCGTCACCCACCTCCACGCTGGACGGCGTCACCCATCAGCACTGGTTAACACCAATTAAAAGGTGGTTTGATTTAATTTACGCCGATGTGACCCATGGTCACGTCGGCGGGACTTCGGCCCATCCGGACGGGAGAATATCGGCAGCCCCGGAGTCCATTTCCTCGCTCCTGCCCCTGCCATTCTCCGAGGCGGACGGCGCGATTGACGCCCCGCCGACTTTTCTCCCTTCGGAGAATTCGGCGGGCGGCGGGGGCAGGATTCACGCCGGCCCCCGGCGATTCTCCGACCCGGTGGGGGGTCGGAGAATCGCGCCCTCGGTCATTTTCTGTTCTACAGCCCCTTTTTTGTCCTTTGGATCATAGAATCATAGAATCACAGAACTTACAGTGCAGAAGGTGGCCTTATGGATCATTGAGACTGCACCGGCCCTTGGAAAAAGGACCCTACTTAAGCCACACCTCCACCCTATCCCAATAACCCCACCTAACCTTTTTGGACACAAAGGGCAATGTAGCGTGGCCAATCCCCTAACCAGCACGTCTTTGGACTATGGAAGGAAACCGGAGCACCCCAGGAAACCTATGCAGACATGGGGAGAAAGTGCAAACTCCACACAGACAGTCACCCTCGGCCAGGATCGAATCCGGGACCCTGGAGCTGTGAGGCGGCAGTGCTAACCACTGTGCCACCGTGCCACCCAGCTTGAGGAGCTTGAAGGCGGACGTGGCCTTTTTGCAGGGAGTGCGCTTGATGATCGGGGGGGGACCAGACTAGGCTAAGTAAAGGGTGGATAGGGCAATCTTTAATTTACGATTATATATGAAGAAGCAGGGTGGGGGGGGGGGGGGGAGGGGGTGGTGCGGGGGGTGGGGGGGGGGGGGGGGGGTGTTGGGGGGGATGGGGTTTGCAGTGCTGATAAACAAATGGGTGGTGTTTGAGGTGGATCGCGCCCGGTACCTCTGGCAGTGCAGCTCTCCCTCAGCCCTGGAATGGTCTGGTGGTTTAGGTCGGGTGCGGAAATCTCTGGTGCGTGACTTGAACACACTGATTCAGAGGCAAGTGCACTCCCAACTAGCCACAGATGACACTTCAAATTCAATTCGAACTGGTGTGAACACGTTCTACAATTTGGCAACATTCTCAAAATCCCATGAAAAGGAATTAAATAAATTTAGAAAAAATCTTTCAAGTATGTCTGAACAGCTGTAAGGGTTTTGTGTGTACTGTCTTGATAGCTGAGAATTGGCTAAAAATGACTGTCAGAGTCGACCTTCAGTCTTGTCCTTCAATCATTCAGCCTATTCTCGATCCAAAGCACAGCATTCATGCATATCCATTATCGCTTAAATCGATCAGTGATCTGAGTGCATTGATTCAGACACTGCACAAAATGGAAACAGATTACCACTGAACTGGTTTTGTTTTGTTACAGATTTTAAAGGGGAACTGCAGTCAAGTAACAACATAATCTTAATAACCAGATCGGAAGATTTCAGATGGGGGTTTATTGAAATTAACTTCCCTCCCAACAAAGAAAGAAAAGCACACATGTACAAAATGAAACTAAAACTCAGACGACAAAAAAATCTACAAACAGACTAACATGCAAATACTAATAACTGAAAAGGAATATTCAAATGACAAACATCTCATGGTAATTTTCTCTTTGTTACAGTTGTGATTTAGAACCTTATTCTATTTTGTGACTGTAAAGTTTTGGGTAAATAAAGGAGATAGGATGGCCTGTTCAGCACCCTGGGTGGTTCGATTGTTAGAGCGCAATGGAAGGATTACATTGCTTGACTGAAAAAGTATTTATGTTTGGAGGCAATGGCAACATTCTCTGAGGTTAAAAGGTGTAAACTCTGAGTCCCCCAAAGTTACATAAAGGTTTGAGGCACCAGGGACGAGATTCTCTGACCCCCCGCCGGGTCGGAGAATCGCCGGGGGCTGGCATGAATCTCGCCCCTGCGGGTTGCCGAAGTCTCCGGCACCGGATATTTGGCGGGGGCGGGAATTGTGCCGCTCCAGTTGGCAGGCCCCCCCGCGCGATTCTCCGGCCCGGATGGGCCGAAGTCCCGCCGCTAAAATTCCTGTCCCGCTGGCGTAGATTAAACCACCTACCTTACCGGCGGGACAAGGCGGCGCGGGTGGGCTCCGGGGTCCTGGGGGGGGGCGCGGGGTGATCTGGCCCCGGGGGGTGCCCCCACGGTGGTCTGGCCCGCGATCGGGGCCCACCGATACACGGGCGGGCCTGTGCTATGGGGGCACTCTTTTCCTTCCGCCTTCGCCACGGTCTCCACCATGGCAGAGGCAGAAGAAACTCCCTCCAATGCACATGCGCGGGAATGCTGTCAGCGGCCGCTAACGCTCCCGCGCATGCGCCGCCCGGAGATGTCATTTCCGCGCCAGCTGGCGGGGCAGAAATTCGTCCGGCGCCGACCTAGCCCCTTAAGGTTGGGGCTCGGCCCCCAAAGATGCGGAGCATTCCGCACATTTGGGGTGGCGCGATGCCCGACTGATTTGCGCCGTTTTGGGCGGCAGTCGGCGGACATCGCGCCATTTCCGGAGAATTTCGCCCCAGTTTCTATACAGTTGTCGTATAAACTGTCCATTTACTTCTAAGATGAAAGAGAGTTTGGGGCCAAGAATACCTCATGAGCATTTTGACCTAAATGCAACATTAATAGGCGGGATTCTCTGTTTCAGAGATTATGGGCGCCGAAATAGTGAGCGGGCTTCTCCCTGCCCTGGGCCGGGCCGGAGAAGCCCCGCCACCGGGCACGCTGCCCTGACACCGGCACGCGATTCTCCACTCTGCGGAGAATTGCCACAATTGCCGCCGGCGTGGTTGGCGCGGCGCCGGTCGCTCTACACGGCACCTCCCGCCGATTCTCCGGCCCGAATGGGCCGAGCGGCCGTAAGAAAAAAAACGAGTCCTGCCGGCACCGTTCTAACCTGCTCTGAGCCGGCGGGACTTCGGCATTGAAGGGATGGGTGGCAACCTCTGGGAGGGGAGGGGGGCTCTGACCCCAGGGGGGCCTCCAACATGGCCTGGCCTGTGATCGGGGCCCACCGATCGGCAGGCCGGCCTCTCTGGCTGGGGGCCTCCTTTCCTACGTGCGGCCCCTGTAGCCCTGCCTCATGTTGCATCGGGGCCGGCGCGTTGGAGGAGGCCACTGCGCATGTGCACGTTGGCGCCGGCGCCAGTGGGCATGCGCGGATCCCACGGCGCACAGTTCACGCCAGGATCGGCAGCTGGAGCGGCGTGAACTGCTCCAGCGCCTGGCTGGCCCCCTGTAGGGGCCAGAATTACTCCTGGCAGCGACCCGTTCAATGCGTCGTAAAATGTGATGGCGTTCACGACGGCCTGGACACTCTGCTGTGGGATGGGAGAATCTCGTATTCGGTGATCGGGCGGAGCATCCCCGGTTGTGACTAAAGTGGGGTGGGCACCGTTTTCTGGATGCTCCGCCCCCTCCAAATCAGTGACATCGAGGAACACGTCACACGCCATTGTGACAGTGTCAGTGCGTCGCTTTGAAGCCCTCCCACGATGCCCTGAGTTCACGACCGCACGGGTCGCATGTGGTCTGAGTTTTCGCATATTCGGTGTGGCGGCTGCGGACTGTGTCCAGTGTCGCAACAGTCGGGGGAGGGGGAGCCTTGCTGCTGGCAGAGAGGCATCGGAGAGGACTGGGGGGACTACTGTGGGATGGTCTGGGGTGGCAAGGGGGGATCTGGGAAGACACTATTTGGCCGGCTGTGTCCGTGCACGGCCGCGCCATGGTGTACGGTGTGACCGCTGCAGGTCGCCGCCATGCACATGCGCAGCCATGGACCCGGCAATTCTCCGGCCGTTTATGTTGGAAATGCCAGGAGTTTTACCCAGCGTCGCTACTAGCCCCCCAACCGGGCGGAGCATCGTTGCGGGGCCGCCGCTGACTTTTTCATTGTAAAACTAAACACTTCCTCCGGGTATAGCCTCAAAATCGGAGAATCCAGCCCTAAATGCTGACACCGGGACAGAATTGGGGGACTTCTTCACCAGTAAAATTGGCGCTTGTCCCAGAGCAATTTCGGAATGTTTAATGGGCTAGCACTGGTGCAATGTAGGACACAAATTATTGCAATGAGAAACAATGTCGGATCCGCCAGGGTCGGGATTGGCACTTGAGCGGCTGACAAGTTGCAGCTGCGTAGGAGCACTTCACTCCCCACACACACCAATCCCAGCAAACAAAATGACACTGGTTGCGCTGGAGCATGACCATCCCGCTGATGGGTCGGCTGGGGCCACAGGGTGGTGGCCTGTGGCACTAAGTTCACAGTGGCGTTCGCAGCCACATAGTTGCCTTGCAGGCTGCTACAATGGTGTTCCGTGCCCGTCAACGCCGACCCCATGGCCCATCACCTGGTTGCCCCCCCACTACTCTCTCTGGCCCTGGCAAAAGGCACCCCCCCCCCCCGGCGTGCAGCACAACTGGCAGAACATTATTGCGATGTTGGGCACTTCCTGTATCCTCTCTCTCCCTCAGCAGCCACGGTGCCTGTTTCCCGAGTTTTGAAACTCACTGTCAGTAATTCCTCTGGTGGAGGTGGAGCATCGCGGAGGCCTTGGAGAATACCGGGTCAGGTCTGCTAATGATATGTCAATGGGTGTTTACTGAATTTGTAGAGTAGAATGCACTGACGGTGCTGTCGAGGCACTGGAGAATGGCATTTTGTCGGGCGCCTGGCGCGGGCCACGGTCCATTCTCCACCCCATCATGTTTCCCAATTCCAGTGTCACACAGCAGAGAATCCCACCCAATGTGTTTTCATGTAGTCATGGGAAAGAGTGGGGGAGGAAGCCATTTTTGAGATCAGGTTACAGGCTTCCCGACAATTCAATGAATACCACAGGCAGAAAAACAGTTGTAAGGTGGCTTGGTTTTGAGAGCTACCACAGCCAGGCACTGGAGAGGGACGGTCTATGGTTGAAGAGGCACATCCTGCAGCTGTTTAAGGATTCTGGGAGATTTTCCCTTGCATGTCAAAGGGAATATGAATTGTCAGAAAAAGCTTTACTGCTCATGGTTGATTTAAGAAACTCTGTAAACGGAGGAAAGCATCTGAAAATAATCAGTTGAAGTTACTATTTGGTTTAAAAAAAGGAATACTGAAACACATTGGAAGCCGAAATCAACTTTGGAGTGTTTGCTATAAAGACTGCAATTTCATTGTAAGTGACAAGCATAACAGGGAATTTTCTCCATAGTTCACAGCATAAGTTGCCGACCAAAAGTAAAATAGCATTTAATCATTAGAGTTTTTAATAATTCTTTATAGTGTAAGTTTTAAAATGTGAAGTCTTGTGTAATTCTTTCAGCTGGTAATTGGAAGCTTGAATATCTTTTCAAAAGTTATTGGTCTCTATAGGAGTAATAATAGTGTAAGAAATAGTCATAAAAATGCTGGATTCAAACTGTAAATGTAAATTAATTTTACCATTGCCATATCAGGCTGGTTCTTCATGTCACCCAAGAGCCTGATGATGGTGTGATATATGGGCCTGACATACAATTCAATGGTGGAGGCAATGAAGGAAGTTGTGGACTGCCACTGCAGCAGGTAGTGAATTGTTCCTTGAGGTTTTTCAAACTTTTACAGAACTGTCTTGGCAGCATTTTCATGCTAGTCTTGCCAAGACAATCCTGTTAGCATCGGAAGGCAACAATTTTCAGGATGCAAAGCTGTTTTGACACTTAGGAATGCAAATGAGATAGATCTCTTCCAGAAAATAACTTTAGGATAGGGTATGAGTGAGAACATTCCACACCGACCCTGCCATTCAATCATTATTAATGTCTCACGGGCAAATAAAATTCCTGAACACAAACGCATTTCAATGTCCTTCAATGTTTTTCTTACTTTTTCTCTGAACTCACTCTTTCCTTTTCTGTCTCTATTTCTTTTACTGTGACTCTAATTGATCCTAAGATCTTCTCTGTGGTTGCTATCCTTACATTTCATTTGTTAAAGAGATACATCATTGAACCTAATGCGTGTAATGTCGAGAATACAACAGTGACATTACTGCACAATTACCACTTTGCTTTTAGAGAAATTTGCAAAGTAATTATCGTATAATCTGAAGGATGAAAATAAAAGCAATTTGTCTCGTTCCATTGCTCCATCGCTGCCAATGTAACAACATTTGTACCAATGGGTTAGAGCGTAGTTATTTCACCACCTTGACTTGCATTCAAATGTATCTCTGCAACTGGATCTTTGCAAAATATTCTTCATCAGCACAGTGGCACAATGGTTAGCACTCCTGCTCTCAGCACCAGGGACCCGGGGTCGTTCCGACCTTGGGTGGCTGAATGGAATTTGCACATTCTCCCTGTGTCTGTGTGGGTTTCCTCGGGAGCTTAGTTTCCTACCACAGTCCAAAGATGTGCAGGCTAGGTGGATTGACCATGTTAAACTGCCCCTTCGTGTCTAAACGTTCGATAGGGTTATCGGAATAGGTGGGGAAGTGGGCCTGGGTAGGGTGCCCTTTCAAAGGGTCGGTGCAGACTCAATGGGCCGAATGGCCTCCTTCTGCATTGTGGAGATTCTATGGTTCTGTGAAAATGCATGAAGTAACACATATACATCTTGTCTCAAATAGTTTACCTAACCCTTCAACCTTCAATCCCTGAAACAGCAATTAGATGTTGGCCAGATTATTATTTTTAAAATTGATTGCTATTGAAGATCAAATATTGGCCGGGACACCAGGGAGCACTCAGCTGCTCGTCTTCAAAGTAGCGGCGGGGCGTTTTTGTATCCACTTCACAGGTAGACTGAGGCAGTCAGGGCCTCAATTCACCACTTAGTCTAAAAGATGACACCTCTCAGTTGGCTGCATTCGCCGATCAGTGCTGCCTGAAGGGTCAGTTTAGACTGGGTAACTGAAGACTTTAGAATGGAATTTGAATCCATCTCCTTCTGACTCAGAAACAGGAGCCGCTCCATGGTTAAGGCTGACACATGTACCTCACTAAGTGAAACATAAAAGCAGCTTTCTTGCATCCCATGGCATATTTATGTCACATGTTATGGATGCTGAATGAGAGATGTCACAGCAAATCAGTGTTTTTTACTGTCATGTTCATTTAATGTAATGAAGTGAAAGTTGCGGGGAAAAGGCCTTGTACAGGGATGTATAATGCTCCCCAGTCATATTACTTTCCTTTCTCTCTTTTGCTAAAAATAACATGCTAATAGGCGATATTTCAGTTTTAGCAAGTCAACATCTCAATGGAATTTAGAATTATGTTCAAATCAGTCAAACACAGCACAAGACCCCACATACAATGTACAGGCTTATTATGATTTATTGATATGGGATACTGTGTTTTATCATGCAAGCATCCTTGCCTCTGTTTTTAAGAGCATTTAAATAAAACATGCTGAATTCATCACCAGCACCATGTCGGAAGCACAGGCATGCTAGAAATCCAGCAGCACCCTGAAATCAGCGACACAGATTCTCAAAGGGCACAAACCTACCTAAATAGCAGTCAATATATTAAATCCTGACACGGCTGGCCCAGTAAAATCACTGGCGTGCTGGCTCATCTATCTTTCCCAGTCCTGTTAATGAGGCCTATGTCTTTTGTGCGCTAGAATTCTCCATTAGTTATCGCCTAACTTGTTTTCTAGCTGTGACTGAAAGAGTAGAACTTTCATTTGTCTGTAAGTTTGGTTTCATATTCACACCATTGCTAAAAGCAAGAGGTGCCTGGATGTAGCGGTGTGCCCTTACATCTAATTGCTGCACCGCACAATTAATGCTGGGGCACTATGAGAGAAAAAGCAGATTATTTTGAATACCTTCATGTGCCAAGGGTGAGAATCACACAATTGTCACAGCCCATCCTGTTTGCGCCCAGAATGAGCATTATGACTTGGTGCCATTCTCCTGCCTTCTCCCCTCACCCCTGCACATTGTTTCTTTTCAAATCATCACCTAATTCTCTCTTAAATGCCTCGATTGTACCTGCCTCCACCATACTCCCAGGCAGTGAATGCCAGGCCCAAACCACTTGTTCTGTGAAAAAGTATTTCCACATGGTGCTTTTTTTTCTTTTGCCAATTACTTTAATCTGCACCCTCCTTTCACAAGTGGGAAACTCTTGTCTACTCTGTCCAGGTGCCTCATGATTTTGAATATCAAATCTCCCCTCAGCTTTCTTTTCTCCATGGAATAAAAAAAGAGTCCTAACTTCTCAAATCTATGTTCACAGCTGAAGTTTCTCATCCCTTGAACCATTCTCAAAATTGTCTTCTGCACCCTCTCCAATGCCTTCACATCCTTCCTATGTATGCAATACTCCAGGTGAGGTCTAACTAGTGTCTCATATGAGTTCAACATAACCGCCTTGCTCTTGTACCCTATGCTCCTATTAACAAAACCTAGAAAGCTGTATGCTTTATTAACTGCCCTCAACCTGCCCTCACACCTTTAACGAATAATGCACATATACAGCCAGTTCATTCTGCTCCTGCGCCCCATGTAGAGTAGTTCCCTTTATTTTATATTATCTCTCCCTGTTCTTCTAACCAAATTGTATCAGCTCACACTTCTCCACATTGAGCTTCATCTGAACATCTATCCATTCATTCCATCAACTTGTCTCTCTCCTTTCGAAGTTCCACAAAGTCCTCCGTAGCATTTACAATGCTTCCAAGTCTTGCATCATTCAAATATTTTGAAATTTTCCTTGTACACCAAGGTCTAGATCATTAACATACTATTATATTAATATAGAAAAAGCAAAGATCCCAATACCCGCTCTTGGGGTAATCCACCACAAACCTTCCTCCTGCAGGAGAAATATCCATTATCCTGTTTCTCGTCACTCAGCCAATTTTGTATCTATGTCGCTGCCGTACCTTTTAGTCCATGAGCTATAATTTTTCTCACAACGTTTTGGTGTGACACTGTATCAAATACCTTTTGGAAGTCCATGTGAACCACATCAATAGCATTGCCCTCATCAACCCTCTCAGTTACCTCTTCAAAACAACGCGAGCAAGTTAATTAAATATGATTTTCCCTCAAGAAATCCATGCTATCTTTCCTTAATTTACCTGTATTTTACATGTAACTATTAATTCTATCCCGATTAATAGTTGCCAGAAGTTTCCTCACCACCAAAGTTAAACTGATTGTTCTGTACTTCTTTGGATTATCCATACACCCTTTCTTAAACAAGGGTGCAATATTTGTAATTCTCCAGTTCTCTGGCACGAAATCTGATTTTCGGGAAGACTGAAAGTTTGTGAGCACTGCCTCTGTAATTTCAACTATCACTTTCCTCAGTATCCATGGATGCATCTCATCTATTCCGGGTGGCTTGTCAACTTTGAGTACAGACAGCCTGTCCAATACCCTTATCAATTTTAAACATTTCTAGTGACTATATTTCCTCCTCTTTCACCAATGCCTGGGTGGTATCTTCTGCCTTGGTAAAGACAGTTGTAAAGTATTCATTTAATACCTCAGCTAGGCACCCTGCATCCATGTATAAAACTCCTTTTTAGTCCATTATCAACCCTACTCCTCCTTTTACCACTTTTCTTTCCTATTTATGTGTCCATATCGAAGACTTTGGTATTTACTTTTAGGTCAGCTGCTACATTGAGAAAAAAATGGATATAGGGAGAAAATAATCAGAGACCAACAGAACTAGGAAAAGTAGTAACAGTATGCCACACTGAAATGTTACATATAGAATTACTGAGAATTTGCAACGCAGAAATAGGCCATAATAAAAAAGAAAATGCTGGAACTTGAAGATGGTCTGGCAGCATTTGTGTAGAGAGAAATAGAATTAACGGGTGGAATTATTTGATTTTTTTCCCGAAGTGTTGTCTTGGGTGGGAAAAGTGCCTCCTTTTTTCACAAATTTTCAAACACGTTAGAAGGAGCAGGACCCACGGCATCATGTTGGTTGATTTGATTTATTGTCACATGTACTGAAGTACAGTGAAAAATATTTTTCTGCAGCCGAGGGAACGTACACAGTACGTACATAGTAGACAAGAAGAAGAATAAACAGTGAACATTGGCAAATGGTTCATCGACAAACAGTGATTGATTACAGTGCGGAACAAGAGGCCAAACAAAGAAAATACATGAGCAAGAGCAGCATAGGGCGTCGTGAATAGTGTTCTTACAGGGACCAGATCAGTCCGAGGGGGAGTCGTTGAGGAGTTTTGTAGTTGTGGGGAAGAATCTGTTCCCATGTCTGGATATGCGGGTCTTCAGACTTCTGTCCCTTCTGCCTGATGGAAGGGTCTGGAAGAAGGCAATGCTTGGGTGGGAGAGGTCTCTGATCATGCTGTCTGCCTTCCTGAGGCAGTGGGAGGTGTATACAGAATCAATGTGGGGGTGGCAAGCTTGTGTGATACGTTGGGCTGAGTTAACCACACTCCGCAGCTTCTTGCGATCTTGGACCGAGCAGTTGCCAACCAGGCTGTGATGCAGCCGGATAGGATGCTCTATTTCACACATCTGTAGAAGTTTGTGATATTTGATGCAGGCATGCCAAAGTTCTTTAGCTTCTGTAGGAAGTAGAGACGCTATGGGTTTGTTGAAGTGAAATGAAATATTTTTAATTTCATAGTTGTGAAGAAATATTTAATTAGGTACAGGAAACATAATGCATTTTCATAAGTCATCTGAAAAGTGTTTCATAAGCTGTTTTTTTTATTAAAGTCACATATGACTTGTACTTGTACATAGAAAGCAGGAAGCTGAAATTTGCTCAAAGGTAGAAGGTGTTGATGAGGAGCAATAAGGGCAAATAGGAGGAATGGTATCAGCTCCATGTTAAGATACTGAAGAGTGTGGAGAAACATACTGAGAGCGTATAGAAATAATGCTTTGCTAATTTGAATAAAGTTGCAAAAAAAGCTAAGAAACTGGAACTATAAAAGGGGCATAGAATACAGGGATGCATCTCTAAAAAGTTCTACAATGCTCAGGCCCCAGTTCTAATAACATTTATATTTTGGCATCTCGCATAGAAAGATTGAAGCCATCGAGAGCATGGTACATAGATTTATCTAGATAAGGGCAGATATGAGATGATATAAAGGGAAATTTGAGATTCTGGGACAATTTGGATTGGAGCCGAAAAGGTTAAGAGGATATTTGAGAGGTGTTATTTTTAATTTGTGACGGATTTTGATGGCGTAAATATGGAAAGATCTCGAATTGGCCAGTTGCAAAAGGTCATTGATTTAAAATTGTCACTAATCAAAGGTAGAGTGAGAATGAGGAGAGGCAATGAGGGGGATAGAGAGAGAGAGGGAGAGAAGGAAGGATTGATTGTTTACGCCTTCAGCTGCCCTGAGAGAGAAGCAACTTTGACCCTTCAACATGTGTTACATTCAAATCCAATCCAGAGTTGAAATGACAGTTCTCGAGGAACATCCAGGCATCCAGGGTTCAGAATGTTTTTATTAAATGCGCCTACATCTGGGCTTTAAGGATTCATGGTAGATTCTTGGGTTATGTGGATGGGATCAACCTCCAAGAACATGGGAAATGCAATTATAGTTCCTATAACTGCGTTTGATTGTGGAACTCAAGAGTGGGTGGACAATCATCAAAATCATGAATAGATTTTCACCTTTCTCATCCCACTGAAACTAGAAAAAGCTGTTACCCTTTCTCGCGGCTGGTCTGCTTAACCAGTGAAGTACTGGTGAATGGCCCCATGCTCAAGGGCAAATGCAGCCATAAAGGGTTTATCAGCTTTAAATCAAGGCAATTCATTCGGACATCTGACGTAATTTCACATTGCTTAAACATTGCAATCACTTGCCTAAATGATAATTCTTTTCATGCCAGAATTACCCATAAGACCAACAACACCAGAGATCACTGAGCTTTTTTCCCTTGCATTTGTGAAGTGGAGACAGCCAGCTGAAAGATATTAAGGGAAATGGGCCAAAGGCAGGGATATGGAGTTAGGTCACAGCTCAATCATGATCTCATTGAATGGTGGCACAGGCTTGAGGGGTTGAATGGTCTACTCCTGTTCTAATGTTCCTGTGCATTAGCATAATGAAAATAAAATTATAGCATTTTTCCGAACAGTTTAAGTGGTGTGGGTGATGTTCTCATCACAAAGAATCCTTTTGAAGTGACATCGGGGCTTCATTCGCCGCCTCGCTGCGCCACATTTTTGTTTTATCCCGCCGGCGGGATGCTCCATTAGGCCGGCCAGTCAATGGGTTTGCCCATTGTGGGGTAGCCCCATGCCTTCGGGAAAACCCCCGGCTGACAGCAAAACGGAGCATCCCGCCGGCGGAGAATCCAGCCCCAGGTTTCCTCTTTAATTGTTTTAAAAAAGCACAGCTCTGCAGCAATTCAACCTTTGTCACTTTGTCAAGCCTTCTTGTTTGCTGAAACTGGTGAGTGTAAATGACATTAGGGATGAAAGGCTGGAAGGCAGGGCTAAAGCACAGGCTCCCAATAGAATTGTTCCAGCTGTACTTTCTTCTTAACATTTGGGCTGATAGTTCCATTATACTCTTGAAATCATGCTCACCCACCCTCTCCCCCCAACTCCCATTTCTTTGGCATGGGAACACTATCACTTGCAAGTTCCCCTTAAAGTCACACACCCTCTTGACTTGGAAGCGTATGGCCATTCCTTTATTGTTGCTGCATCAAAATCCTAAACTTCCCACCCCGCCCCAACACCCCCCCCGTCCCCCCGCCACAAATTGCACGGTAGTTGCACCTACACCACATGGTTTTCAGTGGTTCAAGAAGGGGGCTGACCTCAATTTATCATGAGCAAAGAGGGTTGGGCATTAAATGCTAACCTTGCTGGTGACGCCATGTAGATCATGGACAAAAAACAAAATCATGTGTTCTCCCGCCTCTCCCAATCTTTTGATTTATTACTGAAGTGATAAACAATTTGCACTTTTAAACATGTCCTCCTGCTTGTTTTCTTTGAAATTATTATCATCCCTCTTCTCTCCAGTTTACAAACCCTGGCCTCTGCCAGTGTTGATCAATGAGGGCTGTCTGAAGTGATTTAATTGTAGAACATCGCCAGTGCTTAAAATAAAATTTTAACAATTGGGGAAAATGGAAGTGTTACTGTTGAAATCAATATAAATTTACTTTGTGGAGGAGTTAGTGAAGCAATGTGAGCAAGCCATTCCATGTCCTCCTCTGGCCAACAAACACCCTTGCCATTCAGGAAGAAACTTAGCTGAATTTAGCATTATGCCAAGCTTCCCAAAGGCATCCTTTTCTTCATTTCCTTCAGAAGATCTGCCACCCTGATCTGTAAGTACCTCACCTCCTGAGGGATAGATTTAGATTTCTATTAGTTGCACAGCAGTGAGCACAACATTCCCCCTGAGGTTATAATCACAAAACACGGTAACTGGAGCCTGTACATAATGTACAGTCCACCCCTTCTACATTGGAATCGAGCGAGAAAAAAACCCTGTGTTATTTTGTTTAAATAACTTTAATTTAGATTACTGAATAACTATGTTTTTTTCTGAGCAAAATCGGATCCTGAATTAACAAGAGCAGGTTGCACTTAAAAAGTACATGGTCCAATACATAATCAAAGATGCAGAAGAATGAGAAGCTGGGTCATTTTAAAATAGTCGACCGCACCATACTTATTAAAGCAGCGACTGTCCATGATAAATCACATATTACAAGTGCTCATCCTGGGTTGATTATGTGTGATGATCCAATGGGGAAATAAGTGCGGGTTGATCTGAAGATAAATGGCAAGGCTGTAACTTTTAAGATCAATACAAGTTCAGGTATTACTTTAATGTCACAACAACGAACTATGCCGCCAGTGAATATTATCCACTGCCCTGGAAGGATACTGAATTGCAAGGGGCAATTTACAGCTCACACTATGTATAAAGCATCTCGGGAAAAGTGTATAAAGTTTGAATTTGGATGCAATTTTAATGACATGCTCAGGCCATGGAACAGTGTGCAAATTAAATCTGGCACAAAAGGCAGAGGAAAGTAATGAAGTATGTGATTGGTGACAGTGGGTTACAACATGCCATCCTAGACTGCGTATTGTGTAATGAGAAAGGAATCACTGGCAATCAAGTTGTGAAAGACCCCTTGGGGATGAGTGACCATAATATAATAGAATTTTTCATCAAGACGGAGAGTTGATTCTGAGGCTAGGATCCTGAATCTTAATAAAGGACATTGTGATGATATGAGGCATGAGTTGGCTGTGATGGATTGGGAAACGTTACTCAAAGGGATGACGGCAGCTGGGCAATGGTAATGGAGAGTGACATACAGTGACAGGAATATCTCCTTCTCTCTATCTGACCATTTTTGTTCTCTTTTTATAACCATCACAAGATAAATGGAGATAAAGGGAGGCCATTATGTCCATCAGAGTTCATATACCACAAATAAAATCCTGCAGTACCCTATCACAGCAAATAATTGGCTGGGGCTTTTACCTTTGTTAATTTAATTCAAATCTTAGTCACTCAGTACAACAAATTACTCCTGCCATCAGCCACAAATTTGTTTTTCATTAGTTTGGATCTAGGTCCTTTATTCCTTGTTTTAATTTACTTCAAAGTCATGTTCTGGGTTTACCATATCTATTCTGTTTAATATATTTTTAATGACAACTCCCCAACAATGATTTTCTTTCAAGGCTCCAGTTCTCCAGTTTCCTTTCATTATTCAGTGCTCTAACTCTGAGGATGAACGTTTGGTGACTCATATGCTAACTTCAGGGTTCCCATGTTGCTTGGTGTCTTGCTGACCAAAATCGTATAATGTATTCAAGATGCGCTTTTATTAGGACGTTGCATAATCTCACTAGAACATTCTCTGACATGTACTCTGCTGATTTAGCAATATGGGGCAGAATTTAATCGTCATGGTTGTGGGCCCACCAACCAGCTGGAGAGCTGGTGGCAATCCTGCTGCAGCCATCTTTGGACGCCCCATTGGGGTGAAGGCCCAGTTCGACAGCCCACTGGCTCCTGTCAGTGTTTTAGGTCCCATTGTGGGCAGATTCCTGCCAGGCTTGCTCTTGTGGGGCGAATATCCTGCACAGCCAATCAGAGGCAGGCAGCTCTCCAATATTGGCAGTGCCACCGGGACCGGTAGCCACTGTGGTACTGTAGTGAGGCCGAGTAAAGTCATTAAAACCTTGGAATAAAGGCAACTGGGGCAGGATCGCCAGTGCCAGTCAGTAGGATGGCTACCCAAAGGGCCCCTGTTTCTGCTGGTGGATCCCTTCAAATGTGTTCAGAACGCTTGGGAAGGAGGGAACCCCCACCAGGACACAGGCAAATTCACCGAGGAATTACCTGGCAGTTTGCCCACATAACCTGGCCTCCACCCTGGTTGCACCACCCTGCACTAAGGGCCTCGATCGGTCCTTGGGGAGAAAGTACATTCTTGACCCTTCCTGCCACGGATTTAATCAGGGAGAGTTGGCAAGGTAATGGAATCCCCACCCCAAGTCATTCCACACCAATATACAGCCCCCTGCCTCCAGATGGAGCATTTAGTTCCACAACAGCCCCCACCTGGTGTGCCAATCTGTCCAATTGGTTGGCTGCTGCTTAACAGATACTAGAGATGTCAATGGTAATTCTGTAATTGCATGCGCAGCAGGTAAGTTGATTTTTGCAGGGATGTTCTGCTCATGATCAGGCAGTGACTGCTAATCTCCAACCTACAAGTCTTGCAAGTACCATTCGTTGCTGGAAGCAATGATTCACAGGGTCATCTTTCAACTCCACATGTAATTATATTATCCAATATACAGTACCATACACCAAGATATCTACCTGCTTACAGGGTTCTTCAAACTCCCTCATAAATTGTTTTCTTTGAGCAATAAAAGAACAAATTGCATTTATATAGCGTCTTTCACAACCACTGAATGCCAAAGGTAGATTCGAGCCAATGAAGCCGAGTCACTCAACAAGTCTGGCAGTACCAGTCGATAAAGAAACAGAGTTAACATTAAACATGGGGAAAGAAACAGAATCAGCGTTAACATTAACTCTGTTTCTCTCTCCATGATTCTGCCAGACCAGCTGAGTATTTCCTATATTTTCTGTTTATTTATTTCAAATGTCCAGCATCTGCAGTATATTGCATTTGAAGGATAGCCATTGTTGGAATGGAGGAAGCCAATTTGTGCACAGTATCTCCGACAGACATCAGTATAATAATGGCTAGATCATCTACTTGGGTGATGTTGAGTAAGGGATAAATATTGTCCAGAACGTTAAGAATAATCCACTAGCTCTTCTTCATAATAGCGTCATGGGATGTTTTATCTCCATTTGAGAGGGCAAACAGAGTTTTGGGTTTAACATTTCACCCAAAAGACAACTGTGCTGACAACAGAGCAGCCCCTCAATACAATACTGGAATGTCAGCCTTCATTTTTGTGCTCAAATCCTGGATTGAGGGACTCGATCCCACAGTCCTCTGATTCACAGCAAAAGTGTTACCAATTGAGTAACAGCTGACAGCTTGAGCACTTAGAAAATTGGGTAATTCAAAATTGCCTATAACAAGGTAATTTACACAGAAGCTCATGTTGCTGCTCCTCAAGGATCTACTAACTCTGCCTTTCCGCCCCGTCGGCAACGCACCCATGCCCGCGCGTTTCCCGACGGCGTGGGATGGCCCACAATGGGAAAGCCCATTGGCCGGCTGCGTGAATGGAGAATCCCACTGCCAGTGGGGGCGCACCGCACCGGAAATTGGGGCTGGCGGGGCGGAGAATCCCGCCCATGGTATGATAACTTTAAGGGATAATGCATGCATCAGGAAATAGGCAGAAAAAACATTAGAAAATGAAAATTCAGAAACTGAACTTTTCGGTGAATAATTTCATCAAGGTGTTGATGGAAACTAACTATTGTTTCCATCTCTTCCAAAATAATAGTAGTATTTTAATAGATAGACCAACTACTTCTTTGGTTGTAGTTGAGATGTGGTATTTGCCAGCCCTGCCAAAGTCCATGGATTATTGGCTGGCACACTGTATCCATTGGGGTGGGCCAGAAAACCCTGGCCGTTATTTCTGATGCTCATTATGTTGCTCCACCCAAAGACAGGAATGGAACGGGAGGAATTTTAAAAATCTTCAGTGAAAAATGGTTCTGAAACAGAGGAATCTATTTAACTCTCAACTGTTGAATATTGAATGAGGTCAACCGTGGATCTCTGAAATAAAGAAAGATTTCCATTTGTGCAGCACTTCTCACACTAACCCAAAGCCTCTTGGGGACATAGGAGCAGGCCATTCTGTCCCTCGAGCCTGCTCTGCCATTCAACTAGACCATCACTGGTCTCTCCCACAATTTTATTTTCCTACATCATCCGCATATTCCTTAATAACTTTAGTATCTAGAAATCTATCGATCTCTGTCATGAGCATACTCAATGACTGAGCCTCCATGCTGCCCTTGGGCTAAAGAATTCCAATGATTCATCACACACTGCATGAAGAAATTCCTCCTCCTCTCAGTGTTAAATGGCCTCTTATTCTGTTTCCTGGTTCTAGGTCCCCCCCAGCCTGGGGCGACATTTTCCTGCACCTAATTCTGAAAGCACTTGACAACCAATGAAGTGCATTGCAGTGCCGTCACTATTGGAATGTAGCTAAGCCTTGTAGGCTAGTCTGTGTGTCCAGAATAGACTTGTTCCTCATATGTAAGAAAAGACAACTGTGCAATGTTATCTTTTCTGCAGGCAAATAGAACATTTACTTACTCCATGGAATATACTAGATTGTGTTGAGTTCTGTGTAGGTGGACAGTGTGGGTTTCACTGTTGACGTTTAAGACATTTGAGTGGTAGAGGGGGATACAGATTTTCTATAGAAATTGACAAATTAAACCCACCTAAGTGTTATAAATGGATTTACTTGTGACCGCCTTACAATCCCGGTGGTGATTTATCTCCCTTTGAAGTGGATATGATATTCCTTAACATTACCAGGGCAGCCTACATGTTAGTCAGAAGCATACGTGCCATCAAAAAGCATTCAATCAAACCAGAAGGAATCATTTGCTGTTGAAGGGTTTAACAACCTCATGGAGCAGTCGGCTCAGCTGCTAATTTGAGTCATTGTAATATATGGTTTCGATTAAAAGAGAAGAGTCTTTACAAGAGGCTTTCTTCATTTATTTTGGCTGCTGACAATGAGGGGCATAAAAGGAGGTCACCTATCACTCAGCAGAAGCCTGTGATGCTGCAGGAGGAACAATAGTGAAAATTGGGAAAAGTTTAAATACCTTCAGCTGCTAAGCTCATTGCCCAGAAATCCACAAATTAAAATCAGCTGGTGGTTATGATAACACAGTATCAGACGATGCCAGAAGTTAATTAGTTAGATCTAACTTAGTGATAGTACACTCCCCCCCCCCCACCCCCCCAATTAATTCAAGCAGGGACCAACCCCAGTCACGATAGGCTGAAAATCCAGTGCACTTCTGAGGTTGTGCAAGTGAAGGTGCCTTCTTTCAGATGGAACTTAAAACCAAGGTCCCACCTTCGTAAAATATTTGATTACATGATTCAAAGAGGAAGAGGGAAGTTCTGTCAGTATTCTGGCCAACATTTATCCATCAATGAACACTACAAATAAGAATTATTTTGTGACATTGATAGTTGTTGGACCTTGCTGTCTGTAAATTGGCTGCCACATTTTCATACAGTGACTCATTTTTGGAACAGGTTTGGTTCAAACACTGGGCGCGATTCTCCGCTCCCGCGCCGGTTGGGAGAATTGCCTGGGTCGCCAAATTTTCCCGCGACGCTGGTCCGACGCCCTCCCATGATTCACCCAAGCAGCGAGAGCGGCCCCGTCGAGTTCCGCGAGGCGCAGGCCGGAGAATCGCCCGAGACACCCAAAATGGAGATCTCCGACACCCCTGCTATTTTCAGGCCCGGATGGGCCGAGCGGCCTGCCCAAAACGGCGGGTTCCCCCTGGCGCCGTCCACACCTGGTCGCTGCCGGCGGGAACAGCGCGGGAACGCTGGGGGCCTGCGGTGGGGCGAGGGGGAATCCTGCACCGGGAGGGGCCTCAAATGGAGTCTGGCCCGCGATTGGTGCCCACCGATCGTCGGGCCGTCCTCTCTGAAGGAGGACCTCCTTTCTTCTGCAGCCCCGCAAGGTCCGTCAGACATCTTCTTGCGGGGCGGACTCGGAGAGGACGGCAACCACGCATGCACGGGTTGGCACCGGCCAACCCGCGCATGCGCGGGTGACGCCAGTTATGCGGCACCAGCCGCGTCATGTATGCGGCGCCGCCTTTACGTGGCGCCAAGGCCTGGCGCGCGTAAATGATGCGGCGACGCTCCTAGCCCATTATCGGGCCCTGAATCGGTCGGGATAGGGGCCGTTTCGCGCTATCGTGAACCTCGACGGCGTTCATGATGGCGTGAACACTCTGCCTCCATTTCGGAGAATCCCACCCACTAGCTTTCGGAGCACTGCTCCTTCCTCAGGTGAATGAGTCACTCATTCACCCGAGGAAGGGGCAGTGCTCCGAAAGCTAGTGTTTGAAACAAACCTGTTGGACTTGAACCTGGTTTTGTCAGACTTCTTACTGTGCTCACCTTAGTCCAACGCCGGCATCTCCACCATCATTTTTGGAAGTACTGCACTGGCTCGATAGCGCTTTGGAACGTGCTGACATTGTGACTGGTGCCAATATAAATGCAATTGCTTTTTTTGAATTGCCTAGCCTGTTTCCCCAAGAGGTTGGATGCTGGTCTTGAAGCTGGACAGTACTTACAATGATGCTACTCCCGCAATAGTGTTAGGCGGGGAATTCTCGGATTTTCATCCAGTAACAATGAAGATGCTAGAATATGTTACAGATGCACCCAAAAGTAAAGCTGTTGAAAAGTAAGGGCATGAACATTGTGAACTGGGCATATCTATAGTGTAGCTTCACAGCGGGATGGAGTCCTCAGCAAAGCAGCGTCGGAGCTTGGCGATATATTGCTAGTTTTATAGGGAGTCCACAAGTCCACTCACTGACCCAAATCCCAAGGCTAAATGGTCAATTTCAAGTGAGTGCAGACCCCGTACTTTGCATTAACATAAAAGCACACCTTCTTTGGCACTTGATGTTTTTGGGAGAGAGAGAGTTGATTTATCTTTGGATTTTTAAAAATATGTTTATTCAGAATTTTTCAACAAAAATTTTCAACCATTCAAACCCCCCCCCCCCCCGTAACAAAAAAGAAAAGTCGCATAGCAAGACATAAACATATCAATTCAACATAATACAGAACTTTGTACAATGGGTTCCTCCCGCACATATCGACTTTCCCATATGTTTATGTATTTACTTACTCAAGTGCCCCTAGGAAAAACACCCTTCCCCGCCCACCCTTCTACCCGCCCCCCCGAAAGAAACATCCCCCCCCCTCGCTCCCTCCCCCCCCCTCCCCCCCTGGGTTGCTGCTGCTGACCGACCTCCATCTAATGCTCCGCGAGATAGTCTAGGAACGGTTGCCACCGCCTGAAGAACCCCTGCGCAGACCCTCTCAAGGCAAACTTTATCCTCTCCAGCTTGATGAACCCTGCCATGTCATTTATCCAGGCTTCCACACTGGGGGGCTTCGTGTCTTTCCACAATAGCAAGATCCTCCGCCGGGCTACCAGGGTCCGCAAAGGTCAGGATACCGGCCTTTTTCGCCTCCTGCACTCCCGGCTCGTCCGTCACTCCAAATAGTGCTAGCCCCCAACTTGGCTTGACCTGGACTTTCACCACCTTAGATATAGTCCTCGCAACACCCCTCCAGAACCCATCCAGTGCCGGGCACGACCAGAACATATGGGCGTGGTTCGCCGGGCTTCCTGAGGACCTCCCACATCTGTCCTCCACCCCAAAGAACCTACTCAGCCTCGCCCCTGTCATATGCGCTCTGTGAATAACCTTAAACTGTATCAGGCTAAGCCTGGCACACGAGGAAGAGGAATTAACCCTACTTAGGACATCAGCCCACAGACCCTCTTCAATCTCCTCCCCCAACTCCTCCTCCCATTTGCCCTTCAGCTCCTCTACCAAAGCCTCCTCCTCTTCTTTCATCTCCTGGTATATCGCCGACACCTTGCCCTCTCCGACCCATACACCAGAAATCACCCTGTCCTGTGCTGGGAGCAACGGGAATTCCCTCACCTGTCTCCTCACAAACGCCCTCACTTGCATGTACCTGAAAGCGTTTCCCGGGGGTAGCCCAAACTTCTCCTCCAACGCCCTTAGGCTCGCAAATGTTCTATCGTTGAACAGGTCCCCCATTCTTCTAATCCCTGCCCGATGCCAGCTCTGAAACCCCCCGTCCATCCTTCCTGGAACAAACCGATGGTTATCTCTGATCGGGGACCACACCGAGGCTCCCATCACGCCCTTGTGTCATCTCCACTGGCCCCAGATCTTTAGCGTTGCCGCCACCACTGGACTCGTGGTGTACCTTGTCGGCGAGAGCGGCAGCGGTGCCGTCACCAGCGCCCCTAGGCTTGTTCCTTTGCAGGACGCCATCTCCAACCGCTTCCATGCTGCCCCCTCTCCCTCCATCACCCACTTACGGATCATTGCCACGTTGGCTGCCCAGCAGTAGCCACCCAGATTCAGCAATGCCAGCCCTCCTCTATCTCTACTACGCTCCAGAAACCCCCTCCTTACCCTCGGGGTCTTGTTCGCCCACACAAAACCCATAATGCTCCTGCCTACTCTCTTAAAAAAGGCCTTGGTGATCACAATTGGAAGACACTGGAACACAAAAAGAAACCTCGGGAGGATCATCATTTTAATCGACTGTACTCTGCCCGCTAGCGGGAGT
The DNA here is from genome assembly GCF_047496885.1 of Scyliorhinus torazame. Classification (NCBI taxonomy): domain Eukaryota; kingdom Metazoa; phylum Chordata; class Chondrichthyes; order Carcharhiniformes; family Scyliorhinidae; genus Scyliorhinus; species Scyliorhinus torazame. The sequence goes on from NC_092713.1 coordinate 286,851,061, forward strand.
GGCGACATGTCCCATCGTTTGAAGTCCTCCTCCATCTGCTCCACCAGTCGCGTCAAATTAAGTTTATGCAGGGCCTCCCAACTCCTAGCTATTTGGATCCCCATGTACCGAAAGCTCCTCTCCGCCCTCCTCAACGGTAGATCGTCTATCCCTCTTCCCTGGTCCCCTGGATGCACCACGAAGAGCACACTTTTCCCTACATTGAGCTTATAGCCCGAGAAGTCCCCAAACTCCCTTAGGATCTGCATGACCTCCACCATCCCCTCCACTGGATCCGCCACATACAGCAACAGGTTGTCTGCATACAGCGACACTCAATGCTCCTCTCCCCTCGGACCACTCCCCTCCATTTCCTGGACTCCCTTAATGCCATGGCCAAAGGTTCAATTGCTAATGCAAACAACAGGGGGACAGGGGACACCCCTGCCTCGTCCCTCGGTACAGCCGGAAATACTCCGACCTTCGCCGATTCATAACCATACTCACCACCGGGGCTCTATATAGGAGCTTAACCCAACTGATAAACCCCTCCCCAAACCCAAACCTCCGCAACACTTCCCAGAGATACTCCCACTCTACTTGGTCAAAGGCCTTCTGCGCGTCCATAGCTGCCACTATCTCCACCTCTCCCTCCACCGATGGCATCATTATCACGTTTAGGAGCCTCCGCACATTGGTGTTTAGCTGCCTGCCCTTTACAAATCCTGTCTGGTCCTCGTGAATCACCCCCGGGACACAGTCCTCGATCCTCGTAGCCAGCACTTTTGCCAGCAACTTAGCATCCACGTTAAGGAGCGAAATCGGCCTATACGACCCACATTGCAGTGGGTTCTTATCCCGCTTCAGAATCAAAGACATCATCGCCTCAGACATTGTCGGGGGCAGGGTCCCCCCCTTCCCTTGCCTCATTGAAAGTCCTCACCAGCAACGGGGCTAACAGGTCTACGTACTTCCTATAGAACTCAACCGGGAACCCATCCGGTCCCAGGGCCTTCCCCGCCTGCATGCTCCCTGGTCCTTTAATCAGCTCCTCCAACCCAATTGGCACCCCCAAACCAGCCACCTCCTGCTCCTCCACCCTCGGGAACGTCAGTTGGTCAAAAAATCGTCGCATCCCCTCTTCCCCCACTGGGGGCTGGGATCTGTACAGCTCCTCAGAGAAGGCCTTAAATGCCTCATTTACTTTCACCGCACTCCGCACCGTAGTTCCCCTTCCATCCTTGACTCCACCTATCTCCCTCGCTGTCATCCTCTTACGGAGCTGATGTGCCAGCATCCAGGCTCGCCTTCTCCCCATACTCATACGTCGCCCCCTGTGCTTTCCTCCACTGTGCCTCTGCCTTCCCTGTGGTCAACAGGTCGAACTCCGTCTGGAGACTTCGCCTCTCCCTGAGTAGTCCCTCTTCAGGGGCCTCTACATATCTCCTGTCCACCCTTAAAATCTCCCCCACTAACCTCTCCCTTTCCCTTCCCTCTCTCTTCTCCCTGTGAGCCCTGATGGCGATTAACTCTCCCCTGACCACCGCCTTCAGCGCCTCCCATACTACCCCCACCTGCACCTCCCTGTTGTCGTTGGCCTCCAAGTACCTTTCAATGCACACCCGCACCCTCCCGCACACCTCCTCATCTGCCAGTAGTCCCACATCCAAATGCCACAATGGGCGTTGGTCTCTCTCCTCTCCCAACTCCAGTTCCACCCAGTGCGGGGCATGGTCTGAGATGGCGATGGCCGAATACTCCGTTCCCTCCACTTTCGGGATCAGTGCCCTGCTCAGAACAAAAAAATCTATCCGGGAGTAGGCTTTGTGTACGTGGGAGAAAAGAGAAAATTCTCTGGCCAGAGGCCTGGCAAATCTCCACGGATCCACTCCCCCATCTGGTCCATAAACCCCCATAGCACCTTGGCCGCAGCCGGCCTCTTTCCGGTCCTAGATCTGGAACGATCTAATGCTGGGTCCAACACCGTGTTAAAATCCCCCCCCCATTATCAAGCTTCCTACCTCCAGGTCCGGAATGCGCCCCAACAGACGCTTCATAAATCCAGCATCGTCCCAGTTCGGGGCGTATACACTTACCAATACCACCCACGTCCCCTGCAACCGACCGCTCACCTTCACGTATCGACCTCCATTGTCCACTACTATGTTCTTGGACTCAAACGACACCCGCTGCCCCACCAGTATTGCCACCCCTCTATTCTTCGCATCCAGCCCCGAATGAAATACCTGTCCTACCCATCCCTTTCTTAACCTGACCTGGTCTGCCACCTTCAAATGTGTCTCCTGAAGCATGGCCACGTCTGCCTTCAGTCCCTTTCTCCTGCACCCTCCAGTCCCCCAGACGGGGAACCCCCGTATCTTTGGATTTTTGTTCACTCTGGGTTGTATCACAGCCGACTGCCATACCCACGTTAATAAATTTATCCGGAAGAAAGTGAAAACAACCACAGAATAAATCACCTGAGATGTGGCTAACTTGGGAATTCTGTATCATTAATTTTGTGCAAAACATCGCCCACAAACATGTATTCTCTATGCATTCACTTTGAAGATTTTGGAAAGGCCATATACAGCCTTTGCCATTGCAGGTTTTTCAAAACAGTGAATGTGGAAAACAGGATGGGAACTTCAGAACGATTCATGTGATTCATAATACCTCCAAACATCAGTGGTACAAAGGACATGAAAAGAATACTGCTCATTAAATTAATAAGAAGTTTAGCTCCTTAGAATTCTTTACAAGAACAATCACCTGAAGTAGCACTCTCCCTACCCACCTTGCTCCAAATTTTCCATTAAATATTTTTCCTAGTGGAACGATACACATTATAATTGATCATTCATGTACATCAGTCACTTGATGCAACTTATTACAGTTCTTTTCCAAGGTGATTGAAACACTCATTTATTATTGTGTCCTAGGTTTCACGGACAACTATATTTATTGTAACTGGACTAGGTTTGTACTCTTAAGCATCCTGATTGAATAGCTCTGGGGCAGACTCAAACCAGCTCCTGGTGGAGGAGAGTACATAGCACAAAACTGCCACAATAATTTGATATAAATGATACTTTCCTTCTTCGTTTCTGATAAAAATTGGCAGAAAATTCAAAAGAATGATGAGAGCTGACAATTGCTCCAAGCTGCAAAGGCTGTGTGTGGAGGCAGAGGAGAGAGGAATGAACAGAAAGATGTGGAGAAGTGGGGAGAGGTGTGCATAGGTGGGAGAAGGGGAGGCAGGAAAACAGGGCAAACAGAAGGCCTGGGAGTAGAAAGAGAGGGGAGAGGGAGACGAGGGTAGCGGGAGAAGGCAAAGAGGGAAAGAGAGGACATGGCAGAGAGAAAGGCCAATAGAACAAGGGAAGGCGGCCAGGGGGGAGGGGGGGTAGCGAGGGAAGGCGACAGGGGAAGACCAGACTGAAGGGGGGGGGGGAAACCGGAGGAAGCAGAGACAAAACTGGAGGGAAGGGGGGGAAGCTGGAGTCAAGGGGTGGAGAAGTCTGTGGGAAGTTGGGGGAAGAAAGCCAGAGGGAAGTGAGGGGGAGGAAAGCGGGAGGGAAGGGGGGGAAGCTGGAGGGAAGGGGGGGGGCACAAGTTTGAGAAGGTCTATTCATGTGAGGCAGGTTCCTCTGAGGGCAGAGTAGGGAGCGTGGGAAATGAGGATGACAGGGAGGGAAGGAGAAGAGGAGGACAGTGGAAAAGAGGAGAGGAAGGGAAGGAGCAGGGCAGGGAGAGAAAATGGGGGAAGAGGAATGGAAAGAGTCAGAGAGGGAGCATAGAGTGATAGATAAAAAGGTGGGAGTGAGGGGACATAATGCGAACAGATTTTTAAAACACTTTTTGAAGATGGATGGGCCTTACTGGCAAGGACAACATGTGTTGCCCATCCCTATCGTCCTTCGGAAGGTGGTGGTGATTGATCCGCTTAATCGCAAATACGATCACGTGTAGCTACACCTATTTTGCTGTTACAAAGGGTGTTCCAGGTTTGTGTTCCATGTTAGAATGGCGTGTTGTTTGGAGGGGAAATTGCAGGTATTGGTGTTCCAATGTGTCGACTTCCTGCTAGTTGGTAGAGGTTGCGGGTTTGCACAGTGATGTCATAGGAGCCTTGGTGAGTTCCTGCAGTGCATCTGAATATGTATACACTGCGACCACTGTGCATCAGTCGTGGAGAGTGAATGTTGAAGGTGGTGAATAGGATGCTGATCAAGCAGGCTGCTTTGTCCTGACTTTGAACTTGTGTATTGTTGGAGCTGTACTCATCCAGGTAAGTGAAGAGTTACGCATTGCTTGATCTGTCCCTTTTTGATTGTGTCGGGCTTTGGGAAGTCTGGAGTTGAGTTACTCACTGCAGGATTCGTAGCATCTGACTTGCTCTTGAAGTCAAAATATTTATATGGTTAGTCTAGTTCAGTTTTTGGTCAATGGTGATCCCCAGGATGTTAATATTGGGAGATTCAGCGAAGATAGTGCCATTGAATGGCATGGGGGGGGATGGCTAGATTATCTCGTGTTGTTTGCAATCTGGAGTAAATCATCTTGCACTTTCTTCTCATCCCTTGAGCTCTGACCTTAAATGTCTCAAGACAGAGACTTTCAGCTATGAACATCTGGGATAATCTCTTTGTACCAAAACTCTCACTTATGTTCGGAAAACAAAGGTAGTTTTTAGGGAATTATATTTGTATTGGTAAACATTCAAAATAAGGAATGGTTTTAAGTGTGTTTGATTTAATGTTTCTGTACCTGGAAACGTAAAACTTATTGTTAGATATATGCTAGACAAAGGTGTTTGTATATGTAGGTGTTGGTTAAGTTCCAATTGTGTTTCGATTGTGCTAAGAGAAGGTGAAGAACAAATAAAAGTGCATAAGCATGTGAGTGTTGCTTAGCAACTGGAACCTAGAAGGTAAGAGAAACTTTTAAGTTTTAGTTTAGCTAATTTGATTGAAGTTGGAGGCAGATAGTGAGAGAGAAGGCAACTCTCAAACACAGCTCTGCTCGAAGCAATTTGTTAGGGGTTTGCACAGCAGTTAAAATAAAGAAATCCTAAAGGTATAAAATCCTGGCCTGGATTCACTGTTAAAAGTGTCACTTGGAAGTGAAGCTTTGTTTAAAAGTGTTATTTGGAAAACTTGGTCGGAATTCAAAATGCAAACTGCTGAGGGAGAGTATTATTATGAGAAGATTTTAAAGGGGGTTTAAGGAAGTGGAATTTGGAAACTCCCACTTATAATCATCTGGGGGTTTCGGAGGGGGAAATCTACAGACAGTTACTTGGGTTCAGAGCGGAGTGCATGTACTTGATCACAGTCATCTTGTGTATTTGAAAGGGACTTTTTGTGTTAATGAAACTATTGTAGTAAAGATGTACTTTGAACTCCATGCTAATGTTTAGAATCATAGAATTTACAGTGCAGAAGGAGGCCATTCGGCCCATCGAGTCTGCACCCAAGCCCACACCCCCACCCTAACCCCATAACCCAGTAACCCCACCCAACACTAAGAGCAATTTTGGACACTAAGAGCAATTTAGCATGGCCAATCCACCTAACCTACACATCTTTGGACTGTGGGAGGAAACCGGAGCCCCCGGAGGAAACCCACGCAGACACGGGTAGAACGTGCAGACTCCGCACAGACAGTGACCGAAGCCGGGAATTGAACCTGGGACCCTGGAGCTGTGAAGCAATTGTGCTAACCACTATGCTACCATGCTGCCCTCTGTGTGCATTTATTGAGCTAAGGGGGGAGGGAGGGGGTGGGACTAAAGAAGTATCGTACAATAATCCAACTTTTCATGTTTAATAAACATTTTTATCCTGCTGTTAAAACTAATAGTGGTCCTGAGACTGTTCCTCAACATTTTATTTAAAAAAGTACAAGTTACAGTCTTTTGAGCCAGGGTTCCAATAGGGAATCTTCCCGTCCAATGATAACATCAACTGTGATCATAACATATATTACACTGCCTACAATGCTGCATACCTCGTAATTCATTTATTTGTTGGATATCTGCAGGTTATTTCTTGAATTAATTGGTTACTTCAGTTCTAGATTGAGTAAATAGGTGGGTTTAGCTTGTTAAATAAACCGATTCCTCTAATTCATTAGTTAGGCATTTATAGATTATTCTGATCATAGTCCAGACCCCAACAGTGGCTAGGGTACGTGACCAAAACCCCAATACTTTATTTTACTTTGTAAGACTGTGGGGAAAAAATTATTTGCTCCAGGAGTGATTTCTTAAAAAAAACAGGGCTTTGGTATTTTAAAACAAAACTTTATGATGACTTTAACCTCACACCCAAAAAGAACAGCTTACAATTACTTCTTAACACTGTGATACAACTCCCCTATAAACAACCAGAAAAGAAACATGCAGCTCCCAATCCGGCTTAAAATCAACATGGTACAAAGCAATACTTGCTTTACATAACAGATTGTGGCCCTTGTTGGAACCCCTCAAGGCTCTGTCTGAATGTCTTCAAATAAGTGCTTCAACTGGATTGTTTCAGCTTCTTTCCTGTCTTTAGGCAAGACTGCTCTGCTTTTAAATATTATTACTACTCTTTTTCCAAAACTATCCTACTAGGAAGGAAAACACAGGTGCAATTATTTACTTCTTAATTGTTGCCCCATTGGTTTAAATGACCTCATGTTCCTTTTGCCGACTGCACTGGCTATAAAATTTACAGTGCAGGAAGAGGCCATTCAGCTCATCGCATTTGCACTATCCCTTGGAAAGAGCACCCTACCTAAGCCCACACCTCCACCCTATCCCCGTAACCCAGTAGCCCCACCTAACCTTTTGGACACGAAGGGCAATTTAGTATGGCTAGTCCACCTAACCTGCACATCTTTGGACTGTGGGAGGAACCCGGAGCACCTGGAGGTCATCCACGCAGACACGGGGACAAAGTGCATACTCCACACAGACGGTCACCGAGGCCGGAATTGAACCCGGGTCCCGCGAGCTGTGAAGCAGCAGTGCTAACCACTGTGCTGCCCCACAATCACCAAATTTATATTGCCACGCTGTTTTGATCCACTCAATTTATTCTGCTCCCTGAGCCACACAGCTGTGTGTCAACGGATATCCCTCTAATATTTTGAAACAACTGAGCTTGAGAATCATCCTTTTAGATACAACTCATCAATCAACAGGCAGCCACAACAATCAACATTTCGGCGGGTAACCACTTAATAACTGATTGACTGCTAACTTCCAGTAATTTGCAGTTTGAACTCAGATGAGTTTGTTCAATTTCAGTTTGATAACACACTATTTGTATCATTTATCCACTAATGACCACAGGCTCTAAATTCCTCTCCTTTTGTCAAGCAATTTCATTTAGTAGATTTTCTCAGCTACATGACTGCTGCTCAAGTAGACTTGATCTTGAATCCATATAGTCTGATTCACAGAATGCAGCTTCCTATTTCAGGGGCATAGTGTTCTAGGTATTGCTAAATTTATACATTTAGTAACTGGGGACAGAGTTTCTATTTTTGGCACAATTTGCAATGCAGGCCTGAATTGCACTCGGTTCGTTAAATGTTTTTTTAGTTTTCCACTCAATCTCTGACGTGCGTATCACTGATTGTGAAATCGGCGATGGACCAAATATGCGTCCGAAGCTCAGACTCCAGCTCATCAAGTTCCTCAATCAACCAACACTTGCTACAGATGTGTTCACTAGGAACCACAATAGGGTCCACCAGCTCCCACGTCATGCAGGTATAACACATCGTCTGACCCAGATTTCTATTTTACTTAATTTGTTTTTAATGTTTTTTAAAAATTTCCAAATTGTTTTCAGTTTTCAGAATCTGGAAAGTATTTCTTCTATTTACCTTTAATCTGAAAGCAGCTTCGAATAGGTAATTCACATTAGCACTTATTAATCATATCAGACCCATGTATATCAATTTGCAATGTTAATTCATCTACCTTATTGCGAATGCTCTACGCATTCAGATACTCTGGGCGGGATTCTCCAGAGTACCAGTTTTCTGGTGCCGTGCGCTCCCGCCAGCAGCAGGATTCTCTGACCCGCCAACCGGCCAATGGGGTTCCCCATTGTGGGCAGCCTCACGCTGTCGGGAAATCCCCGGGTGTGGGTGCAGTCCTGGCACAACAGAGAATCCCACCAGCGGAGAATCCAGCCCAATGCCTTTAAACTTGTATTTTAACATTTTTACACATTTTTTTGTACGATAGCCGTATTAGTGCTAGCGCGTTTATTCCTTCTGCCTTCCACTTTTGCTTTCTACTTTTCTGTCTTCCGTTTCTATCTTTGTTTTCCTCTCGTGCCTCCTGTTCAGGTTCCCATTCCCCTGTTATTGCAAATGTTTATTTTATTACAAAAGATATGGGCCGGGATTCTCCCCTACCCTGCGGGGCGGGGGAATCCAGCGTAATGGAGTGGTGTGAACCACTCTGGCGTCGGGCCTGCCCAAAGGTGCAGAATTCTCCGCACCTTTAGGGGCCAAGCCCTCACCTTGAGGGGCTAAGCCCGCGCCGGAGTAATTTCCGCCCCGCCGGCTGGCGGGAAAGGCCTTTGGCACCACACCAGCTGGCGGCGAAAGGACTTCGCCGGATGACGCATGCGCGAGAGCGTCAGCGGACGCTCATGGCATCCCCGCGCATGCGCAGTGGAGGGGGCCTCTTCCGCCTCCGCCATAGTGAAGACCATGGCGAAGGCGGAAGAAAAAGAGTGCCCCCACGGCACAGGCCCGCCCGCCGATCGGTGGGCCCCGATCGCGGGCCAGGCCACCGCGGGGGCACCCCCCAGGGCCAGATCGCCCCGCGCCCCCCCCAGGACCATGGAGCCCGCCCGCGCCGTCTGCTCCCGCCGGTAAGGTAGGTGGTTCAATCCACGCCGGCTGGCGAGGGTTGACAGCAGCGGGACTTCGGCCCATTGAGGGCCGGAGAATCGCGGGGGGGAGCCCGCCGACCGGCGCGGTGTGATTTCCACCCCTGCCGATTCTCTGGTAGCGGAGAATTCGGGACACGACAGGGGCGAGATTCATGCCATCCCCCAGCGATTCTCCGACCCGGCGGGGTGTCGGAGAATCGCGCCCCATCAGTCAGGCCACAGAATGTAAAGATCTGTGGCGGATTTCTCTGTTCCTGAGACTAAGTGTTGTCGTTGGGGCAAGATTTGTGGACTTCTACAACAGCAAAACTGGCATCGCACCTGGATCGATTCAACAGCCGTTGAGGGGCTAGTACCAGCGCAACATGGAACATGGTTGATTCAAATGGAAAACTGTGTGGGATTCACCGGGGTTGGGATTGACATTCGAGAGGGTGACAAGCTGCAACCACATATTAGCACTCCACTCCCCACATACAACTCATCCCAGGCAACAAGATGGCAGTGGTTGCGCTGGAGCATGCCTAACCTGCTGATAGGTCGGCTGGGGCCAGAGGGCACCTAGGGGGGTGACCTGGGGAGGACACCCATACAAGCCATGGCCCTAAGTTCACAGTGAGCAGTCAGCGGTGTGCACAGCTGCATGGCTGCCTTGCAGGCTGCGGCAATGGTGGTCCATGTCCATCCACCTCTACCCCGAACGCCCACCTCCTGGCTGCCCCCGCTATTCCCCGTGGCCGTGGCAGAACATCCCCGGCCAGCAGCACAACTGACAGCAAACTATAGCGATGTCGGACCTTTCCATACCCCTTCTCTCTCCCTCATCAGCCACGGCACCAGTTTCAAGATTTCTAAAAGCACAAGTGAACCTTCCCCTCAGTGGAGGTGGAGAATCTTGGAGGCCCCGGAGAAGACCGGGTCAGGCCTGCTAATGACATGCCAAAGGTGTTTACTGTACGGGCAGAGTGGAACGCATTGACGCCGCTGTCAAGGCACCGGAGAATTGCGATTTGGCGTGTAACCAGAGCCCGCTATTGGCGTCAAAACCAATTCTCCACCCAATCACATTTCCCAGTGTCGGCATCGGCTGAAAGAGAATCCAGCCCCTGATAGTTAAACGATTTGAATGGTGGTGCATTAACTCAGGGTTGTTGCTGAGAGCCAAGCTAAATGCCGGGGACTGTGGGCTTATTAGTGAAGACGTTTGTATATGGATTGACTGTTAAACAAAAGTAGAGGTTGCTTTCCGTTAACATTTCCTTTCAGTTCATTTTTCAGTAAGTGGACATTATCTGTTCCAGTTAAAGTGTGAACATTTACAGCCTTCCCTTTCATTTCATTTCTTCAGAACCATTTTCAATTAACCACAACAATAAATCTTGAGTCATGACTTTGAATGAACCTGGAATCAGCAATTATCTGGCGCACCCAGCCATTGTCCATCAGTCTCTATGTTGATTAAAATGCATGTGTTAGCAGTGCTTTTTAATATGCCAAGATCAATTTGGCATAGAATGTTAATTCGATTTAACAATTGCATTGCTGCATTTCCTCAATCACCAGCACTCGACAGTTTTGACTTTGACTGCATAAGTTTACCGAGGGAGGGGAGGGGGGTGAAAGTACATTACTGATCAAGAGTTGTCCGTAGCAGGTTAGGCCGTAGCTTGATGGAGTACACTGGAGGGCAGAATGTGGGCGAATGCTGTTAAGAAATAGTGTCAGTGAAGTACAGAGCATCAGGAAAATATTCCAGTGTTTAACACTGTTTTAAATAATGGTGAAATGACCTGACATTTTCCTTATATTATGTTTTTATTGGTTTACACTTACATTATGAGCCTGTTTACATTGCTGTCACACTAACTTGGAAAGGGTGGAAACGACATTTACTAACATGGTGCCAAGGATAAGAGACTTCAGTTATGTGGCGGGACTAGAGTAACAGTAATTGTTATCTTTAGAGCAGGGAGGTCGTGCTGTCGGTTTTGAGGAGCTACAGGGAGTTGAACTCTCAAGGGTGGGAGGTGGATGTCAATCTCTCTCACCAAGCAGGCGCAGATGGACTGACAGGGGAAGTCAGCAACAGGAGTGCATTCTCTCCAACCTGGGGACAGTGCGCCAAGAGGATCTGGGGCCAATTTTACAACAATGAATACACTTCAAAACAACTTAATTATCTGTAAAGCACTTTGCGATGTCTTGAGGTCATGAAAGGCACTTTGAAATATACAGACCACAAGGAAACAGTTTGTCACAAATAAGCACTAAATCCTCAGTCTCAGAGCAGCCATTCGGATAACTTTGAAAGGAAATCGGTGCTGCCACATGGTTTCACGAAGGATATTCTTCTAAGGGGAGGGATTAAGCTCTTTTAGGAATGGAATAGAGGAAGCTTTCTACTGCAGATAGATTGTACAACCACTTGGCCTGTGATGCACGATCAATTACACAAAGACGAGAGTAGGATGTAATCGAGGCTTTATTACACTGAGATGTGTGGCCTCCTACAGCAGCTGACGAAATGGCTGCTGTACTGGGAGCACACATATTTATACTCCGCCTACTGGGCGGAGCCAGCAGGCCGGGATCTACCCCCGTACCTATAGTACAGGGGCCTTACCGTAAAGCACCTATATCAACATCCTATATCAGTGCTGACTACCACAGCCTGGAAATGCTCCGCACAGACATTTGAGGCTAAAAGTGGAAGGATATTTCATTCCAAAGCAGTCATCGTCCGCAACTCACTCAATGCCTTTGTTGGAATTGTTAAAGAAAGTTCTTAACCAATCCCTCCCCCATCCAATGAGAAGATGACACATTTCAGTTGTTTTCTAACCAATATGATCCTAATTTTGTGTTCTTGCAATTAAAACACTGCACCCATTGGGGCATTCCATTCCCATTTTCATGATCCACTGTTTACTGGATAACGTTTCACCCTGATATCACAACATGGAGGCTTTGCTGCAGTGGCTGCTCTATCCTTGTTGACTTGTCGGCCAAAGCATCTTCTGATTGACTTGGCAGATACTTTCAGAAAAATGACAAAAGCAGAGCATTTACTCAAATGTTAGACATCAGGGCCTAGGAAATTAATCCTGTTTGATTCCACACAGAATTTCATTGCAGCATATCCGTCGAATGGGCTATAGTAAATTAGTCTGTCGGCCCTATGAAGGTAGAATGTGGGAGCTGCAAGGCCCATTTCTAGCACCATAAACAGCTTGCAATCCACAAACAGCAATGAGGTGGCTGACATCTGTGCATGCTGGGGGGCTGGGCAGGTGACTGGGGGTGAAGGGGGTCTCGGGAGAGTTCAGGGTGGCAAGTGGGAGTGGCCGAATAGGGGGTTGGCAGTGGTCTGTAGTTTAAATGTGAAGCCCACAGAAGCATTCCTGCGCTGGTAGCACAGTGGTCAGCACTGTTGCTTCACAGCGTAGGGTCCTAGTTCGGTTCCCGGCTTGGGTCACTGTCTGTGCAGAGTCTGCACGGTCTCCCTGTGTCTGCGTGGGTTTCCTCCGGGCGCTCCAGTTTCCTCCCGAAAGAGGTGCTTTTCGAGTAATTTGGACATTCAGAATTCTCCCTCCGTGTACCTGAACAGTAATGTGGCTTCTAGGGCCTTTTCACAGTGACTTCATTGCAGTGTTAATGTAAGCCTACTTGTGACAATAAAGATTATTCATTATTCTTATATATTATATAAACTTACCTTTGTGGGTGACAGTGCTCTTTAAGAAGCATCAGTTTGGCTGCTGGGCATCTGAAAAATCTGACTACAGAATTCATAACATGAACAAATCTCTTGAAACAGGCCTCCTATTTTTCTCTCAAATGATCCTGACCTTTTATGGCGCATTTTCTAGACAGCTATTGAGCTGCCCAATCCAATATGCCGTGCAGTCCACTTCTGGCAAAGATGGATCAGGCGTATGCTGCAAGCCATTCCGGACCATTTGGTGACTATTTTTAGGTTAAAAGCAATGAAATTTCAGGTTTCTATTGATAGAGGGTGTCAGAGGACTGGAGTGAAACCATTGTCATAATCATTTTCAAATTATGAGAGATTACCAGTCAATTACTTTAACATCTATGGTGAAGAAAATGACAGTCTTCAATCCAAGATGAAATTAATAAATATCCAGAATAAGATAAGAAGCGATGAAGAAGATTGGGCATGACAAACTTGATAGAATTCTTTTAGCAACTGACAGACAATGCTGGATGGGTAAATGCATTAAATATTGTGCACAAAGATTTTCAGGCATCTTTCACAAGTTACCACGTAGATGGGAGGGTGAGTTGGGGGTGCGGGCTGCTGGAGATGGGAGGGTGGTGGGGAGGGAGTGGAAGAGCGAGGGGGTTGTGCACTGAGGCTCTTTAGAGGGTCAATGTCACCTCCTCTTGCGCAAGGGTAAGTTTGATACAGTTCAAGATGGTGCAACGGGCGCACTTGACCAGGGTGCATATGAATTCTTTTTTCTCTAGGGTGGAGGATAGGTGTGAGCAATTTTCTAGGGGGCAAGCGCATCACATACACATGTTTTAGTCCTGCCCCAAGCTTGTTACTTTTTGGGTCTCCCACCCTCACACAATGGTAGATTCTCCGCCATTGCAAAGTCCAGGCCCACATCATTAATTAAGAATCGGCTTGTTGAAAGGCAGAGTGATTATGAAATCTGAGAATAGGCAGGTCCATGGGTTAATGCATGTTGTTTGTTGTGAAGTATAAACAGTAATGGTTTGAACAGTTGTAATTTTGATGCTTTTGCATTTGGAGAGTTGGCATGGCATGCTAAGGCTTCGCAATATTAGGCAGACTGGGTTTCCATTCTGTCTGCAATATGTGAAAAAATTGTGTGCCATATTTCGCAACAGATGCAATCGGTAAACTAGCTTACTCATGTATTCTTTCAGACTAGAAAGGTTGTGAGCTTGGAATGTATGGGTTTGGGGAAAAATACCCAGGAAATGCTGGAAAAACTCAGCGGGTTTAGCAGCATCCCTGGAGCGAGAGCGATGGATTCTCCGATCCGAGTTCACCCCGCCACCACTGCCAATGGGAACAGAGAACTTGGCACTCTCCGTCCCCGCCATTCACTGCAGCGGGGCCGGAGAATGGACTGAGAATTCTGGCCAACGTTTCGAACCTGTATGACTCTTCATGGACTCAAAACGTTAATTCTGTTGTTTACTCCACAGATGCTGCCAGACCTGCTGAGTTTTTCCAGCGTTTGCTGTTTTTATTTTCAGATTTCCAGCAGCGACAGTACCCTTCTTTTATTTAATGTGGTTGTGGAAGAAAGGCAATGTGTAGATCAAATATACACACACGGTATGTAGTTGAGGGTAGGCAGTGGCGTAGTCGTATTGTCACTACTAGTGAACCAGAGACCCAGAGTAATCCTCCGGGGTCCTGGGTTCAAATCCCACCACGGCAGATGGTGACATTTGACTTCAATAAAAATCTGGAATTAAAAGTCTGATGATGACCATTATTGATTGTCATAAAAACCCATCTGGTTCACTAATGTCCTTTCGTGAAGGAAATCTGCCAACCTTGCCTGGTCTGACGTACATGTGACTCCAGATCCACAGCAATGTGGTTGACTCGTAACAGCCCTCTCAAGGGCAATAAATGCTGGCCCAGCTGCCGTCAAATTTTTAAAAAAGATACATACATAGACTTACACATGTATGTGTTTTTATACATGTACATGCCTATAATATTTGAATTATTTACCACAATATAGTTAACGTGCTGGGTGCCACGGTGCCATAGTGGTTAGCACCCGACTGGGCAGTACGGTAGCAATGTGGATAGCACAATTGCTTCACAGCTCCAGGGTCCCAGGTTCGATTCCGGCTTGGGTCACTGTCTGTGCGGAGTCTGCACATCCTCCCCGTGTGTGCGTGGGTTTCCTCCGCGTGCTCCGGTTTCCTCCCACAGTCCAAAGATGTGCAGATTAGGTGGATTGGCCATGATAAATTGCCCTTAGTGTCCAAAATTACCCTTAGTGTTGGGTGGGGTTACTGGGTTATGGGGTTATGGAGATAGGGTGGAGGTGTTGACCTTGTGTAGGGTGCTCTTTCCAAGAGCCGGTGCAGACTCGATGGGCCAAATGGCCTCCTTCTGCACTGTAAATTCTATGAATCTATGACTGAGGATCTGGGTTCGATCCCGGCAATGGGTCTCTGTCCATGTGGAGTTTGCACATTCTCCCTGTGTTTGCGTGGGTCTCATCCCCAAAATTCAAAGATGCGCAAATTAGGTGAATTGGCCACGCTAAATTGCACCTTAATTAGAAAAAAACGAATTGGGTACTCTAAATTAATGGAATTTTTTTTTAAACCTCTGCAAATAACTGCCAGACTCTGGGGCTGCTGTGCACAGCATTGTTTGTAACACTATAACAGCACTTTCCATACCTCAGAAGAGTCATTCATTTTTGTGAAGCACTTTGAGACACTTTTGACATGATAAAGAGCTTTGTAAATGGGAGTATTAATATTACAAGTCATCTGTTCTGCATCCCATGTGTATACCTTCGTTTGAATATCAAACATTTCTTGTCATCAGTTTAAGTCCAATCGTGTCCTTCTGCATTTATCTGTCCTCTCCTTCTGAGGATATTTTATGCAAATTGTTAACATTTTCAATTTATAATTCCTTTTTTGAAGGTCCCACTACATTGAGTCCATAATTTTCAAACAGTTGAAATGTTTCAGACAAAGTAAAGATGATTTAAGTGCAAAATGGTTCTTTCTCTGGTAACAGGCAGAGGTCAAGCAGCAGCTCCTAACAATTCATCTGGAAGACACAAATGTTAAAACTATGTCAAGAAATGTAGAATTCTCACA
This sequence comes from Scyliorhinus torazame, assembly GCF_047496885.1. Classification (NCBI taxonomy): domain Eukaryota; kingdom Metazoa; phylum Chordata; class Chondrichthyes; order Carcharhiniformes; family Scyliorhinidae; genus Scyliorhinus; species Scyliorhinus torazame. The sequence continues at coordinate 286,866,810 of NC_092713.1, forward strand.
ATCTATCGTGAGGACTTACACGCCTTGCGTTTCAATCCTAGCAACTGCAGTTTCCTGAGAAATAAGATGCAGCTGAGGACAGTGACATAAGGGTGCATTCTCCCGGGATTCCTGATGGCGGTAACGCCTCGCAAGATCTAATTAGATAGTTACATTCTTAAGGACATAGTTCCAGGATTTTGATCCAACGACAGTGAAGGAACGCAGTAAATAAAAATAAATAACATATATTCCCAAGTCGGGGTGATGAGTGACTTGGAAGGGAACTTTCAGGTGGCGGGGTACCCAGGTATCTTGTGCTCTTGTCCTTCTAGGTGATGGTGGTCGTGGGTTTGGAAGGTGCTGCCTGAGGAAATTTGCTGAGTTACTGCAGTATTTCTTGTAGATGTCACACACTGCTGCCACTGTTCGTTGGTGGTGGAGGGATTGAATGTGGAGGAAGGGGTAGCAATCAAGAGGGCTGCTTTGTCTTGGATGGTGTCGAGCTACTTGAGTGTTGCACTCATCCAGGCAAGTGGAGAGTATTCCATTACACTCCTGACTTGTGCCTTGGAGATGGTTGACAGGTTTTTGGGGGTCAGGAGCTCTACAAAACTCTGGTGCGGCCGCATTTGGAGTATTGCGTGCAGTTCTGGTCGTCGCACTTTAGGAAGGATGTGGAAGCATTGGAAAGGGTGCAGAGGAAATTTACCAGGATGTTGCCTGGTATGGAGGGAAGATCTTATGAGGGAAGGCTGAGGGACTTGAGGTTATTTTCTTTAGAAAGAAGAAGTTTAAGAGGTGACTTAATTGAGGCATACAAGATGATCAGAGGATTAGGTAGGGTGGACAGTGAGAGCCTTTTTCCTCGGATGGTGGTGTCGAGCATGAGGAGATATAGCTTTAAATTGAGGGGTGATAGATATAGGACAGATGTCAGAGGTAGGTTCTTTACTCAGAGAGTAGTAAGGGCGTGGAATGCCCTGCCTGTAACAGTAGTGGACTCGCCAACATTAAGGGCATTTAAATGATCATTGGATAAACATATGGATGATAAGGGAATAGTGTAGATGGGCTTTAGAGTGGTTTCAAAGGTCGGCGCAACATCGAGGGCTGAAGGGCCTGTACTGCGCTGTAATGTTCTATGTTATACGTTTTAGTTGCTGTGAAATGAAGAGTCTAAAGTTCCTGTTCCTTTTCACCAAACACCATTTATTTCACTTCCACAGCCTCTGCACAAAACCCTTAACAACACACCACCTGTCAGAGGCCACCTGAAGCCCCTTTACATATCAGTGTCAATTAATGGATACTTAACATAAATGAGACAACTAATTGCAATGTCTCTTAACCCATTACTTAACAGTCTCCCCTTCCTTGGAGAAAAAATAATAATTAGGTGAAAATAACATTTCAAGAAACTCAAAAACACACACATGATGTCCCCCCCTTTTTTTTTTTGTTTGGACGAGAACGAAAAAAAAAAAGTCACAAGAACAAGTGCCCTTCATTAACAATATCCAAAAGTTTCTGTGAACTCGCCACTCTTTTCGTAAAACAGTCTGACAGTTGATAGCTCCTGTCGACCCATTTAATTTTTGTTATTTCCCCTCTGTCCAACATCTGCTTCAAACTTGCGATGTCTATCCGTAACCTCTTTTCATTGACACTTTTTGTAGACTGCACATTTTCCCACAGGGATTTATTGTCAATGTGACAGTCAATAGGTATAATACCCAAATCCCCTAATCCCAAAATTTCTGTCAATATCATACTTATATAAAAAGCCATATCCACCGCCTCTACAAGGCTTAACGTCTCAGCAGCCAAAGTGCTTTTTACCACTCTCCTTATTTTCTTTGTTTCCCACACAAGTGGGCAACATTTACCATTGTTCCCCAAAAGGAAAATTATAAAACATCCAGCGCTTGAAACCCCATCACATAAATCTGCGTAGGACGCATCACTATAAACTATGAGTTTCAAGTGCTTCAGGTCACCTAAAACCGGGAAATTCAAAACACACTCCTGCATTTTTAGTTTGGCCAATGCATTATTTGCTCTTATTATGTCTTCCACTTTGGGATCATTCATTTTTGTACTCAACTCTAAGACATCAAAACTCACGTCCGGTCTAGTCTGTCTACCTAACCAGTTCAGTTGCCCAATTAAACTTCGCAGTTGCTCTTTTTCTATCTTTGAAACCATTGCGTCTTTTTGTGAAACTCGGCCACGGCTAATTGCTATTGGGGTGATGCTTTCCAAATAAGATTGCTGACGTAAAGATGCCCCTAACTTAGTCTGTCCAATTTCCAGTCCAATATATTTAAATGCACCGGAAGCCTGACTTCCAACCCTGAATTCTTTCCTCAAACCAGAGATTACAATAGCTTCAAAATCACTAGTCCCACCCCACAAAAAATCATCGACATGCATCATAAAAATGCCAGAAAGATTTCCTTTATAGTGCCAGTAAAACATTGCAGGATCTGCTTTCAACTGGCAACAGCCTAACTTTAACAAAACTGACCTTATCGAAAAATACCAGACTCTAGATGCATCATTTAATCCATATACACATTTGTTCAACATCCAGAGCACCCCTTCTGTGTTAGCTGCTTCTTTAGGAGGACGGAGAAAAATGTCTCTCTGGAGCTGATGCCCGTGCAAAAAGGCAGCTTTTATATCTATAGATTTGCATTCCCATGCCTTTGTGGCTAATAGAGCCAAGAAGATCTTTAAAATAACTTTTCCTGCTGTAGGTGAATCTACCCTTAAATCCTGATCTTCTAAGTTTTCTTCAAATCCCCTTGCCACGAGCCTAGCCTTTGCCTTATAAGTTCCATCTGGAAGAACCTTTTCCGTGCAAATCCATCTGTGGGATAGAGCTCTTTGTCCCCTATCCGGTACTTCCGTGTATACCCCAAATTCACTCCAACTATGCAATTCTTGCTGTTTAGCTTCTTTAATAACTTTTTCATCTAATTTATTTGAAGCCACCAAAATCTCACGTGCATGTGGGCTTCTACTCCTAATAGTATTCGTAGTCTTACTCATGTTCCGAGATCTTGACAAACTACGTCCCCTCTCCCGCCTAGTATCTCGTTCTGTGCTGCTACTGCTTGATCTTTCCCTTCTGCTGTGGGATGTCCTTTCAATAGTTCTCGACCTTTTCCTGCGGACCTGTTCACTATCCGATGTACTATCTGAACTGGCACTGCGTTTCTGTGCCCTCCATTTTTGAACTTCGTTTTCCCAATCCATTGTCTTGACTCCTTCCCCTGAATGCTGTACATGCAACCAATGTTTATACTTTCTAGTGGCCTTCCCTGCTCTACTAATAACAGTTGCATCCTTCCATTGACTAGACCCTTCAGGCAAGTATGTCACTTTTGTACCAACTTTTGGCAGTTGCCCTTTCTGAAAAATGGCCTGTTTTAATTCACCAGAAGTGTTGTGTTCCTCCACAGAAACCCTGTCTATATCAGTTAATTGGTCCTCATAGTTCTATAACACATGCGTACCAGATGACTCTGGTTCCTCGTCATGTCTGTCTGCTCTGTCTAAATTTGAAAATTTGTAATCTGTACCCATTATCCTTGATGAATGGACCCTAACAGTTTGATTACCATGTTGCAAAATAATTGTTTTGCCATCTATGCCTATGATCTTCCCTGGGCCTTTCCATTCATTAGAATTGTCTCTCTTATGGTATACCATGTCTCCTTGCTGAAAAACGGCATCTGATGGACGTACGTTATGTCTTAAAGCTCTGCGAATTCTTTCAGAGACTTCTGCTTCCAAAAAAGCTTTTCTACTGCTATGTAATGCATTTAAACGTTCAGCAAAACCAGAGCTAATTGTAGTCCCCTCCCAAGCTGGAGGCTGGTCATCCAAAATGGACAGAATGTTAGGATTTCTACCAAACACTAATTGATAAGGACTATATCCCCCAACCATCTGCAATGAATTGTTTGCATGTACTGCCCATGCTAAAGCTGAATTTAGCCTGCAATTTGGTCGATCTGCCAAAATTTTCCAAAGCATGTCATCGATGACAGCATGATTTCTTTCACAGACACCATTACTAAATGGACTTTCTGCAGCCGTATTCATAACTCTGATATTCATGTTTTCACACATATCCCTAAACTCATCATTAGAAAATTCTCCCCCATTGTCCGTAAGGAATTTTGCCGGTGGACCCATTCCTGTCCCTATCCATTTTTCCACGATTTGATCCAGAATTACTCTCTTTTCTTTACTTCGTACAATCGTTGATTGACTAAATCTGGTTGCTAAATCTACAAAATGCAAAATAAATATATTATTTGCTTTATCCCAGATCTTAAGGTCCATGGCCACAATGCCGTTAAAATCCCTGGCCAAAGGTAGGGTTACCATCGGTCGTGCTGGTGTCTTTCTGTACTTCCTACAAACTTCACAGCGGTCACTAACCTGTTCTATCAGTTTAGTATAGTCGTCATCCCTTACCCCTGCATCCTTTAATACATTTTTCAGCCTCCGAGGAGACGGATGTGCAAATTGCCTATGCAGTTTTTATACCACAAGCTTTTTATCAGCTAAAGTCCCATTTTCAACTGCCATCAACACATCCTTAACCACTCTACTTGAAAAATTATTTGTCAGTAATGGAATACAATAGTGCCCGACTGTGTAAATTGTAAGTCCACAGTCTTTCCAAAAACTGTTGACTTATCCTGTTCCATATCCAGTTTCATGTGTGCTTTCTTCATCGATGGTCTGCTCAGAAGCAAAGGTATCTCACTTGATACAACATCCGTGCTCATGAAATGATTTACTCCGCCAATATTGCAAGGGATCACCACTCTTTTCAGCGACTTCAGATTATTATCATCCCCAAACCTGAAACTTGTGGAACTTTCAAATTCCTTAACCTTGTTACAATTTTCAGCATTCAAAGAGTCCAGGTAACATTTTAACCAGTCAATTCCACACACAGTAGATGTGCAGCCACTGTCCAATACAGCACAGTTGAAGGATTCTGCAACCAGCACCCTCATTCCCGGCGTAAAACTGCTTGTCAATAGGACAATGCCTTCTTTCCGGTCACTATCTTTTTCCTCTTCTGACTCTTCCGTGTCATGTGTCGCTTCAAACACTCTACCATACCGACTTGGACAGTTGAAAGCATAATGGTATTGAGAGTCACATCGAAAACATCGATTTATCATGTCCCGTGCATTTCTGGGGTTCATCTTCCTATTGTAGGTTCTAACTGGGTTTCTGTCTTCATAATTTCCTTGTCTCGGTCTCTGTCTATAGTCTTGAGCCCTGTTCGTAGCCATACAATTTTGCCATCCTGTTACTAGTGTATCTTCCATATTCTGCCTTATTGCAGGCTGACATATTTGGGTCATCAGAGCCATCGGAATCGAATGTTTCCCCAGAAACATTTGTAAAGCTTTTGTCATCTGTTCGAATAAGTTATCTTTATCAGTAAACTGAACTCCTGTCAAAACCAGGAGCCTATCCATGTTGCTCACTCTAGCACAGTCAAGTAATTTAAAGGCCAACACAGACTGTGGAAATTCCAAATTGTGTTTCTGCAGCCTTTTATATAGTCTGCCAAATTCCATTATATAGTCTTCCATGGAGATATCCTCCATTTTCCAGAACATATCAAAATCCGACCATGCTTCATACGCACCTAACAAGTCATCTTTCTTATAAATCTTATCCATATAATGTAATAAAGTCTCCAGACCTTCTTCTGAGTCTAACTCTTCCAATTCCAGCTCAGAAAGCACTTTGTTTCGGATTTTACTGCCATATGGTAGAGAAAGAGCCAATGCCATACCTTGTTTTCTCTTTCCCAAAGCAGTTACCTTAGTCCACATAACTACTGCACTTCTCCATTGGTCGTACGATTCCCTTTCAGAAAATAAGGGAGGATAGTCATATCCAGCCCTCTTTACCCTGGGTTCAGCCATGTATCTTTTTTTTTCCTTCTCACTCACTCCTTGGTTTGATCAGGAAAAGTTGTATCTTTCAAACCTTCACATTTACACAGCAATCATCCTCTGCTACCATTGTTAGACGTTTTAGTTGCTGTGAAATGAAGAGTCTAAAGTTCTTGTTCCTTTTCACCAAACACCATTTATTTCACTTCCACAGCCTCTGCACAAAACTCTTAACAACACACCACCTGCCAGAGGCCACCTGAAGCCCCTTTACATATCAGTGTCAATTAATGGATACTTAACATAAATGAGACAACTAATTGCAATGTCTCTTAACCCATTACTTAACATTCTATGTTCTATGTGCTATGTACTCACCGTAGGATTCCTAGCCTTTGACCTGCTCTGGTAGTTACAGTACTAATATGGCTAGTCCAGTTCAGTTTCTGATCAATGGTAACCCCTAGGATAGGGATTGTGGGGGATTCAACGACGGTAATGCCATTGAATGTCAAGGGGCGATGGTTAGATCCTCTATTGTAGGAGATGGTCATTGCATGTGTTATGGGTCCGGGTTTACAGAACCCCAAAGTGTTTCAAGGAGTTCAACCGACCCACAACTTGTAATAGATTGTGGTGTGAGAGCACACGGCGTACTCTACAGGTGTGATACAGCAGAAATGGACGAATGGTTTTTAAAACAATGTTTATTCTAAGAACTCAAGTTAACCTTTTTAAAACAAACATTGAACACCTTAACACCCGTTACTTCAAAGATAACCCCAAAAGACTACAACACTAAATAATCCTTCAAACTGTTCCTTTAAACATCCAAAAGACTTCAAACCTTCAAAAATAGGAGCACATTAGGTTACATTCAACATATTTATAGTCTTTGGATTGCAGAAATCAACGGACCAGCTCTGTGTTTCTTCCTGCAGCTCACAGCAAAACAAACAGCCACTCCTAGCTGTTTTCTCAAACTGAAACTCAAAAAGCAGAAGTGAGCTCAGCTCCCCCCTCCCTCTGACATCACTTCAGTAATATGATCAGCTCCATTTCTTAAAGTACATTGCTTAAACATCCATTTCTTAAAGGTACTCTCACATGACACCTAGCACTTGTGTGGCGTGAATGTAACTTGCCACTTGTCAGCCCAAGCCTGGATATTATCCAGGTCTTGCTGCATTTGAACATGAAGTGCCTTATTATCTGAGGAGTTGTAAATGGTGCTGAACATTGTGCAGTCATCTGCACGAGGGGAGCACTGTGGCACAATGGTTAGCACTGTTGCTTCACAGCTCCAGGGGCCGGTGTTCAATTCCACCCTCGAGTGACTGTCTGTATGGAGTTTGTACGTTCGCCCCATGTCTGCGTGGGTTTCCTCCAGGTGCTCCGGTTTCTCCCCACAGTCCAAAGATGTGCAGATTCGGTGGATTGGCCATGCTAAATTGCCCCTAGTGCCCAAAAGGTTAGGTGGGGTTATGGGGTTCCATGGATGGGGTGGGGAGTGGGCTTTGGTAGGGTGCTCTTTTGGAGGGTCAGTGCAGACTTGTTGAGCTGAATAGTCTCCTTCTGTACCGTAGGGATTCTATGAATAATCCTCACTTTATGATAGAAGGCTGGTCATTGATGAAACAGCTGAAGATGGTTGGGCCTAGGGCACCACCCCGAGGAACTCCTGCAGTGATGTCCTGGAGCTGAGATGATTGGCCTCCAACTTCCCCATAACCATCTTTCTTTGTGCCAGGTATGACTCCAACCAGCAGAGAGATTTCCCCGATTCTCATTGGCTCCAGTTTTGCTAGGATTCCTTGATGCCAACCTCGGTCAAATGCTGCCATGATGTCAAGGGCAGTCACTCTCACCTCACCTCTGGCAATCAGCTCTTTTTTCCATGTTTGAACCAAGGCTGTAATAATGTCAGGAGCTGAGTGACCCTGGCAGAGTTCAAACTGAGCATTCGTGTGCAGATCTTTGCAGAGCCAGTGCTGCTTGATAGCACTGTTGATGACTCCTTCCATCACTTTGCTGGTGAGGGGGAGTTTACTGCTAGGGTGGTAATTACTGGGTTGCATTTGCCCTGTTTCTTGTGTATATAACACACCTGGGCAATTTGCCACAATGCCGGATAGACACCAGCGCTGTTGCTGTACTGGAACAGTTTGTCTAGCGGTGCGGCAAGTTCTGAAACACAAGTCTTCAGTACTATTGCTGGAATATTGGCACGGCCAATAGCCTGTGCAGTATCCTGTGCTTTCAGCCATTTCTTAATATCACGTGGAGTGAATTATATCGGCTGAAGACTAACATCTGTGCTGCTGGAGACCACCAGAGGAGACCGAGAATGATCATCCACTTGGCACTTCTGGCTGAAGATTATACCGAATGCTTCTGCCTTGTCTTTTGCACACAGATGTTCTGGGCTCCTCCATCATTGAGGATGGGGATATTTGTGGAGCTTCCTCCTCCACTGAGTTGTTTAATTGTCCACCATTATTCATGGCTGGATGTGGCAGGACTGCAGAGCTTAGATCTGTTGCCTTCGTTGTGGAATTGTGTAGCTCTGTCTATCATTGCTACTTATGGTGTGTTGTACACAAGTAGTCCTAAGTTGTAGCTTCACCAGGTCGACACCTCACTTTTCCGTATTCCTGGTGCTGCTCCTGGCATGCTCTGCTGCACTCTTCATTGAACCTTTGAATTTCTGCAGCCTTCTGACAAAATTACAGAGGAAATTCCTGACATTTGTATTCCAAATAGCTAATGCTGGGAATTACCAAAATGTCTCGTGGACAGTTATCAGTGTGCTAAAATTAGCTTTTAAGTTAGGACAGTATCAAAGTACTTTCACTAGCTGTTATCTGAACACTTGTAAATGCTGCATCCTCTAGCCCAGAGAGCTGTGGAGGCTCAGTCATTGAATACATTCATGACAAAATTGCATAGATTTAAATCGTCAAGGGTCATGGGGGTGAGGGGGTTGGGGGGGGGGGGGGGGGGGGGGAGCAGACAGAAAAGGCATCAATCATATCAGCCATTGAATGGTGGAGCATACTTGATGGGCCAAATGGCCTCCGGTATTAATCCTATTTCTTATGCCAGTTGTAAAGTTTACTTGAGACATCTAAGGACAGTTCACCTACCCAGGAAACATCAAACACGCCCAGTATCAGAATCCGAGATTTAGTGATGAGATTGTACTGTTGTAGTCTCTATTATATTTACACTGCAAGTTTCTGCTGAAGAAACCTTGCATTAGGATTGTACCAATCACTTCAGTCACATCATGCAATACACCTTCAGGGTCTACATCATTTAGTACCCGTCAATCTCTGTTACACAGCAATTTGCCCAACCACTGTAATTTACTCTTTTGGTTTACAACATCAGCCCAAGTATAAGGCTTTTCTTGACATTCTTCCTTTCCTTTAGGGTTACAGCTGTACAAGGGTTCTGTTGTGAAAACAGGAACATGCAAAGCATTTTCGCTTAGTTGCTAGGTTTCAGGCAACCAAGTGACCCCACCGCCATGGTCCAATTTTGTGTGCCTCCAGTTCAACATTCAAGGCTCAACAGAAAGAGATGCTGTTGTCAAACCGCTAACATTGCTCTCAGTAATGGAACTCAGAAAAGCCTGATCCATCCTGAATGCTGTCGAGCCATACAGTTGCCTGATTTGTGTTAGAAAATGCTACTGACCCTAGGAGTACCAGGCAGCTCATTTCTTTGGCAGAACAGGATGTAAAGTCACAAAAGGTGAGAGGGAAGAAAGTACAATCAAAATTGAGAGCTCAGTGATCCATTGAAAACAGTACATGATGCAATTCACAGCACAGGTTGAAGAGAACGTTAAATTGTATATATTTACTTGCTGAAGTGAATTTCAGTCCCGTTTTGTGTTTTGAAGGACACAGTACATTCACTGTACAATGAATCACACTGATGGATCCAGATTCAGGGGACTGAAGTTAATCACCTTGTCTATTTCTATTCATGTGTACCAAGTGCATCAACAATAATAACAACTTATATTTAATTAGCCCTTTTGATGTCATAAAATGCCTCATGCTTCACATGAGCATCACAAAACAAAATATATCACCAAGCCGCATAGGGACATATTAGGTCAGAGGACCAACAATTTGGTGAAAGGGGTATGTTTGAAGGAGTGTCTTAAAGGAGAAAAAAGGTAGAGAGGATATTCCAGTGCTTGGGGGACTAGGCAACTGAACCATATCCACCAATGGTGGAATGATTAACATCGGGGATGCTCAAAAGACTAAAATTGGAGGATCGCAAGTATCTTGGAGGGTTATGGGGCTAAAGGAAGTTACAAAGATAAGGAGTGATGATGGAGGGACCCAAAATCCAGGATGAGAATTTTGAAATCAAGACTTTGCTGAACCGGGAGCCACAGTAGGTCAGTGAGTAAAGTGGTGATAGGTGAAGATGATTTGGTGCGAGTTAAGTCATGAGTATCAGTTTTCGAAGACCTCAGATTTACAGAGAGTAGAATGTGGGAGACCAGCCAGGAGTGGGTTTGAATAGTCAAGTCTGAATGGAACCAAGACATGAATGTGGGTTTCAGCGATCGATGAGCTGAGATAGAGGTGCAGCCGATAGATGTAATGGAGTTGGAAACAGGCGGTCTTACTGATCGTGCAAACATCAAAGCTAATTTAACACATTACAGGGCAGCACAATGGCACAGTGGTTAGCACTGCTGCCTCACGGCACTGAGGACCTGGGTTCGATTTTGACCCCAGGTCCATGTGGAGTTTGCACATTCTCCCCGTGTCTGCATGGGTCTCACCCCACAATCCAAAGATGTGCAGGCTAGGTGGATTGGCCACGCTAAATTGCTCCTTAATTGGAAAAGTAAAGAATTGGGTACTCTAAATATATATATTTTTAAATTAGCACATTACCAACTCTTCCTCCAGAAATAGCGTGGGAGCCAGTGAGCATGAATATTTGAGAGGCAGATAATCAGCATTTTTTAAATTAATCAATATTTCATAACCATGCAAAGAACAGGACAGTTGATCTATCCCCTCAATGTGGAGTTTATAGGTGGGTTCAGTTGCCAGAGCAGCTTATTATCATGAAACATTACAGTCAGAAATGCTCCTGATGGCAGGTTTGGAGCAAAGCTGCAAGAACTGTTGCAACGAAAGCTTCTTCCAAAATTGCAGGACTGGGAACTTGATGGAGTGGGTATCTTACCCGGTCAGTTAGACTCTTTCCTGCACTCTCAACTGGACAATGTTTAACCCCGTAAGTTGTTGGAAATGTGAGATGATGGGGGAGGTCAAACTTTTAAAAAAGATACAGAGTCCATTCTGCGCGTGATTAGATTGCTGGGAAAGACCCCGCTATTTAACTGCACTCTGTTTTTTTGGTGGCCCAACGGGGAACAATCTCCCGATGCCGCACTCATCGTCATTTCCTGCACGGAGGAACTCCAGCGAGCAGAGCTCCTCCATGCAGAAAGAGATCAGGATGCCCTTTTAAAATGGCGCCCCAATCGCTCGACCCCGGATCCCCCCAATGCCCCAACTCACCTGTTGGGGGGTCCACGAGCACCACCCCTTCCACAGTCCACCTCACACGGCTAGGGCATCCCCAGGCCTGATCCTGGCGCAGGCAAAATGTCAGCCTGACACATTGGCATTGCCGGCCTGACACCCTGACAGTGCCCCTGCCAGCCTGACAGTGCCACCTGAGCACCCTGGCAGACATGAGCTGGCACCAGGGTGGCACTGCCAGGGTTCCAGGTTGGTAGAGCCAAGGTGCCTGGGTAGCACCAGCAATGCCAAGGTGCCACCCTTCCCGGAGGCCGACCACCCGGGGGTCTCCGATCACTTGGGAGACCCCATCCCCACAGTACTGTTCCACCTGGTCCCATTTGCGGGGACCAGCACTGAATGGTGCCTGGCTGGGGTCTCCTTCGTGGCGTTGATAGATGCCGGAAGGCCGTTCGATCCAGCAGCAGCACGGAGTACGTCTAAGTGGGTTCTTAAGCTCTTCAGCCGTGTGAGACTGGGTCTCTCCCATTGTGGGCGGGACCCAGATCGCAATGTCTCACAAGACCTGGTTAGATCTCGCGAGGCATAACGACCATCGGGAATTCCTGGGACGGCCTCTCTCGGGATCTACCGGCTGTGGCCCGCTCTGATTCCAGTGGGACACAATTGGTAAATCGTGCCCAATATGGCACAATAAGGGCAACGGGGTAACTGGGAACATGATGAATAGTTGGGTTGACTGTGTATCGCCTTAACAAATAAGATGCAAAGATTGAGAAATATAAACTGAGGAAGGACTGAGGAAGGGCTGAGAAGTAGGGTGAATATGAATGAGCCAATTCAATGTCAAATCAGTAACAGAAAGAGAAATAAAAGGTGAAGAATAAAGAATGGTCTGGGAGAGAAAGAAAATAAACAGGAATAAAAGAAAAAAACCTGCAATTAAAATTTGATGTTTTAAAAAGCCGCAACAACAATTTACTACCTAGAGGGGTGAAACTTCACACTTCTAACTTTTTTACTTCCTGCACCAGAGAAGTTAAATGACAGTCACTCACAATTATTTCAAAGTTAAAAGCATACACAATTAATGTTGTGCTGAATTTAATGAACAATTAGTGTAAAAATACAACAACCTCATGAAATCTGTGCAGAGTTTATTGTCCTTGTGAAGTAAATGGCTGAATGGCCCAAATCAGCCAGCTACAAGTCACTTGCACATTTATAAAAATAATGGTTGCGTTGTTCAATCTAATTTTTCAGTTCTATGAGCAGGATTTTCAGGCCTTTCCTGCTATCGGGGGGCTGTTGAAGAGGATGGAGGGAGGGTGGGGGGGGGGGGCGGGGGGGGGGGGGGGGGGATATCCCAACATGTTTCTTCGTGTTTTGATTGTAAAAGACATTGATTCGGCTGAAGTTAGAGTATTGTGTCATTTTTGACTGCCCTACATTCTGAAAGATGTCAAGGCCATCGGGATGTTTCAGAAACAATGGAGTGAAATAAGAACATTTATTATCGGAGTCTAGAGTCACTGGGATTCTTTTCATGAGAGCCATGTAGTGCAAAAATTGTTCAAAGACTTTTGGTAAATTGGGAATAATTATTGACACTGGTGAGTGAATCAATGGCAAGAAGACATTATATATAATCCCCAAAAGAAAAAGCAAGGGGCTGTGAAAAATGTATCTTTATGCATATACTTGTTGAGAGATAGAACTCCCTACAAGAAATAATGATGAAAGCAGTATTCATAACAGCCTTCAAAAGAGAAGTGGATGTAATATTTGAAACAAATGAAAATACGAAGAAAACACTCATGCTAACTTCTTTCAATGAGCTCACACAGGTGTAATGGACTGAATGGTCTCTTTTTATGTAGTATAATTCCAAAGGTTTAAAGAAGCAGAACCAATTGTAGAATAAAGTGAAATCATAGAATCTCTACAGTGCAGAAGGAGGTCATTTGGCCCATCGAGTTTGCACCAACCCTTGGAAAGAGTCCCCTACCTAGGCCCATGTCCCGACTCTTTCCCCATAACTCAGTAACCCCACCTAACCTTTTGGACACTAGCTTGGTTAATCCACCAAATCTGCACATCTTTGGACTGTGGGAGGAAACCAGAGCACCCGGAGGAAACCCACGCAGAGAAGGGGAGAAAATGCAAACTCCACACAAGACAGTCACCTGAGGCCGGAATTGAACACAGGTACTTCGCGCTGAGGCGGCAGTGCTAGCCACTGTGCCGCCGTGTTGCCGATAATTGCAGTTTGGAAGTTCCTGTTGGCAATGTCACACTGTCGCTAAATGCATCGAAAACAAATTCCTCTCTTTCATTCAAATTCTCAGGCCCATTTTATCATGAAAAGAAATGCACATATGCCAAATTTCCGTTGTGCAATAATATTATCTTCACAAATTGGAGTTGCATTCATGATTAAAAACATATTTGTCAACCGTAGCCAACCTGGCAGCGTACACACCTCTGAATCAGAAGATTGTGTGTTCAAGTCTCACTTTAGAGACTTAAGCACACACATCTAGGCCGCCTCAGTTGAACACAAAAGATCCCATGGCAATATTTAGGGAAGAGAAAGGATGTAATCCCACCTACATAACATTATTATAAACTTGATTTTATTCAATAAGATTCAGTAAAAACAGGTTACCTAGTCATTGTCACATTGCTGCTGGTGTGACCTGGCTGTGTGCAAATTGGAGCTGTTCCCTACATTTCAAAAGTCGCTACATTTCAAACGTAGTTCCTGGGCTTTAAAGCACTCTTGCATGTCCTGTGATTATGAAAGATGCTCTATAAATTCTTCATTTAGCTAATGCCTTCTTTCCTCAACATAGTATCCAGTATTGGTCTTGGAATAAAAAAAAGTTTTCAAAAAATCTTTATTGTTACAGGTAGGCTTACATTAACACTGCAATGAAGTTACTGTGAAAAGCCCCTATTCGCCACATTCCAGCGCCTGTTCTGGTCCACAGAGGGAGAATTCAGAATTCTCAACTGGTACGAGAATTGAGTCTGCGCTGCTGGCCTTGTTCTGCATCACAAACCAGCTGTCTAGCCCACTGAGCTAAACCAGCCCGCGTCCGTGTTGTTCTTTAGAAACCACCATTCTTCCAACATGTTATAAATCAATTTGTCAAGCACCCTTGAAAGATACATTACAAAGAGTGGTGGGGTATGGTTTCTATCCCATGAGTGAATGAAGTTTGAACATTTTTGAGCGATTTGTGGCCAGCATCTCCAGTGAAGTATAAATCATGGAGCATAATATCGTCAGTTTGTATTCTGTTAATGTGCTCCACAAGAATCGAGTGAAGAATTAGGTGGCGTTAATGTGCAGGAAGAGGTCTAAAAATAAAACCATGGATTTAATGATGTATATTCATTTCTAGTCAGTTTCAGCAATGCTGGAGGCAGGATAAGCACTCATTGGTGAGACGTGAGTGTAGATAGCTGATACTTTCGAAAATCTGTTTGAAAAATGAAGCTTCAAAGGAAAACTAGCTCTTACAATTGTAACGTGGCGCACGATCTAATGGCCTTATCGCGCCCGATTCGGGACTCTCGCGAGACTTACACAGCTCGTTACGCTCGCGGGAACTGACGAGATCTCGTGAGGTGACGGGATCCAGGTTTGCACATTTAAACATGAAGTTAAGCTCACTTAAATATGTCACGCCGGAGGTACCCAAGGCACGGAATCTAGCGGCTTCGCCTGAGACTCCAAGCGGGTGCCATTTAACATTGGTTTCCACAAACGTGGACCAGGCATATCGGGAGTTCATTGGCCCACAATTGGGAGGACTCTGGGCAGGGTGTTGCACTGGCGCGCCCAATGCCACTCGGGCACTATGACACTGCCAGCTTGGCACCCTGGCTGTGTCAGGGCGTCAAGGTGGCACCGCCAGGCTGACAGGGGTGGTGCCAGGCTGGCAGTGCCAAGGTGCCCAGGTGGCATCGTGTCCAGGATCAGGCCCAGGGTTGCCCTGCCCTGAGGAGGTGGGGTGTGGGGATTTCGAGGACACCCTGATCAGTAAGTTGGGGCTTTGGTGGGAGGGGGGATCTGGAGATCACTTTGGGGGTCCAGAGATGGGGTACCATTTAAAACCATTGCCCCAATCTCTCACTGCACTGGCGAGCTGAGCTCATTAGTGCAGGAAACAAACCTAAGTGCGGCCGAGGCAAGTGCTGAGAAACACCCCGCTGTACGCACCCAAAACTGGACTCTGTTTCATTTCCATGAAACGCGCCCGTGATGTCATCTTCAAAGATAAATAATGATTGAAGGTGTGAGCTAGTTACTTCTGCCTGCCCTGGAAGAACTATGAAATAGTCTCAAAACAGATCCCAGTAGAAGTTGAAGATAAATATATTTGACACTAAATACTAATCATCTCAGTGCATTGACTCCACCGACAGTCCTATAACTAAAGTAACCTGATTCAGAATAATGGAACGATTCATAGAATCACATACGAAAAAATGATCCCGCGGTCAGTGCAATTTGTAATCAGCAAAAAAATTGGTTGTACTTCCTTCAGGCATTCCCTGTGTCAAATATCATTCCCGGACTAGAGACTGTGGGCTGGATTCTCTGTTTTTGTGACTATGTCCCCACTCCACATATTCATAACCCTGTAGGGGGCTCGCAGGGAACCGGCGTAAAACCAACAGCTTTTGCTGCAGATACGTGCCCTCGCACTTCCGGGTCGGAGGCCGCGCATGCACATGGCGGCAGTGTCCAGCAGTTGCGTCGTGCTCCATGGCGGACTCATACCGCGGAGATGGACACTAAAAATAGACCCCCGATCGGCCCACCCCCGACTGAGTCCGCAGCCACATTACATCCATGCCGACGGGACTTTGGCCTGTCGGGGGCAGAGAATGGCGGGGCGGGCCTCCAGCCATGGCCCCAGGTAGGTGCTCGGCAGCGGGGCGTACTTTTCGGGGCCCGCAGAATCGGGGAACTGGCGCTGGTCCCGATTCCGTGGGGGGAAATGGATTGTCCGCCCTGGCACGGCCGCGATTTTGGCATCGGGTGCGGAGAATCCAGCCCTATGGATAGGTAAGCGACTTTGTTTCAGGCCAATTCTGCACCGATACGAAAATGTACTTTTATTGTTTAGGCAGTGAGTATTAGCTCATGCTCTAATATTTCTCCCTTGCCATTAGCAAAAAAATTATAATCTTACCAACCTGCATTCTTCTTCCAGCTTGACCCTAATAAAAGAAAATCCTCATAGTCAGTGAGGACAGCCTAAATTTGGATATCTGCGCTGTCGACTTCCTCGGAGTTCAGCAGGGGACAAAGCAGCATTATGCGGAAAGCATGCTTCATTATTTGAGAGCAGCTATATTTTGATATATGCTTTTAACCACATGATAACCTGCACTGTGCGTGCTCTGATTGCAGTCCAGACAGCATACATACATTTAAATAGCAGTAATTGAATTTCCAGGGCTAGCAATGCATGTGCTCAATTTTTAGATATGGGGACATTATCTTTATTCATTTTATGGGAAGTGGTCAGCATTTATTGCCCATCTCGAACTGCCCTCTATATTAAAGTGGGACTGGAGTCACGTGTAGGCCATACCTGGTATGGGCGGCAGATTTCCTTTCCTAAAGGACATTAGTGAACCAAGTGGGGTTTTATGACAATGGTTTCATGACCATTATCAGACTGTTAATTGCCATGGTGGGATTTGAACCTGGGTCCCCAGATCATGCCCTAGGTCTCTGGATTACTAGTTCCAGTGACAACACCATTATTCAATGCTCTTCCCCCCCCACTGAGGAATTTTTATAATTGTGGGCTGCCCATGCCGAGTTCCAATCTGCACATATATTTGGTGCTCCTGCCTCATCTGCATGATTGCCGTATGTAGCCGAGTGGCATCAATTCTGCTTCCTCTGTCTTTGTGCTGTTGGCTTCTTCTGAGTTCAGCAGGGGGCAAAGCGGCATTTTGCCGAAAGCATGTGTAGCAGCCAGCCAACCAGCTCTTCTTAAAGGCAGGCAGTTGCTCTTTAAAGGGCTGCACTGAATAATATTGATGGAATCTAAACAATGAAAAACTGAATAACATGGCGGAGAGAGACTTCCATAATGGCATATGCAGTTCTGGAGGCATTGATTAAAAGCTGAGCAGGAGGAGAGATGCAGTGGCTCCACGGGGATGCAGGAAGACCTTCAAAGACCACCATCAGAAAGAAGCTGATGACCAGGGATGTTGCTTCCTGCCACCTTGACTCAAGAAGCTGGCAGGAGTGGTCTAATGACCTCACACGGTGACCAAAGACAGTGGCCAGAAGTCTCTAACCATTGAGATTCTCTGTTCCCGCCGGCAGCACACCTCCTACCCGGGAGTTTCCGGGAAGCTTGAGGTGGCTTCAATGAGAAATCCCATTGAAAAGTGGCAGGGGTAGAGAATACCTCTGCCGGTGAATGGCGCACCTCCAAGAAACACACGGCTGGGGGACTGGAGAATCCAGCCCAGTGAATGCATCATCATATGAAGTTTCTTACCCACCGCACACCCAACTTATCGCACTGCGCAATGCACTACACCCCCATCATTCAGCCATCAGCACACCCTGGTACTCATACCTAACATCCAGAGACACCACTCTATCCTCTCACACATTCCAATGCTGCCTGCCTCTCATCACCCAAATACAGCGCGACACAATATTTGACATTCTGCTAACACTCAAGGTGTCACACAATAGAAGGGAGCACAGGATAAATGACAGGGGATAAGGCTACCTGAATTTCCTGAGCAGGAGGAATAGGCTCTCACTATTATGGGACCAGCAGCGACAGAGCCTGTGTCATCTAAGAGTAAATTACTACCTTCTAGCTACCTGGTCACCATAATCCCACCATCTGACATGATGTGTCAGCTGAAAATGGTGCCACCACAAACCTCTTGCTTCTCACTCCATACCACTTCCCTCATGCCAACCTTACCCTTATGCAATCCTGCTTTTGGATACTAAACAGCTCCTGCTTCACCACAGCAGCCCGTGCAGAAAATGAACAATCAGTTGATCTGACACAAGCAGCCTGCAGCTCAGATACTGGCTCTGCACATACCTTGAAGCCTAGTATAGAGTTCAGATCACCATGTTGTGAGTCACCAAATTATGTAAAGGTAGGGACTCACTCCATCCCCTAAGAATCACAAACAGAACGGGAATAAACCCATGGATCGCCTGAAGATCATGGTTCACAGTCAAGTCAGGTATATTCAGGCAACAGAAATGTGTCTGCATCTTCAGTCAGCATGTTAAATTTGTTGCCCCAAGAAATCAGATTGGGAGCATGTACGTACTACACTCATCAATCATGTCTTTGTTGCTGCTCATCACTGCAGCTTGTACCTGACACAGCTGCTTTACACTGGCAGCAAGCTCTCTGCATGTTCCATAAACATGGGAATTTTTGGTTTTCTGATCGATAAGGAATACTTATCCATGGCACACAATCCACTTCGGCAGATAGGTGGCATTGTCAAAGAGGAGCTGGAGGCAGAACTGGCAGTGTGAGCCTCAAAGAGTTTGTATGTTTATGAAGTGGAGATGTTCCCGTGATAAAGTAAATGGATTAGTAATCTAGAGGCTCAAGTTAATTCTCTGGTAAACAAAAACAGAAAATGCTGGAAAATCTCAGCAGGTCTGACAGCATCCATGATCTGGGGACCTATCAAAACGCTACCTTTGTTACTGGGCAGGAACGAATGTAACAAGCTTGGGAAAGTGCTATACCTTAAATGAAACAATCTACACAAACTTCTAATTTAGCACTCAGGGACTCAAAGATCAATGTATTTCATGACTCGGAATATTATGGATAGAAATATTCATGGAAAGGTGAATACAAATAAAACCAAAACTACACTATCCACGTTTTAAAATCTATGATTATAGAATTAACATATTTCAAGGTTAACCTTTTAAAAATGTTTACTGTAAAACGTTCGAAATTTCCCAAATAAGTATGCCTCTTGGTCTCTCTTGGAATATGCACGTGAATGTGTACTTGGATTAGGGACAACACTTGACTGGACTGTAAGTAATGCTGAGTTTGTTGAAGGTCAACAGTTTGATTTAAATTTTTGCAGTGAACACCACTTTGACAGTTCTGTCCAGCAATTTTAAATATTGTGTCGACTTAAGAGGCTGGAACAATTAGTAATGATTAGCGTATCAACATTTATTTATGGAAAGGGGTAAGTAAAATGATGAACAAAAAATAAATATTGAGCGTAGCATTCACCACTGTGTTTGTGGCAGAAAAGTAAATGGGAGCATGAAAGTTGATAGAGGGATTGTAAAATCTGATTATGTATGCACTTGCCTGAGGAGTTGCCTGACCATCCATGCATGGAGAACCCTCCAAATGATAGAACAGGAATGCCTATGGAATAATTTCTCTTCCTTGCCTCAGGTCAAGTCTTATGTTGTTTGTACCTATGCTGTTAACAGAATTGTCAGATGGCAAGTTTTATGACAACACCCTGAATGTTTCATGATGTTAAGTCCACTGGATTTAGAAAGTTTAATAATCAATAGTGAGGCAGGTCATTTACTTTGCCATGATGGGCCATTATGCTACAATGCAGGTGGTACATAAGCCATCTCCTTCTATTGTTCTCTGCTCTCCTTCACAAGCAGCGTGACTTCAAACCTAATATAGGGAGTTCAAATGTTCACATTTCATGATGTGTCCATGATCTGAACCAGGATTTGGGGCTTGTTTGGCAGCATCTGCAAGGAGAGAAAGCAGAATTAACATTTTGAGTCCTTTTGGCTCTTCGTCAGAACTGACAAAGGACACAAAGAATTAACTCTGCTTTCTCTCCTGACAGATGCTGCCAGGCCTGATGAGTTTTTCCATTGTCCTCTGTTCTTGTTTCAGATTCCAGCATCTGCAGTATTTTACTTATTTTGGGG
The DNA here is from genome assembly GCF_047496885.1 of Scyliorhinus torazame. Taxonomy (NCBI): domain Eukaryota; kingdom Metazoa; phylum Chordata; class Chondrichthyes; order Carcharhiniformes; family Scyliorhinidae; genus Scyliorhinus; species Scyliorhinus torazame. Next base: position 286,887,239 of record NC_092713.1, read on the forward strand.
TTTGTTTGTTTGTTGTGTGCATCTTCACACTCTTTTCTCCCTTGGAGAAAGTTAAAAGTGTGTTGGGAGGATTTTACAGGCTGATTCACAACCTGCCATGCGACATGTGAGTGACCCTTCCATGGTCAACCGTCTTGAAATAGGACTACCCAGGTCTTCTGGCTCAGAACCAACGAGCCACTCAAGTACCAGGCTTTTGGATAAAATGGAAGACAACAAAACTGAGTAATTAAGTCTTTCCTCAGTTGACCCACTGGAAGCTTGTTTCTTGACAGAGGCTGGGGCCCTGTTTACCTGGCAAATCACTTAACTGGGGACAGTGTAAGGGCTGCAGACGGGGTGCATAGTGATAGGAAGAGAAACCAATTTTGAAAAAATATTGGGAGGCAGAAAGAGCTTGCAGCACAGCTAATGAAAATGATACCATGCTTGCCTAAATAGAAGTGGTTTATTTGTACTAAACTAATTCTGAAGCTGATATTCTGGACCAAAATCAAACTATGCAGCAGCTGATATTAGTAAGTAATGAAAAATGCTATATGACCCTCTTGGGCATGCTCCTTCCAATAGCCCACAGTTTTCACTCTGATGGAGTTTCTCTAATTTATTTATACTCCTTAGTGAGATGATTAACTACGGATAAGGTCTCCAATATAAAATTAAAATTTCTCATTGATGTCTGAAGGTAATCAAGCAAACTTAACTTTACAATCTGTTATTCAAAAATGATTGGCTGCATTTTGGAAATTATATTTCCACGGTCCCAGCAGGAATGGAATTAAGGTTCTCTGCAGAGCATTTCATCAGTTGGATCTGGAAACCGACAAGCTTGACTTTAGAAAATCACAGCCTTTTATTTTAAATGGAGTTTTTTTCTATCTTTCCCTTTTTTTTAAGTCAAAAGGCTGGCATATTTCCATTGGTTTAGATGCGCAGTGATGAGGGAAACATGTAACCAGCTTCCGGGTCTCCAGCAATTATACTTTTATTTGTACAATCCGCGCAGAAACATGCAAAGGTGACTGGACAGCAAATCTAACCTTCACGTCCCCCCGTTCCCTCTTCGGAATCTTGTTTCCACTGAAAGAGGGTTTTCTGAATTGAACCTCAATAGATCGGACATCACATCTGTACCCCACCATTCTCTGGATGATGATTTGTATACAAGGGACACTGGTTAACCAAAGCAAGTTATTGCTATTTACCCCAAAGCTGTGGAATAAGTCAGTACAAAAGAACATTGCGGTGGACAGCACAAATTGATTTAAAAGTACTTCTATGCATTTTTGTAATCAAGTATGTTGAGAAGATGGCACTTACCAAGGAAAATGGATGTTCTTTTGGGCGCATTACCTTTTTCAAAGGCCTAAATTCTTGTTTTTTTTTTCGACCAAACTGACTGTTAACATTTCTCATTGACAGCGGCATGTGACTGTTTGAAGGAGCAATATCTTAAACTGCTGTCAATCACTATCATCTCAACAGGATGTGATGTATTAGTCCCATGACTTGAGTCAGTCCACAAACAGCAGATGGTAGGAAATATATGTACTCTATGTTGTGCGATGTTGTAGGTGCCTGCGTACCGTTACACTGAAAAGGTGCTCAGCAGAGCAAGCGTTAATGTGGGACTGGAGAATTGCACTGCCTGCAGTATGACGTATAGAGTCGCATGGTAATAGACTCAGAGAGAACACTCTAGTACTAGCCTGCATGGGAGAAGCAGCATCTTTCCTGACATTAACTGAGATCTGTATAGAATGAAAGATTAATAACAAATTGTTCATGCATCAACATAGAAGTCTCAAGATCGCATAAGCTGACACCACAACTGACATCATTACACAATATGATGATCAGCAATAGTGATGTAACAGGCACCTGAGCTTTAAACTCCCACCGCTCCCCAACCCCTGGTGGGTTTTGATGCGAGTGGAGCGGGATGCTCCTTGGATAGGATTCCCTCCGGGAACTCACATTGATCCGATCAGGAAGCAATTTTATAGTGGGGTGGGTAGGGCCTCTGAGTGTGTGTATGGGGGGGGAGGGGGAGGGGGAGGAGGTATACTGTTTCTCCCCTAGTTCAGGTGAAATGGCCACTGAAGGGCGTTTCCTGCCCAGCCTTAATTTTTAGGTTGCCTGGCATCAGATAGATCGGAGGCAAGGTCGGGAGGGGGAGAAAGATTTGAAATGCTTGGTCTCTTTTCAGTTGGGTCCCTGGCTTCATGTGCAGAGGAGAAAAGTACTGCAGAGTTAACAGCTTGTAATTTTAAAAAAAAGATCTGTTGCCGCTGAAATGCTCACAGTGTAGGGCATTTAGATAAAAATAAGAAAACCTGCAGAGGAGAACCGAAGAAATCAAAAATAAACCGTTATTTCAAAAATAACGTTTAAGAGTTCAGAAAACTTTAAATAAAATGAAGCGGCTGATCGCCAGAGACCCTGGCAAGATCAGAAAATAGCAGGGAACTCAGAGAAAGAAACCTACAGCTGCAGACAGCCAGACACTTATTGCATAGATAGCCTTAAATTGGTAACAACATTTAAAGGTGCAACTACAAGAAAAAAAAAACAGCTATGGGCAGAAAATGATAAGAATCAGACATATTTTGGATAAGGAAATTGTAGTGATATTTAGATATCAATATACATGATCAATCTATGTAAATGTAGTAGTCATTTCAACACGAGATGTCTCACAGTCAGATACTATAATAACTGGATTCCCGCCTTTTCTAAGTCAGATGATGATGATGGTGCAGATGATCCAGAACAGTGAACAAGAAAGACATAGAATAGCTGGAGTGAGATAAGTTAGAACTAGTTTGTTATAATAGTGTATAGTTATATAGTTATCTGTATTGTACTTTATTTCTTTATTGTTAGTTTAGTATTGAGTAAAAGGACTCAGTTTATTATTTTATTACTCATTAAATAGTTCATCTTTCAACAAGAAGATTATTGGTCATTTTATCATCCTGGTGGATTCAAGAGTAATATATATATTTTAGATAAGTCATTATTTAACGTATAACATGGTACCAGCGAGCTTTAAATCTTTTAAGAAAGACGAATAAAGATTTAGTATAGAAAAGAAGAAAGAGAAAAGAACAAACGGATTCAACTATTCAACTATAGCAATCATCGCAACTTTGACGCAAACAGCCTATCAATGGACCAAGTTCAAGCACCAAGACATCTAAAGACCATTGGTAATTTAAATTTAAATTGGAAGTTGTTCAAGCAGCAATTTCAACTTTACCTAGAAGCTAGTGATTTAAGTGCAGCACCAGAAACTAGAAGAATCGCGTTATTTCTATCCTTTGCAGGACAGCCAGCAATCAAAATATTCAACTCATTTAATTTTAGTGCTGGTGGAGATAAAACTAAATTTGATCTAGTGATAGCGAAGTTTGATGAACATTGTAAAATGCAGACAAATGAGATTCTACAATGACTGAAATTTCATCGGAGAATTCAAAAAACTGGTGAACTTGTGAATAATTTCATCACACATCTCAAGTTCTTAGCTAAAACGTGTAACTATGAAAATCTGCATGATTCACATGTCAGAGATTAAATAGTATATGGTATACTTGATGATAATGTCAGAGAAGCGTTAATTCGTCAAAATGATTGAACTCTACAAATCGCGATTGACAAATGGATATCAGCAGTACAGACCAGAAGCCAGTCTCCAGCATTTTATCCAAAAGAAAAAAGCGCAAATCTCTACCATGAGGCAGAGAAAATTAAAATGGTGTCACAAGCAAAGCAGAAATCTGTAAGGAACGGAAGCTGTCCTCTGCAAGCATTTTTGAGCTCTGCACATGTGCACTCGCACCAAATTGCGAGACGTTCAAGAAGAAGTCTACGTATGCATCTACGTCACAATTACATCATGACGACAACATAATTACGTGTCACAGATGTGGTAACGTCCACTTAAAGGAGAATTGTCCAGCTTTTGGCAAACAATGTTTAAAATGTCAGAAACTCAACCATTATGATTCACAGCATCAATCAACTGCTACATACAAAAAGTATCACAAAGTACCAGCTGTGGACAAAACAGAAGAAATCAATACTCAAGAAGATTTCACGGAAGATGACAATATTTTCTCATTCTTCGTTGGTGTAGTTGATCTGTCCATCAAGCATGATCTACAAGCAAACAAGGATCACCTTAAAACAATGAAGTTACCTCATCGAGAGTATGAGAAAAATCTTCAAGCAACGGAAGAACAAAAAGTCACCATAGTAAGCAACGACTGGATGACTCTGTGTATTTTAACACAATTCCAATCACTTTTAAATTGGATACCGGTGCCTCGGCAAATCTTTTGAATTCCAAGGACCTGTGCAAGATCAAGAGTCAATATGAATTGATTCCTCCAGAATGCTCATTGCATGATTACAATGGCAACCCCATTTTTTCACAGGGATCCTGCTACCTGAGTGTCACAAACCGAGACATTCAACAACAAGTAAGGTTCGAGATTGTCAATGATACTCGTTCATCATTACATGGGCACAAGCATACAAAGATTTGCAACTCATACAGAGCGTCTTCATGAATACCTGTCAATCAAGTGCACTCAATGATGATGTTCAGCAACTCTTACAAGAATACCCAAATGTTTTTCAAGGTATGGGCACGTTACCTTTTCAGTACAAAATCCAACTGAAAAAGGATGCCAAATCGGTGATTCATCCACCGAGACGTGTTACTGCTCCCCTTAAAGATCGACTGGAAGCTGAATTGTCAAGACTTCAAACTCAAGAAATAATCTCTAAGGTTACTCAACCTACTAACTGGGTAAGCTCCGTAGTCTGTGTAAAGAAAGCTACAGGTGAAATAAGAATATGTATGGACCCAAATGATCTCAATAAAAGTATCAAGAGAGAGCATTATCCAATACCAAAGAAAGAAGATATCACTGCTGAGATGGCAAATGCTAAAATATTTATCAAGCTTGATGCGTCTCAAGGATTTTGACAGATGCAGTTAGAAGACTCCAGTAAACTTCTTTGTACTTTTAATACACCTTTTGGAAGGTACTGTTTCAATAGGATGCCTTTTGGTATCATATCTGCCTCTGAAGTTTTTCACAGAACAATGGAACAGATCACTAAGAACATAGAAGGAGTTCGGGTTTATGTTGACGACATAATCGCCTGGTCAACAACGCCTGAAGAGCATATCAAGCGTCTTCAGGATGTTTTCAAGAGATTTGACAACTGTGGTTTAAAGTTAAACAAGGCCAAGTGCATGTTTGCCGCCTCATCTTTAAAATTCCTAGGTGACAACGTAATGGCTGAAGGCATTAAACCAGATCAAGACAAAGTGCAAGCTAGCAAGGCAATGCAAATTCCCAAAGATAAGAAGGCTGTCTTACGTTTTCTCGGATTTGTCAACTTTCTAGGAAAGTTCAAGTTCATTTCAAATCTATCCGCGGGAACAACTGCTCTACGTCAATTGATCAGAAAGAACATAGAATTCATCTGGACTGTCAAACATATTGCAGAATGGACTGATTTGAAACAACAATTGATACAAGCTCCATGCTTATTATTTTTTGATCCTATAAAACCAACCAAAGTTTCAACTGATGCAAGTAAAAATAGCATTGGTGCTGTTTTACTGCAAAAACACCGTTTTGATAATTGGGTTCCTATTGCCTATGCGTCAAGATCAATGACTGACACTGAGTGTAGATATTCCCAAATCGAAAAAGACTGTCTAGGGTTAGTCACGGTGATTTCCAAATTCCACGACTACATATATGGGGCAGGATTCTGCGGGAATCGGCGGGGCGGGCAACTCCGGCGCGAAGGAGTGGCGTGAACCACTCCGTCGTCGGGCCGTCCCAAAGTTGCGGAATTCTCCGCACCCTCAGGGGCTAGGCCGGCGCCGGAGTGGTTTGCGCCACGCCGGCCGGCACGGAAGGGGCTTGGCACCATGCCAACCGGCACCGAAGGGCCTCTGGCGACTGGTGGGAGTTGGCGCATGCGCGGGAGCGCCAGCATGTGCTGGCATCATTCCAGCACATGTGAAGCGGGGGTTCATCTCCGCATCGGCCATCGCGGAGTACCACAGTGGCCGACGCGGAGGAATAGAGTGGCCCCCCGGCACAGGCCCGCCCGTGGATCGGTGGATCCTGATCACGGGCCAGGCCACCATGGGGGCACCTCCCGGGCCAGATCCCCCCGCGTGCCCTCACGGACCCCAGTGGCCACCCGCGCAGCCAGGTCCCGCCGGCGAATACCTGGTGTAATATACGCCAGCGGGCCCCGCCGAAAATGGGTCGCCACTTGGCCCATCGCGGGACGGAGAATCGCCGGGGGGGGCGATTTCCATGCAAACTGCAGTCTTCAGTGAACCAAGCTGTTCGAGATCTGAACAACCAAATTTCAGAGTTGAAATAGAGGTGCCTGGAGGAAATAACGACCCTCAGTTTCACAGTTGGCAAATCAAAATGAGAGTTGGGAAAACTGAACCAGATGTACAGCCAGGCAAAACAGCTGGTAGAAAAGACAAGTTGCAACTTTGAAAGACTCCTTGTAGAATCAATATGTAGCTATGGAAAGCCATGAGGAGCTCTAAAGCACATTGAGTATTACTTCAGAGGAAATTGCATTGGAACTATCAGCAGCAATGAAACTATGCACTGAAATCCAGAATGAGTTAGCAAGAGGTCAGTGAGAAAATAAACAGTTGAAAGAACAGTTAATTGTCCTTCCAAGTTCAAATGCAAAAGGAATGCGTGACCATTCAGCAACATGAAGAACCAAAGTGTATGTTGAATAGCAAAATGGAAGCACAGCAGATGAAACTCAAGGTGGCTGCTGAATTTCATGATAACTCAAGATGAAGCAAGTGAGCTTCTCGGGTCAAAGTTATTCCACCGGAAAATTACGAAAGAAAGGAAATTAATTTAACGTCGCTCTGAACAAACTGACAAACTAGTTGGCAGTGAAGGTTCAGCAATGTTCAGTGTTCCAGTAGAGAGCCAAAAACAACAAGAAAGAGACTGAGGAGCTGAAGAAACAGTTGAATGAAAACGAGGATGGATCGAAAAGAAAAGTCATCAAACTTTCCAAGCTGGAAGTGGATAATTAAGCCATGGAACGCATAATTACAGAACTGAAACAAGATAAGACTTTGCCGATGGCAGACCTGGCCAACATTGAAACCAAAATGAAGGACGAGGGCAAGGTTCTGCTGCAGACAGTGAAAGATAAGACTGCAAAATGTAAATCCAACACCAAAGCACAAGGAACTAGAATAAGGCAAAGTCTGATAGAGGTCTACAACGTTATGAGAGGTATAGATAGGGTGGACAGTCAGATGTTTTACCAAGGTTGGAAGTGTCAATTACAAGGGGGCACAGGTCCAAGGTGAGAGGGGGAAAGTTTAAGGGAGATGTACGAGGTACGTTTTACACGCTGAGAGTGGTGGGTGCCTGGAATGTACTGCCAGAGGATTTGGTGGAAGCAGGCACATTAGCAACATTTAAGAGGCATCTGGATGGGTACATGAATAGGAAGGAAATAGAGGGACAAGACCGAGTAAGGGCAGAAGGTTTTGTTTTTAGTTAGGGCATCATGATCGGCACAGGCTTGGAGGGTCGAAGGGAATGTTCCTGTGCTGTACTTTTCTTTGTTCTTTGTTCTTGCAATGAACAGAGTGAACATTCTTTTTAGAACTTAGGATCAAATCCAGTGTCCAAAAAAGAAGACAAGTTGTTAACAAGGAGAAACGTAACTCATTTGAGTGTAAGAAGCAAATCCAATGAAGATAATTTAGATTACCACTACAATTCCTCCAAAGAGCTATCAAGCCTCAAGACCATCTCAATTTGTAAAGTCAGAGACTTGAGATGGGGGGGGGGGGGTGGGGAGAGCGGGGAAGGGATAGCAAGTAAAGGTTGTATTGTAATACTCCTTTGGAAGGGAGGAGAGTTTTCTTTTGAGAGGGGGGATGTTGCATGATGTTGTATGGGCGTGCAAGCATTGTAATGTAAAGGTGCAAGGCCAAGCAAGTGTAGAGTCACATTGTAATACACTCAGAATCACAGAATTTATATGCTGCAGTGGAAGGCTATGTCCAATCATTTCTGCACCATCTCTCCAAATTAGCATTATGAATTTGTGCCATCTCCTGCATTTTATCCATAAGCTCTTCACAGTGTTTCTATTCAAATAATTATCTGATACCCTTTTTAGGAAGTAACAAGACAGGCAGAGATCTAGACAAACTTATATCTAACTAGTGCCCTGCAAATTCAGCACAGCCCCTTTGCTCTTGTACTCTATAACCCATTAACAAAACCTATGGTGCTATTTGTTTTGTTCACTGCCAACTCTACCTGTCATGCCACCTTAAATGACTTATGCACATATACAACCAGGTTCCTCTGTGCCTGCACATTCTTTAGAATATTATTCCTTATTTAATATTGTTTTTCCATGTTCTTCCTACCAAAATGAATCACCTCATGCTTCCCTGCATTGAACTTCATTTGCCTTTTGACCACCTATTCTCCAACTTGGCTGTGTCCCATTGAAGTTCTACACTGCCCTCCTCCCAGTTTATAATGCTTCCACATTTTGTATCATCTGTAAACTTTGAAACTGTCCCCTGTGTACAAAGATTTAGATCACTAATATATTTCAGGAAGAGCATAAGTCCCAATCCTGCCCATTGACAGCAGGATCCAGGTCATGGCGTCTCGCGTGATCTTGTCAGATCTCGTCGGGCATAACAACCATCGGGAATCCCGGAAGTGGCTTCAACACAGTTTAATGGTAGTTGATGTTAATATAGGGCATTTTATGTGTGGGGGCCCTCAACAGCTTACCAACACTTGTTAAGGGGTCCAAATAATTGCCCATTTCAGTACTGGAGTGAAGTGGGATGATAGAGGACTCACGATAGGGAGACAACTTGGTGGGTTATGATCTAGCTGGTCTGTCAGATATGCCTTCCTTTGAGTTTAGAAAAAAACTTTCTTTGTCATGATTTATAAAGGTACTTCATATTAGTCAGAATTGACCATTTGTGCTGTAAAGGTATTCAAAGAATTTACAGTGCAGAAGGAGGCCATTCAGCCCATCAAGTCTGCACCTGTCCTTGGAAAAAGCACTCCACTTAGGGCCACGCCTCCACCCTTTCCCCTTAAGACAGTAACCCCACCTAACCTTTTTGGACACCAAACGGCAATTTAGTGAGGCCACACCTGGAGTATTGTGTTCAGTTTTGGTCTCTTTACCTGAGAAAGGATGCACAGGTGCTGGAGAGTGTGCAGAGGAGATTCACTAGGTTAATCCCAGAGTTGAGGGGGTTGGATTACAAGAAGAGGTTGAGTAGTGTGGAACTGTACTCGATGGAATTTAGAAAGATGCTTGGGGATTGTATAGAAACATACAAAATTATGAAGGGAATAGGTAGGATAGATGCGGGCAGGTTGTTTCCACTGGCGGGTGAAAGCAGAACTAGGGGACATAGCCTCAAAATAACGGGAAGTAGATTTAGGACTGAGTTTAGGAGGAACTTCTTCACCCAAAGGGTTGTGAATCTATGGAATTCCCTGCCCAGTGAAGCAGTTGAGGCTCCTTCATTAAATGTTTTCAAGATAAAGTAAATAGTTTTTTGAAGAATAAAGGGTTATGGTGTTCAGGCAGGAAAGTGGAGCTGGGTCCACAAAAGATCAGCCATGATCTCATTGAATGGAGGAGCAGACTCAAAGGGCCAGATGGCCTACTCCTGCTTCTAGTTCTTATGTTCTTGTGTTCTTAACATGGCCAATCCACCCAACATGCACAACTTTGGACTGTGGCAGGAAATCGGAGCACCCGGCGGAAACTCTTGCAGACACGGGGAGAAAGTGCAAACACGACACAGATAGTCACCCGAGGCCGGAATTGAACTCGCGTCCCTGGAGCTGTGAGACAGCAGTACTAACAACTGTGTCACCATGCTGCCCATTTTTGTGGGGAGCATTGACCTTCCCATGGACAACCAATTTAACTCTGCAAGCCTTACAACTGAAGAAATTTTGCTTTTACTTACTACCCCAATTATAAAACTTATATGATGGCATCTTCTCACTGTTGGTGCTGTTTCAGGAATAGTGGCATTGTCAGCTTGCCTAAAGTGCTTCTCAGCTTCTCCCATGTTTGAAGATTAACAATACTGCGTTTTTAGGCTGACCTATATTGACAACATCTTAAGACATCGACTTCCTGATTTTGCTTTTTATAATCAACTGTTTGATCTGTGCTGAACACCCGTGAATTGAAGTTGATCTTCTGAATTATGGAGCAAGCTGCCCGACGTGAAAGTCTGCATGTAGTAAATTGTTGGGGCTCAAAGATTAAAAGCCTATGCCAGTGCATTGCCCAAGATTGTCCAACATGCCACGCAGGGACATAAGTCTAACACAACAAAAAACATTTGCCGTTACATGTTGTAAAACCTCCCGAGGTGCTTTCGAATTTGACACAGAGCCTAACAATGCATTGGGAGAGGTGACCAAATTCTTGGGCGAAGAAGTAGATTTTAAGGAGCATGTTAAGGTAGAAGAGAGAGGCAAAGAAGTTCAGTGCATGAATTCAATTTACTTAGTGCCTACACAGTTGAATGCTTTGGCTGCTAATCTATTGGGGACAACAGTTGTCAATAAAGTCGCAATCTATTGCTCGTATGGAATTGAAAAATGTAGGCCCAAACATATCCTCATTTTTTTAACATAAGGACAGTGTGAAATTAGCCACCATGTCACATAAATCCACAAGATTGTCAGTACTGCAAAACTCATCGGCTTTTTTATCCATCCTCTTTTAGTCATTTAATTTTTCAATAAAGCACCAAGTTCTGTTCCATATACTCAACATCTCAAAACCATTTTCTTGCCTTTTAAAATAGTATATGATACATATCAAAATACATATACAGCACTGCAGTTTTTGGACCAATCGCTCATGTATAATCCTGTTATTGAAACTAAATAATGTTTACGTGATTATGCACTTGTAATAATTCATGTCCCTGAATGTTAGCCTTTGCGCTGATAAAGCAAAGTAAGCTGATCTTAGCTTCATTATCCTAGCAAACTACAGGTACAAATAGATTTGATTATTTCAGCTCTATCTTGAGAGCGAGGAAAAGTGCTGAACAGAGATCCATCCTGCAAAAGCAATTTCCAGCTCGAGATACTGGTTTCTTAAATTGCACTCTTGTGCTACTTAAAAGGCACCGTGGCTATCTGTAATCAGACAACCTGTCCACTGCTTACCTTTCCTTGTCATCTGTAATAGGAAACAAAAGTTGCAGAAGCACACACAGTGAAAAACTGAATTCATCTGGAATTCCAGAGAGAGCACTGGAGGAGGTGAGAGCAATCGAAAGAAAGGGAAAGTAAGAGTGGCTACTTGTGCTGACATGGCCTCTGTGAATTGTGGAAACGAGCCACCAAGCCAACAATATGATTTTGTTGGTGCAGACATGAATCACTGTATCGTAACTACTCAGTCGTCTGACATTCAGATGTAACACCATGGAAAACGGGATGGAGCAAAAGAAAAATAAGTTAACTAAGTCACAAGCTACTTTACAGACAACTGAGCACTTTTGACGTGCAGGCAATGTGGAGAAATGTGACAACTGAGTAGCACACAAGGTTCTACGAACAACCATTGAGCCAGATCATCTGTTTAAGTGATGTTGGGTGGAAATTTAAATATTGGTCAAAGCACTGAGGGAACAACAATAACTTGTATTGATATAGGGGATTGGAACGTGGGAAAATGTCCCAAGGCACTTCACAGGAAATAATCAAACAAAATTTCACACTGAGTCACAGAAGGAACTAGTACAACAGATGAGCAGTTGGCTTTAATGAGTTTCTTCAAGGCGATAAAAGAGGTGAAGTGGTAATGAAGGCAATTCTTTTTTCTATAAATCTTTTTCTTGGCATTTCCCACATTTATAAGCAGTTGTATATATGCACATCACATTTTTCTCGCACGTGCTAATTTATACAGAGAGGTTTAGTTTGTCCTTCGTCCACCTGACCCTATGTGCATTTCATTGCCTTCTGGATCAGTTTATGTTTCCTCCCCTTTCCCCGCTGCACCCCCCCCCCCCCCCCCCCCCCGCAGTTTTTTGGTACCTCATCCACCTTGGTGTGTTTAAAAAAAATTCTTATTAGGTTACTCCTTGTTGCTGGCCTCGAACAGGTTTTGGAACAGCCCGACAAACTACCCCCAAGTATCCAGGAAGCCTTCCTCTGACCATTGGGTGGCATACTTAATCTTCTCCAGGTGGAGAAATTCCGAAAGGTCAGCGAGCCAGTCTGCAGCTGTGGGTGGTGCTGCCGATCGCCAGCCGAGCAGGATTCTCCGGCGTGCGATTAGGGAAGCGAAAGCAAGGCCGTTGGCCCCTTCCCCATGTGTAACTCTGGCTGCTCTGATACTTCGAAGATTGCTACTATTGGGCGTGGCTTCACCCTGACCCCCACAGCCCTGGGCATTGCCTCGGAGAAGGCTGCCCAGAACCCAGCAAGCTTGGGGCAAGCCCAAAACATGTGGGTGTGGTTGGCCGGGCCCCTCTGGCACCACTCACATTTGTCCTCCACCTCCGGGAAGAACCTGCTCATTCGGGTTCTGGTCAGATGCGCTCTGTGCACCACTTTGAGCTGCATTAGGCTTACCCTTGCACAGGAGGAGGTGGAGTTTACCCTGCTCAGTGCTTCGCTCCAGAGTCCCCATCCTACCTCTGTCCCCAGTTCGTCCTCCCATTTTTGTCTGGTCTCATCCAGTGGAGTCCGGGCTCTGTCCAGTAGCTGTCCGTATATTTGTAATGAAGACAATTCTAGAGCTTGGTACTTTTCCACCTAACCAGTGGTGGAGTGATTAAAATTTGGGATGTACAAGAGGCCAGAATTGGAGGCATAGAACTATCTCAGAGGGCTGTATTGAGTCTAGGCTGACACTTATAGCAATTTTTCTCCCTTTGTTGACTAAGTACCTATGGTATAGTTGATGAACAGTGGTGACAAGTCTTCTCATGAGCACCAGCACAGAACCGCCCATCATCATCATCAAGTGATGAACACAACCAATAATAGGGAGGGAAGATAGAGATAGTGAGAGGCCAAAGAAATAAATGATGGCAGAGTCCTTCTACGCCTCTCCCAGAAACAAGCACAAATGCTGACATAAATAATCCTGGGGCAGTCTTGCAAAGGATTGGAAGTATTCTTATGTGTTAAAAGCTACACTAATAAGAGTCTTGTGAACAGGAACGCTTCTGTGCCCTTGCCCAATCTTTGTGAAAAATTGAACAATTGAATTTTCACTTATGCAAACAACACTAGTAATATGCCACAAGTATCATTTTACTGAACCATCCTCTTTGAAATTTGTATCTTCCTATCTTACTTCAGCAGTCCACAAAATGACTTGCAAGATGTTTGTGTTTCAGCACTTTATCCTGCAATTGTTGCCTTGGAGACCCAGCTGTGCACTGAATGAAAATGCAAATCTGCCTACATTGCTGGTCAGTGACCCGTACAATTCAAGGCTACTGCTCTGACACCTACTGGTAAAAGGAATTGGATTTTTAAGGAAGGCGCTTCAACTTTGAAGACGATACAATCACAACATTGGTACAGCGGCAGTGTTTGTTCGCTGGATTCTGTTTTATAGTTCGGAAACCACACTTTGACTTCCAGATTAATGCCCATTTCCTCACGCCTTCAACAAAATGGTCCCAATTTTGTTGAACATGGATAAAAGAATGTTTAATATTACTCATCAGATTTTTTAACAGTTTGATTTTTCCAACAATACAAATTGATGAAATTTTCTCTTTAAATTCTTTAAAAAAATATATATTTTATTCCAAACACAAAAAAGGTTAGGTAACAAAAAACCCACCCAGAACCACAATTGTTATATACAGTTTGTAACATTTTTCCCTTTATGCCGCACCGCCCCCCCCAACACTTTTTAATTTTAAGATCTACATGAAATGCAGATCATGTAGAACGCTACTCCATTGATTTCAGTTGAGAGTTATTGCATACCCTGAGGCGAGGACTTTTTGCTGAAGGCAACCCAACACTAAAGCACAAATGGCCCAAGGCTTTATTATTAGTAACATTGAGTCGAAGAGAGTGCAAAATGTCAATATTTGATTTGTCTTTGTACCAGCGATTAGTAGGGTTTATTAAGAAACCAGTTCCCAAGTAGTATGAACTCTGTGCCAAACACACTAGTTTTATGTGTATTAATGGCACAGAGCATCTGCCTCTAGTTTAGATAAATTGAATATCCTTTAATCCACCTTATTCGGAATAAAGTAAAATTGATTTATGAGTAGGGTGTATTGGAAAGATAGGAAAGAGACAACACAACCATGAACTCCTATCAAGATTCTGAGCTTGGCCATGCTGATGGGGAAAAGTGTCTAGCAGGGGGTCAGGCATATCGTCACAGTGTCATGAAGATGTGTTTTGTGCCAAATAGCGATTTTGAACCCACCAGCTGGAAGCCTGAATTGAATTTTTTTAAAACACAGAGACTAAAGTGACTTGAACTCACGGCCCAAGATGGCGAACCCACATTTGCATTTCTATACATGCCACATTTCAATTCATTAGAATGGAGTCAGTGGGCGCGATTCTCCGTTCCCGCGCTGGTTGGGGGAATCGCCTGGCGCGCCATTTTTCCCCGCGACGCCGGTCCGACCCCCTCCCGTGATTCACCCAAGCGGCGAGAACAGCCCCGTCGAGTTCTGCGCGGCGCAGGCCGGAGAATCGCCCGAGACACCCAAAATGGTGATTCTCCGCCACGTGATTCTCCGCCACCCCCGCTATTCTCAGGCCTGGATGGGCCGAAGTCTCGACGGCGTGACCCCAGTTCACACCGTCGCCGTTCACACCTGCTATTTAAAGTCGTCAGTCAGTCGTGCTGGCTGACGCTGAGCAGTGAGGAGGTGAGCGGACTGTTCCGCAGCTCCTGGAGACCGGGTCGGCTTCCCCGAGAAGGCTGCGGCCAACGGGGGGATGAGGGAGAGTGTGTAGGTGGGAGGGGCGGTGAGGGAGAGTATGCATGTGGGAGGGGGATGAGGGAGAGTGTGCAGGTGGGGGGGCGGTGAGGGAGAGTGTGCAGGTGGGAGGGGGGATGAGGGAGAGTGTGCAGGTGGGAGGGGGGATGAGAGAGAATGTGCAGGTGGGAGGGGGGGTGAGGGAGAGTGTACAGGTGGGAGGGGGATGAGGGAGAGTGTGCAGGTGGGAGGGCGGGTGAGGGAGAGTGTTCAGATGGGAGGGCGGGTGAGGGAGAGTGTGCAGGTGGGAGGGGAGATGAGGGAGAGTGTGCAGGTGGGAGGTGGGATGAGGGAGAGTGTGCAGGTGGGAGGAGGGATGAGGGAGAGTGTGCAAGTGGGAGGTGGGATGAGGGAGAATGTGCAGGTGGGAGGGGAGATGAGGGAGAGTGTGCAGGTGGGGGGTGGGATGAGGGAGTGTGTGCAGGTGGGATGAGGGAGAGTGTGCAGGTGGGAGTGGGGATGAGGGAGAGTGTGCAAGTGGGAGGTGGGATGAGGGAGAGTGTGCAGGTGGGAGGGGGGATGAGGGAGAGTGTGCAAGTGGGAGGTGGGATGAGGGAGAGTGTGCAGGTGGGAGGGGGGATGAGAGAGAATGTGCAGGTGGGAGGGGGATGAGGGAGAGTGTGCAGGTGGGAGGGGCGGTGAGGGAGAGTGTGCAGGTGGGAGGGGGGATGAGGGAGAGTGTGCAGGTGGGAGGGGGGTGAGGGAGAGTGTGCAGGTTGGAGGGGGATGAGGGAGAGTGTGCAGGTGGGAGGGGGATGAGGGAGAATGTGCAGGTGGGAGGGGCGGTGAGGGAGAGTGTGCAGGTGGGAGGGGGGTGAGGGAGAGTGTGCAGGTGGGAGGGGGGATGAGGGAGAGTGTGCAGGTGGGAGGGGGGATGAGGGAGAGTGTGCAGGTGGGAGGGGGGATGAGGGAGAGTGTGCAGGTGGGAGGGAGGTGAGGGAGAGTGTGCACGTGGGAGGGGGGATGAGGGAGAGTGTGCAGGTGGTAGGGGGGATGAGGGAGAGTGTGTAGGTGGGAGGGGGATGAGGGAGAGTGTGCAGGTGGGAGGGGGGTTGAGGGAGAGTGTGCAGGTGGGAGGGGTGGTGAGGGAGAGTGTACAGGTGGGAGGGGGATGAGGGAGAGTGTGCAGGTGGGAGGGGGGATGAGGGAGAGTGTGCAGGTGGGAGGGGGGGTGAGGGAGAGTGTGCAGGTGGGAGGGGGGATGAGGGAGAGTGTGCAGGTGGGAGGAAGGATGAGGGAGAGTGTGCAGGTGGGGGGGGGTGAGGGAGAGTGTGCAGGTGGGAGGGGGGATGAGGGAGAGTGTGCAGGTGGGAGGGGGGGGTGAGGGAGAGTGTGCAGGTGGGAGGGGGGATGAGGGAGAGTGTGCAGGTGGGAGGGGGGATGAGGGAGAGTGTGCAGGTGGGCAGAGGTGAGGGAGAGTGTGGAGAGTGTCGTCCATCCGCGGATGCCACATGTCAGCCGCCCTGATATGGCAGGACGGTGACGAGGACACGGCCGCAAGTTGCCGTGTGGCTGATGGGCACAGGCGACTGGCTCACTGGTGAGGAGGACGGTGTGAACTGACCATTGGACGCAGACAGTGACCAGATGTTAGGCTGGCTGCATATCTGCAGCGCGACCATCCCACCGGGGCACACAGGTATCCCATGCAACCCGGCTGGCGAGGTGTGGAAGAACCTCCGTGTAACATGTCGTTTCTCTGCCCCCCACCACCCTCCTGCAGGTCACCATGTATGCCAAGATGGCGAACCCACATTTGCATTTCTATACATGCCACATTTCAATTCATTAGAATGGAGTAAGTGGGCGCGATTCTCCGTTCCCGCGCTGGTTGGGGAAATCGCCTGGCGCGCCATTTTTCCCCGCGACGCCGGTCCGACCCCCTCCCGTGATTCACCCAAGCGGCGAGAACAGCCCCGTCGAGTTCTGCGCGGCGCAGGCCGGAGAATCGCCCGAGACACCCAAAATGGTGATTCTCCGCCACCCCCGCTATTCTCAGGCCTGGATGGGCCGAAGTCTCGACGGCGTGACCCCAGTTCACACCGTCGCCGTTCACACCTGCTATTTAAAGTCGTCAGTCAGTCGTGCTGGCTGACGATGAGCAGTGAGGACGTGAGCGGACTGTTCCGCAGCTCCTGGAGACCGGGTCGGCTTCCCCGAGAAGGCTGCGGCCAACGGGGGGATGAGGGAGAGTGTGTAGGTGGGAGGGGCGGTGAGGGAGAGTATGCAGGTGGGAGGGGGGATGAGGGAGAGTGTGCAGGTGGGAGGGGGGATGAGAGAGAATGTGCAGGTGGGAGGGGGGGTGAGGGAGAGTGTACAGGTGGGAGGGGGATGAGGGAGAGTGTGCAGGTGGGAGGGCGGGTGAGGGAGAGTGTTCAGATGGGAGGGCGGGTGAGGGAGAGTGTGCAGGTGGGAGGGGAGATGAGGGAGAGTGTGCAGGTGGGAGGTGGGATGAGGGAGAGTGTGCAGGTGGGAGGAGGGATGAGGGAGAGTGTGCAAGTGGGAGGTGGGATGAGGGAGAATGTGCAGGTGGGAGGGGGGATGAGAGAGAATGTGCAGTTGGGAGGGGAGATGAGGGAGAGTGTGCAGGTGGGGGGTGGGATGAGGGAGTGTGTGCAGGTGGGATGAGGGAGAGTGTGCAGGTGGGAGTGGAGATGAGGGAGAGTGTGCAAGTGGGAGGTGGGATGAGGGAGAGTGTGCAGGTGGGAGGGGGGATGAGGGAGAGTGTGCAAGTGGGAGGTGGGATGAGGGAGAGTGTGCAGGTGGGAGGGGGGATGAGAGAGAATGTGCAGGTGGGAGGGGGATGAGGGAGAGTGTGCAGGTGGGAGGGGCGGTGAGGGAGAGTGTGCAGGTGGGAGGGGGGATGAGGGAGAGTGTGCAGGTGGGAGGGGGGTGAGGGAGAGTGTGCAGGTTGGAGGGGGATGAGGGAGAGTGTGCAGGTGGGAGGGGGATGAGGGAGAATGTGCAGGTGGGAGGGGCGGTGAGGGAGAGTGTGCAGGTGGGAGGGGGGTGAGGGAGAGTGTGCAGGTGGGAGGGGGGGATGAGGGAGAGTGTGCAGGTGGGAGGGGGGATGAGGGAGAGTGTGCAGGTGGGAGGGGGGATGAGGGAGAGTGTGCAGGTGGGAGGGAGGTGAGGGAGAGTGTGCACGTGGGAGGGGGGATGAGGGAGAGTGTGCAGGTGGTAGGGGGGATGAGGGAGAGTGTGTAGGTGGGAGGGGGATGAGGGAGAGTGTGCAGGTGGGAGGGGGGTTGAGGGAGAGTGTGCAGGTGGGAGGGGTGGTGAGGGAGAGTGTACAGGTGGGAGGGGGATGAGGGAGAGTGTGCAGGTGGGAGGGGGGATGAGGGAGAGTGTGCAGGTGGGAGGGGGGGTGAGGGAGAGTGTGCAGGTGGGAGGGGGGATGAGGGAGAGTGTGCAGGTGGGAGGGGGGGTGAGGGAGAGTGTGCAGGTAGGAGGGGGGATGAGGGAGAGTATGGATGGTATCGTCCATCCGCGGATGCCACATGTCAGCCGCCCTGATATGGCAGGACAGTGACGAGGACACGGCCGCAAGTTGCCGTGTGGCTGATGGGCACAGGCGACTGGCTCACTGGTGAGGAGGACGGTGTGAACTGACCATTGGACGCAGACAGTGACCAGATGTTAGGCTGGCTGCATATCTGCAGCGCGACCATCCCACCGGGGCACACAGGTATCCCATGCAACCCGGCTGGCAAGGTGTGGAAGAACCTCCGTGTAACATGTCGTTTCTCTGCCCCCCACCACCCTCCTGCAGGTCACCATGTATGCCAACCAGGCAGCGATGTTCACTGCCGTGGTTGGAGCCGCAGCTCTGGAGTTTGCCATCCGGCAGCGTAGAGTCAGACGGCCCACAGTGGCTGCAGATGCAGCGGTTGCCGGTGCAGCAGAGGGGATGGCAGCGGAGTGGCCCGTCGTCGCCGCGCAGGCCACAGACACTAAGGACCCGAATGTACAGGGGGACGCCGAGGGGAACATTGACCCCCCTGATGGCGAGGAATGCAGAGGAAGTGCTTGGGGGGGAGCAAGAGGAGGAGGAGGAGCAGGAGGATCCACTGATGGTGGCGCCAGGGCACCACAGGCCTCCAGCAAGGCCTAGGATGTACCGTGACAGAATGTCGTTCGAGGCCCTAACGGACATCACATGCACGAGGAGACTACGGTTCAGCAGGGAGACGGTCGCACATATATGCCACCTCGTGGCGCACCTCGCACCACTTGGAACTGGTGGAGGACACGCTATACCAGTCTCCGTCAAGGTGACGGTGGCCCTAAACCTTTATGCGACCGGTTCCTTCCAGGCGCCGAGCGGGGACCTATCCGGGATCTCACAGGCATCGGTCCACAGGTGCATCAGGGCCGTCATCGACGCCTTGTACGCCATTGCGGACAGGTACATTAAATTCCCCGAGGACCGAGCACAGCAGAAAACACGGGCACGTAGATTCTCCAAGGTGGCCGGGATACCGATGGTCCAGGGTGTCATCGATGGTGTGCACGTCCCCATGCGCCCACCTGCAGACAACAGGGAAGTGTTCATGAACAGAAAGGGTGCACACTCCATGAACATTCAGGTGGTGTGCGACCCCCACATGAAGATCATGCACGTGTGTGCAAAGTACCCAGGGAGTGTGTATGATGCCTACATTCTGGCACAGTCGTTCAACCCTGCAATGTTCGATGGATGCCCCTCCCGGCTGAGGGGCTGGTTGCTGGGCAACAGAGGCTATCCGTTGAGGTCATGGCGGATGACGCCAACACGGAGGCCTCAGACCAACGTGGAGAGCCTATACAGCGAGGCCCATGCAGCAACCAGGGGTGTGGTGGAGCGGTGCTTCGACCTGCTGAAGATGCGATTCAGATGCCTGGACCAATCCGGAGGGGCCCTGCAATACCCTCCTGACAGGGTCGGTCGCATGGTTGTGGTCTGCTGTGTGATGCACAACATAGCCATGCAGAGGGGGGATGACCTGGTGGAGGAGTCGGAGGAGGACCCGACGGCACCGGAGCCAACGCAAACGAGGGGAATGGGGAAGAGGAGGATGCGGAGGAGGAGGATGATGGCGCGTATCAGGGTGGGGGGGCGCAGGACACTGACGCTGCTCGGGTGCTGGTTACATCCAGGAGGCTGCACGACGGCACCGCTGCGGGCATGCGGCGCCTTGGTGGCCGCACGGTTCACGCACTGTGGGGGTGAGATTCGCTGAACACCGCCACTTTCACCGTCACTCCTGCACACTGGCACCTCGGAGAGTCCGATGGCCCCTGGGCCTCATTATGGGACGGAGATGCGATCGGAGGCCTGCCCCATCGCACCACCGACACCTGGCACTGCCAGTCCTGGAGGCCTGCAGCGGGATCGACCACGGTCCGAATGTTCGCCGAGACGGAGCCCAGGGAGTGCGACATTCCTGCCAAGGACTGTGCGATCTCAACCTGTGAGTGCGCCACGCCATCCATCACGTGCGCCAGGCGGTCAATGCCCTCCACGACTGACTGCTGGGACTGTGCCATCGCTTGCTGGGACCGGGCCATGGCATGGTTAGATTCGGCCAGGGCACGGAGAGCGGCGGCAATGTCGTGTTGGCTCTGGCGCATGGCTACCTGTGAGAGGGCAGCCCTCTCCTGGGCCATGGATGACACGTGCATGTTAAGCCCAATGCCTTGCAGAACCTGACCCATGGCCGAAACCGTTTCACCCATTGCCTCCACCGCAGACGCCACCCGTGCGGTGTCGGCCTGGGTGGCTGCGATGAGTGGCACCACTCCCTGCTCCTGAACGCGGATGGACTCCTCCAACTGCGTGTGCAGGTCCTGGAAGATGGCCCTCATCCCATTATTCAGTCTCTGGGTGTCCACATGCATCGGTTGTCCAGGTGGGTCAAGTACATCCAGGAACCCGGGAACAATCTGGGCGGCAGCTGTTTGCTGGGCCTGGGCTACCCTCCAACCGTCCAGCCCCTCGGCTGCTCCAAACTCCACCTGCTGTACCGTCGGATGTGGGGTGCGCACCAGACCGTGACCCAGGAGCCTCATCACTTATATGCCCAACCGAGGTGAGTGTCTCTGTGATGGTGGATGGTGTGGGAGACAGCAGTGCCGCAAGCTCGAGGTCATCGTCCGTTCGGAATTCTTGTCTGTTCTCTTCCCACTCATGGCCCGGCGCAAGCTGTATGCAGGCCATGTCGTGTTGACCTCCAGGTGAATCCAGTGTGTGGCCGTGATGTGTGATTCATCTTGAATGTCTGCCCTGTGCCCCTCACTATTGCCTCTCTCGGTGGTGTGACCGTCCCGGTCCTGCGTCCCATACTAAGAGGATTGCCCTCCTGGCCGACCGACTGCCAACCTCTGGCGTGCGTCCCTGGGTGCACTTGTCGTTGGCGATGTTCCGCTGTCTCTTGGCCGAGATGTCCCTGGACGTTCAGCGGTTGGCCTTGGGGAACATAAAGATTTGGGGTTCGTTAGACACGGTGGCCCGGGTGTATGGTGGTGGTAGGTGCACAGTGTGAGGGGGGGAGGGGAGCGAGGGAGCAGTGGCATGAGTGTGAGGGGGAGGGGATTGAGGTTGCAGTGGGCAATGTGTGAGGGAGACGATGACGGGTTGGGGGGAGGTGAGGACATGCAGGGTTCTCTCACTTGCTTCTGCGCCTCTGAGCTGGCATGCCACGACCTCCCGGGTGGCGGATCCCCCAGCGAGGTCCAGGGCCCTCTGCTCGTGGACATTTAGCGGGTGCAGCACAGGGGAACCCCCTCCGGTTCTCAAATGCTCACGATGGTTGTGAGCTGTCTTGTCCTGGGGTGGGGCGAGGGGGGTTGGATAAAGCATCACAATTAGGCGGGTATCATCAGGGCGTGCAGATATAAACTACATTTTTGCTAGTTCAGGAGACAGCACGCCATGGCATCGCTCCAGGGGGGGTCCCGGGGCTCATGTGGGTCGAGTAAATCGTTGGGCACCCTGACCCCCCCAAACCCCCCCTGACGCCCCAACCCCCCCCCTGACCCCCCACCACCCCCCCTGATGCCCCCACCACTCCCCTGATGCCCCAACCCCCCTGACCTCCCCTGACGCCCCCACCACCGTCCCTGATGCCCCAACCCCCCCTGACCCCCCCAACCTCCCCTGACACCCCACCACCACACTTCCCCCCCCTCGTGCCGGGGGGGGGGGGGGGGGGGCGGCCTGGGGGCACCCTCATGGCGTTTACCCTGGCAGCCTGAGTGAGGTCATGCAGCTTCTTCTGACACTGCTCCCCAGTCTGGGGGGTCTGCCCCACAGCCCTGACAGCGGTGCCAACCTCATGCCAACCGCGCCTGACCACGCTGGATGGCTGGCAATGCCCACGTCTTGGGCAGAGGGTGTCCCTTCTGTGCTCCACCTCTTCCAGCAGGGTGTCCAGGTCCGTGTCCTGGAACCTTGGTGCGGCTCATCGGGGCTCAGCCATCTCTTCCTCTTTCTTCTCCTCCGTGTCCTCCGTGCGCGGATCACGCCATTTATGATGCAGTGCCGCGTCATTCGGGCGTCGCGTGGTGACGACGCGGGTTTCACGACACGCCCCCCCGAGTTTCTCGCGGCCCCGATCCGAGCCCATTTTTGGGCCCTGAATCGGTCAGGATCGGGGCCGTTTCGCGCCGTCGTGAACCTCGACGGCGTTCACGATGGCGTGGGCACTTAGTCGCGGGAGCGGAGAATCGCGCCCAGTGTGTCCGAAAAACCACCTCAGACAACGATCTGGATTTCCACCAAGTCAGGTTGACTGGGACGTCCTTTAGATTTGTTGGACGGGAACTGAATCCAGGATTCCTCACCCAACTCCTAGGCTGCCTGATTCTTTGGAGAACCTTTTGACGGTGTTGATTGCTTCCTGTAAGCAGTCCGCATTCGGCACTCCAGATGTGGCTGGAGATGTGCAGATAGATGTTTACTACTTCTCTGGATTTTTGTAGTCAGCCCACGTTTTTACAGGCCAGATGGTTCACTGCCCATTAGAGGAGATGTCAACCAAGAGGATACCTTAAAAAAGTTCAAAAGGTGCCCCTATGCCAACTTACACTCCCCCACATATCCCCTATGGCAAGCTCTGCCCTTCTACCCACCCCCTTTGACCCTTTCATGCCCCCATGCCAAGCTATGGCACTTCCATGTTTATTAACACACTGCACACGTTCTCAAGCCAATGCACTTTCCAGTGTAAAGTGGGAGGTGTAAAGGAAATCTTGAAAATAAGTTATTCATCGTGAATTTTCTCCTGTGCATGAGAAAGTCAGAAGTGTCAGCTAATAAAAGTATCAATCATCTCGGCCCTTGAAAGTTTCAAAAACCACAAATCACAGTCCCTTGAAAGAACTTAACTTATGCAATCGGACATGGTGAAATTGATCACAGAGATCAGAGAATGTTTGTTCTGGAGAGCAGGTGTTGTATTATTCCAACCAGTGCCTGGGCACTCAATCAAGCCTCAAGGTATGAAAGTTCTTGTTCCTATGTTTTTTCAAAGGATGTGGGCATCACTAGTTCATCCAGCATTTATTGCTCATCCCTAATTACCCTTAAGAAGGTTATGTTATGGACCAGGGTTTAGAGAACCCCAAAGTGTATCATGGAGTTCCCCTGACCCACAACTTTTAATAGATTGTGGTATGGGGAGCACACGTACCACTCTACAGGTGTGGTACAGCAAAAATGGAAAAGTATTTTTTAAAGCAAAACAATGTTTATTCTATGAAATCAAGTTAACCTTTTTAAAACACAGTAAACATCTTATCAACCATCCATTCAAATACAACCCCCAAAGAATACAACACTAAATAATCCTTACTAAATTCCCCAAACAACGTTCAGCAGACAAAAGACCCTTTTAACACAAAGATCAGGTTTAAATTCACTATTGAGAGCAGTTACCATGTTGAAATTGGCAAATGAACATTCATAAGCTTGCAGAGATTCATACACAACCTGCTGTGATTTCAGCTTCTCCGAAACTAAAATGAAACCAAACCCACCCTGCAGCAAAAAGCCTAAAGCGAAAGTAAAAAGCTGACAGACAGTCTAGCTCCTCCCACACTCTGACATCACTGCAGTAATAAACACCCATTTCTTAAAGGTACACTCACTACAGATATTTATATACACACCCATTTATAAACACCCATTTCTTAAAGGTACTCTCACATGACAGTCAGTGCATATTTTATTAGATAACCAAGATTTCTTTAAGTGTAATGTAGCTAACCTCTTTATTTGTTAAACATCGAAAACCTGCCCCATTGTTTATTTTAAGATCACAGCGTGTAAACAGTTAAACATTCGCTGAATTGTCAAGTATATCCTTTACGAACAAAAAAAACTTGTTGTGTTTAAATGAGGAAAGGTAAAAGAGGGGAGCCCTTTGTCCCTCTTCTCATCTGGTCGTAACAACAGGAAAGGAGCACGTTGCTCAATTCACTCATTTTATGACAAAGCCAGAATCAGCCAGTTGGTATCTCATCAAGAGATGGCATAAGGCACAGAGAGAGCATAATGACAAGAAAGAACAAAATAATTCAGAGCAATTGCCATTTTTTATATTTGCTACAAGCTGCATCACATGATCACCCGCATTTACTAAAATAATAAAGACATCACTTTCCCCAAAATGTTTCCCTTCTCGACCATGTGATTGTGACGGAATATTTCCTTCAAGAATTTTCAAATTTCAAGTGTATCTCTCTAAAAAAGAAACCACATTCAAACTGTCTGCAGGATCAAACACAGGTTTTTGACAATGTTAATGAAAATTATTTTTCCATTATAACATTGTGTATGGAATAGTGATACAATAATTAAGAATATAGGAACTAAAAGCCCAGCCACTCTCGTTAATGCCAAAACCAACAGGCGGCCACAGAAATTCCTGCCAAGTGGAATCTCACATGATCATTCACATTGGGTTCTATGCATCATAAGCAAGAGATAAGTGTCTAATTTTACTGCGTGCGTTTTGTAGTCCTTTGCTATTTTAGTTGAGACAATATCCTATTTATTTTAAATGCATTTAACTGCTGTAATGAAACAGTAAAGAAATTGGATATAAATGCATTAAATGATCAAACAGGAGCATCATAAACAGCAACTCCTATGACTCAAGATTTTTGAAAGGCAAGCCATTTCCCCTACAGAATCAGAGCCTGAACTAAACCTCATTCAAAGGGAATTATTTAAGAATTCTTTTGAAAGTATCGAATTTGGATCAGTTTTGAGGTTTTTGGGGTTGACATTGGAATCCATGGATAATTGCAATGCCAATCATCACAGGTCTCATAGAAAAGATCAGGGACTGGTTGTTTGGGGACCCTGAGGACAGGTACGGTTGTTGGGGGTGGGGAGCACAAAACCGCTTGCTCCAGGCACCCTGTCAATGTCAATCCTGACAGAATGCCATAGTTAGCAGTGCAGGGGAAACAGTGCAGTGCAGAATCCTGCTTTCCCTCCACATCTTACCAATTAAGATAGCTGAAAAGTTCATTAAGAACTTTTAGGGACTTGCAGTTTAGATTTTTAGAGTGCCAGACAGATAACCCTCACTTTAAAAACTGACCAACTGAAGGCATGCTGGTGCAGAGTGGGAAGTCAACCATAGCTGCATCAGGGCATTATGCCAACCCCATAAGAAGGGGAAAGGGGCACTGGACACTTGATAAGGAGATGTGTTCCTTTCACTGCACAGGTGGCCCAGAGTGTGGGCACAGTGTGCAGGC
This sequence comes from Scyliorhinus torazame, assembly GCF_047496885.1. NCBI lineage: Eukaryota > Metazoa > Chordata > Chondrichthyes > Carcharhiniformes > Scyliorhinidae > Scyliorhinus > Scyliorhinus torazame. Next base: position 286,913,106 of record NC_092713.1, read on the forward strand.
TATAAACATGGTCCACACTTCTTTGGCATCATGGCGGAGAAGAACAGAGAGCAAGGCTGCAAAGGGCAATTGAGTCACCACCAGCCCAGAAGTAAGGCTATAGCTGGCAATGGGCACAAACCTGTCAGATTTTGGGTCCAGTATCAATGAGGGGGGCAAGGATGGAAACCCAAATAACAGGAGGGCACAGTAGGAGAAAGAAGGGCCGGAGGGATGGATTCATGTCCAGAAATTAAGTGACAGTAGTTGGTGGTTGGGGTAGGGGTGGGGGAGGGGGATACTGTTACATTTCTCGTCACCTGATGCCATGCAGGGATTTTCAACTCTTGTCTCCTGATCATTAGTCCAGGCCTCCGGATTAATCATTGAATCATATAACCACAATGCTGCCTTTCCCTCTGTTACACCTAGTGAGTTTGTCAGAGGCGTTATTGAAATTCAAATGCACCATATTTAAATTGCCAGGTTAGAAGTCATCAGAAAAGGTTGATATTAAGATTTTAGAATTTACGGCATTTAGAGTACAAAATAAATCTTCAGAATAGACAAAGGGATACCACAGTGTGGGAGCAATGAGTCAGGGGGCTGGCACAGAGGTGATGCTACACTGGAGTACATGGGAAGATTCCAAAGGTTGCACACTGGTACGTTAATGGACATTCAAGAAGCTAAAAAGCACCCTCAACTTGTCACATCACGTGAGATCTTCCAGCTGTTCACGCCGATGGAATGTTCCACTCCTGCCAACGATGCACCCCCACCGCGCCTTTCCCAATGACATGGGGTGGATTCAATGGGAAATCCCATTGACATTGGCGGGGCTAGAAGATCCCACTGCCAGCCATCATTGGTCCGCCTCCCACTGCCGAGAAAGACGACATGGCGAGGCCCGAGAATCTCGCCTATTCTCTAACTCTTCCATGTTACACGCTAATTTGTCCTCCAAGTTTAAACCTTGCTGACTCACAATACCAATTAACAGCACTGAATTTGTCTACTGAATGCATTCTCAAATAAGTGATTCATTTCTCAATTTCCCCTTGAGTGTGATAAATGCTGGACTCCAACAGGTAGGAGTAATACATAAAACGGCAGCTGAAAGCTGCATTTTAATTTCCCTAATGAATGAAACTGCCAACCTAACATTGACCTCTGGCTAAATTCTGAGTTGTGCACTCACACCCAAGAAAAACTGGTGCAAAACTATGTCACACTCATCTTGTGCAAGCAGGGGTTTCTGTCCAGTCATGGTTAGGTGGGCAGAAGTGAAAGCCCACATTAAATTGATTTGATTGCTTCGTCACACCTGCGAAAATATGGCAGAGCGAAAACGCTCAAGTTTTGACTGTATTTGATTATCTTGTCTTGTCAGATGCCAATGAAACCCAGGGAATAACATTTGCTTGCTTGCACACAAATGGCGGGCAATGTTTGTTTGCCAACATGTTTTGCCTTTGTTTTGAAGAATCAGTCTATATTCCTGAAGAGAATGCACTTTCTGTGATGTAAAATTCAAATTTAAATTTGGTCTCAACATGTGGTACCATAGCACAATGGTTTACCTCACAAAACATCTCCATCAACTTGGTATAACAACAGTCACCAACACCATTTTCTCAATTGTCCATAGATGGCAGGATCTGGTGTCAACTATTTCCTCACATGGCACCACACTACAACTGATTGAGTTTCAGTCTGAGGGCAACATAACTGGTAACGAAAATGCAATTGATTATTCTGATTCAAACAAGGTCAATGATGTCAGCATCTCAGTCAACCAAATTAAATCTGGTTGATAAGTACAGTGAATCCTATAGGAGTGAAAGCAACAGGGTAGTTGTTATGGAGGACTTTAACTTTCCAAATATTGACTGGAAACGCTATAGTTCGAGTACTTTAGATGGGTCTGTTTTTGTCCAATGTGTGCAGGAGGGTTTCCTGACACAGTATGTAGATAGGCCAACGAGAGGCGAGGCCATATTGGATTTGGTACTGGGTAATGAACCAGGACAGGTGTTAGATTTGGAGGTAGGTGAGCACCTTGGTAACAGTGACCACAATTCGATTAAGTTTACTTTAGTGATGGAAAGGGATAGGTATATACCGCAGGGCAAGAGTTATATCTGGGGGAAAGGAAATTATGATGCAATGAGGCAAGACTTAGGATGCATCGGATGGAGAGGAAAACTGCAGGGGATGGGCACAATGGAAATGTGGAGCTTGTTCAAGGAACAGCTACTGCGTGTCCTTGATAAGTATGTACCTGTCAGGCAGGGAGGAAGTGGTCGAGCAAGGGAACCGTGGTTTACTAAAGCAGTCGAAACACCTGTCAAGAGGAAGAAGGAGGCTTATGTAAAGATGAGACATGAAGGTTCAGTTAGGGCGCTCGAGAGTTACAAGTTAGTTAGGAAGGACCTAAAGAGAGAGCTAAGAAGAGCCAGGAGGGGACATGAGAAGTCTTTGGCAGGTAGGATCAAGGATAACCCTAAAGCTTTCTATAGATATGTCAGGAATAAACGAATGACTCGGGTAAGAGTAGGGCCAGTCAAGGACAGTAGTGGGAAGTTGTGCTTGGAGTCCGAGGAGATAGGAGAGGTGCTAAATGAATATTTTTCATCAGTATTCACAAAGGAAAAAGACAATGTTGTCGAGGAGAATACTGAGATTCAGGCTACTTGACTAGAAGGGCTTGAGGTTCATAAGGAGGAGGTGTTAGCAATTCTGGAAAGTGTGAAAATAGGTAAGTCCCCTGGGCCGGATGGGATTTATCCTAGGATTCTCTGGGAAGCTAGGGAGGAGATTGCTGAGCCTTTGGCTTTGATCTTTAAGTCATCTTTGTCTACAGGAATAGTGCCAGAAGACTGGAGGATAGCAATTGTTGTCCCCTTGTTCAAGAAGGAGAGTAGAGACAACACCGGTAACTATAGACCAGTGAGCCTTACTTCTGTTGTGGGCAAAATCTTGGAAAGGTTTATAAGAGATAGGATGTATAATCATCTGGAAAGGAATAATTTGATCAGAGATAGTCAACACGGTTTTGTGAAGGGTAGGTCGTGCCTCACAAACCTTATTGAGTTCTTTGAGAAGGTGACCAAACAGGTGGATGAGGGTAAAGCGGTTGATGTGGTGTATATGGATTTCAGTAAAGCGTTTGCTAAGGTTCCCCACGGTAGGCTACTGCAGAAAATACGGAGGCATGGGATTCAGGGTGATTTAGCAGTTTGGATCAGAAATTGGCTAGCTGGAAGAAGACAAAGGGTGGTGGTTGATGGGAAATGTTCAGACTGGAGTCCAGTTACTAGTGGTGTACCACAAGGATCTTTTTTGGGGCCACTGCTGTTTGTCATTTTTATAAATGACCTGGAGGAGGGCGTAGAAGGATGGGTAAATTTGCAGATGACACTAAAGTCGGTGGAGTTGTAGACAGTGCGGAAGGATGTTACAAGTTCCAGAGGGACATAGATAAGCTGCAGCGCTGGGCTGAGAGGTGGCAAATGGAGTTTAATGCAGAAAAGTGTGAGGTGATTCATTTTGGAAGGAATAACAGGAAGACAGAGTACTGGGCTAATGGTAAGATTCTTGATAGTGTGGATGAGCAGAGAGATTTCGATGTCCATGTACATAGATCCCTGAAAGTTGCCACCCAGGTTGAGAGGGTTGTTAAGAAGGCGTACGGTGTGTTAGCTTTTATTGGTAGAGGGATTGAGTTTCGGAGCCATGAGGTCATGTTGCAGCTGTACAAAACTCTGGTGCGGCCGCATTTGGAGTATTGCGTGCAATTCTGGTCGCCGCATTATAGGAAGGATGTGGAAGCATTGGAAAGGGTGCAGAGGAGATTTACCGGAATGTTGCCTGGTATGGAGGGAAGATCTTATGAGGAAAGGCTTAGGGACTTGAGGCTGTTTTCGTTAGAGTGAAGAAGGTTAAGAGGTGACTTAATTGAGGCATACAAGATGATCATAGGATTGGATAGGGTGGACAGTGAGAGCCTTTTTCCTCGGATGGTGATGTTTAGCACGAGGGGACATAGCTTTAAATTGAGGGGAGATAGATATAGGACAGATGTCAGAGGTAGATTCTTTACTCAGAGAGTAGTAACGGCATGGAATGCCCTGCCTGCAACAGTAGTGGACTCGCCAACACTAAGGGCATTCAAATGGTCATTGGATAGACATATGGATGATAAGGGAATAGTGTAGATGGGCTTTGGAGTGGTTTCATAGGTCGGCGCAACATCGAGGGCCGAAGGGCCTGTCCTGCGCTGTAATGTTCTATGTTCTATGTTCTATGTTACACAGAACTGGCAACTTGGTGAGTGGCTTTCTGTTGACAGTGCATTTGTCAAGAAAAACCAACTCATTCTGAAATTTTCAAACATCTGGTGTAGGCGGAAAGTCAGAAAGCCTGACAACTAATGCAGCACAAAATCTGTCGACGAGTTAAATTAATATTTTCCAGGATTTGTTGACATTATGAAAACACAAGTGGCTGTTTTTGTCAACTTTTAAATGATTAGTTTTCTGAGTTGTTGATGTATTAATAAACCATCTGTCAGGGAACTGATTGCTGAAACTAAAAACAGTTGATAAAGTCATCAATGGCAAATGTCTTGCCGTACTAACTTCATATAAATGAGGCTTCTTTGTAGCATGTGAGGAATAGAGCTCAAAACGGAAGCATTTCCATAGCAGATATATTTATGGATTTGTCCAGCTGTGCTGAAAACAAACCTCACCTTCATTTGCATTCAATTTTTTCTTCTTCTAAATGTCAGCGTATCCCCTTTCGGATTAATTGCACTCTCCCTGTTCTTTACAATAGATGCATGTTTTCAACTCCTGTGTTTGCGCAAATTTCACTTGAGCTGGTTAAATAAAATGAAGCCCATCAGTCACTTCATGTTCAACTGATTTATAACAACCCAAAAGGACACCATCAGCAGCTAACATAAAAGCCCCATACACATTCCGGAAGCTGGGAATATGTGATTTAACCAGGATAATTTAATTTCTGCTATGAAACACGATTGGTAAGTGAGAGAAAGGAGGCAGAAGACGAGGCATACTCAAGATGATATAAACTATCAGCCAGATCTTTACACCAGATTACAGGAATTGAAATACAATAGTGAAACAATACCAGATGAGAAGCAAGCTGTGAAAGTGGTTACTTTACAAGGCTATGCCTTACCCTGTATATCTTTCTCAAGACAAATTGAGCTGTCCAGATAGGGGAGAAACCTGTTCACATAGTACCGCACAACGTTTGATTCCCCTCAGACAGGTTGCTATCTGTGTAAACCATGTGCCTTCCTTCATTGATTACCATTGAAGGAGCCTGTGCAGTTCACCTGGGCCATGCAGGTTGTGGCCTAAGGCATTGCTTGCCCAAGAGAAAGATGTAGTGTGCACAGCCCTGCTCAAAGTGGTGCTGCGCAAGTGAATACCTTCCATACAATACACAGTAACCTAGAAAAAGTACTTGTTTTTTCCTACATTAAGGGCAAAATGACCAAATCTTCATTGGCACCTTCTCGTAACTGGTTAAAACCTGTGACAGAAAACTGAAGTAGTTACTTTTACTTCATTACTTTCCTTGCAAGGACTCTCCAATAAACTCTGACATATTCATGATTTCACCCCTGGCTTCCTTTCTTCACTATAAACCATCTTCTTAAACTGCTCTCTCCTGTCTCTTCCACTCTCACACCTGACAACAAGTTTGAGGAACTCACGAATGTCTTTGTCGGTAACATTAAGGTCATCCATTTAGTTGCTTCTGCTGCTTCTCTCCCTTCCCATAGACTGGCCAAAACTGACCGAGGTTTTTGGTCACTGTCCTGAATATGTCCTTACAGGGCTCAGCATCATATTTTGCTTCAACTGTGAAGAGCCTTGGGATGTTTAACTGCATTGAAGATGCTATACAAAGAGAAGCAATTGTTGCTGTTCAATACACAGATTTCTTCCTACTGCTGAGTGATGAAATTTACCTGTGAGAATTTAAGTAGGCATTAGAACACCCAGAGAACTTGCTATTTCTTCAGAGTCATAGACATTTATGGAAGTTTCAGACACCGCTACGCTTTGGGTGAAAATAATTCTCCTTATTTCCCCTCCAATATTTCTATCAATTACTTGGAAATCAACACTGCCTGGTTGTTGAACTTTCTGTTCATGGTAAAAGACCATTTCCCATACCTCAGGTCCGGATGAGTTGTCTCCAAGACTGCTGTGGGAGGTAAGGAGGAAATTACAGGGGCTCTGGCCTAAATTGTAAATTTGTCTCTAGCCACAGGGGCAATTGGAGGACAGCTAATGTGGTTCCACTTTTCAAGAAGTGGGGTGGAGATAAACCAGGGAATTATAGACCAGCGAGTTTCATATTAGTGGCAGGGAAATTACTGGAGAAAATTCAAAAGGAGAAAATTAATCTCCACTTGGAGAGGCAAGGTTTGATCACAGATAGTCAGCATGGCTTTGTCAGAGGGAGGTCATGCCAAACAAATTAGATTGAATTTTTCAAGGAGGTGATCAGGTGTGCAGATGAGGGGAGGGTTGTAGTGCAGTTGGTATTGTTTATATGGATTTTAGCAAAGCCTTTAATAAGGTCCCACATGGGATACTGATAAAGAACGTAAAAGCTCATAGGATCCAGGATAACCTGGCAAGTTGGATCCAAAACTGGCTAAGTGGTAGGAGACAGAGAGTGGTGGTAGAAGGTTGTTTGTGTTACTGGAGGCCGGTGTCCAGTGGCATAACATAGGGATCAGTTATTATTCATTGTATATATAACGATATAGATGAGAATACAGGAGGCATGATACGCACATTTAAGGATGACACGGAGATTGGCAGGATGGTTAATAGTGAGGAAGAAGGTATTCGGTTGTGGTAAGGTATAGACGGGTTGATCAGATGGGCAGATCAGTGGCAGATAGAATTTAATCCTGAAAAGTGCAAGGTGATGCACTTTGGAAGGAGTAACGAGACAAGGGAGTACTCAGTGAATGGCAGGATACTAGGAAGCTCAGAGAGACAGAGGGTCCTGGGATGCGTGTCCATAGGTCCCTGAAGGCAGCAGGACTGCTTCATAGGGTAGTTAATAAGGCATACGAGACACTAGTCTTTATCAGTAATTGATAGTAAGAATAGAGAGGGCAGCATGGTGGTGCAGTGGTTAGCACTGCTGCCTCACGGCACCGAGGTCCCAGGTTCAATCCCGGCCCTGGGTCACTGTCAATGTGGAGTTTGCCCATTTTCCACATGTTTGGGTGGGTCTCACCCCCACAACCCAAGATGTGCAGGATGGGTGGATTGGCCACGCTAAATTGGCCCTTAATTTGACAAAATGATTGGGTACTTTAAATTTTTTTTAAAAAGATAGTATGAATAGAGAAGCAGAATTTTTTTTTAAACTGCAAAACTTCTAATGTTGGTATTCAGAAGGACTTGGGTGCACTCATACAATGAACCCAGCAAGCACACAGGCACAGAAGCAATTTGGAAGGCAAATACATGTTGGCCTTTGTTGAAAAGGTATTAGAATAAGAATAAGGCAACCTTGTCACAATTGGGATTTGGTAAGGCTGGTTCCTGGGGTGAGATGGTCGTCCTCCAATGAGAGGCTGAGTAAATTGGGCATATGCACTTTGGAGTTTACATATCTAGTTTAAGGCCGGGATTTTCTAGCCATAGCACCAGGGGCATCATCACAGATCGGACAGGAAAATTTGAAGAGTCGATGGCTTTTAATGGATTTCCAAATGTTTCTATCCCACCCATGACAGTGGCCCTAGTGTTGAATAGGTTTGGCATGGTAGGCACTGAGATGTTAGTTGGAATTCTCCGGCTGCTGGCATTCTCTTTTCCCGTTGGCAGCGCATCCCCTGCCCGTGGTGATTCCCGGCGGCGTTGGGTGGCTTCAATGGGAAATCCAATTGACAAGCGGCGGGAAAAGAGAATCTCACCAACAGTGAACGGCGCGCCGCCGGGAAACACATGGCTGGGGGAAGGGAGAATTCCGTCTGCTGTTTTCCCTGGCTGGGGAATTTGGAACACAAAGGACTGAGGTAAAGAAATGTCCTTGTTTGAAGAGCTGTCAATCTCTCTAATTGCCTATCCCTGGGGGTAGTCTTCATCACCAGATTTGCATATATACTATCTGACTGGGAGGATCTGTCAACCTTAATTACATAGGAATGTGCAGCACAGAAATAGGCTATTCAGACCCAACAGGTCCAATTTGGTGTTTATAGTCCACACAAGCCCCCTCACACCCTACTTCATCGAATCCTATCAACATATCTTTCAATTCCTTATTCACTTATGTGTTTATCTAGCTTTTCCTTAAATGCATCTGTACCATTCACCTTAATTACACCTTGAGGAAGCGATTTCCACATTCTTACCACTGACCTGTGGGTAAAGATGTTTCCACTGAATTCTCTACCAAATTTATTTTTATTTCTTTATGAACCTTAGTTATGGGATCCCCCAAAAGTGAAAGCATCTTCTCTTCATATATCCTCCCCTAACTTTTCACAAACATCTAGCAGACCAACCATCAGTGTTCTCTTTGCTTGAGATAATCTCACTTACCTCTAGCCACCCTTCCGCGAACTTGAACAACCTATCGGAAACTGGGCATGTTACGAAGTTGGATGATGCACAGACATCAGAGGCTCAAGCAACTACTTCTGAAAGATATTCAATAAACATTTTACCGACTTGATCTTCTTCCTTCACTTCATTGTCACATTTATCTTTTAAAATTCTCGTTTTCTCTCCGATTTGTTGAGTGTGTATAATATATAATATTTTAGTGTTGTACTGACATCTAGTGGGGCTCTTGACACATCTGATCCTGATGTTTAGTCAGCACTGGGAAAGGAATCGGTGTGTCTGGATCTGCGGGGGGGGAGGAGAGGGGGAGGGGTGGAGCGGAGTGGTGGGGAATTGGGAGATAGAATTTTCAGACAAAAAACACAGAAGTAGAGGTTCCAGAATGTTCTGCAGAAATTAAACAGAGTACATCATTTTTTTTTTCAAGCCAGTTCACAGCCTGAGAGCCAGCCAGGTTGATAGGCAGGTTATCAGGCGGGAAATCAGCCTAGGACTGGACATCAAATGTGGCAGACATCACAGGCTTAGAAGTGTAACCTTTCTGAGGGGCTTGGGTCATTGCAGGGTTGGGGGTACGTCAGCTGTTGAATTGCACGTCGTAGAAGTAGGTGGGGCGTTTAATTTGTGAATTAGTAGATGAATCAAACCTGGCGGCTGGGTATGGGCTGATTGCAGCGATCAAATGGGGAGGAGGTACACTTACTGGGACTTGAGGTCACACTCCTGTTCCTCCTGGCCGACCATCAATGTATCTGGGATTCCAAAGGACCAGAAAATAAAAAATGCAGTTAAAATGGAGACAGTCTCCAATTTTGAGGCTGATACTCCTCATGAGAGTGGCCTCAATTTCGATAAAACATCTCGTGGATGGGGTGGCGTTGGGCTTGAGAACTTTAATGTTTTAGTTTCTCCAACCCACACATATTTGGAGGTTAAATTCC